>NC_081414.1:569722564-570362564 GCF_030272615.1 Cryptomeria japonica | reverse complement strand
ATTTATTAATAAAATAACATCAAATAGGTTGCAACTTAACCTCTTATATATATATATATATATATATATATATATAAACAATTGGAAAAAAAAATCTAAATTTATACCTATATATATACATATGTTTTTTTTTTAAATAAATAAACGAACTATACCCACTAAATATTATATTACATCCTACAAATAAACCCTAAATTTAAAAGTTATAAATAAATACTATAATTCTAATCTCTCTTTATTCTTATATGCTAACCCTAACCCAAATATGGTTTAGGGTTGCATTTCTAATATACTTTTATTATTTAAATGCTAACCCTAACCCGAAATTGGGCTAGGATTGCATTTTTATCAATTAAAATATTTTTATTTTCCCTTTGTTTAGTCTCTAGGTTTTTTTCTTTGTGTGTGTGTGTTTTGTGTGTGTGTGTTGCAGGGTAAGGTGGAGGCGGCGACCATGGTGGCGAGGCGGTGGTTTGAAGGGATGAAGGAGGCTCCCCGACCACACCCATAGTGGTTGGTCGTGAGCTGTCCACTATGGTTACCCACAATGGCAGCTCTGTGTCATCCACTGTGTTTAACCATAGTGGCGGCTCCAGTGCCATCCACTATGTTTAAACATAGTGACAGATCCCATATCATCCATTGTGCTTAAACATAGTGGCAGCTCAGCCATGTCGACCACTGTGTTTAAACACAAAGGCTCAGCCACCTACCATCCACTATGTTTAAACACAATGGCTCGATCGTGCCACAAAATGGTAACACCCCCCCCCTTTTTTATTTTTATTTTTATTTTTATTTTTATTTAAACGATTAAAATATATATTTAAGTATACGTATATATGTATATAAGTATATTTATATATATATTTATATTTATTTAAAGCTAAGGATATTAGGTGAGTTTTCTCTTCTTTTTTATGAAATAAAAACATTAACATGCAGGAATATCATAAATATACAGACAAAATTTAAATGGATGCAGCATTAAAATAGATATAGATTTCTTTTTTTTGAATGATTTATTATGGAGCTCTAACAATATTATGTCTGTCAGTTTCATCAGTTTGATAAAATAGTCATAAATCTATTTGCAGATTTCTGGTTTTCTAAGTCTGTGTATGCATCCATTTCCTTTTTTTTTTAAACAAACACATAACAAAAGACTTGTTAAACTAATAGTTTTATCTAAAACATTTCTTTTCTTTTTAACTTCTAATAGATATCTATAGGGAAAAGTAAATTTACATTGGTCTACTTTACCTTTCTGCATTGTTTTTTTTTTAGTAGAAAAATGACAATAATAAATACAATAACAACAACATTTAAATATTACAGAAAAAACAATTAAAACATTCTCATTTCTCTTTCTGCATCTCTTTTTTTTTTTCCTTACATAAATTACAGAGCTAATAGATGATAGAATTTAGTTAAAGACATTTAAATAAAATATAGTTTTCAGATAAATGATAGATTTAGATAAATGACAACAAAATAGTATAGACTAGGAAATACTTAGAAATATTAAAAGGGAAGAATGCAGAACTAACATTCCTCTAATGTCCATTCAATCACTTTATTTTATTTTTTTTGCAATATCAACTTTAAAAGGATGCAATTTTTACAAGAATAATCTGAATACAATAGTCAACTTTTACAATGGGTGAAATACCCCAACTGGTCTTTCATTCCTAATAATGAGGACTTAAATAAAATATTACATTTCTTTATACAAAAATAAATACAACATAAAGCTCCTCATTTACATTTCTACAACTAAAATATAATTTAACATTTCCTACTCTTTTATTGCAACTAAACTGAAATCAGCAATTCCTAGCTTTCTTTTTTTTTTCTTCTTTTCCAAGCAACCTGCATACAAATCTTAAGGTTGTGACCATGGGGTGCTCACCTCCCAGCCTAGGCTTACTAGAAGCCACCCCTGAGCTTGGAGAACCAATACCTAAATGGGGTTACAATCAAGCAAACTCAAACAAGCAAGGGAAATAATGAAACAGACACATTCCCATCCAAAGCAAAACTTCATAACACAATGTGATGTTTACAAAGGTGGAAGTGGACCAAATACCTTTGAGGAGAACTGCAACATAGTAGACCACAGCCAACTCATGGCAACCAAGTACACAACAAAAATCATCTTAACCCCACATCCTTATGACCCCCAAGGCATACATGCCATATTTTCTCCCCTTATGACCCCTGAATGCATAAACAAAACTATGCAGCAAGGGTCACATAAACAAACCCTTGAGATCACTCTCATAATGAGAGCCTCTCACTCTAAAGATGTGAAACTCCTTCCACCCCCAAGACCATTCTACCCTCCCAAGGGTAAGAAGGCCTTGTATACTCCCAAAACACAAGAAAATGCATAAAAAGAAATAAGAGAAAGATCACATAATTCACAAAGAAAATACAAAGAAAGCCACATTTACATTCAAGCAATCCTACAAACAAATTTCCAAACATACAAGTAAGAAAATACACCAACCTTGAATCTACCAAGGGTATTCTAGAGATGGCTTGGAGAAGAGAAGCCCAATTCCACAAATCTTTTCTGCAACACTTAGCCAAAAATTCTATTCCAAAACTGGTTTTTTTAAAAAAATTTCTAGATCTCCAAAGATGGAGAGTGGGTGATTAACTGACTAAGTCTCAATCTTTTGCCTAAGAAGGCTTCTCCCACTCTTTCCAACCTCTTGGATAGAGTGAGGGGCTCCCATTGGTTGGTCTTCCCTAGCTCTTACACACTCCTTAACCAAGACACCTCAAGAAGAGGAATGAAATGGGGAAGAGGAATGACACATACCAAGAAGGTTATTTAACCAAGGATGGCACTCCTAAAGATGAAATTCGGCCATATAGGAAAGCCCACTTTTTTGGGAGGTAAAACAAGTCCTAGAGGAAGGACACGGCCAAATTTGGCCTTCACCCATAGGGCCCTCTAAAAATACTCCAAAATTGACTCTAGGAGTTGGTTTAACCCTTAGAAAGTCCACCTAAAGTTAACCTACGGGTCAACTCTGAGTTGACCCTCCTTAGGGCTCACTATCCTAGATTTATTGGAACCTTCAAGGATAATTTGGAAATATATCAATTAAAAAAAAAGTAAATCTCTCAAAAAGGTGACATGACAATTGCCAACACAACATACAACATATGTGTCAAGTGACACTACAAAAATAATTCCACATCACAAATACACACATGGCAATTGTCCCTTGAATGATTTAAACAATTTAATAAATACAATTTACACACATGAAAACATTTATGTTTATGAATAAAATACAATACATACGGGGTGTTGTCTCTCCAAATAGACAAACCCTGGTTTTACAAACGTACATAGGCCTAGGCTTGATTCTCCATAATGTTTCCATGGTCACATGGATAATTTTCGTGTGCATCTCATTTACACATTAGTACTTTCCAATAGCCTCATATAATAATAAACACATAATAAGAATACAAATCAATCACTCTGCATACAATTGACATCATACAAGTCAATTTACCATATATCAAAGCAAATCCACATAAGCAATTATCATAGTCCTCATAACCTTAATCCATTCATAAGATATGCATCATATTTATAGCATCATAATAAAGTCCTACAAAACAAATAATGACCTACACCATCTCAATGTTATCCTATTCTATTATCATATAAAATTCTATATCCACAATACATAGAAATGAAGCATCAATATATCAATGTTATCCAATTCGTAGGATCATATAAAGTTCTATATCCATAATGCATAAAAATAAAGCAACCATATTAGTTCCAACATGAAAATCACTAAAATGCTAGGATGGGTCAGGGTAGGACCTCACACCCTCCCCCTCTAGGCATGAACTTCCTCCTAGAGTTCATCAAAAAGATGAGGGTACTGCGATCTCATACGTGTTGCATCCTCCCATGGAGCTGTAACTTCATCATAGAAATCCTACTAGACCCTAACCTGGTCCAGCTCTTGACCTCAAAGGGCCAACGTCCGGCGAGCAAAAATGTGGATGGGCTCCAAAGCTAGCTGCTCGTCTGACTCCACCTGCAAGGCATCCCAATCTAAAATATGAGACTCATCATAGATATACTTCCTCAAAACTGAAACATGAAACACATCGTGGATGTGTGATAGGCTAGGTGGAAAAGCTAGGCGATAAGCAACTGGTCCTATCCTCTCAAGGATCTCAAATGGTCTGACAAAGCGAGGTGCGAGCTTAGAACCCTTTCCATAATGGATTGGACTCTTATACGGTCGCACTCTTAGGAAAACTCTATACCCAACCACGTAACTCCAGTCTATCCTCTTTGCATCTGCATACTTCTTCTTCCTATCCTGTGCCTCTTTAAGGTGTTGTCTAATAAAACTTACCTGCTGATCCATATCATGAACCATCTCATGGCCTATGGCCACTCTATCCTCAATACGGTCCCAACTCAAAGGTTTCCTACAAGGTTTGCTATACAAAGCTTGATATAGTGGCATCCCCAAACAAGTGTGATGCCCATTATTATAGGCAAACTCTACTAAAGGATGGTACTCCTCCCATCTGGTCTGATGATCCATGATGTACATGCAGAGCATATCCTCTAACACCTGGTTAATCTGCTCTATCTGTCCATCTATTTCTGGATGATAGGCTATACTGAAGTTGAGCTTAGTGCCCATTGCTGCCTGCAATGTCTTCCAAAAGGAAGAAGTGAAGAGGGAATCCTTGTCAAAAATAATCTTGCGTGGAACGCCATGAAGCCTTACAATGTATCGCAATAACACCCGTGCCACTGCTAGTGTTGTGAAGGTAGTCTAGACTGGTGAGAAGTGGTCCACTTTGGTCAACTTGTCAACTGTCACCAAGATAGCATCATGGCGACGAGATGACATGGGAAGACCAATGATGAAATCCATAGATATAGTATCCCACTTCCACTCTGTTATAGCATGAGATTGGAGCAACCCACCAGGATAGTGGTGCTCCACCTTAAATCTCTGACACTCAAGGCATTGGGCTACTAACTCAGCAATAAGTTGGTGCATACCTGGCCAATGGTATAACTGCCTCAAGTCTACATGCATCTTCTTAACCCTGGGATGCGTTGCATAAGGAGCTCTGTGAGCCTCCATGACAATAAAATCTCACAATCCCCGGGGAGAAGGTACATAGATGCGCCTTCTAAAGTGCAATAGTCCATCAGACTCTAAAAAATAATCCACATACTTCCCCTCCAGGGTCTCCTAAGGTCGAATCATCTGACAAACCTCTAGATACCATCCATCCTCTAGTAACCATTGCAATATATAATCTCCAATCTGTGCTCATAGATGTGGAGTATACCTCATGATGTCTCCTACTCAAGGCATCTGCAACCACATTCTCTTTCCCCTTGATGTAGTGAAAATCAAAATCATACTCGCATAGAAACTCCATCCATCTCCTCTGATGGGCATTAAGATTAGGTTGGGTGAAGATGTACTACAAACTCTGATGGTCTGAATGAAGCTCGAAGTGATGACCCAAAAGGAAGTGTCTCCACCTCACAAGTGCATGTACTTCTGCTGCAAGCTCTAGGTCATGTGTAGGGTAGTTAAGCTTGTGAGTCTTAAGCTTCCTAGACTCATAAGCTATAACTCGACCCTCCTGCATAAGGACTTCTCCTAAACCATCCAAGGAAGCATTTGTGCATACCATGAAATCAGCCGTGGGGTCTAGTACAATGAGGATAGGTGCACTAGTGACTGCCCTTTTCAGATCCTGAAAAGCCCTCTCACACCTCTCTGTCCACTCAAATTTATTTCCCTTTCGTTAGAGGGAGGTAATGGGATGTGCAACTCTGGAAAATCCCTCAATGAAGCATCTATAGTACCCTGCTAGACCCAAGAAGCTCCTAACCTCTGTCACAATGGTTGGTACTGGCCAATCCATAATAGCTCTGATCTTTGATGTGTCAACAGAGATCCCATCACTAGATATAGCATGCCCAAGGTACTTGACCTCTAATCTAAAGAAAGCACACTTTGACAAACTATCGTACAACTGATTGTCCCTCAAACACTGCAAAACCTGCCTCTCAAATGCTCCTCATGCTTCTCCTCATTCTGAGAATATATCAATATGTCTTCGAGGAACACAATCACAAATCGGTTGAGGAAAGTGCAGAAAACCCCATTCATGAGACTCATGAATATAGCTGGACCATTCATAAGACCAAATGGGACCATGATGAACTCATAGTGGCCATATCCGGTACAAAACGGGGTCTTGTGGATATCACTCTTCACAATCCTCAACTGATGATACCTTGACTTCGGATCTATTTTGGAAAACACTTAAGCACCCTAAAGATGATCAAACAAATCATCGATCCTGGGCAAGGGATAGCGGTTCTTGATGGTTACTTTGTTCAGTTGCCTGTAATCCATGCATAACTGAAGGGACCCATCCTTCTTCTTCACGAAGATGACTGGTGCGCCCCAAGGGGAGATGCTAGGATGAATGTGACCCTTCTCTAAGAGTTCCTCAAGCTGCATCTTGAGCTCATTAAGCTCATGTGTGGTCATCCTATAAGGTGCTCTCGAAACTGGCTCGACTCCTAGTACAAGATCTAAGTGGAAGTCAATCTCTCTGCTAGGTGGCATACCAGGTAACTCAGCTGGAAAGACATCTACAAACTCTTCAAGGATGGGATGATCATCTAGGGAAGGCTTCTTCTCATTTTATTCCTCTCTATCACTGATTTGTGATAGCAAACAACTAGCATCCCTTTCGCATGCTTCGCTTAATTTGCATAGCAAAAATCATACGAAGAGACACGGGCCTCTGAATCCTAGTGAATACCATGGGAGCACCATGATCATCCTCACACTTGATCTTTTTCAGGCGACAATCCATCTTGGCTTTGTGGGCGTAAAGCCAATCCATGCCAAGTACAATGCCATAAGATCTGAGTGGTGTAACCCTAAGGTATACTAAGGTGGTTGTATTACCAATCTGGAGTGGACATCCCCTAACCTTTGAATCCACTGACACTCTAGCCCCTGATGCTAACTCCACTTCCCAACTGACACCCTGCCTAATAGCCACTAGCCTGCAACACTCCACAACCAATAGAGATATAAAGGAGTCAGTAGCTCCTGAGTCAAACAAGATAGAAATACGGACACCTCTTATCATACCTGCAACCTCAATAACTGTGGCCTGGTGCTTTGCCTGGTAGTTGTCAACCACTGTGAAGACCCTATGGGACTTGCCCATATCTCCAATTGTAGGCTATGATCCTGGCATCCTCTGACTACATGCCATTTGACCTTGTGGACACTCTCTTGCCATGTGCCCCATGGCTCCACATGTGAAACAAGCACCGCATGCCTGAAACTGTGCACCTTGAGGCCTGGAGAAATGTTGCCCACCTGTCCTTCTCGAACCATTGTACCCACCCCTAGAGGACTGTTGAGTCCGAGCTGGAGGTGTGTAAGTGCCCTATGCTCTCTAGTCATGCCTAGGACCCTGTGAATGCCACTACTTGGACTTAGAGCCCTACTGTCCCTGAGGGGCCTCTACTTTTGATTTTGCTATGACTAGTATGGAGGAGGGGGTTTATAGGACCCCGATGCAGTTCTATGGTTGCCTTTCCAGTGGGGTTTCTGAAGCCTGAAAGACTGGGGTGTCGGGTTTCGGTTCTGAAACCAATCCCTCGTGTCTTGTGGCCTAACCTAAATCTCCTTTGTTATCAAGGCCTTCTCTATGGCAACCCGAAGGCTTCTGGGAGTGGTCATCCTCACTGGTCCTGCTATCCCGGCATTTAGTCCCCTGATAAAATGATTGATGAGAAGCTTCTCATCCTTCAGGTAATCCACATACAGGAGGAGCTCGATGAACTTGCTCGCGTATTGGGTCACTAAGAGACCCTTCTACTCAAGGTCATGGAACTCATCTATCATATGCTGCCTAAAGTGCTCTGACAGGTATCTCTCCCTGAACCTCTTTGTGAAGATTTCCCATGGAAGGGTGTCTACAGCTAGGCCACACTTGTATTCCTCCCGTCTCCACCATGTGGAGGTAATCCCTCTAAAAAGGTGGACTACTACTCATGCCTTTAGATTGCTTTCATAAGAACATGATGCAAAGCACCGATCTAGGCTCAAAAGCCAAGCCTCATCTTCTACCCTATCGGTAGATCCCCCAAAAGATGGTGGCTAGAGGTGCAATACCTCTCTGAATAGATCCCCTGGATCTCGACATGTCGTCTCAATATAAATAGGTGCGGCTACTGGAGGTGGTTTGGGTAGGTGAATGGACTCGGGCTCATGCTCAGCCTGGTCCTCTAAGGGATTAGGAGGTGGAATCCTACTCCATTCCCTAAATGCTGATCTATGGCTCCCTGAGTTCTGGTTTTCTGCATCACGGTTGATTGCTGGAAGCCTATCCTAAACTATCCCAATCAGGTTCTGAAGTGCTAATAAGATGTCTTGGTTTGGGTCAACCGGTGGTTGGAGAGGGGCCTTTGGGTTCCCTATCGGAACTAGTTCCTCCCTATCAACATCTTCGCATGCCATACGTGTATGCCTAGGACACCTTCCGCGCTTGCGAGCTTGTCGCATAGTCGGAGGCATCCTTATGAGATAATAAAATAAAATAAAATAAAATAAATAATTTTTGGGGAAAAATTTAATTAACTAAATAATTAAAGGGAAACGTAATGGATGAAGGTTCCTAGTGTTGAAAACCTTGCACTGATACCAAAATGTTGTGCCCAAACTTTTGGGCAAAAAAAATGGAACAACTAATTTTGTTTTGGACATCATAAACTCATAAAATAATCTACATTTATAAAGAAGTCAATTAAGTTTTGTCTTAACTAAGATGTAGATAGTATTGTTTACTAGGATTGGAATAATTAATTCAATCAATAGGGCGACAATAGTTAGTGTAGACTAATTTATTTCCTAAGAGGATCATCACAATTTAATTAATAAAATCAACCTAATTAATTTGCCGCCAATCCTAATCGAGAGATATTTAAATATCTCGATTGCATTTAAAACATTCCAGGCCAAAATAATGATAATGTTATCTTAAGTTTAAGATTAATTAGTTGGGCGCATTCAAATTCATTATTTAAATTTAACCAATAAGGTTACAAATTCAATAATGTTATTTGCCAAATAAATCTAATTTATACTATAGCTAATTTTAATTTCCCCTAAACCTTCAAATTTTGACTATTAAATAATTTGGCCAAAATTGGCCTCATAGGCTAAAAATTCATATAAAATAATTAATAATTTTCATTTACAAACTTCCCCCAAATTAAATTTAACTTGACGTCCACATTTAATTAAATACAAAAATTATCTATGAAATATCCTTATTAATAATCCTTGATAAAATTACGTCAATAATTGCGATATTACAACTATATAATATTAATCTCCCAATTTAATTTCAGCTAAAAAGTGAAAGGGGTCTAACTTTAATAAAATAAAATTGAATATTATAAAAATTTGCATGGGATCTAATGCAAAAATGTGAACTACAGATGTCATTGCGATAAGCAAAAACATTTCTGCAAAACCCTCGAAACATCCTCGAAGGCAGGGGAGGAATAATGGGATATGGCAGAGCGGATTCAATTTACAGAGGGTCCATAAAAATGCGGTGGGCACCTCAAACAGATTTGCAACTCTGAATGCCTCTCAATCATGCGCCATAGGAGCAAATTTGACTAATTTACAGCTTAATGATATATGCAAAAGAGTTGTCAGGGTTCCAAAGGGTCCCCCATCCGGCCAGAAGAACACAGGTGATTCTTCCTCAATTATTGCAAAGCGGGTTGGGAAATGGACACAACGGAACCCTAGGACACCGTTAAAAAATCAGGCAAATCCTTTAACACAACAGAAAGGGGATCTTCATTCAATCTCGAAGGCTTCTTGGGACAAAAGGTACCCTAACAATGGCAGGATTTCATATTTACCATACATCCAAGCAGAGAGATTCTCTCGAGCCCAGAACGATGTTGCTTCAGGGGCTAACTAAATAAAATTAGGGTTAAGAAGACCCACCGTGACTCACTCTAAGTCAATCATTCAGACCAGAGGCATGGAGGGATTCAACCCTAAACAATGCTCAAACAACACCCAGAAGCCGCAGGGCATGAGCACGGATAATATAATGATAATTAGAAACGATCACACAAATGAATTGTGGGAGTGTTGCAATGAACTTGGGCTCTTTGGCAAGTGGTTTGGATTTGGAGCGTCGACCTCTGATGTCCTCTAATGGTTGAAGTATGCCATGAAAAACCAGATAAGTATTACTTGTTTGAAGAATGATTTTTTGTTTATTAAATGCAATTCGAGTCAACTTAAAAATCATTTACTTAGGAATAATAACAGATTCTTTAAAGGTTATTGTTTCAAATTTTTTAATTGGAAATCTAATTTCTCGCCTAAAGATTTTGATAAGCTTAGGGTGTCCAAATGGATTCGGCTCCCTACAATGCCAATTGAATTAATGCACATTCATACCCTAAAAAATTTAGGGGATTTTTTGGGAGGTTTTGAGGGTATAGAGGATAATTATATGGACTCCTCTGACATTAAAATATTAGTCAGAGTGGAGATAGACAAACTGAAATTCAAACCCATCAAAATCATTACAAACCATTCGATATACCGAATTTATCCAGAGATCCTTATGGGTAATATCTCAGCCAAGGAAGTTATCTCCCCTATTCAGAATATTGAGAGAAAAAGTATTAAGACTAAAAAAGTTTCTGGAACAGAGAAGGGTAAAAACATAAAATTCGACCCAAAAGGCGGATTTCTGTTCCACAAACAAAACCCTAGGGCTAAGGAACTAGTTAACAATTAAAAAATGGTTGAATATGAGAAACATAAAATAGAGATTGAAAATAGACTTAAAGAACCAGTGAATGAACAAAGAGGGAATGATATAGAGAACAAAGAAAGCTATAAGCAAGGAGAAACACCATTAATAAACAATGACTCAAAGGAACATAGCAATGATAATGAAAAAGAATACAGCTCGCTGATGAATGGAGTTAATACTGACAACCATGAGGAAACAATAGGAGACATTGATTATATGGGGGATATCAATGAGGAATCAGAAACCCATCCAACACCACACGCAACAGAGAAGGCAAGATGCTCTAAAAAAAAAAAAAGAACAAGAACAAAAAAGGGAAAAAAATAAAAAAGGAAAAAAGAAAAAGAAAAAGAACTCCAGCAATAACATCAGTGAAAAGGATATTAAAAGGGAAGAAAGGATGGAGAGAGAAAACAAATGTATCCTTGAGTATGTTGGCAATGAAGTTACAAATGACCTCATTGAACTATTCATTAATGAAATAGCATATTAGGAAGAACTGGCATTACAAAAAGCATTGTTAGCAAGAAAATTATGCAAACTTAATGTAACCAAGAAAGAATTACAGGACCATAAACATGATGTAATAATGGATAAGATGGAAAACTTGGGAATAGCTAAAACTATAGAAACCTGCTTACCCCCGGATTATGCTACTAAACTAAAAAAAAGAGGGAGAAAATGAATTGCGGAATTATTAACCAAACCAGGAAGGGGAAGGACCTTCCCATGGTGTTATGAAACTCCTTACGTGGAATGTTAGGGGCCTGAATGCCCCTAACAAGCAACGTATCTTTAAACATTGCATAGCTAAATTCAATCCAGAGATAGCCTTAATACAAGAATCTAAATTAAATAACACTGAGATGACAAACCTTAACAAAAAATTAGGTATCAGAGAAATAGAAGGACAAACTGCTTTTGGTGCCTCAGGTGGACTGGCCATCATATGGGATCCTAGGCTAATATCCTTTAAACTTATAAGCAAAAGCCCAAACTGGATGTGTGGCTGGGCTATAAGCATCAAAAGCAACTTAAAATTTATTATAATTAATGTCTATGGACCTATCCAAACACAAGCAAAAAGACAAGTGTGGAATGAAATTGAGGATTTCCTTTCAAGTGACACAGATCAAATATACATAATAGGTGGGGATTTCAATGCCATCTTAGATCCCAAGGAAAAATGGGGAGGTAATAAAAAAATGACCCAAACAAGTCAAGACTTTAAGGAATGGACTCATAAGTGTAACTTGATGGAATTCAAGACAGAAAATGAAGCCTTCACCTGGAATAATAGAAGACAATGTTTCTGCAACATTGCAGAAAATATGGATAGATTCTTCCTTTGTAGAAATCTCACACTGTCTTATGAATCCTTAGTTCTGCCTTTCTCAGGATCAGACCATTTTCTGTTCCAATTAACCATGTCAGAAGAACTAAAGCCAACCAAAAATCCCTTTCTCTTTGAAAAAATGTGGCTAAGGGATGAAAATCTAATACAACTAAAAGAAAAATGGTGGAATGAAATAGAAGTTATAGGATCCAAAACTTTCAAAGTAGTTACCAAACTAAAAAAGATAAAACAACAATTAACACTATGGAACAAAATGCACTTTGGAAACATCTTCACACAAAAAAGGGAAATTGAGATATAAATGGAAAGAACTAATGAGGAGGTAAATAGGCATGGGATCGATAACAGGCTATATCAAAAGGAAAAAACCAATCTCGCTCAGTATGAGGAAATCCTCGCAAGAGAAGAAATATATTGGAAACAAAAATCCAAGGAACATTGGTTGTAAGTTGGGGATAGAAATACAAGCTTCTTCCACAACAACACTAAACAAAGAAGAGCTATAAACATAATCAACAGAATAAAATTAAATTCAGGAGACTTCAGTGAGGACCCTAATAGTATAGCAAGGGAAGCAGTAGAGTATTTTGAAAATATCCTTAATAATAAAGAAGGTTCTAGGAGGACAAAAGAGAGTGAATTTCTAAAATGCATTCCCCGATTAATCTCTAAAGAACACAACATGATGCTTAATAAAAAACTAACTATGGAAGAAGTAGAAACAACTTTATTCCATATGGGACCAGATAAGGCTCCTGGCCCTGATGGGTTCCCAGCTCACTTTTTTTAAAAATGCTGCAGCTTTATGGGGAAAGAAATTACAAAAGCATTAGAGGGGATGAGAAATTCAGGAAAGATTCTAAGAGAACTAAATAACACATTCATAGCTTTAATTCTAATAAAGGAAATAGTGGACTATTTTGAGGATTTCCGACCAATAGCATTATGCAATACCCTTTATAAACTACTCACAAAAACAATTGAAAATAGACTTCACAAACTTCTCCCCATAATCATTAGTGAGGAACAAACTAGTTTTGTGCCAGGCAAATCTATCTATGATGGCATAATCATTGCTCAAGAAGCAATCCATTCAGTACAAAATAATAAGGAACCGAGCATGATGATAAAATTAGATATTAAAAAGGTTTATGATAAAATACACTGGCACTTTTTATGCAAATGTCTTGAATCATTCGGGTTCAATAAGTAGTGGATCAATCTAGTCTTCGAATGCATTGCAACACCTAGAGTTTCAATCTTAGTCAATGGGGCCTCAAAAAGTTTATTTGAAATCTCAAGAGGCCTTAGACAGGGGGATCCCCTCTCCAGCTTTCTTTTTTATCATCATGGCAGAATCTTTGGGAAGGATGATCAATATGGAAAGAGAAACACAACAACTAAAGGGTATTAAAATTACTTCAAACATGGAACCAATTACCCATCAACAATTTTTTGATGACACCATGTTGTTTGGACTGAGCAATACAACAGAAACAAAAACACTTTAAAAAATCCTAGACAACTATACTATGATTTTTGGACAGGAAATCAACACTTTGAAATCCAACATTATCTTTTTTAACACAAATAAAGAACTCCAAAGGAAAATCTTAAATATCCTTAAATACAATATAGGAGAATTACCATGTAAGTACCTAGGACTTCCCTTAGACAAAGGGATAAGATCATCCAAATTATGGGATCAGGTGGTCTCCAAAATTACAAAAGGATCTCCTTTTGGAAAGGGAAATGGTTATCCTCTGCTGGAAAGGCCACCATGATTAAGGCGGTTCTCTCAGTAATGCCAATATACCAACTCTCTTGTATGGATCTACCCTCAACTAAGAGAAAGGAAATCACAAAACATATAAGGACATTCTTCTGGCAAGGCTTTGGAGACAAATTCAAACTGCCTTTGATAGCATGGGAAAAGATATGCATGCCTAAAGACCTTGGGGGTTTAGGGATCAAGGACCTAAAAATTCAAAGCAAAGATTTGGGAGCTAAGCTTATTTGGAGGATGTATAATAACCCTAATTTCAAATGGGCAAGGATCCTATTTAACAAATACCTTCATAAATCAGATCCCAAAAGCATCTTTAGGACAACCCATCCACATAAAGGCTCTAGATTTTGGAACTTTATGATGGATTGTAGAGATATCATAATGGACAAGCTAACATGGCATCTAGGAAATGGAGAGGATGCCCTATTCTGAAGAGACTCTTGGGGGGCTCAAACTGCCATCAATAGTCTTCAAAAACTTCAACAAAATTATACCCATCCTTGAAGAGAAATGGGGTGATAAAGTAAAATACTGTGTGGAAGAATACTGCATTGGGGGCCTCAAACAATGGAGATGGAAATCATTGAATAATTTAGTCCTACTGGACCAGGAAAGATCCCTCTTAGAAGGGATCCTAGCCTCAAGAAACCTTGCACTAAAATCTGAAAAAGATAAATTGATGTGGGCAGGATCTAAGAAGGGGATGTATGAAACTAAGGAGGGATATAAACACCTGTTAATCAAGAAAAATAACCCAAGTACCAACCTGCCCCAAACACTCTGTTGGGATAAAAGGTGCATTCTGAAGGCTAGCTTGTTTGCATGGCTGACAATTCAAAACCGGCTTTTCACCAACGAAACCTTCAGAAAACTAGGTTTTGAGGGCCCCAACAGATGCCCATTATGTGAAATGGAGGAAGAAAACACTAATCATATACTGTTAACATTTGTTTATGCACATAACTACTAGGGTTGGTTGAAAAAATAGTTGAATTGGTATACCCCTATTCCTAGCACTCTCTCTGACCTTTTCCATGCTTGGCCCATTCGGAACATTGGGTGTATGTATGAAAATTTATGGATCATAGCCCCCTCCATTATGATCTAGGAAATCTGGAAGGAGAGAAATAGGAGGGTTTTTAAATATAGTAAAATGCATTGGGCCCAACTAACCAATAAAATCGAAGCAACCATAGTTGAAATGGTAAACAACCAGACCTCTAACAATCAGAGGGATGTTAATAATTTGCATAACATTGGCATTAAAACTCTGTTATAAGATATGCAGAACAATCTATAGGTTAAACTTAATAAACATTAAAATATTGGATATACATATAGATATATATATTCAGATATATAGATATACGACCTATGTATATAGTATACATATATATTATATATTTATATATAATACATATAAATATATTATATATATATAGATATTTATATATATATATATACATATATTTATATATATTTATATATACATACAGATATATTATATTTTATATATACATATAGATATATTATATATATATATATATATATATATATATATATATATACTTATTGTCTATTATATATATGAATATATATTATATACATATACAATTACATATATATAGTAATATACTTATAAATAAAAATTATACATTTGTATATACATATTATGTCTCTGTGTGTGTGTGTGTATTATATATATATATATATGGATACTTAAAGATATATAGATATAAATATATTTGTTTATTTATTTATACTATATATATATTCATACAACACACATACATTTATATATATATATATATATGGTTACTTATATATATATATATATATATGAAAATTTATATAAACACATATATATATAATCTAATATATATATAATTATACACTAGATATATATAATCATTTATATTCATTTATATTGATATACAATTTATAATCATATATACATAATTACATACATAAGTTATATCATATTTATATGCACTCTGGTTTTTATTCACATATCACTTATTATAGGATAAAACATTTATTCTTCTTAAAGAGCATGATAATCATTAGCTTCATATGATGAGTACACTCAAATCTAAAAATATACAACTGAATAAAAAATCAAAACTCTTAATCAAAGCACCCGATCATTATTACAAATCAGTTCTCAAAGATATCGGGGCCATTATGGCAGGTTAGTGTCCTGATGAAAAGGGCATTAGCTGGCTGTCCTAGTTGGTTACTTGAAAGATCATTAGCTAAAATATATGTATGGCGACTCAAAATGATATGCCCATAAGTGGATCTTCATTTGAAGATGTGGCATTTATACTAAATAAATTAGTAATGTCCGATGAGGTTCAGAGGTACGCAAGAATTAAGAAAGGATGTGAAATCTCAGTCACTAACATAATTACCCAACACGACTATTAAGCCAAGACTTCATGATAAAATCAGAAGCTTTCAAACCAATTTAAGCCTGTATAGCTCTATGTTATCGATACCTCCTGGACTGTAGTAAAACCAAGAATGGACACCCTGATCAAACTAAGTAGCTCAAAGAGGTAGATGGCCTTCGATGGGGCTATCACTAGGGACCGCCTCAAATGCATTATTCGCTTCCCTCATACCTTAGTAATAGATGTTGTAGAAAACATCCTCGGCCCATACTATCTCACAAATAATGATCAGACTAGGGCAAACTCTAATGTGGCGGCCATGTTCTTGGCCATTACGGTGTCCTCCACCAAGAAAAGAGATGAAACAGATGCTCTCTGTAAGGAGGTCTTCATCACATTGATATTGCGTGATTTGGAGAGGGTTCTTGTCAATATTGACAATGACTGGACCATTCCAAGGCCAAGAGACTATGATTTTTTCATAAAAATAATAGGCCGGTACCTAGGTTACCCATTATCACTATGGATGAGTCAGCCTTCACCAGGTAGATGAATGAGGCAATTAATAGGAATGTAAATTTCTTGCTGCATTTATTTCATGTGAGAAACCCACCAAAGACCACTTGGTTCGCAGACTTCCTAAAGGAAGAAGGCTTCGAATTGGACAAGGGTGAAGCAATGACCCCTTCTTCAAGCTTGGAATAAGGAGACCTCAATTCCTAGTTAGATAATGTGACAATTTTGTCCCTTCCTTGTCAATATATATTCGGCATAGTGTGGTACTTTAGCTTATTACTATATTAAGAAAAACAATGTTAACTTTTGATCAAATACAGACTTCGAAAATGACAATAATCTTGCCAAATCTTAAGAATAAACATAACTGGTTGAAATGAAATTAAATAGTATGCATCAACTAATAATTGTATGGTTTTACTTAGATAAAATTCATAAGATTAGCTTGAAACTGTCATTTCAGTTACTATTGATTGTTCTTGTTCATATATTTCTGCATATGTTGAGAAGTGGCTGATATATTCGTACCTTGTTTTGAGATTCATGAATATGAATATATACTCATATATATATAGGTATATATTCACATTAGTGGATACATTATCAGGGTGGGATCTATTAAGGTAATGAAGGTCTTTAATCTCTATATGAAGAGACCTATATGAATTAAGGAAATCAATTATAATGTTGGTTGTCCTGCCAGTTGTTAAAATATACTCATTTGATACTTGCTGCTGAGTTATCTATAAATGAAAGTTTAGCTGACATTCTATAGACTATAGGTAATATGTGGTTTGCATGCAAAATATTCTAGGTAAGAATTTAGGCTAAATTCTGCCATGAGATTCATCCACTTCTATTATCCTCTCAGTATATATTTACATGGGTGAGGGTGTTTGTTGGACACAGTTTCAGACATGACTGAGTCCCCTTTACCCCATTTTGTTATTGTATCCTAGATATCATCCATTATCAGGGATAGCATCTTGGTACATAAGCAAAAGGAAGTAAATAGGTGACTCTTAAACCTCTGTTTATGATTATGTCATATCGACTACTTTATAATTATAAATGGGGTTAAGAATTTAGAAATAATCGAGATGGGAGTTAAAAGACTCTGTTGATAATTTTCTATTTACATTTCTCTGTTTAAGTTTTTGGATTGACAGTTCCAATCAGATAAATGGTTGTGGAATAATCCTAGTATGGAAGATAAATTTTTATCTAAAATAGAAAATTAAATGTTACTAACAAGCTTGGCAAGTGTTTTGAAAACTAACCTTGCAGGAGGAGCAAGGCCATCTTTAACAAGTGAAAGCAAGACAGCTGTGCTAAATAGGCTATAAACAGTATGCAACTAATGGTCAAACTCAGGGCACAAGGAGATTAGTGATAATTGTAAATGGTAATAAGGGCTTGTAAGGGAAAGAAAAAATCTTCCCATATGTTCACCCTCAGCCCGGGGTGCTACTGTATTCTTCAAAATCTGTTCATATATGTAATAACTGTAGAAACTTTCTGGACTATGGTCCCAGGCAAGGCCGAAGGTTTTCTCACCTCCACTCTTTCCTACCGGCACCCGCACGAGTGGAGTGATGTAAGCTTTAAATTATGATTAATAAAAATTCCTGGCTTCGGCCTCTTACCGATCAAAAAAAAAAAAAAGTGAAAGGGGTCTAATTATTACTTAAGCGTTCATTAATATTTATTAATAAAATAACATCAAATAGGTTTCAAATTAACCTCTTTTATATATATATACCTATATGTATAAATATAACATATATAAAAAATATATATATAAACAATTGGAAAAACAAATCTAAATTTATACCTATATATATACATATGTTTTTGTTTTTAAATAAATAAACCAACTATACCCACTAAATATTATATTACAACCTACAAATAAACCCTAAATTTAGAAGTTATAAATAAAAACTATTATTCTAATCTCTCTTTATTCTTATATGCTAACCCGAACTTGAATATGGGCTAGGGTTGCATTTCTAATATACTTTTATTATTTAAATACTAACCCTAACCCGAAATTGGGTTAGGGTTGCATTTTTATCAATTAAAATTCTTTTCTTTTCCCTTTGTTTAGTCTCTAGGGTTTTTTCTTTGTGTGTGTGTGCTTTGTGTTTGTGTTGCAGGGTACGGTGGAGGCGGCGGCCATGGTGGCGGGGCAGCCGTTTGAAGGGGCGGAGGAGGCTCCTTGAGTGCACCCATAGTGGTTGGTCGTGAGCCATCCACTGTGGTTACCCACAATGGCGGCTCTGTGTCATCCACTGTGCCTAACCACAGTGGCGGCTCCAGTGCTTAAACACAGTGGTAGCTCAGCTGTGTTGTCCATTGTGTTTAAGCACAAAGGCTCGGCCACCCACCATCCACTATGTTTAAACACAGTGGCTCAGCGGCGCCGCAACATGGTAACCCCCCCCCTTTTTAATTTTTATTTAAATGATTAATATATATATATATATATATATATATATATATATATATATATATATATATATATATATATATATATATATATATATTTAAAGCTAAGGATATTAGGTGATTTTTCTCTTGTTTTTTTTGAAATAAAAACATTAACATGCAGGAATATAATAAATATACAAACAACATTTAAATGGATGCAACATTAAAATAGATATAGATTAATTTTTTTGAATGATTTATTATGCAGCTCTAACAATAATATGTCTGTTAGTTTCATCAATTTGATAAAATAGTCATAAATTTGTTTGCAGATTTCTGGTTTTTCTAAGTCTATGTATGCATCCATTTTTTTTATTTTTTTTAAACAAACACATAACAAAAGACTTCTTAAACTAACAGGTTTATCTACAACATTTCTTTTCTTTTTAACTTCTAATAGATATCTATATGGAAAAGTAAATTTACATTGGTCTACTTTACCTTTCTGCATTGTTTTTTTTTTTGAAGTAGAAAAAAGATAGTAATAAATACAATAAGAACAACATTTAAATATTACAGAAAAAACACTTAAAACATTCTCATTTCTCTTTCTGCGCCTCTTTTTTTCCTTATATAAATTACAGAGGTAATAGATGACAGAATTTAGTTAAAGACAAATTTAAATAAAATACAGTTTTCAGATAAATGACAGCAGAATAGTACAAACTAGGAAATACTTAGAAATATTAAAAGGGAAGAATGGAGAACTAACTGTCCTCTAATGTCCATTTAATCACTTTATTTTATTTTATTTTCAATATCAACTTTAAAAGGATGCAATTTTTACAAGAATAATCTGAATACAATAGTCAACTTTTACAATGGGTGAAATAACCCAACTGGTCTCTCATTCCTAATAATGAGGACTTAAATAAAATATTACATTTCTTTATACAAAAATAAATACAACATAAAGCTCCTCATTTACATTTCTGCAACTAAAATATAATATTACATTTCCTATTCTTTTTCTGCAACTAAACTGAAATCAACAACTCCTAGCTTTTTTTTTTTTTTCTTTTCCTAGCAACCTGCATACAAATCTTGAGGTTGTGACCATGGGGTGCTCACCTCCCAGCCTAGGCTTACTAGAAGCCACCCTCGATCTTGGAGAACCAAGACCTAGACGGGGTTACAATTAAGCAAACTCAAACAAGCAAGGGAAATACTCAAACAGACACATTCCCATCCAAGGCTAAACTTCATCACACAATGTGATGTTTACAATGGTGGAAGTGGACTAAATACCTTTGAGGAGAACTGCAAGATAGTAGATCACAGCCAACTCATGGCAACCAAGAGCACAACAAAAATCATCTTAACCCCACATCCGTATGACCCCCAAGGCATACATGTCATATTTTCTCCCCTTATGACCCCTGAATGCATAAACAAAACTATGCAGCAAGGGTCACATAAACAAACCCTTGAGATCACTCTCATAATGAGAGCCTCCCACTCTAAGGCTGTCAAACTCCTTCCACCCCCAAGACCATTCTACCCTCCTAAGGGTAAGAAGGTCTTGGATACTCCCAAAACACAAGAAAATGCATAAAAAGAAATAAGAGAAAGATCACATAATACTTTCACGAAGGAAATACAAAGAAAGCCACATTTACATTCAAGCAATCCTACAAACAAATTTCCAAACATACAAGTACGAAAATACACCAACCTTGAATTTGCCAAGGATATTCTAGGGATGGCTTGGAGAAGAGCAACCCAATTCCACAAATTTTTTCTGCAACACTTAGCCAAAAATTCTATTACAAAACTGGTTTTTTTTTTAAATTGTCATATCTCCAAAGATGGAGAGTGGGTGATTAACTCACTAAGTCTCAATCTTTTGCCTCAGAATGCTTCTCCCACTCTTTCCAACCTCTTGGATAGAGTGAGAGGCTCCCATTGGTTGGTCTTCCCTAGGGCTTACACACTCCCTAACCAAGGCACCTCAAGAAGAGGAATGACACATACCAAGAAGGTTATCTAACCAATGATGACACTCCTAAAGATGAAATTCGGCCATCTAGGAAAAACCACTTTTCTAGGAGGTAAAACAAGTCCTAGGGGAAGGACACATGGCCAAATTTGGCCTTCACCCATAGGTACCCCATAGGGCCCTCTAAAAATGCTCCAAAACTGACTCTAGGAGTTGGTTTAACCCTTAGAAAGTCCACCTAAGGTTAACCTACGGGTCAACTCTGAGTTGACCCTCCTTAGGGCTCACTATCCTAGATTTCTTGGAACCTTCAAGGATAATTTGGAAATATATCAATTAAACAAAAAGTAAATCCCTCAAAAAGTTGGCATGACAATTGCCAATACAACATACAACATATGTGTCAAGTGACACTAAAAAAATAATTCCACATCACAAATACACACATGGCAATTGTCCCTTGAATTATTTAAACAATTTAATAAATATAATTTACACACGTGCAAACATTTATGTTTACGAATAAATTATTATACATACGGGGTGTTGTTTCTCCAAATAGACAACCCCTGGTTTTACGAACGTACATAGGCCTAGGCTTGATTCTCCATGATGTTTCCATGGTCACATGGATAATTTTCATGCACATTTCATTTACACATTAGTACTTTCCAATAGCCTCATATAATAATAAACACATAATAAGAATACAAATCAATCACTCTACATATAATTGACATCATACAAGTCAATTTACCATATATCAAAGCAAATCCACATAAGAAATTATCATAGTCCTCATAAACTTAATCCATTCATAAGATATGCATCATAATAAAGTCCTGTAAATCAAATAACGACCTACACCATCTCAATGTTATCCTATTCTAGAATCATATAAAATTCTATATCCACAATGCATAGAAATGAAGCATCAATATATCAATGTTGTCCAATTCTTGGGATCATATAAAGTTCTATATCCATAATTCATAAAAATAAAGCATCCATATTAGCTCCAACATGAAAATCACTACAATGCTAGGATGGGTCAGGGTAGGGCCTCACATCCAGAATGTCTGTAAACCCTAGTTCTTCAATATGTTTATATCTCAGTTTAACCTTTCTAAATTCTCCCATTATTTTACTCATATACATTCGCTTGATCTATGAAGTTCCTATGTCCTCTATATGATAGTTAGTGTATGCCCTAACATCCTCTACATTAACAACTTCCTCCTCTAACGCGAGAAATTAATCCAACTGAATCTTCTTGGGTCACCACATGTGGATACCGCTTGAAAATTGGCCTGGGGTGGTCCTTGACCTCGACAACAGTTGGGTTTGCAACAAAAATAGGAATAGAAGATGATCTCACTTCCATGCTTCAAGATAAATACCTTTTCTTTCTCTCGGTGAAAACCTCCAACAAATTCTTCTAGACGCCAGTGTGATCACTCAAGAAGAAATCTGATTTCCTCAAAATAGCCTCCAATCATACTTAGTCACTCTGAATCGCTCTGAAATCTCTCTGAATGCAGGGTGATTAACAATGAAGTGTATTCGACCTTTTATCCTTTGAGACAAAACCCTAATCTTTCATTGACATAAATAACTACCGGTGAAAGATACCAGATCTCGCTCAGAATATATCCATGCTAGATAATCCTCTCCAATATCTGGAACATCTTCCAAAACCTCTTCCCGAGGCATATGCAGCATCTTCATGAATTTTGCCTACCCCTAAGGCATCTTCCTTAGTTACCGGATGAGCTTACTGCCGGTGTAGGAGCAACCTCTTCTATTGGATAAGTAACCGGGACATTCCCATCTGATGATTGTTCTTCAGTCTTCCTAACCCATCTCTAAATATGATCTTGCGAGATTTCACTAACCTTCTCTTTTCCTTTTTCATTTGATCCTCCATTACTAACCAGTGGATTTATGCTTCTACAAAACTTAGCAATATGTCCAACTTCATTGCATGCATAACATGTAACATTGTTCTTCTAAATTGCTTTTCTAAAATCGGTGAAATTGCTTGACCTGCATGAACTAGCCATATGTCCAAATTTTCCACAAGCATAGCATTTAACATTCATTTTGCAATGTTCTGTCTTATGACTAAACTTATTGCATTTAGAACATTTATCAGGAGCACAATCAGGGTTCTAACTTGCTCTATTTCTACAATGCCTAGCCATGTGACCAAATCTATTTCAAATAAAACATCTACCATTGAATTTATAAGAATTGAATTGCCTTACCGGTGCCTTATGGTTTTGATCTTCATTAGCAGTACTAGAACTCTGTCCTTTCTCAAATCCAAGTCCACAGGAATCTCCAATCTGCATATGTCTCTTCAATAACTCATCAAGCTATGTTGAGCTGAGCTTGTTTTTTTCTTTATACTCACTTGCAGTAGTTAAATCTTCTCTTAGTATTATTATTTATCTCTCAAGCTCTTTCTCATTGCTCTGGGATTGTACCAAATCATTTCTCAACATATCATTTTCATGAAACAACCTACCACATTCTTCAAATTTGTCCTTTAGGGACACAACAAGATTTTCTTCTTTTTTCTTTCTATCCTCAATCTCCTTAGACATCCTCATAGTTATAACTTGCATTTCATTCTCCATAGCCATGTTCTCCTGACTCAATTTCTGACATTGTTCCTTAAGTGCATTTTTCTCCTCATCATCCTGATTTTGCAAAAGTTCCTTCCTCCTAGCTTGAACAGATGATAGCCTCTCTTGTAGGACAAGAATGAATTCCTTAGCATAATTCAATTGATCTTGTAGCTTTAAGTTCTTCAACCTTTCAACATCATAATCTTCAAGTGCCATCTCAAGCTACTTCTCCAAAGTCATATTCAATGATTCCAGTTTCAGGATCTTCCTCAAGTTGTTAAACTTCCTCCGAGGCATAAGGCCCTAATACCAATTGTTGGAAACCAATAACACTAATAATACCAATTGTTGGAAACCAATAACACTGAGAGGGGGGGGGGGGGGGGTGAATCAATTTTATACTAGAATAATATATTTTAGCCTTAACAAAACATTCATACACCAACCGGTATACCGGTATAAATAGAATTGAAATAATTAAAGCAACCAATAAACCAAAACATAAATGAGAACCATAACACATAGATTTATATGTGGAAAACCTCAATGAGGAAAAAGAACAGTAGGATTTGTGACCCACAATATCAATCCACTGGCCATATGAATAGATATTACAATATATGATGGCCCTGCACTTGCAGGAAGGCTTACATCTTAGAGCACACAGCTCAATCACAATAGGAGCCTCACTGACTACATAAAAATTCTAGACAACAATCCGAAGAAATGTGAATTGCTAAGATAACATCTTCTATGCTAGAATACAGTTTCGGTTTAAGCTTTGTCTATTCTGGTTGAAACCCTAAACCATTTTACCAGAATAACCCTTACAATAAATTCCTCACATACATAATCTCTCTCAATTATTACATTCTTATATTGATTCCATTACATCCATATTTTTCTTATATCAAAATGATCTAATCAATCTGCCCTATATACCATATACAAATTTATTCCTTATGTCAGCTTACAAAGATATATACAATATCAAATTACATGTCGGACAGATATCACAAATGTATAAACATTAAAACAAATTGCTGATGTCGAATCCAAGATATGTCAGCCTCCAATATCGATAACCTTTTCTATATCATGTTGTCCTGCATTGTTGGTGACCAAAGAAATCCTTCTGACATGTCGGTGCTGGTGTAGAATCTATGAAGTTCCTGTCGGTACACCATATGAAGCTAGAACACAAAATCATATTGCCATCAATGACAACATAGTGAAACCAACCAATAAAGTGTCAATTGCCAAAAAAAAAAATTGGTATACTTTGGATAAATTGTCATTTCTATAGAAGTATTGAAGATGGATTTAGAGAAGGTTAGAGAAACTGTTAATTGACTTACACCTGTAAATGTTGGAAATGTAGATCTTCTCATGTATTGGTCACTTTCTATAGGAAGTTCATCAGAAATTTTAGTGGCATTTGTACACTAATGACTAAGACAATGAGGGGAGATAAGAAAGACTTCAAGTAGACAAATAGAGCACAAAGAAGTTTTGAATTATTGAAACAAAATGCAATAGAACAATCATTGTTAGCATTGTCAGATAACAACAAGGTATTAAAAGTTAATTATGATTCTAGTGGAAATGCAATAGGGGCAATTTTGATTCAAGAAGAGAGACCAGTAGCTTATTTTAGTGAGAAATTGAATGATTCCATGAATAAATATTTTGTCTATGATTGGGAATTATATGTAATATTCCAATTCTTGAAGAAATGGAAACATTCCTTTTTGCCTAAAGAATTTGTGTTTTATATTGATCATCAAGCCTTACAATATTTGAAAAATTAGGGAAAGTAAAAAAAAAAACAGATGCATTAAGATGAAGAAGGAACATACTGATAGAAATGAGATTGAAAGTATTGTGTTTTTGCAAACTTAAGCACTTGTATGAAGATGATCTGGATTTTGTGTAAGTATTGAAAGCATGTAAAGAATTAGTAGTAACATATAGAAGCTATTTGTTGGGTTACTTCATTCAGGAGAAAATGTTATTCTAGAGAAGTCAATTGTGTATTTTGAGGATTTCAATGAGGGAGAATTTGATCAAGGAAAATCATAGAAGAGGACTAGGACAATTTGGTGTTGACAAGACAATTGTTTTATTGAGGGAACACTACTTTTGGCCATAAATATATAAGGATGCAGGAAGTATGATCAGAGTTGTAGACATTATCAAGTTGCAAAGGGAAGTAGTCAGAATACCATATTATACAAACCTTTGACAATACTTGAAAGATCTTGGTAAGACATCAACATGGATTCCATATTGGGGTTACCAAGGACACAAAGAGGATATGATTCAATACTGGTAGTAGTTGATATATTTTCTGAGATGACACATTTAATTTATTTTAAGAAGACTAATGATGCAATGCATGTTAAAAGCCTATTTTTCAAGGAGATTATCAGATTGATAGATTACCAATGAGCTTAATTTTAGACCAAGATATAGTTTATTTGGTACTTTTGGAGGACATTGTTGAAGAAGCTAAAGAGAGACCTAAAATTTAGTTCAACATATCATCCCTAGATTGATGGATAGATAGAATTAGTAAAAAGAGTTTGGTTAACTTGTTGAGATGTTTAGTAGGGGACAAAGCCAAAAATTGAGACATTATCCTTCCACAAGAAACATTGCATAAAATAACTCAGTTAATTGGAGCATAGGGAAGATAGTATTTCATATTGTGACTAGATTACACCCTAAAGGAGTTGTTAAACTTAGAGACATCCATATGGAGAATAAGAGTGTTAGGATGACCAGTGGACAACTAAGAGGGGGGTTGAATCAATTGTCAATAGATTATAAAACTTTAAGCACACAAAACCTTTTACCGAAATGCATAAACCAAATAATGGAATAGCAGATATAACAATTAAGCACAAACATAAATCACAGAAAAATTACCAACCATCCATAACATAAAACACCATGATTTGTACATGGAAAACCCAATAAAGGGAAAACCATGATGGGAAGCCTACCCACAGTCAGATAATACTTTTGCAACAAGTATGTGATTACAATAAGAGGGGCCTGCATATGCATGCAAGGCCAACAACCTATAACGCACTGCTCATCACAAAAGGAGCCTCACTGACTACAAAGAAATCTAGACTACAATCCAGAAAGATGAATGAACTAAGAGAATAGCATCTCCTATTCTTAAGTACATTTTTTATTAAGCTATATACTAGAGGTCTTAAACCTCTTTCACAAACCCAATTCGATCACCTATGATCGACCAAAACCTCTGCATATGATTACAAATTTATTCACACACATATAATCCCATAACCCATACCATGATCTACAAAGACACCTTACATAATATTTATACCCACCCGAGACCTAAACAATTAGGTTGGCCAACTAAAAGATAATACAATAGATCTGTTACATAATCCCGCAAACCAATGATAAACCAAGTCAGCCTAAGACCAAAACAACATAAACCAAAGAATAAATCCAATTGGAGACACATCAGGAGAATCAACAAACACATTATCATAAACTTGTCCATAACCTAGAAAAGTAACCATCGGACCCAAAATAGGTTTACATAATCCATATGAAACACCATGAACAACTGCAACACAAACATGATAACCATCAACATCTTGATAACCTTCTAGAAGCCACACTAGCACCACTTATCGGATTCATCAAAAGATCTTCATCAAAGTGTTGTCGATAAAACCCTTACTGGTAACCAAAAGGCTTACTAGAACAAATGACAGCATTTGGGTGATCAAATCCTAAGCCAACTGAATGTGATATGCATCAACAACACATGAATAACCAGTCCAAACCAATTCCAATAGCTAGACCAAAACCAAAGACAAATCTCCAGATCAACATCAAAGACCAACCACTCTACCAAAAGTCGATAGACAACAAAACAACTAGTATTGACATCAATGACAAACATTAATGCAACACATAATCAATTCCTCCAAATTTCCAACAATCTCCTCCTTTGGCATTGATGGCAACACTAGATGTGAAAAACATCCAAGTACCAAGAAGTGCCAAACAAGTCTCCCCAAAAGGAAGACATCCAACAATCTCCCCAAAATGTTATAACAATGAAGTTTTGAACCAACAGACCAAACTCCCCCTGTGAATGATATCCCTGTTAAGCTCTATTTTTCACATATATATCTCTCCCCCTTTGACATCAATGCCACAAATATGACATAAACATCAAAGAAATGTCATAAACACTCTGAACCACACAATTGACTACTCCCCCTGAGTAGTAGCACCAACTCATCAATCCAGAATGAATGATAGCACTGATAATGCATGTCGGACTAATGCCAATCAACATCACTCAAGTCTCTACCAGAGGGGCAGAAACTCCCAATCTGTATCTGAAATACTCAAATGATTCCTTAGGAAAAATTTTAGTGAAGATATTTGGAATCTGTTCTTTAGTGTTCACATAAATTAGTCTGGCTTCATTTGCTTCCACCTTCTCCTTCAAAAAATTATACTTGATAGAAATGTGCTTTGTCTTAGAATGAAATACTGGATTCTTTTATATGTCAATAGCAATAGAGTTATCACAGTGAATAACTACAGATTCATTGCAATCTACCCTTATGTCCTTCAACATTTGCTTCATCCATAGAACTTGTGTACAGTTAGTAGCAACAACAACATACTCAACTTTAGTAGTAGATAAAGAAGTACATGATTGTTTCTTGTTGATCCATGAAACAAGTTTCTTTCCAAGAAAGAAATCTCCACTGGATGTGCTCTTCTAGTCATCAACATCTCCAACCCAGTCAATATCTATATATGCACATAGTGTAAAGTCGTTAGTTTTATGATACCACAGACCATACTCAGTTATTCCTTGCAAATACCTGAAAAATCCTTTTCACTGCACTCTCATGATTCTCTCTAGGATCACTCTGATATCTTGATATAATACAAACTACATTCATTATATCCAGTCTATTCTGAGTTAGATATAACAAACCTCTGATCATAGATTTATACCTGGTAGGATTTATTAGAGTTGATGCGTCATTCTTTGTCAATTTCTCACTTGTAACCATAGTGGTACCAACCGGTTTCGAATTTTCCATACCAAATTTCTTTAGCAACTCTCTAGCATCCTTAGTTTGACAGATGAAAATACTTTTATCATTCTGAGTAATCTGCAAACCTAAGAAAAATTTCATTTCCCCAATCATAGACATCTCAACATCATTCTTCATATTTTTAGAGAATTCCATACATAACTTATCCTCACCTCCAAATATGATATCATCAACAAAGACTTCAACAATTAGTATGTAATCGTCTGTGATCTTATAATATAACTGGTGGCCAAGTTAGAGGGGGGGGGGTGAATTAGTTGTCAACAAATTATAAAAATTTAAGCACACAAAACCTTTACTGAAACCAAGCTTCAAAAGATATTTGTCCAATCTATCATACCAAGCTCTAGGGGCTTGTTTCAATCCATATAAGTTTTCCTTAACCCGCAAACCATGTTTTTGTCATCTAAAAGTAAAAATCCATCCGGTTTCTCAATGTAAACTTCTTATTCAAGATCTCCATTCAAAAATGCAAACTTAACATCCTTCTAATAAACCTTGTATTTCTTATGGGCAACATAAGAAAGAAATAATCTCACAGCTTCAATCCTAGCTACCAGAGAAAAAGTCTCATCATAATCAATTTTTTCCTTCTAAGAATATCCTTTACATACCAATCTAGCCCTATTCCTCACAACTTGTCCATCCTCATTCAATTTATTCCCAAAAAAACCACTTAGTTCCAATAACATTCTTATTTTTAGGTCGGGGAACTAAAGTCCATGTGTTGTTCTTTTCAATCTGATATAATTCCTCTTCCATAGCTCTCATCCAACATTCATCTTTACAAGCTTCAATAACTGATGTCGGTTCAATTTGAGAAATTAAACATACCTCATCAACTACCAACCTTCTTCTTGTCATTACTCCTTTGTTCTTGTCTCCAATGATCTGATCTTCTGAATGATTTAACCTTACCTACCTAGGAGTCTTCTGACTTTCTGTTTCTCTATTATGATCTTTAGTTACTATTGAATTTTTTGATACTGCTGAGGTAACTGGTTCAACATTTTGTTTTGGTACAAGTGCTACCGGTTCAATTATGATCATCTCCACTTCCTGTTCTCTCTCATAAGTTATAATTTGACCTTTGTACAACTCATCCACCTTGACATTAGCTCTCTCTACAATTCTCTGCAATATTTTGTTATAACATCTATATTCTTTGCTTTCATTAGAATAACCAAGAAACATCCCTTCATCATATCTAGGATCAAACTTTCCAATAGAATCATTTCTTTTGATATAGCATTTACTACCAAAGATTCTGAAATACTTAACTATAGGTGTATGACCAAACCATAACTCATAAGGTGTCTTACAGATGTCTCCTTTGATATGAACTTTGGTGAATGTATATATTGTCATTCTCATAGCTTTTCTCTAATAGATATGAGGTAGATTAGCTTCCATAATCATAGTCATGGCTGCATCCAAGATAGTTCTATTCTTTCTTTCCACAACACCATTCTGCTGAGGTGTTCAGGGTGCAGACAATTGTCTCCTTATCCCATACTTCTCACAATAACTATTAAATTCACCAAATGTGAATTCACCACTTTGATATGACTTTAAGCATTTAATTTTCAACCCTATCTCTATCTTAACTTTAGCTTTAAAGATCTTAAACTTTTCAAAAACTTCATATTTCTCCCTTCAAAAAGTAACCCACATCATTCTAGAATAGTCATCAATGATTAGCATAAAATATCTATCACCCTAAAAACTCTTTATTCTAGCAGGACCACACAAATTAGAATTAATAAGTTCAAGAACATCATTGGATTTGTCTTGTATACTCTTAAAATAAGTTCTGACTTTCTTTCCCATTTGACATTCCTTACATATCAGATTATAGGGCTTCACAATCTTAGGTATATCTCTATCAGCCTTAGTTGAACTGATTTTTACAATGCAATCAAAATTCACATGACACAACCTCTTATGCCATAACCAAATCTCATCAACTTGTGCAATAAAATATGTCTTCTCACTGGAGTTCAAATTAAATATGTTACCTTTATCCTGTGTATCGGTTGCAATCTCTAATCCAGATCTATTAATGATTTTGCATTTTCTATCCTTGAATTGTAATTGAAATCCCTTATCCACCAACTGTCCTACACTCAAAATATTATATCTTAAACCTTCAAAATAATAAACATTATTAGTGTTATTCTTACCATCCAATGATATAGTTCCTCTTCCTTTGATCATACATGCTTTGTAATCTCCAAATCTAACCAGACCATCATCAAATTCTTGCAATGATAGAAACTTCCTTTTATCTCCAGTCATATGATGTGGCATCCACTATCTATCACCCATTCATCCTTGTCTTCAATTTTAGCAGCAAGGGCCTTTTCCTCATTTTGAATAACAGGTGCTGGAGCATCTTCCTTAATAGCCAAAAATACCCATTTTGTTCCAATACTAGATCCACTAGTTGAATCTTGTGTTGGTTCATCAGCAAAATCAGTCACATCTTCTTCATCCACATAGTAACATGATTTGTCTTTGTTTCTCCTATACTTATGCTTGTTCTGATACTCATGGTGAGGCTTAAAATATCTTCTATCTTTCTCTTCAAATCTTGAATTCCTTTCAGGAAATCTAGATGCAAAATGACCTATCTTATTACATGCAAAACATTTAAAAGGTGATTTTCCTTCATACTTACTTCCTATCAGACCTTTAGGTATTCTTATAGCAAATAGGGCTTCAAGTTGCTCAAACTCGTCATCTTCTTTCCTCATTTCCTCTAGTTCCTTCACATATAAAGATTTCCAATCACTCTTGCCGGTTGATGATGCAGATATGTGAAAAGTAGAATTAGTCTTTGTAGCTCCTTGAGGACCAAATTCTTCAAGCTCAAACACAGATAATTTTCCAACCAAAGTATCCATGTTAACAGAAGTGTTATCCATTGTTCTAATCTCATTATTTACAGTATCCTTCATTTTGTAAGTCGGTGGCAAAGATCTCAGTACTTTAAAAATAATCTCATCTTCGCTTAGAGATCCACCACAACACTGAATTCCCATAATAATTTCATTAACTCTTTCCATAAAAGTAGTAGTCCTTTCATCTTCTTCTATTTTCAGATTCTCATACCTCACCTGGTAACCATCAAGTTTAGCAATTTTAATAGTAGGGTCACCTTCATTCAGAGCCTCCAACTTATCCCATATAGCCTTCGTAGATGATTGATCTGTTAATCCCATAATTTGTTGATCAGAAAGTGCGCTCAAGACTGCTTCTCTATCTCTATAGTCATTCTCAATGCCCTTATCCAAGGTTGTCGGAGGAGGATTGCCAGATGCCGAATTATGAGTATAGCCTTTCTCCATGATCTCCCAAATCTCTTTCCCAAAACATCTCAAATGAGTCTCCATCTAAATCTTCCATACCTTGTAATTTGTCGAATCAAGCTTAGGGGTTTCTCTCTGAAAAATAGATGTATTTGAACTATTAGTTGCCATAGGATCTTCCTCAAGCAGTTGAGCTTCTATAGAGAGGACCAGGTTTTGATACCAATTATTAGGATAATCAGTGGACAACTAAGAGGGGGGGGTGAACTAGTTGTCAATAGATTACAAAACTTTAAGCACACAAAACCTTTTACCATAATTTGTAAACTAAATACCAGAATAACATATACAACAATTAAGCACAAACATAAATCACATAACAATTACCAACCATCCATAACATAGAACACCATGATTTGTACGTGGAAAACTTGATAAAGGGAAAAACCATAGTGGGAAGCCTACCCACAGTCAGATAATACTTCTGCAACAAGTATGTGATTACAATAAGAGGGGCCTACACATGCAGGAAGGCCAATAGCCTAGAGCGCACTTCTCATCACAAAAGGAGCCTCACTGACTATAAAGAAATCTAGACTACACTCCGGAAAGATGAATGAACTACAAGAATAGCATCTCCTATGCCTGAGTACAGTTCTGATTAAGATCAATAATGGAGATCTTAAACCTCTTTCACAAACCCAATTTAGTCACCTATGATTGATGAAAACCTCTGCATATGATTGCAACTTTATTCACACACAAATAATCCCATAACCCATACCGCGATCTACAAAGAGATCTTACATCATATTTAAATACCAGCTCGAGACCTAAATAGTTAGTTCGGCCACCTATAAGATAATACAATAGATCTGTTACATAATCCCACAAACTAATGATAAACCAAGTTGGCCTAAGACCAAAACAACATAAACCAAACAATAAATCCAACCGATGACGCATTAGGAGCATCAACCAACACGTTTACATAAATCAGTCCATAACCTAGTAGAATAACCACCAGACCCAAAATAGGTCGCCATAAGCCAAATGAAACACCATGAACAATTGGAACATGCATATGATAACCATCAAAATCCTGATAACCTTCTAGATGCTACATCAACAGCACTTATTAGATTCATCAAAAGATCTTCATCAAAGGGTTGTTGGTAAAACCCTTACTAGTAACCAAAAGGCTTACTAGAACAAATGATAGCATGCAGATCATCGAATCGCAAACCAACTGAATGTAATATGCATCATGAACACATGAATAACCAATTCTAACAATCAGACCAATGCCAAAGAGGAATCTCCAACTCAACATCAAAGACCAAACACTCTATCGGAAGTCGATAGACAACAAAACAACTAGTGTTGACATCAATGACAAACATCAATGCAAAAAATAATCAATTCCTCTGACAATCTCCTCCTTTGGCATGGATGACAACACTAGATGTGAAAAAAATCCAAGTGCCAAGAAGTGCCAAACAAGTCTCCCCCAAAGGAAGACATCCAACAATCTCCCCATAATGTTATAACAATGAAGTTCTGAACCAATAGACCAAACTCTCCCTGTGAATGATATCCCTATTAAGCTCTATTTTTCACATATATATCTCTCCAACTTTGACATCAATGCCAAAAATCTGACATAAACATCAAAGAAAAGTCATAAAACCTCTGAACCACATAGTTGACTACTCCCCCTGAGTAGTAGCACTAACTCATCAATCCAGAATGAATGATAGCACTGATAATGCATGTCGGATTGATGCCAATCAACATCACTCAAGTCTCTACCAGAGGGGCAGAAACTCCCAATCTATCGCTGAAATACTAAAATGATTCCTTAGGAAATGTTTTAGTGAGGATATCTACAATCTACTCTTTAGTGTTTACATATACCAGTTTGACTTCATTTGCTTCCACCTTCTCCTTCAAAAAAATATACTTTGTAGAAACGTGCTTTGTCTTAGAATGAAATACCAGATTTTTTGATATTTCAATATCAGTAGAGTTATCACAATGAATAACTACCGACTCATTGCAATCTACCCTTATGTCCTTCAACATTTGCTTCATCCATAGAACTTGTGTACAGTTAGTAGCAGCAACAACATACTCAGCTTCAACAATAGATAAAGAAGTACACGACCATTTCTTGCTGATCCATGAAACAAGTTTCTTTCCAAGAAAGAAAGCTCCACCAGATGTGCTCTTCTGGTCATCAACATCTCCAGCCCAGTCAACATCTATATATGCACATAGTGTAAAGTCATAATTTTTAGGATACCACAGACCATACTCAATTGTTCCTTGCAAATACCTGAAAATCATTTTCATCGCACTCATGATTCTCTCTAGGATCACTCTAATATCTTGATATAATACAAATTGCATTTATTATATGTGGTCTAGTGTTGTCGGTAAAACCCTTACAGGTAAGCAAAAGGCTTACTAGAACAAATGATAGCATTTGAATCATCAAATCCCAAACCAACTAAATGTGATACGCATCAGGAACACATGAATAACTAATCCAAACCAATTCCAACAACCAGACCAAATCTGGAGATAAATCTCCAGATCAACATCAAAGACCAACCACTCTACCAAAAGTTGGTAGACAACAAAACAACTAGTGTTGACATCAATGCAACACATAATCAATTCCTCCAAATTTTCAACAAAGAGAAGTGCAAAAGTAAAAGAATTTGTAGGATACATGAAGATAGTACACAAACAAGAATAGAGAAATCAAGAGGATATGAACAAAAGATATAAGGAGTAGGAAGATGAGAAAAGGAGACAAAAGGAATTTGTTGTTGGGAATGAATTCATGATTTATTTTAGAAAGAATATATTTCTAGTGGGAACATACAACAAACTAAATATGAGAAACTATGGACCACGTAAGATTCTCAGGAAGTTTAATTCAAGAAATGTATATGAAGTAGAGTTACTAGAAACACTTGGTATATCAACTTTTTTCAATATTGCTGACATCTATGAGTACCATGGAAAGTATTCAAATGAAAGTATCAAAGAAGGTAGTTTGGAGGATCAATTACCACATCAAGCATCAAAGAAAATTGAATAGATCTTGGATACCAGAGTTGGGAGGAGCACTAGGAACAAGCAGTCTCATGAGTATCTAGTGAAGTGGAAAGGTAGACTGATAGAATATTCAAAATGGATTTCTCTATTTGAGGTGAATCATATTGGTTCTCCTCTAGCTCCAAAAAAATGAGAGGCTCACTTTCTTTCCAAAACCAGGTGTCTAATGCATGAGCATCCCTAGTTGTAAGAGCAATCTTACATCAACCAAAAATAGTTCTTTTCTTGCATTTAGTCTATAGATGTCTCAACATTATCCTTTGAATTTTACTGCATTATCTTTTCATTCTTTGTGTATTTGAATTTACATTCAACATGAAGTCATCTACATCATATCCATAAATATTTTGATCTTATTTTGTTTCCAGAAAGTTATTTCTCTCCAAAGAAAATGTAATTTATTGCAAGAGAATTCTGGGACTAATCAAGACTTACTAATCTTGCAAAAAATTCTAAAATGTGTGGAACTAAATGAAAAATCATTCAAGATATTCTAGGTCCAAGGGGAACTATTCCTATTATTTGTAGCATGTTATCTTCTTTTGTGGAGCATCATCTTGTTCTTAAGGTTGACCTTCATGTTGTTGGATATGATTGGTCATTTCTGCTGCTAGGATATGTTGTTGTCATTGATGTCAACATATTCTTGTGATTTGATCCAATGTACTTGGAAAGATTTTTTGATCCAGTTTTGTAGTTTGGTTTTGTTGATCACTATTTTGCAGAGGTTGATATTTCCTCCGATATACTTTGGTGTGATCAGATCTTGTGCTAAGATTTTGGGATATTATTTTGGATGGTCTTGTGTATCTTAATTTCAGATGGTTCATGATTTGGTTCTCTACAAGCTATCTTTCTTCATGACCATTGTTGATTAGTTGTGTTCTTGAGCTTCTAGATGTTGACAGATGAAGATTTGAAAAGTGGTGGTGGTGCAACTATTCTAGATGATCCTAACATGCTTGTTGATGTTTCCTAGTCATGTCCTATTTGTTTTGGAAATCTACATTAATCGTTGTGCAATTTTTTTGGTGGTTTTCATTAATCGGTATCGATTTTCATGTTATGCAGTATTTCTAGTGGTGTAGCATGTTGCGGTTGATGTAGGAATGATTTTCGATGGAGTTGATAATTTAGGAATTTGAATTAGGTCCATGTTATGCTATGCAAATCATCATATCGGTCTGGTGGTTGATCTTTGTATTGTGTGATGTAATTTTGTAATTATGAGTTGAGGGTTGAGGGTTTAGCTGACCTTATTTTCAAGGTTGATGAATTGTATATATAGGTGATATAGTCATGTAATTTAGGTGTCGATGTCATGTCTGCATTATCAAAGAGAGATTTGTGTGCAAACAAGTGAATTATCCTTTGGTGTTGAGTTTGAGGTGAGATTGGTGTTGCAGAGAAGACAACTGTGCTTAATTGGAACTGTAATCAGGCATTTGGAGATGCTATTCTTTCAATTCATTTCTTCAACATTGTAATCTGAACCTTATTGTAAGTCAGTGAGACTTCCCTGAGGGTTGTAGCCTTCTAGGCCATTATATTTGAGCAGTGAGCTCTAGGAAGTGCACCTGAATGCATGTGCATTCCCCATTGTAACATTTTCACATACTACTGCAAAGTATCATCTTACTATGGGTAGGTTCCCACTGCGGTTTTTCCCTTAACTAGTTTTTCCATGTCAAAAATCTTGATGTTGTGTGTTGTGTTGTTATTTGCTTATCTATTTATTGGTACATTTTGTTAGATCTGTCGTTGTGCTTAAATTTTTTTATTCTAGTGAAGACTGATTCACACCCCCTCTCAATCTTCCTTCTTTGCTACTACTAACACATGTTTCATCATACTGTGGGTAATGTGAACCCTTAAGGACAACATGGAACTTTTCTAGAGCTAGAGAAATATATCTAAGATCATTTTGTAATCAATCCAAATTAGTTAAGTTGTTCTTAATAGATAGATCTTTAGAATGCATGTTTTCCAATTCGCCTATCCTCAAATTATGTTTAGGCCAATGAGCCCATTGTAATATCTTATAGTAAGCCTATGAGCCCTAGACATGCCACATATGAATGAATGTAATGTTTCAAATGGTGATATCAATAAAGATTCAATTTTACTAAGCATTTTCTTGTGCTATTTATGTTGTATTGACCTATATGCTACATAGTTGGATAGTCCTTTTCAGACCCTCTATTTGTGGATGCACCACTATACAGTTTATCTTATCGACACCTATTGTTCTCAAAAAATGAGTAACCCAAGTTCACCTACGATTGATCTATGAAATAGCCAGTTTCAAACAATGAAGAACTTCAGGACTTGGACAACATGACAAGGATAAAAATCTTTCTACTCTTCAAGCTCTGCAAAACCTAGGTGGGTATACCTTTGATGCATAGAATTAGATCCATTACTCACATATGACAACATCAACAAAGCAGATAGATCTCATTAAGGTCTCAAAACAAGGAGGGTACTGTAGATGGGCTAAATCTACACATACAACTCAGCTATGTTTGAGCATGAGATAGGTGGAACATTACCACATAATAGAAAAAGAAAGATATTTTGGTTTGATTTTAAAATGTTGCAAGTAACCTCTAGCTGTAATGGACCAGTGCCTTAACCTGGTCATGGAGTCAAATACATAACATTATAAGAGAACCTAGTTGCAAATCTGTCTTACCAATATATCCCTACATTAATGCCTAAAATTAATACATTCTACATTCATTCATAGAACCATACATATCTAAACAATGATTCAGTTCCACAATTTCTACTCCAAGAATTTAAATCCTTTCTATAAAAGATTCCAAAGAACATAAATTTCACTCCCCCTTGGAGAGGATAAACTCAAAATCCCTTGAAAATTGAATTATATTGAAACTAGCAACAAATGTCTGAAGACAATTTTATGGCACTTTACACTTGCCTTTCACATGTATGTCCTGCAACTAAACCAATTACAATCTTATGCAAAATACCCACATACAGAACTAAAACTCTGAAAATATTATTGAATTGGAAATTCATTGCAAATTTGGAACCATTTGGAATTCTCCCTTCGAGCCATTTTCCAAAAGTTGGAACCCCATTGGGAAGAGCTAAGAATATGAGGAAGAGAGAAAAAACTAGATTTTCATCACAAATTGCCAAGTGTCCTCTTTCCCCAACTGAAAAATATTCTTTGCATCATTCCCATAGAAAATTATCACAAAATATTTGACATGTGTTGAAACTGATGATGGAAAGCAACTCCTCCTTCTGAGAGCTTTCCAACAACATATAATATGCCTATATTTGGGTAAAAAAATAACCCATCAATCATTAATTTATCTTTACAGTCAATCATTTAAATTTTTGTATTTTTTAACATAGTTTGACTATAGGATTTAAATCAGATTTTTCCCTTTCTGTTGTGAATTCATCCATGCCACGTGTCAGCTCCTGGTTTTCTCATGGGTATACCTTGGCACCACCTCACCTACCAACTCACCTTAGGCCAGACCCACCACTGGACTTTGCCCGCCTTGTCGCCAAGTCGCAATGGGTAATTGACGAGCAATTTCCCATCGTAGATCAATGACCATCGTTAGATCTCCATCCAACCATCTGATCTCAGCCGACATGCTTAACCTTTAATCTCCATCTTTGGTCACTTATCACAAAATATAGGTGCTTTGGTTTGCATGCTCACATGGGCCCCACCAGCCGCTAAGCCTCCTCTTTTGTCAAAAGCTTCTTTTCTTTCAACACTTATAGTGTATGTGATTTTGGTTTTAAATAACAAAATATTTCACCCTGCAAAGAATGTGGGATATATGGTATCCCCATCTACCCTGTCTATGCCTCCACATTGCATCGACATCTACATTCATTCCCTTTTGCCTACAATTCATGTACGTCTTTCAAAACCTCTATCTCTAGCTCCACGTGGTACACGACCTATGCAAGGAGGGGTTGGTGTTTATTTTAAGTTTTTAAAACCAATTTTACTACTGCCTACGTACTTTCCAAATGCATTTTCTTGAAATTTTCTGCTTTGCGCCAAAATCTTGAGCATGGGGAGGCAGGGAGGATGATGGGAAGTTTTAGAATTTGGCATTTCATCTGCCAATTGCAATTGCTTGAATGTTGTGGCAATACCATTCCCAACTCTTGGTGATGCCTTGCCCACGCTGCTCTCCACGTGCCTCTTCCGCATTCTCTTCAACCAGATTCACATATCTCCAAGTGCCATGTTACTCCTGCCCATAGCATTTTCTGCCCAATAAACCATAAGCCATATTATTCATGCCCTCCACGTGCATCATCATTCAAATAAAGGTCATCTCTTCCAGATCAATAGCCAACATCAGAATAATAGGTGGGAGGGGTAGTGGTAAAGGTAAGAGTTAGATAACCACCATCAACATTTGAGAGGTATATGCCAGACTCTACATATTGTAGATTGTTTGCAATATATGAAATATATCTATCAAGCCGCTTCAGCAAAGGAAGAAAATGATCACTTCCAATACTCATTTGGCGAATAAAACTATGTGGCAATCTCATCGTGCACATGAGTTTGGGCACAAAATGTCAATCCCTCATGCACCTTGAACATACCTCTGGAGTTCATTTACACCATTTTCTGATCATTAAACTGAGATCTGCAACTCATTGGCACTTGTGCCCAAAACACTGAAATAATCCTCCAAAGGCGTTATAAAAACTGATCAAAACACCTTTCTGTATTCTATTAGCTGATAGGCGAGTAGTTTGATATACTGGCTATCATCCTGTAAAACCATTTTACTTTACACTAACTAAGTTGCAAGATTTTAATCCCCAAAATTTACTACTTAGCTTTTTCTGCAATGAAACTGCTAAAAACCTCTTCAAACCCAGTTTCAAAACAATTTTGAAAATCATGAGGAGCTGGAAACTAGCACACATACTCATTTCACTACAAGGAATCTCATGGACCAATTAGTTTGAGAAAATAATCATCCGAGTGAAAGATATTAATGCTCAAAGTGGCCTATCTACATGTTGTTTCTACAACACAAAAACAATCCATATGGTATGAGCCTTGAAAATTGACCAAACGAAGAGCTGGGGGCTATAAATTGGGTATATGGTAGAAAAACCTATAGATATTCATGGTGTGCTACCACTTTTAATTTCAGGTCAACCGGGTGTGAGATACAAAATTTCAAAAAGGGTACTGAACTGCTATTTTACATTGTCTGATTTGCAGAAAACAACAAATTGCAAATGATTTGGCTCTGGCAAACAGGTCAAATAAAATCATAGGAGTTTGAAAATGAGAAAGGTAGTACATAATTTTGTAGGGAACATAGGGGAACAATAATTTCTTCATGACAATCAACTAGGCATTTATTACACATATGCAAAGTGGTGCTCTGACTAGTTGTTAAAACAAGGACTTATGCAAACCACACAAACTGCAAATGGATTGGGCTTGCCAAACTAAACAAATGGATTCATAGGGACTTGAAATTTGGCATGTGGACACACCTATATGTCTACAATTTAGGGGTACGCTTTATTTAACATGACGATCAACTGGTCATGAAATACAAGGCCTCAAAGTGAGTCATTTGATAAAAGCTCTACATGTGCATAAAACAACTTTTAGTCCATGCCTTGAAATTGGTACGTGACAAACTGATCTAAACTGAATTCTGAAAGGTGTAACCCATTTCATAGGCCAAATGAAGGTGTACAACAAGTTTCCAAAGCCTTACCTCTTGAGAATCAACTGGCTCCATTTTATAATTCTTCAAACTATGTCGCTCGGGTTGATTCATTAGGTGGTCATTTGAAACTGCAGATGCAAAATCTTGAAATGGGCCTCTCAAATTTATCAAAATTTTATGAGTCCCAACAGTGGCTCTAACTGGGGATGGCTGATTGCAAGATCAACACAAGAATCTAGAATCTTTGGTTATGCAAACCACCCAAAAACAAATCACTTCTCTTCTTTTTAAATTCTTCAATGAGCTTCACCCTCCAAAATAGGGGTTCCTTATTCTACCCGAACAACAAGGTATTTATTGAAAACCACACAACTGAGAACAATGCAACTATACAATATATATAGATTATTCACAAATGGCCCCGAGCCATAAAAAATGGAATCAATTCTTACCTCTATCAAACACATGATTCTCATTTCCATAAATCAAGGGTAAGCTGGAAGTTTCATTTACATCTACCTGATCACAAACACTGCAACTTCTCATCAATTGATCACATAAAAGATAATTAGCATGTTCATAATCATTCAATCTTTGAAAAATAAAACCCACTTCAAAATGTTGATCATCAAATGACACATATTTGTCATATTGTTTACAACCATTTCCTAGCTGAAAAGAAAAGTAATCTAGCTTATTTTGAAAGCTAGGAACATTAGGCACATCTTGATCGCTAGTTTGCACAAGAGGAAAACATTCATCTGCAACCTTGGCTTGCAAAATAGAAAGAAACATTTCTAAATAGAATGACTGCACTTCATCTGCTGATCACAATTTCTATTAGCACTTTGCAAACATGGAAATATATCATCAAGTAATGGTTCATTAACCATTTGCAAATCTGGGAAAACAACTTCAAATTTGTCTTTCTCTTTAGCACCAAGATCAGCATAAGATTTAAATTCTGAATCCATATCATTACATCTATCAATCTTATATGCATTTTCATCTTGTCCGCTATTTAACTCAAATGCAAGGAAAGAATAAATATCACATGTATCATACTTCACACCCTCAAAGATATCATCAATATCAAAATGTATACTGGTTGGGTATGAGAAATTGGGGACATTTTTGGATGCATACCTTTGAAGATCAGTAGCTAAGAGTTCTGAAATTCGTTCACTACTTAGTGAGCCTTCTCCTTCACTTTCATTTTCCTTGGCTTTACCTTTTGTGCTGCAAACATTGCCCCAATTTGATGTAGGCATTAGATCTTTCATGCTCATGTCTTTAAGAACATTTATTTTATCATTACAATAACCTGTATCTACATCATAACCTTTATCATGCTGATCATAAAGTGTTGCTATATGTTGCAACATAGTTTCATAACCTTGGTTGCAAACACTTTGTGGATTGAAATTAACAACAAGATGATCTATATTATTCAAATCTAAAACCTCAACAGGCTCATGATTATTTGAACAACTTATTATGTTCTCACAATTTTCTTCTTTCTTTGAATACACATCTGCACTGTCATGCTGAGAATAAGAGTCATCTTTAGCAGCATAAGAGATATTTCCACTTACGGATTCATCTCCATAACTATACTCAATACTATGTGCATTTTCAGATTTAGTCACTTCAATCTCATCTATCCATTCTTTAATAGGTGCAACACTTTCTTCTCTCGAGGCTGTAGACCAATTAATTAAGTCAGGCTCATAAAGCTCTAAGAATAACTCAATCCAAACAGACTCATGGGGTCTAACATCAACTAGAAGCTTATTTAATGCAACACTAAATCTTTCATAAAAGACATATGATGATTCTTCCTTTCTCTTCCCTACTTTCTTTCTTAAAAGAAAGATGAATTTATCTTGGATTCTTTGAAGATATATTTCAATCTCCCTATCAATTTCTTTCAGATTTGACAAAGGATTTTTAGATCTAGGAAACACATCTAGATCCATCAAATTTGAAACATCTACTGAACCATTACTTGGACAATGCATCTTACCATTTCACAAATACTTTGCAAAACACATGTAGTCATTAACTTCATAACCTAACATACTTCTCACAATATTTCTGACTGAAATTTATTTCAATGAAGTATGTAACCTTAAAACCAAGATTCCTTTTCCTGGTGACTTGCTTCACCCTATAAGAAACAAAGTTATCTCATAATTTTTTTGAGGAGTACCTGGATATATTTGTTGTTGCTATTCACTTTACTTCTGACTGAAGATATGAAGGGGATCTCCACATCTCAGGTTTGTTCTTACAGAGTCGCCACCTCCTTGAGGAGGAATAAAATTTCAATGATTGATCTTCACTCTTGAAATAGTTTCAGATTTCTGGGTCATTCCACACAGCAGAGTCACATATATTTTCAAATTTCACTACAACAAAAACGTTCCATGATACACTTTCAAATCTGAAAATGACTTTCAGATTTCTAAACTTCTAAGACTCTTCCCCAAAATAATTTTCGCTAGACTCATGGGTTTGACTGCAATCAACAAGGTGAATACAACTTCTCTCAACCTCACTAAAAAATACAATTACAAGACACTGTTAGTCCCCAACAAAGTCGCCATTTTTGTTGTTCTCAAAAAATGAGTAACCCAAGTTCACCTGCAATTGATCCATGAAATAGCCAGTTTCAAACAATGAAGAACTTCAAGACTTGGACAACATGACAAGGATACAAATCTTTCTAATCTTCAGGCTCTGCAAAACCTAGGTGGGTGTACCTTTAAAGCATAGAATTAGATCCATTACTCACATATGACAGCATCAACAAAGAAAATAGATCTCATTAAGGTCTCAAAACAAGGAGGGTACTATAGATGGGCTAAATCTACACATACAACTTAGCTATGTTTGAGCATGAGATAGGTGGAACATTACCACATAACAGAAAAGGAAAGATATCCTGATTTGATTTTAAAATGCTGCAAGTAACCTCTAGCTGTAATGGACCAGTGCCTTAACTTGGGCATGGAGTCAAATACATAACATTATAAGAGAACCTAGTTGCAAATCTGTTTTACCAAAATATCCCTGCATTAATGCCTGACATTAATACATTCTACATTCATTCATAGAATGATACATATCTAAACAATGATTCAATTCCACAATTTCTGCTCCAAGAATTTAAATCCTTTCTGTAAAAGATTCCTAAGAATAGAAATTTCACTTCCCCTTGGAGAGGATAAATTCAAAATCCCTTGAAAATTGAATTGTATTGAAACTGGCAACAAATTCCCGAAGACAATTCTATGGCACTTTACACCTACCTTGCACATGTATGACCTGCAACTAAACCAATTACAATCTTATGCAAAATACCCACATACAAAAATAAAACTCTAAAAATATTATTGAACTAGAAATTCATTGCAAATTTGGAACCATTTGAAATTCTCCCTTGGAGCCATTTTCCAAAAATTGGAACCCCTTATCCATTGGGAAGAACTGAGAATATGAACAAGAGGGAAAAAACTAGATTTTCATCACAAATTGCCAAGTGTCCTTTTTTTCCAACTGAAAATATTCTTTGCATCATTCCCATGGAAATTTCTCTCAAAATATTTGACATGTGTTGAAACTGACAATAGAAAAGAATTCCTCGTTTTGAGAGCTTTCCAATGACATATAATATGCCTATATTTGGGTAAAAAAATAACCCGTCAGTCATTAATTTCTCTTTATAGTCAATCATTTATATTTTTACATTTTTTTAACATAGTTTGACTATAGGATTTAAATCAGATTTTTCCCTTTTTGCTGTGCATTCATCCATGCCACGTGTCAGCTCCTAGTTTGCTCATGGGTACACCTAGATGCCACCTCACTTGCCAACTCACCTTAGGCCAAACCCACCATTGGACTTTGCCCGCCTTGTCACCAAGTCGCGATGGGTAATTGACGAGCAGTTTCCCATCGTGGATCAGCGACCACCATTAGATCTCCATCCAACCATCTAATCTCACCCAACATGCTCAATATTTAATCTCAATCTTTGGTCACTTGTCACAAAATATAGGTGCTTTGGTTTGCGTGCTCACTTGGGCCCCACCAGCCGCTAAGCCTCCTCTTTTGTCGAAAGCTTCTTTTCTTTCGACACTTATAGTGTATGTGCTTTTATTTTTAAATAACAAAATATTTCATCCCGCAGAGAATGTGCTATATATGGTATCCCCATATACCCTATTTATGCCTCCACATTGCATCGACATCTACATTCATTCCCTTTTGCCTACAATTAACATAGGTCTTTTAAAACCTCTATCTCCAGCTCCACGTGGTACACAACCTATGCAGAGAGGGGTTGGCGTTTGTTTTAAGTTTCTAAAATCAATTTTACTGTTGCCTGCGCAGTTTCCAAATGCATTTGCTTGAAAGTTTCTGCTTTGCGCCAAAATCTTGAGTGTGGAGAGGATGATGGGAAGTTTTGGAATTTGGCATTTCATCTGCCATTTGCAATTGCTTGAAGGTTTCCTTAGCTTGAATGTTGTGGCAATGTCATTCCTAGCTCTTGGTGATGCCTCTCCAACGCTGCTCTCCACGTGCCTCTTCCGCATTCTCTTCAACCAGATTCATATATCTCCAAGTGCCATGTTACTCCTGCCCATAGCATTTTCTGCCCAATAAGCCATAAACCATATTATTCATGCCCTCCACCCGTATCATCATTCAAATAAAGGTCATCTCTTCTAGATCAATAGCCAGCATCAGAATAATAGGTGGGAGAGGTAGCGGTAAAGGTAAGAGTTACAAAACCATCATCAACATCTAAGAGGTAAATGCTAGACTCTACATATTGCAGATTGTTTGCAATATATGAAATATATCTATCAATTCGCTTCAACAAAGGAAGAAAGCGGTCACTTCTAATACTCATTTGGCGAATAAAACTATGTGAAAATCTCATCGTGCACATGAGTTTGGGCATGAAATGTCAATCCCTCATGTACCTTGAACATACCTCTGGAGTTCATTTACACCATTTTCTGATCATTAAACTAAGATCTGCAACTCACTGGCACTTGTGCCCAAAACAATGAAATAACCCCCCAAAGGCATTATAAAAACTGATCAAAACACCTTTCTATATTCCATCATCTGACAGGCGAGTAGTCTGATATACTAGATATCATCTTGCAAAACCATTTTACTTGACACTAACTGAGTTGCAAGATTTTAATCCCCAAAATTCACTACTAACTATTTCTGCACTGAAAATTGCTAAAAACCTCTTCAAACCCAGTTTCAAAACAATTTTGAAAATATATCAGATAAAATCATGAAGAGCTGCAAACTGGAACACATACTCATTTAACTACAAGGAATCTCATGGAACAATTGTTTTGATAAAATAATCATCCGAGTGAAAGATATTAATGCTCAAAGTGGCCCATTTACATGTTGAATCTGAAACACTAAAAAAGTCCATATGGAATGAGCCTTGAAAACCGACCAAACAAAGAGCTGGGGGGCTATAAATTGGAGAGATGGTAGACAAACTTATAGATATTCATGGTTTACTAGCACTTGTAATTGCAGGTCAACCGGGTGTGAGATACAAAATTTCAAAAAGGGTAGTGAATTGCTGTTTTACACTGTCTGATTTGCAGAAAACAACAAATTGCAAATGATGGCTTTGGCAAACTAGTCAAATGAAATCATAGGAGTCTAAAAATGAGCAGGTTAGTACATAATTTTATAGGGAACATAGGGGAACAATAATTTATTCATGAAAATGTACTGGGCATTTATCACACATATGCAAAGTGGTGCTCTGACTAGCTGTTAAAACAGGGACTTATGCAAACAACACAAACTGTAAATGGATTGGGCTTGCCAAATTGAACAAATGGATTCATAGGGACTTGAAATTTGGTATGTGGACACACATATATTTCTACAATTTAGGGGTACACTTTATTTAACATGACAATCAACTGGTCATGAAATGCAAGGCCTCAAAGTAAGTCATTTGATAAAAGCTCTACATGTGCATAAAACAACTTTCAGTCCACCCCTTGAAATGGGTACTTGACAAACTGATCTAAAGTGAATTTTGAAAGCTGTAAACCACTGTATAGGCCAAATGAAAGGTGTACAGAAATTTTCCAAAGCCTTACCTCTTGAGAATCAACTGGCTCCATTTTATAATTATTCAAACTAGGCCGCTCTAGTTGATTCATTAGGTGGTCATTTGAAAGTGCAGATGCAAAATTTTGAAATGGGCCTCTCAAATTCCTCAAAATTTTATGTCCCAACAACACCCTTTAGTTTGTATCCTTTATATTATCCATTTCTTACTTTCATCATCCATTATTACCTTTTATCTTTCTTATCTTATCCATATCCTATCTCCATCCTATCCACATCATCCCTTGATCTTGATAAAAACTAAATAAAATGCAAAAAATGTTTTCACAAACCCCTTGACATGTTCATTCCTATGGACTACATGTCATTTAACACAACATTCCATCACCTTACATTTTCATATACAGTCCCTTAGCTTGGATAAACATGTTATTCCATTGAGAGATGGCCCTTGGTGTTGAACACAGTCTAGACCTCAAATACTTTTCTTCTTGTTGCTAAAACTTTAAACCATAATTAATTTATTACTTAAATTATAAAATATGAAAGTACAAAGAACATCAAACACATGAACAATAGATTTACATGGAAAAAAATAAATAGGGAAAAACCACAATGAGTATCACACTCATAATATGAATAATTGATTATAGTGTTTTAGGCTCAAGGCAAAGGAGCTCACTGCACCTAATAGGACTTGTAAGACTAAGGTTCACAACCCTAGGGCAAGATTCAAAAGATTGTATAAGCTGCTAAAAGGAACACACCTTCTTCTTAAAGGTACAGGGAATAAATGAATTGAAATAAACAATATATCCTGATCATGAAATTTTCCTTGAACCACTATGTCAAGCAACCAATATCATGGCAAACGCATCTGACATCAACCATTAACTGAGAATACTGTCACACTAAAAATATCATCATCAAAGTTCTTCATAAACAAAATTTTTCACCAAAATTGTGTGCATATCATTCACATCCACTTCACATTGATTAGAACACATTCTATACCCAACTCATAAATCCACACATCTATATATACAAGATCATTCAATAAAATCCTAAACTAGGTTGGCCATAGACAAAATATACAATATTACATAAATTAGGCCACACAAACCAAAAATAACAAATGTGCTCCACTCTAGGTGATAGAAGGGACCAAAACAAATCACAACATATCGTTCACAAATCATTCCAATTATCCACACATTCTAACACATCCCCCAAAGTTAGCATCAAATGAATTGTGAAGATAAACAATAAATCATGCCAACTAGTTGGCCCAAAAATATTCTCCAATCCAAAATACTCAATGAGAATCTACACACACCATGATGAGACCGATATTAGCATCCAAACTTAGCCTCCAATGTATATCAAAACCAAAAGAGTATGGTCCAAATAATATAAACTACCTCAATAAGACAAAGACCAAGCTAGCTAACAACACTAAACACAAAACAACATAGCCTCACTTGCTGATCAAACTAGCACTAAAAACCTAAAATAGAAGAGTGCACAAACCAAATGAACATATCCTCCAAGCCACAACACTTGAATGTACATATCAGAGAACTATTAAGCATTCTCCAAACTAGTTCTAACATACATCTCACTATAAGAAATAACACTGATGCTAAGCAATAAAGGACCTATAAACCCAATAGTGCAACATAAATAGATCATATACATTATATCTAGAATCACAATCCATAATCTTCAAAAACTATAGAAATGTGCAAAATTCTTCCATTGGGACATCATTACTCTTTCCCAAATATAAATATTGTTTCCTATATATTTAAACTTCCACTACACCAAACATCTAGAAACACCTCAACATCACCACTAGACTATTCAACATATCAAAACACTTACTTATGGACCATCTACAACACATAGTGACATCAATCATAACACAACTCAACAACTCAAGTTTCAAACATTCTCTCCCTTTGTCATTGGTGGCAACACTTATACCATCAATAACAAACAACAATTTTTATCTATCTCCCATAACATTATCTCTCTTCTTCTTTGACATCAAAGACAAAGAGAACAAAAAACTACCAATAACATCTCTTTTTCTCTCTTCAAGATAAAAATATGACAAGTACAACACTCACTACTTCCCTTGAGAGTAGTCACTATATAAATCCAAGAGAAAAATATGAACTTTATAATTCCCCTTGGATAGATGCACCACTTAAATGTATCTAGTTTAAAGGAGAGGCAATAACCCCTAACTTTAGTTTAAGATCATCAAAGGTATCCTTCACCAAATCTTTAGTAAAGATACCTACAATTTGTTCCTTAGTAGGTACATATTGTTAGTCCCAACCGGTGCTAAGAGGGGAGGGGTGAATTAACACTTTAGCAGTTTTACACAATTAAAACTTTTAACTCAAATATACACTAACTTAAAATTCATCAATACACATAATTACTGCAGAAGAATATGCTTGTATGAAAAGATATACAGTGACACCAAGATTTATCTCATGGAAACCCTAATAGGAGAAAACCACAGTGTGAGTAGGAACTCACAAAATTTGTACTCTTTTGGAGTACGCCCGGTGAAGAGCCATTCCTGTTAGGTGCCACCTAGTAAAGGGATTTTGTTTAAGGCTAGTTAGTGCCTTTACCCTGTTAAAGGTAGCCTAGATAAAGGACTTAGGAACACCAATTAAGATGTCACCTGGTTAAGGGATTTTACAAAGGGACCTGTTAAAGTCTACTCGGTTAAGGGATTTGAGTTGCAATGGTTAGAAAGAAACATAAAGATGACCTTCTAGGATAGCTACTAATAGCTTGATCAGATCACAATGAACATCATACTCTATCCAAACCAGTTGTGTCTGATCTACACAACACTAGTTTTTTTGCTTATACCTTTGGCTCTACACTCTGATGGTCCTCTAATCCTTGACTCTGCACTCTTTCGGTCCTTTGACCCTCGGCTCTGCACTCTGTCGATCCTCTGACCCTTGGCTCTGCACTCTGCTAGTCTACTCCATACACTCTCTACTCTGCCAAATCTTTTAGCACTTCCTCTCACTCTACTCTACACTTTGGATTGCCTTCTACAGGATCTGCTCTTTGCAAATTTTACAATCAAGAATTTTTGAATGAACTCAAAAATACTTTACACACTTTCTTTCGTCACCTTCAGGTGTTTCCTCAATCAAAGCAATTTAAAATCTCCCACTCTTTCTCTGTGTGCCCTGCAACAATTCTTCCAACTGCTCAACTAATTTTGCCACCGCATCCCCCAAAAATAGTGACTTATGGGTTGAGTTCAGTCTTTTAAATGCGAAACAGAAAATCCAAAAGTAATCATGGCTTGATTTCATGATGACTGGAGTTGACTTCATGAAGATTTAGTTTGGGATAGACACAAGCTCACCAACTCACCTCTTGGCACTGCAACTGAATAACTGATCATCACTTTGAGATTTTAGGCAAACACCTATCTTCCTTCTGCTTAACCAGTATACCGGTATACCACTGCGCTCTTCATTGTTGGTTCATCCCTTGATGCCAGTTTGTAGTGCTTCTATCAAGTCTCTTCTCCTATTTTCTGATGAGGTTCTGGTTTGCATACAAATTCAAGTCTTTTTGCCTAAGTCGGCTTTGGTGACTTCATTATCATCATAATGACCAACCTAAAGATTTGACCTCAACACCGATCTTCTTGAGTAATAGACCGGTTAGCTTAGTTTGTCTTCCCTTGAGCTGATTGAACTTTGATCACTTGTCTCTTATGGTACTTCCATGTTGTTTACAATTCATCACCTTTTCTACTGAGATACACCACTCCATCGGTACCACTCCACCAGTTAGTATTAGACATCAATGACAAATCTCAGCAAATATACCAATTCTCTGGATTAACCAGTTTTATCAATGCCAACACATACTCCATTTTGACTTCCTTCTATGCAACTTTCTCTCATAAGATATGATAACAGATTAAAATATGCTTATTTCATAAATGATTATTGGAATCTTTGAAATGTTAATTGCACTTGTATTATCACACATAATAGGAATTGCTTCATCATATTTCACCTTGATATCTTTAAGAGTTTTCTTCATCCACATGACTTGAGTACAACAAGATGTTGTTGCACTATGTTTGGCTTGTCTAATAGGTAATGACATTGAATCCTATTTCTTAGTCAACCAAGAGACCAATTTATCTCCAAAAAAATTGTGCCACCACTTGTACTTCTCCTATCATTAGCACATCTTGTCCAATCAACATCTGTATATGCTCTTAAAGTGAAATAATCATCCTTCTTGTACTATAATCCATAATTCAAAGTCCCTTTTAAATATCTAAATATCCTTTTTACTATTTGATCAAGAGATTGCTTACAATTAGCTTGATATTTGGAAACCAAACATACAACCTGCATAATTTATGATCTTGAAGTAATCAGGTACAACAATCCTCTAACCATAGATCTATATAGCTTTTGGTCAACATATAGTGATCTAGAATTGGTACTTAACTTACAACCAGTAGCCATTGGGATTGCAACTAGTTTAGAATTATCCATCCTAAACTTCTTCAACATCTCCTTGATATAATTGTTGTGTAACTTGAAGATTAAGGAAAAATGACTACTCACCTATCATACACATCTCAAACTCCTTCTACATCTCATTTACAAAATTCTTACATAAATTATCATTTCCTCTAAATATGATATCATCAACATATGCAACAACAATCAATAATTTATCACCTTCAACTTTGAAATAAATATTTCTATATATAGTACCTATCCAGCCTTGCATAACAAGCTCTAGGAGCTTTCTTGAGCCCATAATGTGCCTTCTTGAGTCTACAAACCATATCTAAATATTCTAACAACTTGAATATATATAATTGTTCAATATATACTTCTTCAAGTTCTCCATTCAATGTTGACTTGACATTTATAACATCATAAATTGTACACCCTTAATTAGGGTTGTCCAATTCCATGCTTAGAATAGCATCCACCTTAGTGTGTCTCATTTAATTTTTCATTTTCAAAGTTCCTTTAAGTATTTAATTATTAATTTTTTTAAATCTAAGGTCCTCTTTCAACAATTCAAATATTATAAAATTGGCCCCTTAACCCTAAGCATGCCCCTTTTATTTTAAATTAATCCTAATAAAGTACTAATTGTCATATTGAAAGCATATTTTTGCATATCTAAACACCTTGGATTGACCTACCATGTGGGATTTGACTTTATTATCATGATATCTTGCATCCCTAGAAATTTGGAAAAAAAGTTGGCTGGACCAGAATGGTACCATTTCGGTCCTAACTTTTTCCTGAATTTTGGGAGCTTAATTTGACCATATTATAATTTCTACTTCCATCTTTGTCTCAATTTTTATTAATTCTAAGTAGGCCTATGATCAAAATTAAATTTAGGGTTTCATAAATATAACCTTTTCTTTCCCTCCTTTGAGGATCCAACTCTAGCAATTGAAGGAGATCCTTTGTGAAGTGGAAGTACAAGTTTACTATGGAATCTACAATCAAGAAATTCATCATTCATCAATTATTCATCAACCTTTTTCATCAATCATGGAAGCTTAGGAGATATTGAATAATAACAAGGAGATCACTTACTGTTGATTGGCTTGTACCTCTCCCTTAGGGTTTGGTATGGTTTCATGTTATTTTCATGTCTTTATGTGAGTTTTCAAATCTACATATCATTCATTTTCATATTTACACTATTTTCTTTAGATCTACATTGCATTGGTGATTTGAACTATTGAAATTACATTCATTTAGGTTTTCTACTCCAAACACAGGGTAGGAGTCTAGTTTGTATTTTAGCTCATAGGAATATTATAAGCACATAAGATTCTAGGGCACACACACTTTTCAATACATTAAAGGCTATTTGTGTAGGTGGAAATCACCAAAATAAGGGGTTTGACTAAGGTAAAACCCTATATAGCCACAAACACACTATTTTTTAGATTTTGGGCATAGGTAGAGGTTTCTTTCGAAGTGGGTAATTTTTTAGGAAGTCTTAGTCAAAAATCACAGATCCAATTCTAGAATCAAGACCCAAACCTCTAGGACCAAAGCCCCCAACATTGTGGTCCTCCCCAATCACGTGAATAATTTTTTAGGAACAATCTAGATCAGGTTTGTTGGTGCCCCAAAATGGGGTTTACATTGCAAGGAGACAAAAACCAAGCCATTTCTTAAGATTTATCAAAGGAGGAGCCATCTCTGACTATTTTAAATCTTCGAGGACTTGGACCAACATATGACAAGGATTTAGAAAATCCTTCTACACTTTAGGCTCTACAAAACTCTGGAGGGTGATCCTTTGATGAATTTATAATCTCTGTGTCATACTTATACTTTCATCAAATTTAAGCAGAAAATCTCAAACACATGCTCAACAACAGGGAGAATTATGTGTTGGCCATTTGGTGGAATTGATTATGTGTTTCATTGATGTTTTGTCATTGATACCAACACTAGTTGTTTGGATGCTTTACTGACACCCTTCTGGTCTCAGTAGGATGAGTGTTTCTGGTTGATCTGGATCTAGCATGATCTGGTAGGCTCTGGTACAGTTTGATGATGGAATTGACTTGTTCATGATATTCGTTCTCATATTTGGTCAGTTGGTTTTGGTTTGGCGATCGGATGCTATCCTATTTTCTTAGAAGCTTAGTTTTTGGTTCCAACGAGGGTTTCACCGATAGAGATTTTGATGAAGATCTTTGATGAATTGCATAAGTGGTGTTGGTGCAGCTTCTGGTGGAGTTTCAGGATGTTGTTGGTGATCACATTCAAGACTTGGCAGATGGAGATCATTTATGTAGCGTGTGGACCTATATTGGGTCTCGGTTGATCTAGGCTATGGATCTACTTTAATGTAAGGTGTGGATTATACCTATCAATGTATTTTTGTGATGTCTTATATTTTGTTTGGTTTAAGGCCGACATGTTTGTAATTATGTAATTGGTTTATTGTCTGGTGGCCAACCTGATTGTTTATGGTCGAGGATTTGCATATATAGATGTAAGATCTCATTGTAGATCATCATGCTTATGTTAGAGGTCATGGTCAAGGAATGTAATGTGTGAATAATATAATATCATTCAGGCAGAGGAGTTGGTCGATCATTGAAGATTGAATTGGGTTTATATAAGAGGATTTAGTCCTCTGGTATTGAGCTTAACTGGAACTATACTCAGGCATAGGAGATGCTATCTTTTGCAGTTCAACACTTCTCCAGATTGTAGTCTAGATTTATATGTAGTTAGTGAGGCTCCTTTTGTGATGAGAAGTGTGCTCTAGGTTGTTGGCCTTCCTGCAAGTGCAGGCCCCTCAATTGTAATTCACATACTTACTACAAAAGTATTATCTAACTGTGGGTAGGCTTCCCACCATAGTTTATCCCTTTATCGAGTTTTCCACGTACAAATCTTGGTATTATGTGGATGGATTTTATTCTGTGATTATTTTTTATGCTTAATTGGTTTAACTACTATTTCGGTATTAATGTTTTGGGTTTGGGTATTAAAGTTTAAATTACTAAGGGTTCCGGTAATCTATGACAACTAATTCACTCCCCTCCTCCCTCTTAGTTGTCTTCCCATTATTTGAACTATCTAACAATTGGTATTAGATCCTTGGTTCTCTCTATAGAAAGGTTAACTACTTGAGGAAGATCCTATGGCGACTAAAAGTTCAAGTTCATCCAGTTCTTCTGGAGCAATCTTTCAAAGGGATATTTCGAGGCTTGATGGAACAAATTATACAGTATGGAAGATTCAGATGGAAACTCATCTAAGATGCCTTGGCAAGGAGATTTGGGAGATCACACAAAATGGTGTCACACCCTATAATCTGGGATCTGGCAATCCTCCTCCAAAAAACCTGGACATGGATCTTGAGAATGATTATAGAGAAAGAGAAGCCCTCTTGTGTGCACTTTCTGATCAGCAAATAATGGGATTAACCGACAAATCATCTGGAAAGGCTATATGGGATAAATTAGAGACTCTTAATTAAGGTGACCCTATAGTGAAGATTTCTAAACTTGATGGTTACCGGGTGAGATATGAAAACCTGAAGATGGAAGAAGATGAAAGAATTACTACATTCATGGAAAGGGTAAATGAGATTGTTATGGGAATTCAATGTTGTAGTGGAACTCTGAGCGAAGATGAAATTGTTTCTAAAGTTCTGAGAGACCTACCATCAACTTACAAAATGAAGGCTACTGCAACTAATGAGTTGAGAACAATGGCTAATACATTTGTCAATAGAGATACTTTGGTTGGGAAACTATCTTCTTTTGAGCTTGAAAAATTTGGACCTTCTAGAGCTGTGAAGACTGAACCTTCTTTTCATGCATCTACATCTACAACCGGTAAGAAAGATTGGAAAGCTTTGTATGCAAAGGAATTAGAAGATATGAAGAGAGAAGATGATGAGTTTGAGAAACTTGAAGCACTATTTTCTAGAAGAGTACCTAAAGGACTAGTAGGAAGTAAGTATGAAGGAAAAAAACCTTTAAAATGTTTTGCATGTAATAAGATTGGTCATTTTGTATCTAGATGTCCTAAAAGGAATTCAAGATTTGAAGAAAGAATTAGAAGATCATTTAAGCCTAACCTTGGATATCAAAACAAGTATAAGTACAAGAAAAATAGAGACAAATCATGCTACATAGTAGATGACGAAGGCATTACTGATTCTGATGATGAACCAGTAGAAGACTCTGCTAGTGGTTCTGGCAATGGGAAGGAATGGGTGTTCCTAGCTATCAAGGAAGATGATCCGACATAGGACGATAATGTACCTGAAGAGAAGGAACTTGCTACTAACGTTGAAGACATTGATGAATGGGTAATTGACTTCGGTTGTTCACATCATATGACTAGAGATAAAAGGAAGTTTCTATCTTTGCAAGAATTTGATGGCAGTCTAGTTAGATTTGGAAATGACAAAGCATGTATGATCAAAGGAAAAGGAACTATATCATTGGATGGTAAGAAAAATACTGACAATGTTTATTATGTTGAAGGTTTAAGGCATAATATTTTGAGTTTAGGATAATTGGTAGATAAGGGATTTTAATTACAGTTCAAGGATGGAAAATGCAAGATCGTTAATAGATCTAGTTTGGAGATTGCAACCGGTACACAGACAAAAGGTAATATATTTCATTTTAACTCTGGTGAAAAGGCATGTTTGATTACACAAATTGATGAGAGTTGGCTATGGCATAAAAGACCATGTCATGTGAATTTCGATTGCATTGTGAAAGTTCAACTAAGGCAGTTAGGGATATACCTAAGATTATGAAGCCCTATAATCTGGTATGTAAAGAATGTCAAATGGGTAAATAGGTCAGAACCTCTTTTAGAAGTATACAAGATAAATCAAATGATGTTCTTGATCTTATTCATACTAATTTGTGTGGCCCTGCTAGAGTTAAAAGTTTTCAAGGTGATAGATATTTTATTCTAATCATTGATGATTATTCTAGAATGATGTGGGTTACTTTTCTAAAATAAAAATTTGCAGCATTTGAAAAGTTTAAAATATTTAAGGCTAAAGTGGAAACTAAGAAGATTGAAGATTAAATATTTGAGGTCAGATCATGGTGGAGAATTCACATCCGGTGAGTTTAATAACTTTTGTGAGAAGCATGGTATAAGAAGACAATTTTCTACTCCTCGGACACCTCAACAAAATGGAGTTATAGAAAGGAAGAACATAACTATCTTAGATGTTGCTAGAACAATGATGATGGAAGCTAGTCTACCTCATATCTACTAGAGAGAAGTAGTCAGCATATGGGTTTATACATTCAACGGAGTACATATCAAAGGAGAAATTAGTAAGACACTTTATGAATTATGATTTGGCAATACACCTACAGTTAAGTATTTCAAAAATTTTGGTAGTATGTTATATCAAGAGAGATGATATCATTGGGAAATTTGATCCTAGATGTGATGAAGGCATATTTCTTGGTTATTCTAATGAAAGAAAAGCATATAGATGTTATAACAAGAATTGCAGAGAATTGTGGAGAGTGCTAATGTCAAAGTAGATGAGCTGAACAGAAGTCAACTCAGAGTTTATGTGAAGTAACCAATAGTGGAAATGATTATATCTGAACCGGTAGCACCTTTACCAGAATAGAGTGTTGAACTGGTTACTCCGACACTATCAGATAATTCTACAGTAACTAAAGAACAAGGAAGAGGAACCCGAATCATTCTGATTATCAAATCGTTGGGGATAAGAGAAATGGAGTGATGACAAGAAGAAGACTGGCAACTAATAAGGTATTTTTAATTTCACAAGTTGAACCGATATTAGTAATTGAGGCATGTAAAGATGAATATTGGTTGAAAGATATGGAAGAAGAATTAGATTAGATTGAGAAAAATAACACATGGACCTTGGTTCCCCGACCTAAAAATAAAAATGTTATTGGAACTAAATGGGTTCTTAGGAATAAATTGAATGAGGATGGTCAAGCTATAAGGATAAGGCTAGATTGGTTTGTAAAGGATATTCTTAGAAGGAAGGAATTGATTATGGAGAGACTTTTACACCTGTAGCTAGGATTGAAGCTGTAAGATTATTTCTTGCCTATGCTACTTATAAAAACTACAAGGTTTATCATATGGATGTTAAATGTGCATTTTGGAATGGGGATCTTGAAGAGGAAGTTTATATTCAGCAACCTAATAGTTTTTCACTATTAGATCATACAAATATGGTTTGCTGGTTAAGGAAAGATTTATATGGATTGAAACAAGCACCTAGAGCTTGGTATGCAAGATTGGATAAATATCTTTTGAAGCTTGGTTTTACTAAGGGCAGTGCTAATAGTAATTTATGTTATAAGAACACTGATGATGATATACTGATTATTGAAGTATTTGTTAATGACATTATTTTTCGAGGTGAAGATAAGTTATGCATATAATTTTCTAAGAATATGGAGAAAGAATTTGAGATGTCTATGATTGGTGAGATGAAATTTTTCTTAGGTTTGCAGATTACTTACACTGAAAAAGGTATTTTCATTTGTCAAGCTAAATATACTAAGGAATTATTAAAGAAATTTGGCATGGGAGATTCTAAACTGGTAAGTACTCCTATGGTTACAAGTGAGAAATTGACAAGAAAAAATGTTTCTGCACCGGTAAATCCTACAATATACAAATCTATGATTGGAGGTCTGCTTTATTTGACTCATACTAGGCCTGATATTATGAATGTTGTTTATATTGTTTCAAGATTTTAGAGTGACCCTAGAGAAAATCATGAGATAGTGGTGAAAAGGATTTTTAGATACTTACAAGGTATATTAGAATATGGTTTGTGGTACCCTAAGGATGATAACTTTACTTTATGTGCATATATAGAGATGTTGATTGGGCTGGAGATGTTGATGATTGGAAAAGAACTTCTGGTGGAGCTTTCTTTCTTGGAAAGAATTTGGTTTCATGGATCGAAAAGAAACAGTCATGTACTTCTTTATCTACTACTAAAGCTGAGTATGTTGTTGTTGCTACTAACTATACACAATTTTTATGGATGAAGCAAATATTGAAGGATATAAAGGTGGATTGTGATACCCTGGCAGTTATTCACTGTGATAACTCTATTGCTATTGATATATCAAAGAATTTGGTCTTTCATTCTAAAACAAAGAACATATATATAAAGTATAACTTTTTGAAAGAAAAGGTGGAAGCAAATGAAGTTAGACTTGTTTATGTGAACACTAAAGAGCAAATTGCAGATATTTTCACTAAACCTTTTCCCAAGGAATCTGTTGAGTACTTGAGAGACATATTTGAAGACTCTACCCATCCAGTAGAGACTTAATTGATTCAGTTTGGCATCAGTCCGACATGCACTATCAGAGATAATATTCATTCTGGCATTGATGTGGGATGCTATTGCTCAAGGGGAGTACTCATCTTTGTGATTTAGTAGTTTATGTTTTTGCTTTGATATTTTTGTTAGATTTCTGGCATTGATGTCAAAGGGGGAGAGATATTGATGTGAAAAAGTCAAAGAAAGAAAAATAAAAATTCAAAGGGGGAGAGATATGAATAAGAAAAGTAAAAGGGAGAGATATTGACATTCAGAGCTATATGTGGGAGATTATTGGCTGTCTTCCATTTGGGGGAGACTTGTTTGACATTTCTTGGTACTTAGTGATGAATATTAAGAGGGGGGTGAATTAGTATACAAAAAAATACTAAACTTAAACACTTAAACAATTTAGCAGAAAATCAGTATAACAGTTTTACTAACAAACCGGTTAACACAAATGCAAACCAAACAGCAAATAACGCATTCACCCACAGAAGAACAATCACCATAACACAAGAGATTTTGGCGTGGAAACCCAAATGGGAAAAACCACGGTGAGATGAAACTCACAAGTAACTATCTGCATAATAGTAACCGGACCGGTTAATGTCATACAATGTTCTTCACCAGAACAGATCCTGTTAGGAATATCAATCTCTATTAGGAGATAAGTCTGATTAAAGACTACCTTGGATAGGATTTCAAATCCATAGATGTGAACTACCTTGTTAGAGGATTTACAAAGGCTTTTCTGCACCTACCTGGTTAAGGGTTTCCGACTTGTCAAAGATGTGAGTAATCAACAAGTGAATGATCTAGCAAATAGCACAGTCTGCTTGGTTAGATCCATGATAGCTCATTGCTAATGCATTTTAGTATTACTTCAATCTTAAGATTGCACATAAAAAAACTCATCAGCCACCAAAAACCCTAACAGCTACTCCACCTAATACCCTAGACATGATGTCCTTAAAAAGGAATCAGATTTCATGTCGGTTCAATAGGATTACATTGCAAGTTCCTAGATTCATTGCATCTAGAAACATTTTGATAACATGGCACAAATCACGGTCAAAGTGTCGGTGGGTGGTAACTCATCACAAAAATACCGGTTGGTAACTCTCACAGAGTATTACCGGTTCATACAACTTTACCGATTACCGGTTGGTAACTCATCATAGAGTAATACGGGTTTAAACATTAAACCGATTATAGGTTGTCCAAAAATGGACGGGGAAAATGATAATTGTCTCTTTAGTTTCTTCGCTCCACTTGAGATCCTCGAACCACTTGAGGTCTCCATACCGCTTGAGATCGATAAACACTTTCTGCAAATCACCGATAGCCTATAGACTATAATGCAATACCGGTTTGGAATAAATACCGGTTGAGCATAACTCATACATACAAAAAGTGATCTCAAAGCAAGTGTGTGTCCATCAATGACAATCACAACATAAACATAAAAAATGCCAACAATCTCCCCCTTTGGCATTGATGGCAACACTTAGGAAAATTTTGACATCTAAGTGTTTTACAACAAAAATGTGCCATAATCAAAACTACTCCCCTTAAGCATATATACTATCCCTTTTATAGAAAATACAATGTATACTACTCCCTTAGAGAGATAAACATGAAAGTATACATAGCATGCATCAAAATTTTGAATACAAAATACTACTCCCCCTTTTCCAACAATGACAAAGTGCGATTGAAGAACCCCCTGTGTCCATTAGCATTAAAATAATAAGAGTTTATGACAATAAAGAGTGAAACTTGTCAAAAACCGATTTAAATTCTTGCATAAATGTCTTCATGGATATAGACCATGACTCAAGCAATGAGGTAGCAACCTCACTCTCTGTTTGCATCTGGGATACCTGTTTCTCCATGGCATCCAAGGTACTCATCTCTTGAGTAACTGTCAAGGCATCCAGATTGAGATAGCATTTCTGAAGTATTTTAGTCTTGGTAGTAGAACCAATTGTAGTTCCTACAAATCCCCGGTCCGGTTGCTGATCTCCAAATCAATTCTTCCAGCCTGAAGTTGAAACCGGTGAATGATTTACCCATAAGCGGCAAAGGAATCATATGGCATCTTGAAGGTTCTTATGAATGTCTGCAAATCAATTTGTATTTTGTCTTTCTAAGAAATCACATCATCACAAAATAGATGGGGTTGCCATATCTTGCTAAGTAGTAGATTCCCCTCATCCAGAACATCTTTAATGTCCTTCTGTGCCTTCTGCAGATCGGATCGAAGCTCATTTAACTTTTTCACCAAGGCAGTGTTCAAAGCCATTTGATGATTCTTTTTGGCATTAGCTTTGGCAACATCTTCCAAGCATTGCACTTGGTCCTCTACAACTATGCATAAGAGCTTCAATTGAGCAAAAGAGGAATCGGTACTTGGGAGATTGGTACCACAAATCAAACTGGTGAGTGTTTCCACCGTAGTTTGAATCACATCTTCCTCCTTTTTCCTCCTTAGTGCATCGAATTGCTCTTGAGCAAGCTTAATGCTTTGTAGTAGCTCCGTTTAATTTGCACACTAGAGGTCAATGGGACTGGTGATGCCAGCCGGTTTGGCTTTATCACCGGTTGCCTTTGGGGTCTCTGTATGAGCACTCTTTGACGCTTCCTCCTTTTCTTTGGCTTTCTGCCTTCTTCTGCTCTTCAACTTATTTCTTTCTTTTCTCTTCTTCCTTCTTCCTTTCTTCTTCCTTCCGCTTCTCTTCTTCTTTCCTTTCCTCTTCCTTCTTCTTCTTCTTCTCTGCTTCCTGTTTCCGCTCTTCTTCATTCTTCTTCTCTGCATCTTGTTTCTTCTCATCTTCCTTCTTCTTCTCCACTTCTTGTTTCTTCTCATCTTTCTTCTTCTTCTTCTTCTCCTCTTCCTGTTTGCACTCTTCTTCCTTCTTTTTCTTCGCTTCCTTTCTCTTCTCTTCTTCCTTTCTCTTCTCCTCTTCCTTTCTCTTCTCCTCTTCCTTTTGCTACTTCTCATCCTATTTCTCCTGTCCTATTGTTTCTGATGGTGTATCAGGGGTAACATCTTCACCATTCAGGGAATCAACATCAATGGGGTCCATTTGCTCAGTGACCTGTTCTCCCTCACTGTTATACACCTCATCCGGTTTTGCAATTTTTGGTTCTTGTTCAACCTTCTTGTTGGCTTCAGATACTTGATGCAATTTCAGAGCATCTTGAGCATGAGAGTGGGTATCTTTTAGCACCTCAGGGACTTTCCCTTCTAGCAACAGGAGTCTCCTTCGCATAAAGAAGAGGCCTTTATATTTTTCCATAACTTCATAGAGTTCGGAATTGGATACATCAGGAAAATATTGTGCAAATATTTCCTCTCTTATTTCCTGTTCTTTTTCTATGGAAATGCGCCATTTGTTATCCAAATAATTATATAAAGAATCTGGTGTCACAGATCTAATTTCTAATGGTGACCGGTCATTAATACATAAATACTGAATGACTGTCTATTCTACTTCTTCCTTCTCATTATCATTGAAATCATCAAAATAATCTACTAAGTCACTCAACACTTTCCTCTTAATATTCTTAATGGTTCTTTGACAATGTGTCAAAGGTTTGTAAGAGGAGATATCAATATTTACCGGTGTTGATGATGCTGATTCATTGCTAGTTGCCTTTGTCTTCTTCCTCGTTTGCCTAGTCTTCTTAGGCAATTATTTAGCTACAATGTCTTCTAAGTCTGGTGTGTTGCTTTTTGTTTTCTGCTTTCTCTCAAAGACTTTGGCAGCAGCAACTTCTGGTTTCTTATTTGCCGGTGACCACTTGGTCACTTTAGGACTCTCTAGAGTAACCAGTGCCGATACAAATGGTATTGCCTTCCCTTTCTTCACTGAGGGCTCCTCAATCAATGTAATCCTCTCCAGATAGGTGTCAGTTCTCTTCTCCTTGGGATCAAGTGGTGAGGCAAGTAGGGTAGAAGCATACCTGTCCAACATGTCATACATTACCTCATAACCTATAGGCTCCACTTCTTCCTTTCTGGGCTCAACAGCCTCCATTATGCACTCATCTACTTTGATAATAAAGCAGATGTCCTCTTCATACTTCTTGATAATATCACTGGATATTAAACCTTTGGCTCATCTTGCATCTGAACTCATCAAAGTATGTGTTTAGGACTTCAGGGTAACCAGTTCCAACTGCTTGTAGAATTTACCTGATTTGCTTTGTAACTGGTTGGTCAGCAAACCACTGAATATCACTGACTCCTGGAAAGTAGCCTTGGAAGTAGAAGAACAATCTGACCAATAGTTGTTCAAATTTAAATCTTAGGTCATTGTCCTATTTTATTGACTTCAAATTCACCAGGAGTTGTCTTTGCATACAGGTACATAAATTAAACAAGGCATCTTCCATAATCATCCTATACCCAGCATTTACCACTGGAGCTGAGATAGAGTTGATCCTACTAGCATAGAATGTCCGGTAACCTATCACCATGTAGGCATACTCAACCAGATCATCCTTGATGGTATTGATGTTCATCCCCATTTGGTCACTCACATAACTGGTGAGCTTAGTCAATTTAGTCTTGCTGATCTTCCTTAGGGCTGGCACTTCCACAATGTTACAAAAACTAGTGATGGCATGAATCGCTTCCGGTGTGATGTCATGTGTTTGCTCTAAATACATTTTGTCACCATGCACTCTACTTAGAATGATGCGAATGTGATCATCTGAGAATTCTTCAAGGAAATAGATTGCATTGTGAAGCTTCTTCTTTTCCAAGATGCTGAATTTCGGTTTGATCTTCTTGTCCTTTCTGCAAAACAAACTCAACTGAGAATGGATCACTAGAGATCCCAGGTCTTCAATTTTATAGTCAATGTAATCTGAAATACCTTCCTCTACTATAACACCAATGGGAATTTGGGATAGGGCATTATATTTTGCCTTCCATTGTATGAAATCAATTGAATCAACGGGTGTACCAGAGCTAGAGTGAGATGCTGAAGCCATGATAAACAGAGAAACTTGAGAAATACCTTCAAATGTTGAGATTTAGGGCTTGCAATTTCCGCTTTGACACTCACCACTTCAGTTGTTCGATTACCGATTTGGGTTCTACACTTAACCGATTGATGATATCTTCAAATTTTTCTTCAGGGTTTTGAAATCTCTCTGAATTGCAAGACAAATCGCCTTTTATCTCTTTGTGCTTGAAAACTTCTTCGCTCAAAAATTGATAAGTGAAAATGACTTGAAAATCCTTTTTAAATGAATTCTTCACCTACCATAATAAATGCTCCACTATTAGGGCATAAACCCTAATTTTCCTTTTACCATTTCTGATCTTCTACCAATTGACAGTCATATCGGTTAAGGTCTTTTACCAGTGTAAACCGGGGGTTCAAAATATTTCACCGATTGTTCCCCCTAAGCTTTTCTATTGCTTAGTTTGCTAGTTTAGCGACTTCCACATTAGGTGCAGAAACCGGTTCTTCTTGAGACACTTCTTCTAGCTTCTTATTCCATGTTTTCTTCATATCCTCTTGAACAGTTTCAACATCAATCTTTCCTTCCAGAGTGACCGGTATATCATCTGATATACTCTTTCTCATTCTGCAGAATCTTGCTATATGACCCGGTTTGTTGCAATGATAGCAAATCATTCCAGGTGCTCTCCAAGGTCCATTATTCATGTTTCCATTCTTCCTTCTGCATTTTGTAGCTGTGTGGCCACTACCATGACAGATCAAATAGGTTGCACTCCATCTGGTTTCCGCTTGATAGCCACTGCTTCCTAACTGATGATTATAGGTATTAAACTGGTTTGGATTCTGGTTCCTAGAGGGTTCAGGAAAGACTCCTTGACTCCTTTGAGGATACCTTCCGGTGGTGTGCATGACAGACCTATATTCAAATGCTCTATGCCCAGACTTGTTGCATACATAACAATTTCCATTGAATCTATTGGATCTAGGCTTATTTTTTAGAAAGTAAGGAAAGTTATTGTAAGCCCTGTTTCTACATACATTCGCAGTATGTCCTTCCTTGAGACAATTAAAGCAAACAGGTTTGAATTTTTTCTTACCTTTATCCTTTGGTGTCGGTTGCTTATTTTATGCTAAATCTTTTACTCCAGAGGTCTCACCTTCCTCATAACCAGAAAAACCAAGTCCAATGGTATTCTTCATTGGTGTAGCTGATTCAAGCTTCTGCTCTAGCTTGACAGTGCTCTTATTGAACTTGGCAAGTATTTCCTTTGACTCAGTAAGTTCTTTGGCAATAGCAGCATTGGATTCCTTCAAGGTTGCATTCTCAGAAATAGCCATTGTAGACACCTAAAAATGGTCAACGCTTGCGAGGTCATACTTTAACATTTGCGCATTGCCTCATTTTAGGTTTTTGCATCGCATTAACATTTCTCCTATGTCACACACTTGGTTTTTATCATTTGCGAGCATCAAGTCATTCTTCTACATTCTTCATTCGTCTCACTTTCAGATTTGGTCTTGTCGACAACACTATCCAATCATGATTTTGATCGATTTCATCCTATCGCATCAATGTGCGTGCTAATTTCTTATCATTTTGGACATCGTCAATCCTAATTAGGGTTTTTGTCCTCTTATCAATATTATCATCAATCTTATCATTTTGGACATCGTCAATCCTAATTAGGGTTTTGTCCTCTTTTCAATCCTATCAATCTTGCGATCAATTTGTCATCGATCGTTGTCCTCTTATCAATCTTGTCGATTTATCATCAATCCTTCAATCTTGTCATTTTAACGATCGATTTGTCATCGATCGTTGTCATGTTCGATCTTGTCATTTGGCGATCGATTTGTCATCGATCGTGGTCATTTCCAATCTTCTCGTCTTGCAATCTATTTTATCATCGATCCTCGTCCTTTTGTCAATTTTGTCATTTTGCGATCATTTCGCTATCGATCGTTGTCTGTCTCAATTATGTCAATTTGGATCAATTTGTCATTGTTCCTCATCAATTGGCACATTTCTCAGTCAAATCGTTTATCGCATTGGTCATTTATCAATCCAAAATCAAATCAAATCGAGTCAATTATCTTTCAAGACCTAATTCGTCTTCTAGGGTTTTATGATTTATTCATTTAACCTAATTTGTCATTTCTTCCTCTAGGATTACTAAATTATTTATTAATCCTAGGTCTTCTCATTACAATTAAATCTTTATTTAATTGGCTAATTATTCTTCCTCTTGTAAATTAATTAATAAATGAAAAATTATTAATTAATTTACCTAATTTTTAATTCCTAATTTTCCTCTTTTTTTCAATTTTCTAATTTTCTTAATTTCTAATTTCTTTTCTTTCCTATTTCATCTCCTAATTCTATGGGAATGACATTTCAATTTGTCATAATTTGTCATAATTGACAATCAGTCAATTTTGACATAGAATGTGTCATATTTTGTCATAAATTATCAATCAACAAATTTTGCATAGAAAGTGCATAATTTGTCATAATTTGTCATAATTGACATAATTGATTTGCAATTTCCATTTGAATTGGATCATGCTAATCTTGTCATTTCTCCAATTTCTCTATAAATTGGATGATTTTCTACAATCAACCCTAATTTTTGCGAATCCTTAACTAATAATCTTTAATCAGGCTATCGAATTTATGCTTCTAGTACTCTTGGTCAATAATCAATGTCAATCTTGCTTTCAATCATGTATGTGCACTTGTAGGTGAGATCCACAACCATTTGAAGAGGAAAGAAGAACAATGGAGCCGCATGGAAGGAGCATTCAAATCGTCATCCGGTTTGCATAATTTCTAGTTTTGTATGCTTTGTTTTCATGTCTTTATTGAGTGTGTCTTAGGATAGATTCATTGCAATGAATGCACTTGTGAATGATTAGTATGTTTATCTTTTCTTGTGATGATTTCCTATTTCCTAACGTACATTAATTGGTGAACCCAACGTGAACACTAACCATCTAACCCTCTAACTATGTTTTGGAGTGCTTTCAAGTTGATTTTGCAGGCCAAAAATCCAAAAACAGGGTCGTGCAGGGTATTCTGGAGACTTCTGCGCCTGTGTAAGACAACTTGCGCCTGTGTCAGACATTCTGCGCTTGTGTAGGGGACATTCTGTGCTTGTGTCAAACATTCTGTGCTTGTGTCATGACTTCTGCGCCTGTGTAAAGTCCAGAACAGAGGTAAAAAATGCAGTGTTTACTTGAAATTTGTTGTGTTTTTGCATTCTGTTTTCTGTGCTTTGGATTTTGGTACTAATTATCTGTGCAGAACCTTGGCATATGCATGGCAAAGACAATAAATCAAACTACTAACACACTTTGTGCAGATTCGAAAGTCAAAGAATAAGCATATCAAACTCCTAACTTGGGTTTTTGCAGGTTGCCTTGGAGAAACAACCAAACTTTGTGTTTGCATTTAATTTTTAGGCACTTAGTGATTTTTAAATAGGTTGGAATGAACATTTGTTTGCTTTGATTGTTGAGTATGACATTGGAGTAGGAGAGTATGCTCTCATCCTTCTTAGGGTGATCAGAAATCCAGATCTTCGATACCATGCTTGTGTTGTTGATTGTGTGTCACATTTAGAGGGCCTGCCTTCCTGACCACTTTTCTTTTGCAAGCAAGTTATAATCGTGAGAAGGGGACGACCCAAAGTGAGTACGGCTAGAATTCCTTGGCATTCTAACTCACTATAAAAAATTACCCGATGAGCGAAAGCTTTGAAGGAAGTGTTAGGTGGGAATTGTAGTTACTTGGGAAGTGATGACCCTTGGACTCTTTCTCATATCAACATCTAAGTAGGGCCTCTTGGTCTAAATCATGCTTGCGTGACTACATTTGTTTGGTATCTTGATGGGCTTAATGTCTCAATCATGCTTGCGTGACATCAAGGAGTAATGCTTAATAGAAATCCTTACTAAACACCTTGTTTTAGAGGCCAAAAACCCTTCTAGTTGCTTGAGAAGGACAAGTTCGGATACTTGGAAGAGATACTAAGTTCGCCATGGGGAGATTTCCATGGGGACTGATGCTTGGCTGCCCTGAGAAGTGAGTGCCGTGGAGGGGAGCCCGTGGGGTCAAGCATCTATGTATTCTCCTTGAATCCCATAATGAGTCTACCTCTCAAGTACCTAATGTCTTTGCCTACCATAAGAAATGTGGAAATGAGCATGATTGTCTTGAGTCTATGTTAAAATATCTTGTCTTCTTTACTTGTCAAAAGTTGAATTGTATCTCGTTTCAAGAACAAGGCAAATTGATCCAACATAAGTTTAAACACAAGAGACATTCATCCAACAAAGGTCCAACAAATCTTCAAAGCACACCTTCAAACATGGTTGTCAAATATAGTTCAAGATCTTGTCTCAACAAGCATGTTACTTACATTTAGGTTCATCCTAGGTTGCATTTTGCAAAAGTCATTGTCAAGTACCAAGGTTAGGTTTCATCTAAGTCATACTCCTTTGCATATTAATAAGAGTCATCCATTTGCATGTGTCCTCTTGCATTAAAGTCATACCATTGTCATACATTCATACATTGCATACCTTAGGTCTCTTCATCAAGCTTAGGTCATTATCATATCATATTAAGGTCACTTGCATAGTAATTTCCTTTTGCATATAATCTCAAAACTAGGTTTTGTCATACTTGAGTAATCCAAATATTTGATAAACTCTAAGTCATTGTTAGGAAGTCTAGACCTTATTAAATCTTTTATCCTTTTGTCATCAATATCATTTGGTCAAACCTAGCTTAGTATCCAAGCATATAGGGGAGACTTTGTCATTTGTCCTTTTGTCACTTGCATCCTTTTGTCCTTTAAGGTCTAGATATCATTCCAATTTCCCAAGGGTCCCTTTCTTAGATTTGCATTCCAAAAAGTTTGTCAAAATCTTCAAAAACAACCAAAAACATAGGTTGCATTCTTGCCATAGATTGCATTCTCATTTATTTGGTTCGCATTTAGTTGCATATCATACATTATCCTTGAAAAATTCCAAAAATATTGCATTTGCATAGTGACATGTCTATTGAAACAAGGTTCCAAGCACCAATGATGCAACAAAGTTTGACATATCAACCGACAATGCAATCACAATTACATCCAACCCAACAACAAAGCAACATTGGTCAAACTTATCATGATGATGTAAATGTCCAAATACAAAAACTAGAGGAGAAACTAGCTCAAGAAAATGAGATATTGGAACAAAGAGTGAAAAACATTGCGAAGAATAGATCACAAATGTCTAAAGTGTTTCAAAAATTTCCAGGTCGAAATCCAAACATTGAGCCAATTGATGTAAGAGCTCTTCTTGAACAATCAGACATACCAGCTCTCCTCTCCCAAATAGAGATGATGAAACAATTTCAAGAAAAGAGACAACATCAATTTCAACATTATGTGCCTCCACAACAAGAACAAGAAGGTGTTTACTATCAATCATATTTTCAACCAATACAACCAATGGTTCAACCAATGGTCCAACATATACAACCAACACAACCAATGGTTCAATTTCAACAATATGTCCAACCAACTATACAATGTCAACAACTAGTTCAGCCAATGGTGGAATATCAACAAGTTCAATCAACATATCAATGTCAACAACCACCACCAAACATTCAAAAACCACGGTGAGATGAAACTCACAAGTAACTATCTGCAGAATAGTAACCAGGCCGGTTAAGGTCATACAATGTTTTTCACTAGAATAGATCCTATTAGGAATCTCAATCTCTCTTAGGAGATAAGTCTAATTAAAGACTACCTTGTGAGAGGATTTCAGATCCACAGATGTGAACCTCCTTGTTAGAGGATTTACAAAGGCTTTTCTGGGCCTACCCGGTTAAGGGTTTCCAACTTGTCAAAGACGTGAGTAATCAACAAGTGAATGATCTAGAAAATAGCACAGTCTACTTGGTTTGATCCATGATAGCTCATTGCTAATGCATTTCAGCATTACTTCAGTCTTAAGATTGCACATACAAAAACTCATCAGCCACCAAAAACCCTAACAGCTACTCGACCTAAAACCCTAGACATGATGTCCTTAAAAAGGAATCTGATTTCATGTCGGTCCAATAGGATTACATTGCAAGTTCCTAGGTTCATTGCATCTAGACACATTTTGATAACATGGCACAAATCACTGTCAAAGTGTCAATGGGTGGTAACTCATCACAAATATACCGGTTGGTAACTCTCACAGAGTATTACTGGTTCATACAACTTTATCGATTACCGGTTGGTAACTCATCACAGAGTAATACCAGTTTAAACATTAAACCGATTACCGATTGTCCAAAAATGAAGACTGGGAAAATGATAACTGCCACTTCAGTTTCTTCGCTTTGCTTGAGATCCTCGAACCGCTTGAGGTCTCCATACCACTTGAGATCGGTAAACACTTTCTGCAAAACACTGATAGCCTATAGACTATAATGCAATACCGGTTTGGAACAAATACCCATTGAGCATAACTCATATATACAAAAAGTGATCTCAAAGCCAGTGTGTGTCCATCAATGACAATCACAACATAAACATAAAAAATGCCAACACTTAGATGTTTTTCACATTTAGTGTTGTCATCAATGCCAAAGAGAGAGATTGTTGGCCATTTGGTGGAATTGATTATGTGTTGCATTGATAGTTTCTCATTGATGCCAACAGTAGCTATGTGGATTCTTTATCGACATCCTTCTGGTCTGGGTAGGATGAGTGGTTTCTGGTTGATCTGGATCTGGCATGATCCGGTAGGCTTTGGTATAGTTTGGTGATGAAATTGGCTTGTTCATGATACTCATGCTCATATTTGGTCAGTTGTTTTTGGTATGGTGATCTGATGCTATCCTGTTTGCTTAGAAGCTTAGTTTTTGGTTCCAATGAGGGTTTCACCGACAGATCTTTTGATGAAGATCTTTGATGAATTGCATAAGTGGTGTTGGTGTAGCTTTTGGTGGATTTTCATGATGTTGTTGGTGATCATGTTCGAGAATTGGCAGATGGAGATCATTATTGTAACGTGTGGACCTATATTGGGTCCCAGTTCATCTAGGTTATGGACCGGCTTTAATGTAACATGTGGATTGGAACTATCAATGTATTGTCGGGATGTCTTATGTGTTGTTTGGTCTAAGACTGACATCGTGTGTAATTATGTAATTGGTTTATTGTCTGGTGGCCGACCTGATTGTTTATGGGTGAGGATTTGTATATATAGATGTAAGATCTCATTGTAGATCATCATGCTTATGTTAGAGGTCATGGTCAAGGAATGTAATGTGTGAATAATGTAATATGATTCAGGCAGAGGAGTTGGTCCATAATTGGAGATCAAATTAGGTTTATATAAGAAAAATTAGTCCTCCGATATTGAGCTTAACTGGAACTATACTTAGGCATAGGATATGCTCTCTTTTGCAGTTCAACACTTCTCCGGATTGTAGTCTGGATTTATATGTAGTCAGTGAGGCTCCTTTTGTGATGAGAAGTGTGCTCTAGGTTGTTGGCCTTCATGCAAGTGCAGGCCCCTCAATTGTAATTCACATACTTACTACAGAAGTATTATCTGACTATGGGTAGGATTCCCACCATGGTTTTTCCCTTTACTAGGTTTTCCACATAGAAATCTTGGTGTTATGTGGATGGCTTTTATTCTCTGATTTTTTTTTATGCTTAATTGGTTTAACTGCTATTCCAATATTAATGTTTTAGGTTTTGGTATTAAAGTTTAAATTGCTAATGGTTCTGGTAATCTATGACAACTAATTCACACCCCCCGCCCCCCTCCCTCTCAGTTGTCTTTTAGTTATTTGAACTGTCTAACATTCTCAAGGTTGGCTAATCCTCTAGTGATCCTCAACCCAGATGGAGCTTTGAGATGAATTGCTACTTTTCTGGTGCAACACCCCTATCATTTTTTGCAATAGTTAATTTAAGATCTTTCAAGGTAGTGAGCACCTTATCCCATTTATCTTCTTCCTTTAGCTTCAGTCCCAAAGGTTTTTCAATGTTATCTTTTGCAACCTTAGAGAACCTGGGGTCTTCTCTTCTCCCAAGTTTTCCTGAAGCTCTCTTATTTCCTTCAACATTAATGGAAATCTTGAACGCATCTCTCATATTTTGAGTCTCCTTATCTCTTAAAATATATGCCATTTTAGCATCAAATGCATTTATGTAAGTGGTCATACAAACTGTAGACACCTAAGCATACACAAACATTATCATCTAACTGCAAAACTTGGAATAACTTATGCATTGCTTTTTGAAATCTGATATTGAAATCAGTGACAACTTCATTTGGTGATTTCTTGATATTATTGAACTTGTTTAACATGAAACTCGAATTAGTTTTATCACCATATTGCTCCTTGAAACTATTTTGAAATTCCTCCCAAGAACTAATGCTTGTATTTGGTAACCCTTTGTACCAATCCCTGGCATCTTTAGTCAAAGATTGCACAAAAAATTTCATAACATCTTCATGCTCCACTTCATAATCATTCAATTTATCTGTGAAATCTCTCAGATGTTCCTCACCTGTGATAGAATTATTTCCTGCAAACTTATTTATCCTATCCCTCAAATCATTCAGGATTATATTAGGATACCCTGGTATCCCATTGAAACACAATTGCCTATACCTTTTCAGATGGATAGGTCTTATTTGGAATGGCCCAGGAGCATCTTGTCATGCAACATTTTTCATTGCATCATTTCTAGTCATTCTTGTCCCCGTACTAGTCCTGACAACAACTCCAAACCTCTGAGTACCTTGGACAACTTGAGATGGGGTACTAGTACTAATACTTGGCACAATTATGGGAGTTGAACCTGAAATAACCTGGGTGTTGAGATGGACCAGTGGTGAAGGAAGCATCATTCAATGATGACATCTTTAGGAAACCAATTTTTCTTTTCATTTCCACTATTGAAGCTTCTATCTCAATTCTCTTTAACTCTTTTGCATGAATCTCAGCTTCTATCCTAGCCCTTTCTAATTCATCATCTATTTGAGACAATCTGTGGCCTAAATCCAAGTCAGTGGGAACCTTTTGGTCACTTATTCTGACCTCGGACACCTTTTGATTTCCCTTGCCCTGGTCTAAATTCGGAATCTGGGCGTTTAACTTATTTGGAATCACTAGCTTTTGGCTATCAGCCAGGCTCCTAGAATTTCCTTGTATAGTATTTTTAGGCTTCTTGTCTACAATTTCTCTTAAGACTGGACCTTCAACACTCGGATTAACCGACTCATAAATCATAGCCTTGAGTGTAGCTAATTGTCTCATTAGGTTGTCCCTTTCAATTACTGCATCTATAAATTCAGATTCCTCCCTTTTTCTTCTTTTCTTAAATCAATTTGATGTTGGAGTTCTTTCTTTAATGCACTTATATCTCCAAAAAATTCCTTAGGATCTCACAAAGTTATTTTGGATCCTGAAGTATCATCTAAGTCAATTAAGTTAGCATCTCCCTATTCCTGAGTTGATTCAACATTATAAGGAAGTTTTGTTCTAGAGCCAAGAGGAGGAGGTACACCAGTAACATGTTCTTGGTGACTTCTACTTCTACTCTGACCTCTCTTATTTTTTGAACATTGAACTTGAGTAACCTCTTTATTTTGTTGTTGTACTTATTCTTATACAGGTGTATTAAACAAAGAATCAAAAAATCCCATGCTATTTGATTCAAAACTCTTAGAAGAAGTGGTATGAACATTAGAACCAACATGTAAGGATGACTTACTTGAATTTTGATGCTTAGGTTTCCATCACGAGGGAGCGTTACTTCTTTCTATGTTTCTTCTCGCTGCCATTCTTGACATAATTGCAGGAAGTTCTTCTAATTCTTCTTCAGGATATAACTGCATGTAACCTCTGGTGTTCTTTCGTTTACTCATAGTAATAAGGTCCTTCAAATATTTACTCAAAATCTTTGAAACACATGCACTGGAACAGAGATTTTCAAAGTTGCCACTCGAGTTGGATTCGAGATACCGAATAGAACAATATTCAGTGTTCTTTTGAAATAAATTTTTGAACATTGTTAACAAATAAGAAAATCCTTTCAAAAAAATATAGAACACCTTTCCAGTCGAGAACACCATATTGAAAAACAAAATACCAACTCAACCTTTAAGTCACAGGAATGTGATATATTCTAATGTAAATCTTTCAAGATGGATAACACAACCAATATAGTGCATTAGTCTTTTCTAACAATATATTTTAGACAAATCTCCCCAGTAGAGTCGCCATTTTTGTTGGTGCCCAAAAATGAGGTTTACATTACAAGCACGCAGAAACCAAGCCGGTTCTTAAGATTTATCAAAGGAGGAGCCATCTTCGACTATTTAAAATCTTCAAGGACTTGGACCAACATATGACAAGGATTTCTAAAATCCTTCTACACTTTAGGCTCTGCAAAACCCTAGAGGGTGATCCTTTGATGAATTTATAATATCTATGCCATACTTATACTTTCATCAAATTTAAACAGAAAATATCTAACATATGCTCAACAATAGGGATAATTCTCAAGGATGGCTAATCCTCTAGTGATTGTCAACCCAGATGGAGCTTTGAGATGGACAAAACATTACAATAGTACATATAAGATATCATGCCTTTTTATTGTAATTAATTATACAACAAACATAGGTGAACAGATCACATAAATGATTATAAGGATTCATAATAGAGTATGATAAGTGCCTCCTTCCATTGGGTGATTAATTTCGATATACATAATTGAACTATAATAGAACTTAGTCTAATAGAATTTAGGTTTTGAAAAAAAATTGGCTTACAACATTTTCCCTTGGCAACCCTGATTTAAACTACTTATCAAATCCAAGCACAAGTCCTATTGTTTTGTAATTTTGTTCAAGTATTTTAATTGATCCCTTAGATCAAAGAAAGAATAGAAAATACATATACCATAACAGTGCATTGAATGAAAGAAATCCTTGACCATATTTCATTCAAAAGACAATAAAATTGTACAATGGAGAGAACTAAATTAGACTTATATTTTCTTTCAATTCATTATGTTTTTTCTATCACAAAGATCATATACATATAATCCTTTCAAGCACCTAAAAGAAAACATAGACCTAAGACTCTTATCTATTTTTGTCTGAAAATCCTTACACTTGCTCACTTTCTATTAATACTTGCTACAGGAGCCACCTAACTCTGAAATATTTTAAAAAATACTAAGTACGGAGATCAAATTTGAAACCCTGTCTCCTAGCCTTGAATTCCCTTTTATAGAAAATAAGGGAGAAAACAAGCTATGGGCCAAAAGGACATCTGCCATTTAGAAAATGACCGGCTACCTACAAACTTGTTACAAAAGATTCTATTTAAGGAATTCTATAACCAGGATCAAAATATTTGTAACCGATTCATCATAGCACTTTAAGCTTTTCCTTTTCCTTTTACTACCATCGATGAAGATTTGAGGGGGGGTCACTTCTTCAGTTGCTCACGTCCCAAAATGTAGCCACTGCGTAGAGCCAAAACCATCTACTAGGCTTCCACATCACATAGTTAGTTAACTAACAAGTTGGTGTCCTCATTCATTCCTTCAAGTATATATTTCCCCACTCAGCATATTCTTCTTCTAATGACCATTTGAAAAGCATGACCTCGTCAGCCTTGGTCCTGTAAGGAGTATATTTGACCACCACCTAGTTTGCCTCCCTTTCAAAAGTTTCAAAAAATGATCTCGTATGTATTATTTTATTTATGTTGTCTTCCAGCATGCTAGTATCCAAATCATTGTAGATCATATCCACCTAAGTGTTAATAGCTCTTTCTGCTTCTTCCTTCCATATCTGTAGAGTTTTAATTTCTCCACTTTCATTTTCAATGCTGGGCAAAAATGTCTCATTCATTTCACTGAAAGCTCTCATAAGCTCTCTTATCTTTCTCTATAAATTATCTAGCAACATTTGGGCCTCTTGCATTGACTTTACCAACAAGTAGGTGGGTTGAAGTGTTGGTGGATTCTCAGCGTGGTATTTTGAGGCCATGGACATTATTCTGAGCTCATTTATGTAACCACTTTGTGAATAACGGGATTGCTACCTCTTTGTCTCTATCAAAACTCTGAATAGCATTGAATAATAAAGAATATAAATAATGCATACCTTTCATCCTACTATTTACTTTCTCATTTAAGTGAATTAAAACAGAGCTAACTATTTCCCTCTTCTTACTGGCAGATTGATCCTCTAACTCCTTTATCTTTTTATCCAACTCATCAATCCTTTCTAAAATTTGAGCTCTAGTTGGGTTAGTAGATTGTGTGGTTTCAGGATCATCATCAATATAAGGAACTAGCGATATTATAGGAGCATGAGAGTCACTATCTAACTGAGTTGTTGAACCTGTATGTGAGACTGGTGGGGACTTGGATGTTGATGGGACTGATGCAATTGCAAGGGCTAAAGAAAATGCTCTTGGTTGTCTCTTTTCAAGAAGCTTTACTTTTTTTTGTACTTCCACATATTTCAGTTGAACTATATTATAATCATGAAAAATATTTTCAAAATTATTCATTAACTCTTGCTTCTCCTTAGCCTCTCTCTTTGCAGTTTCATGAGCTAACTTGGCTGTATCAACAACCAACTTTGTAGTTTTGACACTTGATATATTAGAAACTCTGTTTATGATGAGGCCTCCTTTCAAATTTAGATTTATATCACTGACATCAGGCCTCCCGGGCCCTTGCTGTAGTGACCATATTGCTAAGGTTTCATGATCATCTATAAACTATGATCCCTTGAATGCTAACCTTGCTTCCTCTTCTGAGTTGAATTGTTGGCCTCTTTCTTTTCCAATTTTATCAAATGCCAGTACATCAGCTATATCCCATTCAAGCATAATCAAGATACCGACATGGTTTACAATCTTTATGCATTCATCTGTTATGATTGCCTTGAATTCTTCCATCATCTCAGTCTTGACCTCTTCCTTCTTTTCATGGTCAGACCTATCCAACCTCTAGGCCATTCTCTTGGCACTTCTCTCCTTGTATTCATTAACTTTCACTTTCCACATCATTTGAAGCAAAGTCGAGCTCTTAACAAAAGCTTAATCTTCAAGAAATTTCTCACATGCCTCTTTTCTAGCATCCTTGAATGCTCTTCCTTGAATTTCTAGAGGCATGATGTCAAATTATAGAGTAGGTGGTATAGGAGGGATACCAATTTTCATTTCTATATTTGTAATTTTGACAATGTCTACATTATGTGGTTCTTCAATTCGTTGATCTCCTCCTTGTTCTTCAAATTGTACCAAAGGTGAAAAGGGGATATATGGTGGTGAGGGGCTTCTATTTCAATCCTTTAAATCAATGATCTGGATTCCTTTCAAAGATCTAACCTGCATCCCTAAGGCTGGATCTTCTCTCATTATTTTCTTTTCTTTCCTCTTCACCAACTTTTCACTATCTGTTGGCAATTCCATGAAGATTGCATTAATGGTATGTTATGTTGTCATTGATGTCAATTGAACCGGTAATGATATTAATGACGTTGTTGATATCTTTATTATTCTTGATATTTTCTTGTAATAGGTAGGAAGAGATTTGTGAAGGTTATTGTAAACTGGTATGTAAGTTTGTGAGTTGAACCGGTAATTAGAGTAAAAGGTTAAACCATTTCTATGTTATGTAATTGGTAAACCCTACCAGTTATTTTTGTTAAACCTTAATCGATTAAGGTTGTTGAATTGGTTGTGTTGGTTGAGTGGTAATGATGGTGACATGTAAGTTCATTGTATGAAGACAAGTTCAAAATTTTTTGGCACATTTGTTTGTCTAGGGAATGAGCAAAGTGTATTACATCTAATGCAAAGCGCGTGATGAGTTACTAAGCTCGATGAAGCGGTAGTCAAGGAGCAGTTGAGGTTTTCTTGATTGATGTGTTGAGAATGATATGAAATACAATGGTCATCCTTGTACCGACTTGTTTGTAATCTTGATGAGAAGATTAGATTTTGGTTGTGTTACTGACCTAATTGATTTGTATTTAAGGTCACTGGAGTTGTTTTGTTTAGTGTTGGCAAGAGTTGGCAGAAATCAGTTAAGTGTGTGATTGCCGAATAGGAGAATGAGTCTACAGTTTGAGTAAAGGCAGATAGAAGCTTAAATGGATCTGATCAAGCAAATGTAGTGTTATTTAGATGGATCAAGAAACTCCTGTTGTTTTCTAACAATTAGAGTAGAATTGAAATCCCCTAACCGGGTAAGCTCTAACAAGCTTGGTTACTTATTAAATTTTCTAACAAAGTGGTCCATTAGATTGGACTTTCAAATCCTCTATTGAGGTTACTCCTTACAAGGTATTTTCTTCTAAAAAGGCATTTGTAGTCAATCCCTTAACTAAGTGATTCCTAATAGGATCAGTTCTTAACATGACTTTTGTAAAAGCTTTAACAGGCTTGGCTGCTAACAGGGTGAACTTCAAAAGAGTTCGGATATTTTCTTGTGAGTCTCATCTCACCGTGGTTTTTACCTATTTGGGTTTGCCATGTATAAATACTTGTGTCATGTGGTGAATTTTTTTATGGTTATGATCTTATGATTGATTTGATTAACTATTTCTGATAAGGCATGATAACTGGAAGCATTGAGAAGTGAAGTATTGACATATGGTAAAGCATTTGGATTTTTACAAGTTAAATGATGTTTATTTTCAAGTTGTTGTAACAGTCAACCGGTGTTCTTATGAGTATTGATCTTGACTGTGGTATTTCATTGATAAGATTACTTTGCATGTTTGAGTTTGAGTTTGGAGAGTTTGTATCAATTTTTCTAGTTACTGATTCAGCCCCCCTCTCAGTAATCTACCAGATACTTATTATTTAATTATATCATCAATTGGTATCAGAGCATCTCAGGTCCTCAAAGGTCTAAGACTAATAGCTAGAGTAAAATTTATTCTAGATCATGATGAAGAAGGAAGGTCCGAAGTTCAACAGAGAAAACTATAGAATATGGAGCGACAGAATGAAAATTTACATCAAGAGTCTGGGAAGTCAATATTGGGATCATATAGATACTAAGCATATTGCACCTACTGGAGTTCTTACTGATGATCAGAAGAAAGAACAACAAGAAAATCATCAAGCATTGGAGGCTATTATCAGTTCCCTATCTGATGCTAAATATGTAGATGTTTATGGTCTTGAAACTGCATATGAGGTATGGAAAAAACTTGAAGAGATTTATAGTGGTGATGAACATGTTAAGATTGCTAAAGAAGAGAGTCTAAGAGGAATGTTTGATGACATGAGGATGTCTAAAGGTGAGAATATCCAATAGTATGGTCAAAGGATAAAAGAGATAGTCAGTGAAATTAAGAGTGCAAGAGGGAAAGTAGAAGATGCCATAGTAATCAATAAGGTATTGAGAACCCTGCTACCGGTCTATGCTATTTGAGTTGCAGTTATTCAGGAGCTGAATTCCATTGTGAAAACTAAGGTAACTCTTGATTCCATCATTGGCAGCTTACTGATTTTGAATTAAATGGTTATGATGGTAGTGTACAAAAATCTGAGTCTGCATTTAGAGCTTCTATTTCTAACCCATTTGTGAGAAAAAGTAGAGATACTAGTCATGGTTATGAATCTAGATCCTGATAGTTCTAATACTTAATATAAGTACATATCCAATAGCCAACAAGATGAGAGGGGGGGGGTGAATCATACAAACTTAATCTTCCATGAAAACATCAGATTCAACCTTGGTAACATATATTTAAGTAATATAACCAAAACTGTTAAACATGCAAACTCAAAAGCATATAAACATCATAAACCTCATAACACCAGATTTGACGTGGAAACCCAAATAGGGAAAAACCACTGTGGGATTTCAGACCCAATAAGAAATATACTCTTCTAGAGTATGCTCAGTTAAAAGCAAATCCTATTAAAGATTACAAAGACATTAAGGGATTTCCCTTAGATCTATTAGGATCTTCACCTTGTTAAAGGATTTCAAACACTCAATCAGAATGTCACCTTGCTAGAGGGTTTTACAAATAAGACTATTAAGTCCACTCGGTTAAGAGATTTTCTATCACTTTCACAAAATAACAGTAATAAAATCTATCTGTAACTTCACATCTAAAATGCTAAAGCAGATTCTTATTTGTTCAATACAATCTAGAGATAGAACTAATCTTGTCCATCTCCTGGGCTTCTATACTCTATTATTCAAACAGGTCTTCAAGCTTCTGTGCTCAGTAATCACTATGTAGCATCCTTGTGCATACACTTTCCCACATGCATTGTTTATCAACAGTTTCCTATTTATAAACAATTAGCTAACCGCTTAATCTCTTTGATCACATTTCCCATGATCAATCATAGCCATCAGATCTTTGATCTTGTCCAGGTTCAATGCATCTTTCAATCTGAAAATGTTTTACCTCACCTTGGAACTTGTGCCAAGGTATTGCGGTTCAATCTAAACTATAGATCTTCATGCCGACTTTCCTTTGCCTTAGATTAATTAACAAATTATATTAACGGCATACCAATCATTCAATCAGTTCCAGTTCATCAGCTTCCTTCATTAAATAACGCATGTAAACATTTAATGCATTCTGTTATAGCTCAGTTACAACTTGGTAACAACTTGGTGAATACTAAACTTTACTCGGTAGACATTCTGCCTTCATTAACTAATAGCGATAACCTTAGGGTTTACCGACTAGGTTCCTTAGGGTTTACTTACTAGGTTCTTTGCTTGATAACATAATATAGTAACCTTTACATTTTACAACATATGTATGATGTTAAAACAATCTAAAACATCATGATCTCATCATTGTCTGACTCGGTACTAATTGCCCATTGAATACCTTATTCATCCCCTTATTCATCATATTCTTTCTTATGTCTTTTCCCGACATCTTTATAATCTTCAAATCATACTTCTCAAGATATGGCAACATCATACTGAATTAGAAAATCAATTTCTTGACATCAATGAAAAAATAATAATATCAAGACAGTAAACATCCTTAATTAGTTATATCCATAATCATCAACAACCTTCTCAATATCCTTATGAAATGCCAACAATCTTTTCATTGTCTGTTATAATGCAATATTGCCAACAATCTCCCCCTTTGGCATTGATGGAAAAACCAATTGATTTGACCTTAAAAGATTCGGATTGCTGTGATTCTGAAATGCTGAAATGCTCTCCCCCATACATTAGACTTCTCCTATTTCTTCAATTTTCTTTCCAATTTGTAGTCTTCTCATTAGTCTTCTCCCCTTATATTAGTCTTCTCTCCCTTTGACAACAATGCCAAAAAGTAAAGAACTAAAACATAATTTCTGTCTATATGAAGTGATTTCCTGTTGTTGTGTATCAATTCAGTGTCGGTCAAAGCATTTTGTCTTCAAATCCTGTTCCCTGTATTATTTCATGTACACCTTTAGAAAACATCCTAAAGTGTATAAATCAGCATCAACTCCCAAAAGATAGTCGATAGATTCATCGGATTGATGCTTTCGCTGAACTCGATCAGTGAGTAGAAGATAGGGGTAGGACCCCTAACTTACTTCTGAGATATTCAAAAGTGTCCCTTGGTAGTGGCTTGGTGAAGATATCTACTATTTGTCCCTTTGTGCTAACATACTCCAACACCACTTTCTTCTCTTGAGCTTCTTCTCTAAGATAATGGTATTTGATAGAGATGTGCTTTGTCTTAGAGTGCATAATAGGATTCTTTGAAATGTTAATGGCACTAATATTGTCATAGAATATAGTTACTGGCTTGGTAACTTCCTCATTTATACCTTCCAACAATTGTTTGATCCATGCAATGTTGGTACAATTCAATGCTGCAGCAACGTATTCAGCTTCTATTGTTGACTGTGAAACACATCCTTGTTTCTTGCTAAGCCAACTCACTAGTCTTTCTCCTAAAAAGAAAGCTCCTCCACTTGTGCTTTTTCTATCATCAATGTTTCCTACCTAGTCAACATCAGTATAAACTTTTAAATCAAAACCATTTCCTTTCTGATATACTAAGCCATAATCCTTAGTGCCTTTCAAGTATCTAAAGATTCTTTTAATTGCTGTCATGTGTGTTTCCTTAGGATCTGCAGAGAATCTTGCAACTATACCTATTGCATGTGCTATGTCTGGTATGCTATGAACAACATGTTGAAGTTTTCCAATCATGGATCGGTAAAGTGTCTCATCAATAGATGCAAATTCATCATTCTTTGATAATTTACAGTTGGTAGTCATAGGAGTACTTACTGGTTTTGAATCCTCCATTCTAAATTTGTTCAAGATTTCCTTTATGTACTTGGATTGAGTAATGAAAATCTCATTCTTCATTTGCAGTATCTATAAACCTATAAAATACTTTATCTCACCTATTAATGACATCTCAAATTCTTTGCTCATTTCATTTCCAAAGTTCTTGCATAAAGAGTCATTTCCACAAAATATAATATCATCAACAAATATGGCTGAGATTAGTATTCCATTATGATCATTCCTCATGTACATATTGTTGTTCTCACTTGTCCTTATAAAACCTGTTATCACTGATTAAAAATGGGCTTTTCCTTTCCCATGATTGGCTATGATTTGTTGAAATTTTGAATAGGGTACAGTTTCAAATGCTTCAGCTTTGTTCTAGACCTCAAGGGTTTAAGGGTTTTTTGATTTTAGATCCTCTTGTGTTTGTTTTAAACCCTCTGGTTTCTAATCTTTCGTTACTTTATTCACTAAGTAATGGGTCATGGGGTCGTAGGAAGTGTCCCCCCTTGTTGTTTGCCTAGGCGGTCATGTTAACTAATCAAAAAATTTATGGCTTATATGTTTTTCTCCTAATGTTGTCAGGCCCAGTAACTAGTGCACATCTCACGGGTGGATCCACGGCTCGCGTTATTTCGCTAGGCAAAGTTGCGCGTAATTTAAAACCAGCAAAGTTGCGAAAATGACATGGCATGCCACATAGATGGTCCAGCTGGTTGATGATAGCGAGTAAAATGGCGGCACGCGACGTAAGTTACAACAGTCAGTGGGTCAGGGTTAAAGGCTAAAAGGCAGGCCCCAGAGGTGAGTCAGGTCGCAATTAGGAGATGACCTGGCGGGTACAGCTGTCAATAATTTACTGGAGCCCTGTGATTTTCTTTCGGCATATAACAAAGTGACAAGTCAACCCCAAAGGTGACTGGATGCCAGGTGTTCACAGTGAGTCAGCGGGCCCACCCCTCCCAAAAGCCTTTTCAAATGATTAAAAGCCGATCAACTTAAGAGATGATCCGATGACCTGCGCTATTTCGCAAGGGTAAGATGCTCATTCTTTATACCCTATGAAATAGCGAGAGTGCATGAGAGCCATCCATGTGTCATGATGGCGGCCCTAGAGGATACAACTGTTAAGAGTTTTTTGGGGCCCCGTGGTTTTCTCTCGGCAAATGAAAAAGTGACAAGTTAGCTCCAATGGTGATTGGACGCCAGGTGTTCACAGTGAGTCAGCAGACCCACCCCTCCCGAAAGCCTTTTCAGATGATTAAAATCCGATCAACATAAGAGATGATCCGACGGCTCGCGGTATTTCGCAAGGGTAAGATGTTCGTTCTTTATACCCTGCAAAATAGCGAGAGTGCATGAGAGTCATCCACGTGTCATGATGACATGTGGTCTAAGAAGAAAGTGTGGGCCCACCAAGGTGGAACTGGCGGTATAAAGGAAAGACACACGGCCAGCGTTAAGTCGAATGCGAAGGAAATTTCAAGGCCAATGTGTCGTGCCCAAACTTTAGGGCACAAAACACGGAACAAATTTTTTTTTTTTTTTGACGTCATAAACTTGCTATAAATCCTAATACATAACAACTGTATTTTAAGTTTGTCTTATCTAGGATGTAAATAAACTTACTTACTAAGGTTAAGTTAATTAACCAACTCGAGCGAGTGACTTGATTGGTGGAGATTAATTTGCATTGCGGATTAGCTAGCTAGCTCAATTACCTAAGACAAGTTGTCGCTAATTAAATCGAGGGATAATTGGTTATCTTAAGGTATTATATCGTTCCCCATCCATATAAGGATAATGCTATTAATTAATTGATGCACATGCAAAATTATTATATACATCCAAATGATGAGGGTTCGAATTACTATAATGTCGTTTGTCCACTAAAACCGACAATAAGCTAAGGCCAATTCTAATTTTTCTAACCCCTTAATTTTGATGATTTAATTTCGATCCGACCAAATATTGGTCTCAAGGCCTAAGGTTCAAAAATCTACAATTTCCTCCTTTTAAATTTTTCCTAAAGTCCAAATATATTGAGGGAAAACTATTGATTAATTAACTAAATTAATCGAATTAATGTATGGTGTATCCAACCATAATAACCCCTTTGTTTTAAATCCCTTTAAAATTTTACTATTTTAAAATTTTAAATCTCCTAAAGAGTAAATGGACATATAATAATTCTATCATTAAAATAACCCCATTACATGTATTAAAAATCAAGTTTAAAATTCCAATCTAAATGGACATATAAAAATTCCATTATTGAATTGACCCCAAATATATATATATATTAAAAATCAAGGTTTAGAATCCCAACTTAAGATTCCTTATATATATATATATATATATATATATATATAATCATATATATATATTCTTAATTACTAACCCTCATTATAATAAAAAAAAAATCAATTATGATACTCCAATCTAAATCTCTTATATATATATATATATATATATATACATAAATATATTCATTTATATATATATATATATATATATATAAAAAATTCTTATAATGCTAACCCTAACCCGAAATTGGGTTAGGGTTGCATTTTTATATATAACACTTGTCTTATTTTATTTTTACCCTTTTTTACCCTAACCCGAAATGGGTTAGGGTTTATTAAACCCCTATATTTTATTGCTTGTTTTGTTTGAGGGAGAGAGAGATCGCAGGTACGGAGGCGGAGGGTTCCATGTGGGGAGAAGGCGGTGGAGGAAGGGTTTTCCCGGGTGCCGCTGTGTATACACACAGTGGCGGCCGCGCCGCCCACTGTGTGTACACACAGTGGCGGACGGCATAGCCGCCGCCCACTGTGTATACACACAGTGGTGGGCGCTGTTCACTGTGCGTAGCACAGTGGTGGCCGCGACCGCCCACTGTGTTACACACAGTGCGGTGCCCTTCGGCGCCACCCACTGTGTGTAGCACAGTGGCTCGGCCGTGGCCGTCCACTGTGTTACACACAGTGACCCGCGTGACTCATTTCCCCATTTTTTTTTTTTAAACACAATTTATTATATTTCGTGGTTTGATAAAAATGTTATAAGATGTGGTTTTTTTTTAATATATCAAATATATATATATATATATATATATATATATATATATATTTGTATATATATGTTTATATACACATATAACCATTGTTATGATCAGATCATAACATAAATGTCTTTGTTGGTTTTGTTCTACAGACATCTACAAGGTATATGTTTCAGATGCAGAAATATATATATATATATATATATACGAAGTTTATTCTGCAATTCCTTTATATGTTTGGTAACAGAGATGCACAGGATTCAGAATATATGTCTTTTATTTCGTTGTTACAGGGGATGCACTTACAGGAAACTTATATATATATATTTTATATATATATAGGTATATATTTTCAATATATATACATATATACATATAGAAATATATATATGACTAAATGTTGAAGTAATAGGGTTAAAAACCCTTATATTGATCTGAGATTTTAACCATTTACATTCTGTTTTTAGTTTTCTAACAGCATTTAGAATAGGTCTATTTTCTTCTTCCTTTCATTTAAACTTTCTACAGAAATAAAACAATTCTGGTTCTCCTCCTTTTTTTCTTTTTACAGTCATAAAATAACAGAAATCTAAACTGTGCAAGTAAATAGTGAAAAATAAAAAAACAATACTAGTTCTCTCTTTTTTTTAAAACAGTCATAAAATTAACAGAATTTTAAACTATGCAAGTAAATAATAACCCTACTGCATTTCTTTTTTTTTTCTTTTCCTTACTAATGCAGTAAATAAACATGTTACAGACCAGATTTAGATGTAGTCTACAACAACACAATAGACATCAAAACATAAAATTAAATTTACATTGTTTTTCCAGAATGACAGTTACAATAACCCATATATAAAAATGGGTGAATAACCCATACAGTCATCTTTCTCTAATCTTTACACAGAAATAAGGATTACATTTATTTAAACAGAAACAGAATCATTTTAAGCCCTATATTTACATATGCACTTTCTCTTTTTTTTTTGCTACAGATCATAAGGTTACATTTCTTTCTTGCTTTTCTACATTTAATGGAAATCTGAAATCTGAATAAAAGTTTGTAACACAACAATCTACAACTCCTAGTCTTTTTCCCAAGCCACCTGCAAGTAAAATTTAGGACTGTGACCATGGGATGCTCACCTCCCAACCTAGGCTTACCAGAAGCCACCCCCGAGCTAGGAGAATCAAGACCTAGACAGGTTACAACCAAGCATTACAACCCAAAAATAGGGCAAACATACAAACATACACTTTCCCATCCCAAGCTACACTTTCACCACACTTTGTGATGATCAATCTACGGGTGGAAGTGGACCAAGTACCATTGGGGAGACTGCAGCCAAAATATAACACAAGCCACCTCATGGCAACACAAAATACTCAACAGAATTTATCCCACACACCTTATGCCCCCCAAAGACTCAAAGCCATTTCTCTCCCCTTATGACCCCCAAATGTATACACAAGGCTATGCAGCAAGGGTCACAAAGGACACCCTTGAGATCACTCTCCTTAAGGAGAGCCTCTCACCCAAGGCTGTCATGCTTCTTCCACCCCAAGATCATCCTACTCTCCCAAGAGTAAGAGATCTTGGACACTCCCAAAAACAAGAACACAAACACAAAAGGAAACAAATATAGAAATGAAACCTACACATTATCTTTCTTCCACAACAATTTACATAAACACCTTTTTTTTACAAGCATTTCTTTCCTTCAACAAAACAACATAACTAACAAGAACAGCATAAAAAAGATGAGATAAAAACCAACCTTATTTTGCCAATAGGTATGCTAAATTTAGTTGGAGATGAGTTGCCCAATCCACACTACTTTCTGCAATTCTTTGGCCCCCAAATTCCTCTATTCCTAAAACTGGTTTTTTTTTCCTTCCAAGTTTTTCCAAAAATCTCCAAGGATGGAGAGTGGGTGATTAGCTCACTAAGCTTCCATTCGTAGCCTAAGAAGGCCTCTCTCACTCCTTCCAACCTCTTGGATAGAGTGAGAGATCTCCCATTGGGTTGGTCTTCCCTAGGTCTTACACACTCCCTAACCTAGGTGTCTAGAGAAGGGAAAAGAAATGGGGAAGAGGGATTACTATCCCCAAGAAGGTTATCCTACCAAGGGTGGCACTCCTATAGATGGAATTCGTCCATCTTGGGAAAACCACTTTTTTGGGTGGTTAAACAAGTCCTAAGGGAAAGACACATGGCCAATTTTGGCCTTCACCCATAGGTACCCCATGAGGCCTAATAGAAAAGCTCTAAAACCGACTCTAGGAGTTGATTTGACCTTCAGAAAGTCCACCTGAAGTTAACCTACGGGTCAACTCTGAGTTGACCTTTCTTGTGGCTCTCTAACCTAGATTTCTTGGTTCCTTCAAGGATAATTAGGAGATATGACAATTAACAAAAATAAAACTTTCAAAAAGGTGACATGACAAATTGCCAACACAACATACTACATAGGTGTCAAGTGACACTACAAAATAATTCCACATCACATTACACACATGGCAATTGTCCCTTAAACAATTAAACAATCCAATAAATACAAATTACACTCATGCAACATTTTACATTTACGAATAAAATACAGTACATACGGGGTGTTGTCTCTCCAAATAGACAACCCCTGGTTTTACTAACGCACATTGGCCTAGGCTTGATTCTCCCTAATATTTCCATGGTCACATGGATATTTTCCTGCACATCTCAATTTAAACATTAGTACTTCCCAAATAGCCTCATATAATATAAAATCACATAACCAGAATACAATACATTCATTCTGCAAAGACTTGACATTATAAAATACGATTTGTCACAAATCAAGGCAATTTCCTCATAATCTTCAAAATTTGATCCATCTACAAGATATGCAAACATTTTCCTAACATTATATCAAATCCTAAAATTCAGATAATAACCTGCATCATCACAATATTACCCTAATCTAGAATCATATAATATTCTATAATCCACAAGGCATAGAAATGAAGCATCCACATATATCAATGTTACCAAAATCGCGGAACCATGAAAAGTTCTATATCCATAGTGTGTCAAAACTAGCATCCAAAATAGTTCCAAAATAAAAATAACTGAAGAGATAGGATGGGTCGGGGTAGGGCCTCACATCCTCCCCCTCTAGGCATGAACGTCCTCCTGGAGTTCATCAAAAAGATGAGGGTACTGTGATCTCATACGTGCTGCATCCTCCCATGAAGCTGTGACCTCATCATAGCAATCCCACTGGACCCTAACCTGGTCCAGCTCTCGACCTCGAAGGGCCAACGTCCGGCAAGCCAAAATGCGAATGGGCTCCAAGGCTAGCTGCCCGTCCGACTCCACCTGCAAGGCATCCCAATCTAAAATATGAGACTCATCATAGATATATTTTCTCAAAACTGACACATGAAATACATCATGGATGCGTGACAGGCTAGGTGGCAAAGCTAGGCAATAAGCAACTGGTCCTATCCTCTCAAGGATCTCGAAGGGTCCGACAAAGCGAGGTGCGAGCTTAGAACCCTTTCCATAGCGGATTGGACTCTTATGCGGTCGCACTCTCAAGAAAACTCTGTCCCCAACCATGTAACTCCGGTCTATCCTCTTTGCATCTGCATATTTCTTCTGCCTATCTTATGCCTCTCTAAGGCACTGTCTAATCAAAATTACCTACTGCTCCATATCATGGACCAACTCAGGGCCTATGGCCACTCTATCCTCAATACGATCCCAACTCAAAGGTGTTCTGCATGGTCTGCCGTACAAAGCCTGAAAAGGTGGCATCCCCAAAGAAGTGTGATGCCCATTATTATAGGCAAATTCTACTAAATGCAGGTACTCCTCCCATCGGGTCTGATGATCCATGACGTACATGCGGAGCATATCCTCTAACACCTGGTTAACCCACTCTGTCTGTCCATCAGTCTCTGGATGATAGGCTGTGCTAAAGTTGAGCTTGGTGCCCAACACTACTTGTAATGCCTTCCAAAAGGAAGATGTAAAGAGAGAATCCCTATCAGAGATAATCTTGCGTGGGACACCATGAATCCTAACAATGTCTCGCAAGAACACCTGTGCCACTGCTGGAGCTGTGAAGGTAGTCCGGATTGGTGAGAAGTGGGCTACTTTGGTCAATTTGTCAACTGTCACCAAGATAGCATCATGGCGACGAGATGACATAGGAAGACCAATAATGAAGTCCATGGATATAGTATCCCACTTCCACTCTGGTATAGCATGGGACTGGAGTAACCCACCTGGATGGCGGTGCTCCGCCTTGACTCTTTGACACTCAAGGCATCGGGCTACTAACTCAGCGATAAGCTGCCGCATTCCTGGCCAATGATATAACTGCCTCAAGTCAGCATGCATCTTCTTAACCCCGGGATGCGTTGCATAAGGAGCTCTATGAGCCTCCATGATAATGAAATATCGCAAACCCCCAGGAGAGGGTACATAAATGCGCCCTCTATGGCGTAATAAACCATCGGACTCCAAAGAGTAGTCCACAAACTTCCCCTCTAGGGTCTCCTGATTACGGATCCTCTGACAAACCTCAAGATACCAATCATCCTCTGGCAATCACTGCAAAATATGGTCTCTCAAATCTGTGCTCATGGATATGGTGTAAACCTCATGTTGTCTCCTACTTAGGGCATCTGCGACCACATTCTCCTTTCCTTTGATGTAATGAACATCAAAATCATACTCACAAAGGAACTCCATCCATCTCCTCTAACGTGCATTAAGGTTAGGCTGGGTGAAGATGTACTGCAAACTCTGATGGTCTGAATGAAGCTCGAAGTGATGGCCTAAGAGGAAGTGTCTCCATCTCACAAGTGCATGTACAACTGCTGCAAGCTCTAGGTCATGCGTAGGGTAGTTAAGCTCGTGAGTCTTAAGTTTCCTAGACTCGTATGCTATAACCCTACCCTCTTGCATAAGAACTGCTCCCAATCCATCTAAGGAAGCATCTGTGCATACCATGAAGTCAGCTGTGGGGTCTGGCACAATAAGGATAGGTGCGCTAGTAAGTGCCCTTTTTAGATCCTGAAAAGCCCTCTCACATTTCTCTGACCACTCGAATTTCTTCCCTTTTCGCTGGAGGGATGTGATGGGGTGTGCAACTCTGGAAAATCCCTCCACAAAACGCCTATAGTATCTTGCTAAACCCATGAAGCTCCTGACTTCTGTCACACTGGTAGGCGCTGGCCAATCCATGATGGCTCTAATCTTTGATGGGTCAACTGAGATCCCATCACCGGATATAACATGCCCTAGGTACTTAACCTCTGATCTAAAGAAAGCACACTTCGACAAACTGCCAAACAACTGGTTGTCCCTCAAACACTGCAAAACCTGTCTCAAATGCTCCTCATGCTCCTGCTCATTTCGGGAATAGATCAATATGTCGTCGAGGAACACTATCACAAATCGGTTGAGGAAGGTGCGGAATACCCCATTCATGAGACTCATGAATACAGCTGGAGCATTCGTAAGACCAAATGGGACCACAGTGAACTCATAGTGGCCATATCTAGTGTGAAACGCGGTCTTGTGGATATAACTTTCCACAATCCTCAACTGATGGTATCCTGACTTCAGGTCTATTTTGGAAAACACTTTGGCACCCTGAAGCTGATCAAACAAGTCATCGATCCTCGGCAAGGGGTAGCGGTTCTTGATGGTTACTTTATTCAGTTGCCTGTAATCCATGCACAACCGAAGGGATCCATCTTTCTTCTTCACGAAGATGACTGGTGCGCCCCAAGGGGAGACGCTAGGACGGATGTGACCCTTCTCTAAGAGTTCCTCTAGCTGCATCTTGAGCTCATTAAGCTCATGAGTGGTCATCCTATAAGGTGCTCTCGAAACTGGCTCGGCTCCTGGTACCAAATCTATGTGGAAGTCAATCTCCCTGCTGGGCGGCATACCGGGTAGCTCATCAGGAAACACATCTGCAAATGCCTCAAGGATGGGATGATCATCTATGGAAGGCTCCTTATTTTCTTCCTCTCGGTCACTGATTGTGATAGCAAACAACTGGCATCCCTTCCGCATGCTCCGCTTAAGCTGCATAGCAGATATCATACGAAGAGACACGGGTCTCTGAATCCCAGTGATTACTATGGGAGCACCATGATCATCCTCACACTCGACCCTTTTCAAGTGACAATCCATCTTGGCTCTGTAGGCATAAAGCCAATCCATGCCAAGTACGATGCCATAAGATCTGAGTGGTGTAACCCTAAGGTCTACTAAGGTGGTGGTATTACCAATCTAGAGCGGACATCCCCTAACCTCTGAATCCACTGACACTCTAGCCTCTGAAGCTAACTCCACTTCCCAGCTGACACTTTGCCTTACTGCCACTAGCCTGCAATGCTCCACAACCAATGGAGATATAAAGGAGTCAATCACTCCTGAGTCAAATAATATAGAAATACTACTACCTCTGACCTTACCTGCAGCCTCGATGACTGTGGCCTGGTGCTCTGCCTGGCGGTTGTCAACCGCTGCGAAGACTTTATGGGACTTGCCCATGTCCCCAACTGTAGGCTCTGATGTTGCCATCCTCTGATTCCCTGTCATCTGTCCCTGTGGATACTCTCTCGCCATGTGTCCCATGGCTCCACACGTGAAGCAAGCACCGCGTGCCTGAAATTGTGCGCCCTGAGGCCTAGTAAAAGGATGCCCACCTGTCCGGCTAGAACCACTGTACCCACCCCTGGAGGACTACTGAGCCCGTGCCGGGGGTGTGTATGTACCCTGTACTCTCTGGTCATGCCTAGGACCCTGTGACTGCCACTGCTTGGCCCTGGAGCCCTGCTGTCCCTGAGGTGGCCTATGTCTCTGATTCTGTTGTGACTGCTATGGAGGAGGGGGTTTATGGGACCCCGAAACATTTCTGTGGTTGCCTTTCCAATGGGGTTTCTGAAACCCGAAAGGCTGGGGAGCTGGGTTTTGGTTCTGGAACCGATCCCTCGTGTCCTGTGGCCTGATCTGAATCTCCTTGGCTATAAGGGCCTTCTCTACGGCAACCTGAAGGCTCCCTGAAGCGGCCATCCTCACTGGTCCTGCTATCCCAGCATTAAGTCCCCTAACAAATCGGTTGACAAGTAGCTTCTCGTCCTTCAGGTAATCTACATAAGGTAGGAGCTCAATAAACTTACTCTCGTACTGGGTCACTGTGAGAACCTTCTGTTGGAGGTCATGGAATTCATCGATCCTACGCTGCCGGAAGTGCTCTGACAAGTACCTCTCTCTAAACCTCTTTGTGAAGATTTCCCATGTGATGGTATCTGCAGTGAGTCCGCACTTGAATTCCTCTTGCTTCCACCATGTGGAGGCTGTCGATCTCAGAAGGTGGACTGCAACGCGTGCCTTCAGATTGCTTTCATAAGATCGCAATGCAAAGCACCGATCTAGGCTCAAAAGCCATGCCTCGGCCTCTACTCCATCAGTAGTCCCTCCAAAAGATGGCGGCTGGAGGCGCAAAACCTCTCTAATCAGGTCTCCTGGTTCCTGACGTGCTCTCTCAAAGTACATAGGTGCTGCTACTGGAGGGGGTTCGGGCAGGTGAACGGACTCCGGTTCATGCTCTGCCTCACCCTCTACGGAATTAGGAGGTGGAATCCTACTCCGTTCCCTATCAACTGATCTATGACTCCCTGAGTTCTAATTATCTGCATGACGGTCCACTGCTGGAAGCCTGTCCTGCACTATCCCAATCAAGTTCCGAAGAGCTAGCAAGATGTCTTGGTTAGGATCAACCAGTGGTTCGGGAGGTGCTTCCGGGTTCCCTTTTGGAACCGGTTCCTCCCTAGCAACATCCTTGCGTGCCATACGTGTACGCCTAGGACCCCTTCCGCGCTTGTGAACCTGTCGCGTAGTCGGAGGCATCCTAATGAGGAAACAAAATAAAATAAATAATTAATTAATTAAATAATTTAATTTTCATATATTTATATTTATATTTTCTTTTTAAGAAAATATTTGATTAATTTGGATAATTAAAGCGAAACGTAATGGAGAAAGGTTCCTAGTGTTGGAAACCTTGCTCTGATACCAAAATGTCGTGCCCAAACTTTAGGGCACAAAACACGGAACAAAATTTTTTTTTTTTTGACGTCATAAACTTGCTATAAATCCTAATACATAACAACTGTATTTTAAGTTTGTCTTATCTAGGATGTAAATAAACTTACTTACTAAGGTTAAGTTAATTAACCAACTCGAGCGAGTGACTTGATTGGTGGAGATTAATTTGCATTGCGGATTAGCTAGCTAGCTCAATTACCTAAGACAAGTTGTCGCTAATTAAATCAAGGGATAATTGGTTATCTTAAGGTATTATATCGTTCCCCATCCATATAAGGATAATGCTATTAATTAATTGATGCACATGCGAAATTATTATATACATCCAACTGATGAGGGTTCGAATTACTACAATGTCGTTTGTCCACTAAAACCGACAATAAGCTAAGGCCAATTCTAATTTTTCTAACCCCTTAATTTTGATGATTTAATTTCGATCCGACCAAATATCAGTCTCAAGGCCTAAGGTTCAAAAATCTACAATTTCCTCCTTTTAAATTTTTCCTAAAGTCCAAATATATTGAGGGAAAACTATTGATTAATTAACTAAATTAATCGATTTAATGTATGGTGTATCCAACCATAATAACCCCTTTGTTTTAAATCCCTTTAAAATTTTACTATTTTAAAATTTTAAATCTCCTAAAGAGTAAATGGACATATAATAATTCTATCATTAAAATAACCCCATTACATGTATTAAAAATCAAGTTTAAAATTCCAATCTAAATGGACATAAAAATTCCATTATTGAATTGACCCCAAATATATATATATATATTAAAAATCAAGGCTTAGAATCCCAACTTAAGATTCCTTATATATTTATATATATATATATATATAAAATCATATATATATATTCTTAATTACTAACCCTCATTATAATAAAAAAAGAATCAATTATGATACTCCAATCTAAATCTCTTATATATATATATATATATATAAATATATATATATATATAAATATATTCATATATATATATATATATATATATAAAATTCTTATAATGCTAACCCTAATCCGAAATTGGGTTAGGGTTGCATTTTTATATATAACACTTGTCTTATTTTATTTTTACCCTTTTCTACCCTAACCCGAAATGGGTTAAGGTTTATTAAACCCCTATATTTTATTGCTTGTTTTGTTTGAGGGAGAGAGAGATCGCAGGTACGGAGGCGGAGGGTTCCATGTGGGGAGAAGGCGGTGGAGGAAGGGTTTTCCCGAGTGTCGTTGTGTATACACACAGTGGCGGCTACGCCGCCCACTGTGTGTACACATAGTGGCGGATGGCATAGCCACTGCCCACTGTGTATACACACAGTGGCAGGCACCGTTCACTGTGCGTAGCACAGTGGCGGCCGCGACCGCCCACTGTGTTACACACAGTGCAGTGCCCTTCGGCGCCGCCCACTCTGTGTAGCACAGTGGCTCAGCTGTGGCCGTCCACTGTGTTACACACAGTGACCCGCGTGACTCATTTCCCCTTTTTTTTTTTTTAAACACAATTTATTATATTTCGTGGTTTGATAAAAATGTTATAAGATGTGGTTTTTTTTTAATATATCAAATATATATATATATATATATATATATTTGTATATATATGTTTATATACACATATAACCATTGTTATGATCAGATCATAACATAAATGTCTTTGTTGGTTTTGTTCTACAGACATCTACAGGGTATGTCTTTCAGATGCAGAAATATATATATATATATATATATATATATATATATATATATATATATATGAAGTTTATTCTGCAATTCCTTTATATGTTTGGTAACAGAGATGCACAGGATTCAGAATATATGTCTTTCATTTCATTGTTACAGGGGATGCACTTACAGGAAACTTATATATATATATATATTATATATATATATATATAGGTATATATTTTCAATATATATACTTATATACATATAGAAATATATATATGACTAAATGTTAAAGTAATAGGGTTAAAAACCCTTATATTGATCTGAGATTTTAACCATTTACATTCTATTTTTAGTTTTCTAACAGCATTTAGAATAGGTCTATTTTCTTCTTCCTTTCATTTAAACTTTCTACAGAAATAAAACAATTCTGGTTATCCTCCTTTTTTTCTTTTTACAGTCATAAAATAATAGAAATCTAAACTGTGCAAGTAAATAGTGAAAAATAAAAAAACAATACTAGTTCTCTCTTTTTTTTAAAACAGTCATAAAATTAACAGAATTTTAAACTATGCAAGTAAATAATAACCCTACTGCATTTCTTTTTTTTTTTCTTTTCCTTACTAATGCAGTAAATAAACATGTTACAGACCAGATTTAGATGTAGTCTACAACAACACAATAGACATCAAAACATAAAATTAAATTTACATTGTTTTTCCAGAATGACAGTTACAATAACCCATATATAAAAATGGGTGAATAACCCATACAGTCATCTTTCTCTAATCTTTACACAGAAATAAGGATTACATTTATTTAAACAGAAACAGAATCATTTTAAGCCCTATATTTACATATGCACTTTCTCTTTTTTTTTTGCTATAGATCATAAGGTTACATTTCTTTCTTGCTTTTCTGCATTTAATGGAAATCAGAAATCTGAATAAAAGTCTACAACACAACAATCTGCAACTCCTAGTCTTTTTCCCAAGCCACCTGCAAGTAAAATTTAGGACTGTGACCATGGGATGCTCACCTCCCAGCCTAGGCTTACCAGAAGCCACCCCCGAGCTAGGAGAATCAATACCTAGATGGGTTACAACCAAGCATTACAACCCAACAATAGGGCAAACATACAAACATACACTTTCCCATCCCAAGCTACACTTTCACCACACTTTGTGATGATCAATCTATGGGTGGAAGTGGACCAAGTACCATTGGGGAGACTACAGCCAAAATATAACACAAGCCACCTCATGGCAACACAAAATAATCAACAAGATTTTATCCCACACACCTTATGCCCCCCAAAGGCTCAAAGCCATTTCTCTCCCCTTATGAACCCCAAATGCATACACAAGGCTATGCAGCAAGGGTCACAAAGGACACCCTTGAGATCACTCTCCTTAAGGAGAGCCTCTCACCCAAGGCTATCATGCTTCTTCCACCCCAAGATCATCCTACTCTCCCAAGAGTAAGAGATCTTGGACACTCCCAAAAACAAGAACACAAACACAAAAAGAAACAAATATAGAAATGAAACCTACACATTATCTTTCTTCCACAACAATTTACATAAACACCTTTTTTTACAAGCATTTCTTTCCTTCAACAAAACAACATAACTAACAAGAACAACATAAACAAGATGAGATAAAACCCAACCTTATTCTGCCAATAGGTATACTAAATTTAGTTGGAGATGAGCTGCCCAATCCACACTACTTTCTGCAATTCTTTGGCCCCCAAATTCCTCTATTCCTAAAACTGGTTTTTTTTTCCTTCCAAGTTTTTCCAAAAATTTCCAAGGATGGAGAGTGGGTGATTAGCTCACTAAGCTTCCATTCTTAGCCTAAGAAGGCCTCTCTCACTCCTTCCAACCTCTTGGATAGAGTGAGAGATCTCCCATTGGGTTGGTCTTCCCTAGGTCTTACACACTCCCTAACCTAGGTGTCTAGAGAAGGGAAAAGAAATGGGGAAGAGGGATTACTATCCCCAAGAAGGTTATCCTACCAAGGGTGGCACTCCTATAGATGGAATTCGTCCATCTTGGGAAAACCACTTTTTTGGGTGGTTAAACAAGTCCTAAGGGAAAGACACATGGCCAATTTTGGCCTTCACCCATAGGCACCCCATGAGGCCTAATAGAAGAGCTCTAAAACTGACTGTAGGAGTTGATTTGACCTTCAGAAAGTCCACCTGAAGTTAACCTACGGGTCAACTCTGAGTTGACCTTCCTTGTGGCTCTCTAACCTAGATTTCTTGGTTCCTTCAAGGATAATTAGGAGATATGACAATTAACAAAAATAAAACTTTCAAAAAGGTGACATGACAAATTGCCAACACAACATACTACATAGGTGTCAAGTGACACTATAAAATAATTCCACATCACATTACACACATGGCAATTGTCCCTTAAACAATTAAACAATCCAATAAATACAAATTACACTCATGCAACATTTTACATTTACGAATAAAATACGGTACATACGGGGTGTTGTCTCTCCAAATAGACAACCCCTGGTTTTACTAACGCACATTGGCCTAGGCTTGATTCTCCCTAATATTTCCATGGTCACATGGATATTTTCCTGCACATCTCAATTTAAACATTAGTACTTCCCAAATAGCCTCATATAATATAAAATCACATAACCAGAATACAATACATTCATTCTGCAAAGACTTGACATTATAAAATACGATTTGTCACAAATCAAGGCAATTTCCTCATAATCCTCAAAATTTGATCCATCTACAAGATATGCAAACATTTTCCTAACATTATATCAAATCCTGAAATTTAGATAATAACCTGCATCATCACAATATTACCCTAATCTAGAATCATATAATATTCTATAATCCACAAGGCATAGAAATGAAGCATCCACATATATCAATGTTACCAAAATCGCGGAACCATGAAAAGTTCTATATCCATAGTGTGTCAAAACTAGCATCCAAAATAGTTCCAAAATAAAAATAACTGAAGAGATAGGATGGGTCGGGGTAGGGCCTCACACAATGGTTGGGTGCCACATGGTATCATATAGCCAATAGAGAAGCGGGACCCAGCGCAGAGCAAAAGTTGTTAGTTAATCTAACGCTTGATCAAGTTTCTTTTGATCGGACTGTCGGCGCTATTTTGCAGGACTAAGCTGCCCGATAGTTATGCTTCGCGAAGTTGCAAAAGAGCAAAATGAAACACTTGCAAGAACGTTGTGACCCCTTGGAGTGAAAAATATGAATTCTCGTATGAATTCAATTTTGAGGGGACGACCGAAGCATGCGGAATCAATGTTGTAGTTAAGGCCCTGAGTACAATATTTGATTTCCTATCAACCAGGTGAAGATATCTTTTAAAGGATTTTGCAGAAGAGTAGATGCAAAGTTATTTTCTTCAGGTACAGAGCAAGTTTGTTCAGTTGCAGAGCAAATTCCTTCAAGCGAAGAATAGGTTCTCTCGTATTCTTGTGTAGCAATTCCTGTGTAGTGTTTTACATAAGATAATTGATTCATCAAAGAATTGTTTACAAGTGGTATTCATTTCTTACATTTTCAAAATGGCTCCTAAAAGAGAGTTTTCTGGCAAAGTTAACTATTCAAAAAGGAGTGTCTGTGATGATTTTTTAGAACAGTTGACGTTGTCAAATAATCAGGCTTCAAAGGCAAAAGAGTTAGTGCCCAAGGCTCCTCGTTTAAAGATAGGAGAAGGATTATATGACAAGGGTAACTGGTTGAGAGACCCACAGCTTGGATTGTCCGGGTTGGAGTTGTTTAAAGTTGGATTTGGAATGAGAAATTCTACTACCCCGCAAAACTGTATCTGGGAATTAGATGTCAGGAAATTAGTTGTCCCAGGGGTATTTATGGACACAGATTTGCTGACCCAAATTGTGCTCAACTATGATCAGGACAACCTTTGGGCTTAATGAGTTCACCAATTTTCTAGAACCTATAAATTTCACATCATTAGCCCAAATTTACGGTGCACAGAGGAGTCATCTCAGGAATGGGCATCTCAAGAGTTTTTTGTGAAAATAGGAGGGTTAACAATTGTAGGACCCAACACTCAAGAGCCCTTTTCATTAAGTATGTTCACCCTGAGGGCTAGAGGAATGTATTGGGCACTTTGCCAAGTTTTGGGAGAAGATGCTGAAGCAAATATGTCGAATCATTACTTGTTAATGATTGCTCAGATTTTGAATCCTTCTCTTGCAATTACATTTGATTATGCCTCTTTCATTGCTGATGCTATTCATGGAGGGTTAATAGGAATCAAGAATGGAAAGGTGGATAGGCCTTTCGGATGGTACTCACTCCTGATGCATCTTTTTCTCTTCAAAGGTGGTGATTACTTTGCCAGTGGACTGGACCTTGTTAAGGAGAAGGAAGGAGAAAAAATGCCGGTACAATTATGGAGTACTGTGTTGTCATGGGATAGAGAGGATGCCATTTTTTTTAAGTTTGATAAATATTTTGCATCAAAGATAAGGACTCTCCTCTACTCTGAGAACCCAACAATCCCCAAAGTTCTTCTGGAATTCATAAGACCAAAACAATTCGTAGAGAACATACAAATTGTTCATAACTGGGGTGACATTTACTTGTATCCAGTCTCCACAGTTTTCAGAGTGTTTGGTTTCAAAGGCACCCCATTTTTGCTACCTTACCAGGTCCCTCTCAAAGTAGGAATCGTAGAGATCCTTAGACAAATTGGTGGCTTACAAGAGGTAGAGTTGATAGGTAGGGGTAAAGGGACTATTTTCCCTGCAGCTACCATATCTCACCAATTTGTAATAACAAAAGGAGGCTGGAATTGCTTTCAGGATTTCCTCAAGCCTTATCATTTGTCCACTGCAGTGTCCAGGTGTGCTGATCCAGAAGACTTCTTCAACGGTATGTTTAGGAAGAAGGTAGCATGCAGAGGTAGGCCTTATCAATTGCAGTTTCCTGAAGACCTCATCAGAAATGAGTTTGATCTAGATGAGCAGGAGCTAAGGAAAGAGAAGTGGGTGGCTTATAAGAAAGCCTTGGATTTTGTCCATCAGTTTGATGCCAGCTATGACCCATTGTCTATCTTTTTCCCACTGGAAGAGAAAATAAAGTTTTTGATTGTTTGCTTTGAAGATGTGATGCAGACACTGAAGGAGAAGAGGGAAGCTATAATCAAGAGAAACCTTGAGAAGGCAAGAATGATCCATGTAGGTTAGCTTCTAGCAAGGTAATCCCTCTGGGTGATTATACACTGCATAAGAAATCCAGTTATAGTGTGCTCATGCCTACAATAGGGGAGCCCTCTACCTCCAAAGGAAAGAGGAAGATACAAGATGTCATTGACATCCAAGAAATCCCAAAGAAGCAAAGGGTGGGGAAAGAAGTGCAATTAGATACACCTTTGTATTCCCCATCCCAATCCCCTATCCATATAGGAAATGAGCAAGCAGCAGCTGAGCAACTCCTACAGTTAGGTAGTTTAGGGGAAATTGCATACACTTATGATGAAGTGGAGGAAGGAATGCCAGAAGAACCCATTGCTGCTGAAATGGATATCACTGCTACTCAACTCAAAGGCCAGGTGTGGGATCCTGAGATAAAACAGGCAAGTAGTGCCTTTTTAGCTGATAACAATTTTGTCACATTAGAAGCATTTATGTAGTTTATATGGAAACAACACATAGATAAATATAATGCTAGATGCAAAATGAGAAAGGCTGAGCAGCTCAATAAAGATCCAGCCCTGGTGGAAGAGGAAATAAAGCAAGAGATGATGGAAGAATTCAAAACCATCACCCCTGAGCAGGGAAGAGATATGGTAGCACAAGCTGGAGTGCTTATCTTACCCAAATGGAATATAGCAGACGCCCTAGTACTAGATGCAATGAGAAAAGAGACAAAACCCATGGAGGGGATTACTTTCAATAAGGACAATGCTACACTCGTCATGTGGTCTCTCAAGAGAAATAAGAGTAAGAAAAGCAAAGACACCCCAGAGTCAAGTTACCTTGTTCGAATGATGGTGAAGAGAGTATAGAGTATAGGGGTAGTGGAGGCTGCTAGCACTGTGTTAGAGACTGCAAAATTTAGTGTTGTAGTAGCAGAGAAGGAAGCCAAAGAGAAAGAGGCCCTCCAAGTTAAGTTGGAAATAGTTTTGAAGGCCTATAACAATGCCAAGGAGGAGGTAAGAGGTAAGGATAGCATCATTGCCAAGCTGCAGAGCCAGTTGACTGGACAATACCATCAAGGTGAGTCTTCAACACTGATGATCTCCTCTTCTCCTACAAGACCTCCACCTACTAGCCCTATCATTGAGTTTCCACCATCTCCAGCACCCTCCAGCTCTCAAATGATTGAAATCACTCCCCAAGAATTAGAAAACTTGAAACAGGCTCAGGCCTTATATGCAAAGAAGTATGAGGAGAGAGTAAGAGCTACAATTTCCAGTTTTGTAGATACAATAAATGCCTCATTGCTCTACAACAATGTAGGTAAAATTATGGATATATGGAATGAGCTTAGGAGAGACAAGGCCATTTTGACACCTATTTTTGATAAATGGAGGTCTAGGGAGCAAGATTTAGAGTTTATGTGTGTATCCTGTGATGAGGCAAGGGCCAATCCCATCATCAAATCCACTTCTGATGTTGCTAAAGTTTTAGTACAATTAGCAGCAGAGGTGGATAATGTGGATCAGAAGGTTAATTTGTGCAAGAAGGAATACACTGATCAAGTTTTTCAGTTGCTCCCAAGAGTTTTTGCTAGCCCGGATCAATTAAAGGACAAACAGATGTGGCTTAAGGAGATAGAAGCTAAATTGTTAGCGAGAGTTGAAGGAATTATTGATCTAGATGATGCCTCTTTCTTTGTTGTGACAATACAAGAGATAGAGAAAATTAAGTCACATTATGGTTTTCTCAATTCAGAAGTCAACAAAATGAGAAATTCTTGGAAAAGGTTGACTAAAACTAAAGATAAAGTGATTAATTTCCCATGGCCGACAGAAGAGGTGTATAATGAGTGGACAATTAAATATGCCACCCATGATCTAGAACAGTTGGAGAGCACCCCTAAAAAAGTAGAAGAGGTTGCAACTAAACAGCTTGTTGAAGAAACTACAGAGGCCGAAAAGAACTTGTAACTGCTTTTGCGAAAAGCTTGTAACCTCTTTATTTTGAAAGGAATGATTGTAACAAACTCTCCTCTAGAAGTCTGAAGCTTTGTGCATCCATGTTGTTATAAATGGATACCAGTACTAGAGGAAAAGGGATCGCAAAGAATTGTAAGAAAACGCTGCAGAAATTTATCTGAGATTTTCTAAGTCTAATGGAGAATACTCAAAATTTCTTGTAATATTTCTTGAACTAAATATCAATATACAGACCATCAGTTTTGAGTAAAGTTTTGTGTTGTCTTCAAGTGTGTTTACAAATTTGTTTACTGCTTTTATTCTGAATAATCCAGGGTTGTTCTGTTTGAATGGAATTGCAAAGCAATTTTAGTAGAAGTGTTCGTTAGCTTTTCTCTTTAGGAGGGAAATTAAATATGTGGGGATCACTCATACAGGTAAACTCTTTTGGAAGAGACTTTGAATTTTGATGATCATAGCTTAATTTGGAATGCGTAAATTCTTGTAGGTGTCAGGCATATACAAGGATTAATAGAAACCAAGCCAACGGGAAGCATAAAGATGTTTTGTTTGAGGAGTCTTATTTGAGTTTAGATGACTCTGTGACCTTGGATAAGGCACTGGTATTAATTGAAGTTATTTATTGCATGTTTTGTTGATCGAAATACTGAATTTAAGTATAATTACCATTTTTTGTTTTTAGTTGATTTCAAGGTGAATAGATCCACTAGTTTTCTTGACTGGTTTGCTGTGGGTTTATGTTTGAAAGTGTGAATTTAGTTCACAAAGGTATACCCACCTGGGGTCTGAGTAAGTCCGAAGTGTAGGAGGTTCAATCAAACCTTGTCATATGTTGTCTTGAGAATTTCCTTATCTTTGATGTCTCTTCTGCACCGAGTTTAATCATATTATTTTAAGGATGTTAAAGGGAATCAGATTTTGAAGACAACAAAAGTGGCGACTCTGCTGGGGAGAGTTACAATAAAGATATAAACACAGATCTGTGTTGAGGCTTGCAAAGAAAATTGTTGTGTGTCTGTGGATAAGACTGCTTGTTTTCATTATTCCCATAGTTTTGTGGGTGGCGACTCTGTTACTTTTGAACCAGTCCTTGTGAGATACAAATATTTCTAAAAGGAAGACAAGCGAGATGCAAGGAGCAAAAAACACAAGATCATTCATGAAGAAACGTCCTCATGAAACTTTGCAAGAAGGTCTACCAGAACAGTCACAGAGAGGCCAGAAGAGATCCATGTTGCATGAGCCATCAAATGCTGCTTGGGTGCAGAAAAACATTAATACTGGTAAGATGCTTGACTGACCTATTTATGCAAAGTCTAATTCATCTTCCAGAGATTCAGAGCATGATATCTTAGGTTTCCAGTCGGGATTGTTTGGAATATTGATGATGCACCTACTTTAAATCAAGATCTATCTCATGTTAGTGTTTCTGCAAAAGATAGAACCAGTTCAAATGTAATTAGGCACTCCGTTCCTAGGACAATTGATGGGAACATTAGTCTGATTGACATAGATCAAGTTAATGCATCAGACTCTGAAGAAAACTTCCCTGATGAGGATAAAGTGTCTCAAGAGATTGAAGATTTAAATAAAAGAGTCCATCATTTAATCTCCCTAAGAGCCCAAAAGGAGGCAAATAAGGAGAAGGAAGTTAAAGCCAAACTAATGGAAAGAGATAGGATTCTTAGATAGATAGCTGATCTTGAAATGCTTGCTAAGGAAAAGGAAAAAAGTGATGAGGAAGGCCCTATGATTAGAGAAATCCTAATCCCCAAAACTAGACAAGCTTGTAAGTCAGTAGCCCAGCCAACTAGGGAAGTATTTAATGACTCCCATCTTCCTAAAGCCAACCTAGATAAAGGAAAATAGAAATGGGTGGATGATGGAATAGAATCTAAATCTACGGAAGAGATCTCTCATAGGCTTTTAGCATATGAGAGAGAAATGGAAAGGATGAGGAAAGAAAAGGAAGATCTCCAAATGGAATTGGAAAAGATTGAGTTAGAAGCAGTGAATCAGGAAGTGAAAAGAAAGATTAATTACTTAAAGGCTCCCCCTATTACATTCCCATCAGAAGATCTTAGCAAGCCTAACCCCCAACACATTTCCTTTCCTTAGGTTAATACTCAACCTGCAGTACAAGCTAATATTGCCTCAGTAAGCCAAATACCTATGAATAAACAGTACACCCCAGCACCTCAATCTCCAATCCCAAAAACTAAAATGACCATGGGAAATAATAGTGTTATTACCCCTTTTCAAAGAAGACCAATTAATTTAGAACAATATAGACAATTGTTCTTTGATGGGATCCCAGGATATCCAAATCATGTTCCCACTGAGCTAAGAGATAGACTTCATAAATTTGCTAGGAACATTGCAATTAGTGCTGAGGAACATCTGAAATCTTTTGGGGATCTAATAAATGATTATGAGATAGTAGACGAAGATATTATTATGAAATTGTTTTTTCAATCCTTGGTTGATGATGCAAGAGATTGGTACAGAGGTCTTCCAGTCAATAGCATAGTTTCATGGCAAGATTTTAAAAATTGCTTTCAAGAGCAGTATGGTGACAAGACTAATGTGAGTTTCATGCTAAATGAGTTCAACAATATTAGAAAATCTGAAAATGAAATGGTCACTGATTTCAATGCCAGATTCTAGAAAGCCATGCACAGATTGTATCAAGTGATGAAGCTAGATGATAACATGTGTCTTAATTCATATTACAATGCATTTGATTCCAAGATGGCCTATATCTTAAGAGATAAAAATCCCCATAACTTGAGAGATGCTTTTAGAATTGCCATAAATGTAGAAAGTAACAGAAAAGCATCTGGAAAATTAGGAAGAAGGACAGATGGTAGATTATGGCAAGAAACCAAACAGCAACCTAATAAAGTTGCTAAAGAGGATGATAAAATAGAGAAATTGGTTACTGCTATGAAAGATTTGACTGTCAAGGTTAATAAAAATGATAAGCCTCATTATAACTGGCAAGATAGACCTCTTAGATTAGATGATATGCCATATAATACCAATTGGAAGGATGGTAAACCCCAAATTGAGAAGCCCAAAATTACCCAAAGTCAAGACACATCGAATCCATTGAAAGGGAAAACTGTTCACAATATAGAAAATACTCCTTGGTGTATTGTTTGTGATGGACCACATTCTCCTCATCAGTGTGCAGTGGCTCAAGCTCTGGAAGAATCTCTGAGACCATAAGCAGAGTCTAACATTAATATGTTTGAAACCATCATAGAAAGTGATGAGGAATCTGTGCAAAGTGAATACAGTGATGTGCTGGATAGTGAAAAGCTAGTGCAAGGATAGTTAGCCTTAGGTTGGCATCCTACATTGAATGTGGTAACAATTGAAGATGAAGAGGTTCATCTTAGGAGGCCTAGTGAGGAAGAAGTTAGAAATCTCACTAAGGCTGCAATTGCCAAAGCAAAACATAACAATAATCTGAGAAGCACCAAGAGAGACACTGATCAAGGTGAGCTGGGTTCTATGTTTGTAAAAGAAGTTACAAAAAAGGGGTATCAAGCAGTGCTACTACTATTCCTCAGGTCGGTCAAGAAAAAGAGGAACAAGTTAAAGATGTACCTAAAGGCATAGATGATAAAAATGTTGGTGATGTACAAGGAGCAGAGACAGTGAAAAGGGCAAGTCAATTCAAAACAGAAAAAGTTAGGGTTAATACTAAAAAATGTAATAATTCTACATTTGATATGGCCCAAGCTTTAACTCAAATGAAAGTCACTGTTCCATTAGTAGAATTGCTAAAAATTAAAGAACATAAGGATGCAGCTTTGTCTTTATTCTCTAGTATATCTGATAGTGACACAGTATTACCCATTGGTTTAGCTAAAGTTGGAAAGGATCAAGAGTTCCGAACCCCAGAGGTTTATGTTGGAACCACTATCACTCAGGAGCCTTCTTAGGTAGATCCCTTCTATGTTACTTTGTTAGTCAATAACCGGTTGATTAAAAACTGCATGATAGATTCAGGAGCTGCTGCTAATGTAATGCCCTATCATGTTATGAAAGAATTAGGGTTATCAGTAACCACTATGTATGGGAAATGCTATGCCATGGATAACAGAGAAGTACCTGTGATAGGTACAATGAAAGATGTAGAAGTAAAAATAACAGCATTTCCTGAAGCCACTTACAAAATGGATGTTATTGTTACTGACACTAAACCCCACTATGGTATGTTACTTTCCAGGCAGTGGGCAGTAGCAGTAGGGGGAAATGTTCAACTGGACTTATCTTATGCTACCATTCCTATTGGTGGTAATCAGGTCAAATTATACAGAGAGCCACGAGCTCCTAGGGTAATTGAAAATGTAGACCCTAGTATGCTTAATTGTATGATTGATGTAGATTTAGATAACTTTAGACTTCAACCAATTTCACCTCAATTGAAGAATACCGACCCTATTTTGGTTGAGCTGCAAGCACAACAGTATGGGTTGTGGCAGATGTATTTTGATGGAGCTTGCTCCAAAGAAGGATCTGGAACAGGGGTTCTTTTTGTGTCCTCGTCAGGTATAACATTTAAATACTCATTTTTATTGGCATTCCAGTGCACAAATAATACTGCAGAGTATGAAGCCCTGTTACTAGGACTTGAGGTTGCAAAAAGGCATGGAATCCAACTATTGAAAGTAATGGGGGATTCAGAATTGGTTGTTTCTTAGTTGAGATCTAAATATGCATCCAAGAATGATAGATTAAAGCAGTATAAGCATGCTGTTTGGGATGTTATTGAGCATTTTGATGCATTTTCTATTAATTGGATAGAGCGAGCAAAAAATATTATGGCAGATTTCCTAGCTAATGTTGCTTTGAAAAATGATGATTCAACGCTAATCGGTATTTCCACTGTGGAAATAAAATCTAGGCCTGCTATTCCTGATAATGTGTACAATTGGCAAGTTTTTGTTGATGATGAAGACATTCTTAGGTTTATCCAACGTGTTGATGATTATGATGGACAAAAGATTGATTGTAATGCATTGGTGGAAGTGGTAGACAACAAAGAGACAGTGTTTGGAAATGATGTGGTCCAGTTGGAAACCAATGAAATACCTAAAGGGTTGGTGGAGCTGGAGAGAATGTTTAGTTATAATGATAGTCATTTACATCAGCGGTCTACCACCAAGTTGGAAGAGTTAGAGGAGGTAAACCTGGGAACAAAATCATCCCCTAAGTTGGTATATATTGGAAAGAAACTACCCCCTCATGTCAGGACTAACCTTATTAATTTATTGAAAAGGTATAAGCATGTATTTGCTTGGTCTTATGAAGACTTAAAGGCGTATAGACAAGATCTTTTTCAGCATGAAGTTCCTTTACTTCCAGATGCTAAGCCTTTCAGACAGAAACAGAGGCCTATCAATCCCTTGTTAGAAACTAAAATGCAACAAGAGTTGACCAAATTGAGAGAAGGGGGGATTATCAAACCAATAAGGCATTCTTCATGGGTCTCCAATTTGGTCCTAGTGAGGAAGAAAAATGGAGACATCAGATTGTGTGTAGATTTTAGGAATCTAAATGTTGCTTCCTTGAAAGATAACTACTCATCCCCAAATATGGAAGCCATGCTATAGAGAGTGACAGGATGTGATCTTTTATCCATGATGGATGGTTTCTCAGGATATAATAAAGTGTTGGTAAAGGAGTCTGAATAGTTTAAGACAACTTTCACTACTCCATGGGGAAGTTATGTATATGTGAGAATGCCATTTGGATTAAAAAATGCAGGAGCTACATTTCGGAGAGCTATGGATGTAGCCTTCAAAGAATTCATAAACATCATCATGGTGGTCTATCAAGATGATCTAACTTGTTTCTCTAAAAAGGCTGATGATCATTGTGGACATCTAGAGAAGGTGTTCAATAAAGCCTTGGAATTTGGTGTATCACTGAATCCCAAGAAATGTCATTTTGGGGTCACTGAAGGAAAGTTATTGGGACACATAGTCTCTAAGGAGGGGGTAAAAATACACCCTGAGAGAATTGAAGCAATCAATAGGGTGTCTGAACCAAAAAATGTGAAAGGTATCCAATCCTTTTTAGGTAAAGTAAATTTTGTCAGGAGATTCATTGCAAACTTCGCAGAGATAGTGAAGCCTATTGTCAAATTGCTTAAGAAGGATACAAAATTTTATTGGGATCAAGAAGCTTCAAAAGCTTTTGCTGAGATTAAGAAGGCAATCCAGGAGGCACCAGTGTTGAAATCTCCTGATTATAATAAGCCTTTTTCTCTATTTTCTTTTGCTTCATATCATACGGTGGTTACAGTATTACTACAAAAGGACAATGAAGGATATGAACATCCCATAGCCTTCTACAGTAAGTCTTTGCAGGCGGTAGAACTAAAATATGAAACCATGGAGAAACAAGCTTATGCCCTAGTTAAAGCTATTAAGGCTTTTAGGCAATATTTAGTGAATGCAAATATCATTGCCTATGTCCCACATGCTGCAGTTAACGATATTTTTTCTCAGTCTGAGGTTACTAGAAAGAGATGCAGATGGATTAATAGAATTTAGGAATTCAACTTGGAGATAAAGATCACCAAATTGGTGAGAGGTTTAGGTTTGGCTAAGCTCATGACTAAGTCGAATCTCATGAATGTAGAAATACACAATGTTGAGGTGAGAGATGCTTTGGTCACTAGTATTGAGAGGCAACCCTAGTATACAGAGATAATCCAAGTTTTGAGAGGTGATACCCTCCCAGAAGAAATGACATACAATCAGAAAAGAACTCTGAAACTCAAGTCCCAAAAATATGTGCTCATTCAGGGTGATCTTTTTTGGAGAAAAAGAGATGGAGAGTTACTAATGTGTTTGGATGAATTTCAAGCTAAACAAGTGTTGACTGAAATGCATGATGGAGTATGTGGAGGTCACTATTCTGCTAAGACTACTACTAGTAAGATAATTTGGGCTGGGTATTATTGGCCCACTTTATTTAAAGATACCCATGCATATGTTCGGAGATGTGACCCATGTCAGAGATTCTCATCCAAGCTCAAGTATGAAGGAGCCTTACCCCTAAATCCAGTCTCTGTAGAAGCTCCTTTTGTCCAGTGGGGCATTGATTTTATTGGAGAAATTGTTGAGAAGTCAGGGAGAGGTCATGGAAGGATCATAGTGGCCATTGATTATTTCACCAAATGGATAGAAGCCATCCCTACAAGAAGAGCTACTAGTAAAGTTGTCATTGATTTCCTGATGGATAATATCGAACTAGATTTGGAACACCTGCAAAATTGGTGATGGATAATGCCATGTGTTTCAGATCAGAAGAATTTGTAGGCTTTTGTACTAGTCATGGTATACTCATGTCATACTCTTCACCTTATCACCCTCAGGGGAATGGACAAGAAGAATCTAGCAATAAAAGCTTGTTGAATATCATCAAGAAAATCTTAGAAGAGAATAAAAGATCTTGGGATCAAAATTTGAAGTTAGCTCTGTGGGCAGATAGAATAACAGTTAAGAAATCCATTGGAATGTCACCTTTTGAATTAGTTTATGGTGCCCAAGCCAGATTGCCGGTAAATAACCTTCTTCCAGTGTATAAGTTTTTGCAAAATGAGGACATGGAGGTATCTGAACCAATGGAAAACAAAATGATCCAAATTGTAGAAATGGAGGAGCTTAGGACTTCTACCCTTAAGAAAAATCAGAATATCTAGTTGCAGTCAAAGTATCTTTTTGATAAAAGGACATCACTAAGGAAGTTTCAAATTGATGACATGGTTCTTCAGTGGAATGCAAAAGGACAAGATAAGGGAAAGCATAAGAAATTTGAATCACTATGGATTGGCCCTTTTGTGGTTTGTGACTTAAATGGTAAGGATTCATATTTCTTGAAGAATATGGATGATGAAATGCAGAAATTTCTAGTGCATGGACAATTCCTGAAGCATTATTTCTCTTAATGTCCATGCACGGTAGGTCCTTTGTTTGTACATATTTTGTTCCTTTCCTACTTTTCTATTTTGGTCTATGTTTTGGTCTGTTTCTCCAGAGTTTCTGAGTTTTCTTGTGTTGACCTTGCAATCAACCATCCCTAGTTAGAGCCGCTGTTATCATTGATTAAAAATGGGCTTTTCTTTTCCCATGATTGGCTATGATTTGTTGAAATTTTGAATAGGGTACAGTTTCAAATGCTTCAGCTTTGTTCTAGACCTTAAGGGTTTAAGGGTTTTTTGATTTTAGATCCTCTTAAGTTTGTTTTAAACCCTCTGGTTTCTAATCTTTCGTTACTTTATTCACTAAGTAATGGGTCATGGGGTCGTAGGAAGTGTCCCCCCTTGTTGTTTGCCTAGGCGGTCATGTTAACTAATCGAAAAATTTATGCCTTATATGTTTTTCTCCTAATGTTGTCGAGCCCAATAACTGGTGCACATCTCGCGGGTGGATCCACAGCTCGCATTATTTCGCTAGGTGAAGTTGTGTGTAATTTAAAACCAGCGAAGTTGCGAAAATGACATGGCATGCCACATAGACGGTCCAGCTAGTTGATGATAGCGAGTAAAATGGCGGCACATTACGTACGTTACAACAGTCAGTGGGTCAGGATTAAAGGCTAAAAGGCGGGCCCCAGAGGTGAGTCAGGTCGCAATCAGGAGATGACCTGGCGGGTACAACTGTCAATAATTTACTAGAGCCCTGTGGTTTTCTTTTGGTGTATAACAAAGTGACAAGTCAGCTCTGAAGGTGACTGGATGCTAGGTGTTCACAGTGAGTCAATGGGCCCACCCCTCCCAAAATCCTTTTTAGATGATTAAAAGCCGATCAACTTAAGAGATGATCCGATGGCCCACACTATTTCTCAAGGGTAAGATGCTCATTCTTTATACCCCGCGAAATAGCGAGAGTGCATGAGAGGCGTCCACGTGTCATGATGGCGGCCCTAGAGGATACAGCTATTAAGAGTTTGTTGGGGCCCTGTGGTTTTCTCTCGGCAAATGAAAAAGTGACAAGTCAGCACCGATGGTGACTGCACGCCAGGTGTTCACAGTGATTCAGCGGGCCCACCCCTCCCAAAAGCCTTTTCAAATGATTAAAATTCGATCAACTTAAGAGATGATCCAACGGCCCACACTATTTTGCAAGGGTAAGATGCTCATTCTTTATACCCCGCCAAATAGCGAGAGTGCATGAGAGCTGTCCATGTGTCATGATGACATGTGGTCTAAGAAGAAAGTGTGGGCCCACCAAGGTGGAACCAGCGGTATAAAGGAAAGACACGCGGCTAGCATTAAGTCGAATGTGAAGGAAATTTCAAGGCCAATGGTTGGGTGCCACATGGTATCATATAGGCAATAGAGAAGCGGGACCTGGCGCGGAGCCAAAGTTGTTAGTTAATCTAACCCTCGATCAAGTTTCTTTTGATCGGACGGTCGACGCTATTTCGCAGGACTAAGCTGCCCGATAGTTATGCTTCACGAAGTTGTGAAAGAGCAAAATGAAACACTTGCAGGAACGTTGTGACCTGTTGGAGCAAAAAATATGAATTCTCGTATGAATTCAATTTTGAGGGGACGGTCGAAGCATGCAGAATCAATGTTGTAGTTAAGGCCCTGAGTACAATATTTGATTTCCTATCAACCGGGTGAAGATATCTTTTAAAGGATTTTGCAGAAGAGCAGATGCAGAGTTATTTTCTTCAAGTACAGAGCAAGTTGGTTCAGTTGTAGAGCAAATTCCTTCAAGCGAAGAACAGGTTCTCTTGTATTCTTGTGTAGCAATTCTTGTGTAGTGTTTTAGATAAGATAATTGATTCATCAAAGAATTGTTTAGGAGTGGTATTCATTTCTTACATTTTCAAAATGGCTCCTAAAAGAGAGTTTTCTGGCAATGTTAACTATTTAGAAAGGAGTGTCTGTGATGATTTTTTTGAACAGTTGACGTTGTCAACTAATCAGGCTTCAAAGGCAAAAGAGTTAGTGCCCAAGGCTCCCCGTTTAAAGATAGGAGAAGGATTATATGACAAGGGTAACTGGTTGAGAGACCCACAGGTTGGATTGTTTGGGTTGGGGTTGTCTAAAGTTGGATTCGGAATGAGAAATTCTCCTGCCCCATAAAACTGTATCAGGGAATTAGATGTCAGGAAATTAGTTGTCCTAGGGGTATTTATGGACACTAATTTGCTAACCCAAATTGCGCTCAACTATGATCCAGTCACAAGAAACATTCAGGATGTAAATGGGAAAACCCTTGTTGAGATTAATGCTAAAGAGTTCAGGACAGCTTTTGGGCTTAATGAGTTCACCAATTTTCTAGAACCTATAAATTTCACATCATTAGCCCAAATTTACGGTGCACAGAGGAGTCATCTTAGGAATGGGCCTCTCAAGGAGTTTTTTGTGAAAATAGGAGGGTTAAAAGTTGTAGGACCTAACACTCAAGAGCCCTTTTCATTAAGTATGTTCACCTTGAGGGCTAAAGGAATGTATTAGGAACTTTGCCAAGTTTCGGGAGAAGATGCTGAAGCAAATATGCCGAATCATTACTTGTTAATGATTGCTCAGATTTTGAATCCTTCTCTTGCAATTACATTTGATTATGCCTCTTTCATTGCTGATGCTATTCATGGAGGGTTAATAGGAATCAAGAATGGAAAGGTGGATAGGCCTTTCGGATGGTACTCACTCCTGATGCATCTTTTTCTCTTCAAAGGTGGTGATTACTTTGCCAGTGGACTGGACCTTGTTAAGGAGAAGGAAGGAGAAAAAATGCCGGTACAATTGTGGAGTACTATGTTGTCATGGGATAGAGAGGATGCCAGTTTTTTTAAGTTTGATAAATATTTTGCATCAAAGATAAGGACTCTCCTCTTCTCTCAGAACCCAAGAATCCCCAAAGTTCTTCTGGAATTCATAAGACCAAAAGAATTCATAGAGAACATAAAAATTGTTCATAACTGGAGTGACATTTACTTGTATCCAGTCTCCACAGTTTTCAGAGTGTTTGGTTTCAGAGGCACCCCATTTTTGCTTCCTTACCAGGTCCCTCTCAAAATAGGAATCGCAGAGATCCGTAGACAAATTGGTGGCTTACAAGAGGCAGAGTTGACAAGCAGGGGTAAAGGGACTATTTTCCCCGTAGCTACCATAGCTCACCAATTTGTAATAACAAAAGGAGGTTGGAATTGCTTTGAGGATTTCCTCAAGCCTTATCATTTGTCCACTGTAGTGTCCAGGTGTGCTGAACTAGAAGACTTCTTCAATGGTATGTTTAGGAAGAAGGTAGCATGCAGAGGTAGGCCTCATCAATTCCAGTTTCTTGAAGACCTCATCAGAAATGAGTTTGATCTAGATGAGCAGGAGCTAAGGAAAGAGAAGTGGGTGGCTTATAAGAAAGCCTTGGATTTTGTGTATCAGTTTGATGCAAGCTATGACCCATTGTCTAGCTTTTTCCACTGGAAGAGAAAATAGAGTTTTTGATTGTTTGCTTTGAAGATGTGATGCAGACACTGAAGGAGAAGAGGGAAGTTGTAATCAAGAGCAATCCTGAGAAGGAAAGAATGATCCTAAGTAGGTCAACTTCCAGCAAGGCAATCCCTTCGGGTGATTATACACTGCATAAGAAATCTAGTTATAGTGTGCTGATGCCTACTACAGGGGAGCCCTCTACCTCCAAAGGAAAGAGGAAGATACAAGATGTCATTGACATCCAAGAAAGCCCAAAGAAGCAAAGGGTGGGGAAATAAGTGCAATCAGATGCACCTTTGTATTCCCCATCCCAATCCCCTATCCATATAGGAAATGAGCAAGCAGCAGCTGAGCAACTCCTACAGTTAGGTAGTCTAGGGGAAATTGCATACACTTATGATGAAGTGGACGAAGGAATGCCAGAAGAACCCATTGCTACTGAAATGGATATCACTACTACTGAACTCAAAGGCCAGGAGTGGGATCCTGAGATAAAATAGGCAAGTAGTGCCTTTTTAGCTGATAACAATTTTGTCACATCAGAAGCATTTATGTAGTTTATATGGAAACATCACATAGATAAATATAATGCTAGATGTGAAATGAGAAAGGTTGAGCAACCCAATAAAGATCCAGCCCTGGTGGAAGAGGAAATAAAGCAAGAGATGATGGAAGAATTCAAAACCATCACCCCTGAGCAGGGAAGAGATATGGTAGCACAAGCTGGAGTGCTTATCTTACCCGAATGGGATATAGCAGACGCCTTAGTACTAGATGCAGTGAGAAAAGAGACTAAAACCATGGAGGGGATTACTTTCAGTAAGGACAATGCTACACTCGTCATGTGGTCTCTTAAGAGAAATGAGAGTAAGAAAAGCAAAGACACCCCAGAGTCAAGTTACCTTGGTGGAATGATGGTGAAGAGAGTACAGAGTACAGGGGAAGTGGAGGTTGCTAGCACTATGTTAGAGACTGCAAAATTTAGTGTTGCAGTAGCAGAGAAGGAAGCCAAAGAGAAAGAGGCCCTCCAAGTTAAGTTGGAAATAGTTTTGAAGGCCTATAACAATGCCAAAGAGGAGGTAAGAGGTAAGGATAGCATCATTGCCAAGCTGCAGAGCCATTTGACTGGACAATACCATCAAGGTGAGTCTTCAACACTGATGATCTCCTCTTCTCCTACAAGACCTCCACCTACTAGCCCTATCATTGAGTTTCCACCATCTCCAGCACCCTCCAGCTCTCAAATGATTGAAATCACTCCCCAAGAATTAGAAAACTTGAAACAGGCTCAGGCCTTATATGCAAAGAAGTATGAGGAGAGAGTAAGAGCTACAATTTTTAGTTTTGCAAATACAATAAATGTATCATTGCTTTACAACAATGTAGGTAAAATTATGGATATATGAAATGAGCTCAGGAGAGACAAGGCCATTTTGACACCTATTTTTGATAAATGGTGCCCTAGGGAGGAAGGTTTAGAGTTTATGTGTGTATCCTGCGATGAGGCAAGGGCCAATTCCATCATCAAATCCACTTCTGATGTCGCTAAAGTCTTAGTACAATTAGTAGCAAAGGTGGATAATGTGGATAGGAAGGTTAATTTGTGCAAGAAGTAATACATTGATCAAGTTTTTGAGTTGCTCCTAGGAGGTTTTGCTAGCCCGAATCAATTAAAGGACAAACAGATGTGGCTTAAGGAGATAGAAGCTGAATTGTCAGTGAGAGTTAAAGGAATTATTGATCTAGATGATGCTTCTTTCTTTGTTGTGACAATACAAGAGATAGAGAAAATTAAGTCACATTATGGTTTTCTCAATTCAAAAGTCAACAAAATGAGAAATTCTTGGAAAAGGTTGACTAAAACTAAAGATAAAGTGATTAATTTCCCATGGCCGACAGAAGAGGTGTATAATGAGTGGACATTTAAATATGCCACCCATGATCCGAAATAGTTGGAGAGTGCCCCTGAAAAAGTAGGAGAGGTTGCAACTAAACAGCTTGTTGAAGAAACTGCAGAGGCCGAAAAGAGCTTGTAACTGCTTTTGCGAAAAGCTTGTAACCTCTTTATTTTGAAAGGAATGATTGTAACAAACTCTCCTCGAGAATTCTGAAGCTTTGTGCATCCATGTTGTTATAAATGGATGCCAGGACTAGAGGAAAAGGGATCGCAAAGAATTGTAAGAAAACGCTGCAGAAATTTATCTAAGCTTTTCTAAGTCTAATGGAGAATACTCAAAATTTCTTGTAATATTTCTTGAACTAAATATCAATATACAGACCATCGGTTTTGAGTAAAGCTTTGTGTTATCTTCAAGTGTGTTTACAAATTTGTTTACTATTTTCATTCTGAATAATCCAGGGTTGTTCTGTTTGAATGGAATTGCAAAGCAATTTTAGTAGAAGTGTTCGTTAGCTTTTCTCTTTAGGAGGGAAATTAAATATGTGGGGATCACTCATACAGGTAAACTCTTTTGGAAGAGACTTTGAATTTTGATGATCATAGCTTAATTTGGAATGCATAAATTCTTGTAGGTGTCAGGCATATACAAGGATTAATAGAAACCAAGCCAACGGGAAGCATAAAGATGTTTTGTTTGAGGAGTCTTATTTGAGTTTAGATGACTTTGTGACCTTGGATAAGGCACTGGTATTAATTGAAGTTATTTATTGCATGTTTTGTTGATCGAAATACTGAATTTCAGTATAATTACCATTCTTTGTTTTTAGTTGATTTCAAGGTGAATAGATCCACTAGTTTTCTGGATTGGTTTGCTGTGGGTTTATGTTTGAAAGTGTGAATTCAGTTCACAAAGGTATACCCACCTGGGGTCTGAGTAAGTCCGAAGTGTAGGAGGTTCAATCAAACCTTGTCATATGTTGTCTTGAGAATTTCCTTATCTTTGATGTCTCTTCTACACCAAGTTTAATCATATTATTTTAAGGATGTTAAAGGGAATCAGATTTTGAAGACAACAAAACCAATCTTAATCAAATAAGAGTGCAATCTTTCATACCATGCTCTAGGTGCTTGTTTCAAACCATATAAAGCTTTATTCAATTTACATACCTGATCTTTATTATTGTCTTCAACAAATCCTTCAGGTTATTCAATAAAAACTTCTTCTTCTAATATTCCATTCAGAAATGCAGATTTGACATCCATTTGATATACCTTGAAATTTTTGGAAGCAACATAGGCCAACAATGTTCTTACTCCTTCAAGTCTAGCAACAGGTGCAAAAGTTTCACCATAATCAATTCCTTCTTCTTGAGCATAACCTTTACAAACTAGTCTTGCTTTGTTTCGAATGACCTCTCCTTTTTCATTTAGGTTGTTTCTGAAAATCCACTTTGTACCGATTATATTTTTGTCCTTTGATCTTGGGATTAGTGTCCATGTGTCATTCTTCTTGATTTGATCAATCTCTTCTATCATAGCATTTATCCAATCTTCACTGTTAAATGCCTCGTTCACTATTCTTGGTTCAAATTCAGATATCAAACATGTGTTTTGTCTCAGTTTGTTCCTTTTCATCACTGGATCATCCTTGTCTCCTATAATCTGACTTGGTGCATGATGTCTTCTGACATACTTGGCTAATATAGGCTCGGTAGGCTCTGTATGATCTTTTTCATCACTCGATAACTAGATATTCTCTTCATTTTCTTCAATAGTCTTCTCGGTAAGACTTCTCGGTTGAACATAGACAAATTCATCATAGTCTTTTGGTTCCTTGGAATTTCCTTCATCATTTCTTTATGCAAATTCATCAATTTTCACATTTGCACTTTCTACTATTTTGTTAGATGATTTGATCAGACATTTAAATGCTTTGCTTCTAGAAGAATAACCTAGAAATGTTCCTTCTTCACTTTTCTGATCAAATTTGCCATTTCTATCATCTTTATGAACATAGCATCTACTTCCAAAGATTTTAAAATAACTTACATTAGGTTTCTTATCATACCAGATTTCATATGGTGTCTTCAAAGTACCTTTCTTCAATTGAACTCAGTTCAAGGTGTAAACAACAGTGCTTATTGCTTCTATCCAAAATGTTTGTGGTACCTTCTTTTCAATCATTAGTATTCTAGCACAATCCACAATAGATCTGTTTCTTCTCTTAGCTATTCCATTTTGTTGTGGAGTTCTCGGTGCAAAGACTTATCTTTTAATACCATAATCATTGCAGAATAAGTTGAATTCATCAGATGTGAACTCTCCTCCTCTATCTGATCTAAGACATTTCAGTTGTCTTCCTATTTCATTTTCAACTCTTGCCTTGTACCATTTAAACATTTGAAAAGCTTCTGGATTTTCTTTTAGAAACATTACTGACATCATCCTTGAATAGTCATCCACAAATAATATGAAATATTTATCACCATAATAACTTTGAACTTTCATAGGACCACAAAGATCAGTGTGCACTAGATCTAAAATTCCCTTAGAAGTGTAAGACTTACTTGTAAAGCTTGATCTTGTCATCTTACCCATTTGGCATCCTCGGCACATAGCATTCTCAAGTTTTTCAAGACTCGGTAGACCTCTTACTGGGTGCTTCTTGCTTATTTTGATCAGATTATCAAAACTTACATGACAACCTTTTATGCCATAACCAGGTATCATCTAACTTTGCATGCAAACACTTGTTACGAGTTGAGTCAAGGTGAAATGTGTTACCTTTTGTTTGTGTCCCGATAGCAGCTAACTTTCCATTCTTGTCATGAACTTTGACAATTCCCTTTTGAAATTCTATTCGGTAACCTATGTTATTTAGCTGTGCTACACTCAACAAATTGTATTTCAAACCTTCAACCCAATAAACATCATTGCATCTTGCATTGTCAAGAAGTGTTATAGATCCTTTACCTTTCACCAGACATGGTGCATCATTACCAAATTTGACATAGCCTCCATCATAATCTTCTAGTATAACAAACTTGTGTTTATCTCCTATCATATGATGTGAGCATCCACTATCTATAATCCAAGAATCATTAGTGTTTATGTGAGATATTAGGGATTTTTCTTCATACCTTTCTTCATTTGATCCATCTTTGATAGCCACATAAACTACTTCCTCTGTATCAGTCTCATCTGATTTATCATCATTAGATTCCTCATCAACTATTAGGCATGCCTTTCTATCTCTTCTTCTGAAGTCTCGGTGTCCTCTGTAATGATTGTCTTTCTGTCTATCATCTCAGTAATCTCTCCTTTCAGTAGAATCTTTTTCAGGACAGTTAGAAGCCATATGTCCTATCTTATCACAATTGAAACATTTTAAAGGTAGTTTTCCTTTATACTTACCTTTGCCTCTCGGTAACCTTTTGGCTAATAATGCTTCAAACTCTTCTTGCTTTCTGATTTCCTCATATAGTTTGTGTACTGCCTCCATGTCCTTACAAAATCTTTCACTTGCTCCATTGTGATCTCCTTCAGAGTACTTATACTTTCTTTCATTCAAATCATTAGATTCATCAAGATGAAAAGAACTAAATGTAGATTCAACTTTATTTACCGAAGATCCACTATTATCAAAGTTACTCAATTCAAATGCATGTAGCTTACCAATAGTAGCATCTAAAGAAACTGGCATATTAGGTTCAGACCTCGATTCATTGATTGCAGAGACTTGGATTGCATAAGCTGGTAGAAGGGTTCTTAACAACTTATTTGTTATATCCTTTTCTTCAATAGTTCCACCTGCTCCTTTGATTTGATTGACAATCTCCTTTAGTCTTGTACTGTACTGAGTTATGTTCTCACCTTCATTCATCCTCATAGATTCAAGTTGTCCTCTTAGACTATCTACTTTTTCTCTTTGAACATGTTCATCTCCTCCATATACTGAAATGAGCTTATCCCACATAGCCTTTGCATCATTGCAGCCTTCTAGATCATTAAACTCTGAGTCAGTCAATGCAGATGTTATTTCAATAATTACTTGAATATGTTCTTGCTTTGCCTTTATCTCTTCCATAGTCAATGGATAGGTGCTTAGAGTGACAAAATCATTCTCCAGATAGTATACAACATATTCTTCAACTCCTGATAGATGTAGCTTCATCCTTGTTTACCATGTAGAGAAACTTGACTTGTTCAGCTTCGGTGCATCCCTCTTATACATCTTTGGATCTTTAACTCAAGTGCCTTTAAAATTTCCTTCCAGAGTCCAAGGCTCTGATACCAATTGATAGTTCTGATACTTAATAAAAGTATAGATCCAATAGCCAACAAGATGAGAGGGGGGGGGTGAATCATACAAACTTAATCTTCCATAAAAACATCAGATTCAACCTCGGCAACATATATTTCAGTAATATAACCAAAATTGTTAAACATGCAAACTCAAAAGTATATAAACATCATAAACCTCATAACACCAAATTTAACGTGGAAACCCAAATAGGTGAAAACCACTGTGGGATTTCATACTCTTCTAGAGTATGCTTGGTTAAAAGCAAATGCTATTAAAGATTACAAACACATTGCTACATGTGACCCGGTTAAGGGATTTCCCTCAGATCTGTTAGGATCTTCACCTTGTTAGAAGTGGCCTTGTTAAAGGATTTCAAACACTCAATCAGAATGTCACCTTGCTAGAGGGTTTTACAAATAAGACTGTTAAGTCCACTTGGTTAAGAGATTTTTGTCACTTTCACAAAATAACAGTAATAAAATCTATCTGCAACTTCACATCTAAAATGCTAAAGTAGATTCTTATTTGTTCAATACAATCTAGACATAGAACTAATCTTGTCCATCTGTTGGGCTTCTATAATCTATTATTCAAATAGGTCTTCAAGCTTCCGTGCTTGGTAATCACTATGTAGCATCCCTATGCATACACTTGCCCACATGCATTGTTTATCAATAGTTTCCTATTTATAAACAATTAGCTAACTGCTTAATCTCCTTGATCACATTTCACATGATCAATCATAGCCATCAGATCTTCGATCTTGTCCAGGTTCAATGCATCTTTCGATCTGAAAATGTTTTACCCCACCTTGGAACTTGCATACATTTCATGGAACTTGTGCCAAGGTATTGGGGTTCAATCTGAGCTGTAGATCTTCATGCCGACTTTCCTTTGCCCTAGATTAATTAACAAACTATATTAACGGCATACCAATCATTCAATCAGTTCTAGCTCATCAGCTTCCTTCATTAAATAATGCATGTAAACATTTAATGCATTCTGTTATAGCTCAGTTACAACTTGGTAACAACTTTGTGAATACTAAACTTTACTCGGTAGACATTCCACCTTCATTAACTGATAGCGATAACCTTAGGGTTTACCGACTAGGTTCTTTGCTTGATAACATAGTATAGTATTAACCTTTACATTTTACAACATATGTATGATGTTAAAACAATCTAAAACATCATGATCTCATCTTTGTCTGACTCGGTACTAGTTGCCCATTGAATACCTTATTCATCCCCTTATTAATCATATTCTTTCCTGTGTCTTTTACCAACATCTTTATAATCTTAAAAATATACTTCTCAAGATATGGCAACATCATACTGAATTAGAAAATCAATTTCTTGACATCAATGACAAAATAATAATATCAAGACAGTAAACATCCTTAATTAGTTATATCCATAATCATCAACAACCTTCTCAATATCCTTATGAAATGCCAACAATCTTTTCATTGCCTATTATAATGCAATATTGCCAATAGATCCAATAGAGATGTTGATGATGAAGACAGTTTAGTGGAGCTTGAAGCATTGTTGGCAAAGCGGTTGCCTAGAGGCACTGGTAAATACAGAGGTAAATTACCTTTAAAATATTTTGCATGCAACAAGATTGGTCACATAGAGGCTAATTGTCCTAATGGTGAAAATTAACACAAGAGAGATAAATTCAAGAAGTATAAGGGTAAAGGCAAAGGAGATTGTCTTATTACTATTGATAGTGGTATCACTGATGAATAATCTGATGATGATGCTAGTGAAGATATTGTGTTTGTAGCTATTAAGGAAGAGATATCATACTAGAAGGCATTAGTATCCAGGATGGATAACTCTGATGATTGGATCATTGATAGTGGTTGTTCACATCATATGACCGGTCATCGGAGAAAATTTATTTCCTTGAAAGAATTTGATGGTGGTGTTGTTAGATTTGGCAATGACTCACCCTGCATGGTTAAAGGTAAAGGAGTTATTTCTCTTAATGGGAAGAGTAGTGCAGATGATGTCTACTAGGTTGAAGGACTAAAGCACAATATTTTGAGTGTGGCACAACTTAATGGCAAAGGATACCCACTGGAGTTTAAAAATGGTATGTGCAAAATCTTTGACAACAAAGGTGAATTGATTGCAACCGGGGAACAAACTAAAGGTAACTTGTTTCATCTCAATTCTAAAGTTAGCAACTATTTTATTGCAAAAGTAGATGATAGTTGGCTTTGGCATAGGAGATTTTGTCATATAAACTTTGATAACATTGTTAAAGTGAGTAAGTTCAAGACAATGAGAGGTTTGCCTCAGTTAGACAAATAGGTTAATGCTCTTTACAAATAATGTTAGTTAGGAAAGATGACTTCTTCAACTTTCAAAAGCAAATCCTTCTCAGTGGAGCTCTTGTTAGATTTGGTTCATACAGATCTTTGTGGACCAATAAGAACAAAAAGCATTCAAGGTGACAGATATTTTATTATTCTCACTGATGATTGCTCAAGGATGATGTGGGTCACATTCTTGAAGGATAAAACTGAAGCTTTTGGTAAGTTCAAGGAATTTGAGGCCTTACCAGAGAAAGAGAGCGGTAAGAAGATAAAATGTCTGAGGACAGATCAAGGCGGTGAATTCACTAGGTATTGTGAAGAGAATGGTATCAAACGATAACTTTCTGCACCAAGGACACCACAATAAAATGGTATCACAAAAGGGAACATCCAGTCAGTTCTTGAAGCTACTAGGACAATGTTGATACAAGGAGGTGTAGTGAAAACATTTTGGAGAGAAGCTGTCAGCATAGCTATCTACACAATAAACTGGGTTATGGTAAAGAGAGGTAAGGAAAAGACTCCTTATGAATATTGGTATGGAAGATCGCCTAATTTTAGTTACTTTAAGATATTTGGAAGCAAATGTCTTATTAACAGAAGTGATTACATCAAAAAAATTGAGGCTAAGTGTGATGAAGGCATATTTCTTGGCTATTCCACCAAGAGTAAGGCCTACAAATGTTTTAAGAACTGGACACAGAGAATTGTTGAGAGTTTTGATGTTCGAGTGGATGAATTTCTTGAAGTCTTAGAAGGAACTAGTTCAGAGAAGAATGAAGATCCTTGCATTTTGTTTTTGGAACCAAAAACTATGAAATATGAAACCAACAAAGGAAATTCTGATGCACCAGTTCAACCGAAATAGATAAATTCAGAAGAAGATGATGATAATGAAGAAGTTGAACCTAAAGATAATGATCATGTTATTCCTAGATATGCGAGACGGAATCACAATCCTGAGCAGATTATTGGAGATAAGGATGTTGGAGTGCTAACCAGAAGAAGAATCAGAGAGAATTCTTGCATGATCTCCACCATTGAACCAAGAACTGCTAAGGAGGCATTTGGTGATGATAATTGGGTTAAAGCTATGTAGGAGGAATTAGATCAAATTGAGAAAAACAACACTTAGACCCTAGTACCCCGATCGGTAAATAAGAATGTTATAAGTACTAAATGGGTATATAGGAACAATTTGAATGAAGATGGTTTTGTAGTTTGCAACAAGGCAAGACTAGTCTACAAGGGTTATGCACAAGAAGAAGGAGAAGATTATGGAGAAAATTTTGCACCAGTAGCAAGACTAGAAGGTGTCAGAACTTTACTTGTATTTGCAGCCCATAAGAAGTTCAAGGTATATCAAATGGATGTTAAGTCTGTATTTTTGAATGAGATATTGGAAGAAGAGGTATACATAGAGTAGCCAAATGGTTATGCTTTGACTGATGAGAAAGACATGATATGCCGATTGCATAAGGATTTATATGGATTAAAGCATGCACCCAGAGCATGGTATGAAATACTTCATACACATCTAATGAAGATAAGCTTTATGAGAACCAATGATGATAGTAACATATATCTCAAGCCTGAAGGAGATGAAATACTGGTCAGTGAAGTATTTTTTGATGATATTATATTTGGAGGTAATGATGTCATGAGCAATAGTTTTGCAAATGAAATGAAAAATGAGTTTGAAATGTCTTTAGTAGGGGAAATAAAAAATTTCATAGGTTTGTAGACACAACAAATGAAGAATGGTATTTTCATTACATAGTCTAAGTATGTGAAAGAGGTTTTGAAGACACTTGGCATGAGTGACTGTAATCCAATTGGAACACCAATGGTTACAGGTTGTAAGTTGTCCAAGGAAGATGAATCTAAATCTATTGATGAGAAGGAATATAGGTCCATGATTGGCAAATTAAACTATGTTGTTCACAACAGACGAGACATATCCCATGGGATTGCCATAGTTTATGGATTCTAGAAGAATCCTAAGGAGACACACCTGATAGAAACCAAGATAATCTTTAGATACCTGAAAGGTACTGTTGACTATGGATTATGGTATTCATATGGAGGAAACTTTGATTTAAAGGCATATACAGATGCTGATTGGGTAGGAAATGTTGATGATCATAAAAGCACAACCAGTGGAGCATTTTTTCTTGGAGGAAGGCTTATTTCATGGAGTAGTAAAAAGAAGAGTTGCACTTCACAATCTACTGCTGAAGATGAGTATGTTGCAGCTTATATGAATTGCACACATGCTATTTGGATGAGGCACATTTTGGAAGGTTTTAAGATGAAGATTTCAGAACCTATAAATATTTTATGTGATAACACAAGTGCCATAAATATTTCTAAGAATCATTTTTTGCATGCACGAACCAAGAAAATTTAATTGAAGTATCATTTCTTGAGGGAAAAAGTTCAGAGCAAAGATGTTATCTTAGAGCATGTTTCTACCAAGGAGCAACTTCCAGATATTTTTACCAAACCTCTGCCTAAGACTACTTTTGAGTATCTTAGAAGTCAGTTAGGGGTTGTCCCTCTTCATGAAGTTAGTTGAACATGATGTTGACTACATCAGTCCCTGAATAACTTGCAAAATTTTACAAAGGTTGATGTAGAAGTGGATGTATTCCATAGGGGGAGCATCAAGTTGCAGTATGTTATTGATGCACAGTGTAAATTTCACATTACATGTTTTACTTTCAATATGGCATTGCTGTCAAAGGGGGAGAATAATTATGTGATTATGGGAAGGAAAACTAGTGACAGACTAAAGACAGAGAGAGCATGTGAATACTTGGTAATGTAAACTAGGATTCCTATTCACAATCACAACAACAAAGCAATGGTGTTGATATTTTGTATTGCCATCAATGCCAAAGGGGAAGATTGTTGGCATTTACATGAATATTGCATTAATGATATGTTATGCTATCATTGATGTCAATTGAATCAGTAATGATATTAATGATGTTGCTGATATATTTGTTATTGTTGATATTGTCTTGTAACCGGTAGGAAGAACTTTGTGAAGGTTATTGTAAACCGGTATGTAAGTTTGTGAGTTGAACCGATAATCAGAGTAAAAGGCTAAACCCTACCAGTTTTTTTTGTTAAACCCTAATCGATTAAGGTTGTTGAATTGGCTATGTTGGTTGAGTGGTAATGATGGTGATACGTAAGGTCATTGTATGAAGACAAGTTCAAAATGTTTTGGCGCGTTTGTTTATCTAGGGAATGAGCAAAGTGTATTGCATCTAATGCAAAACATGTGATGAGTTACTGAGCTCGATGAAGCGGTAATCAAGGAGCGGTTGAGGTTTTCTTGATTGATATGTTGAGATTGCTATGAAATCCAATGATCATGCTTGTACCGACTTGTTTGTAATCTCAATGAGAAGATTAGATTTTTATTGTGTTACCAACCTAATTGATTTGTATTTAAGGTCGATGAAGTTGTTTTGTTTAGTGTTGGCAAGAGTTGGCAAAAATTAGTTGAGGAGTGTGTGATTGCCGAACTAGAGAATGAGTCTGCAATTTGAGTAAAGGCGGATAGAAGCTTAAATTGATCTGATCAAGCAAATGTAGTGCTATTCAGACAGATCAAGAAATTCTTATTGTTTTCTAACAATTACAACAGAATTGAAATCCCCTAATCGGGTAAGATCTAACAAGCTCGGTTACTTATTAAATCCTCTAACAAGGTGGTCCATTAGATTGGATTTTCAAATCTTCTACTAAGGTTACTCCTTACAGGGTATTTGCTTCTAATAAGGCATTTGTAGTCAATCCCTTAACCAGGTGATTCCTAATAGGATCAGTTCTTAGCATGACTTTTGTAAAAGCTTTAACAAGCTTGGCTGCTAATAGGGTGAACTTCAGAAGAGTTCAAATATTATCTTGTGAGTCTCATCTCACCATGGTTTTTCCATGTATAAATACTTGTTTCATGTGGTGAATGTTTTTGTGGTTATGATCTTATGATTGATTTGATTAACTATTTCTGATAAGGCATGATAACCAGAAGCATTGAGAAGTGAAGTATTGACATATGGTAAAGCATTTGGATGTTTACAAGTTAAATGATGTTTACTATTAAGTTGTTGTAACAATCAACCAGTATTCTTATGAGTATTGATCTTGACAGTGGTATTTCATTGATAAGATTACTTTCCATGTTTGAGTTTGAGTTTGGAGAGTTTGTATTAGTTTTTATAGTTACTAATTCACCCCCCCCCCCCTCTTAGTAATCTATTAGATACTTATTCTTTCATCATACCATCACTACCCTCTTCACTAATTTCCTTATCCCTCACTCTTTTTATTATAAAACTTCTCTTTGGAGGAGGCTCATAACCATTGGAATCCAAGAACACTTAGAGGGGGGTGAATTAGTGTTCTACTGGTGAGATCAATTTTAATCTTATTAACAAAGTAATTCAATAACTGGTAACCATAAAAGAATATAACATTAAGTAGAAATGATGCCACCATAAGAACATACACGATAACACAAAGATTTATATGTGGAAAACCTCAAAGAGGAAAAACCATAGTGGGATTGGTGGCCCACAATATATATCCACTGGCCAAATGAATAAATATTACAATAGGGGCCTGCACATGCAAGAAGGCCAATAAAATAGAGCGCACTTCTCATCACAAAAGGAGCCTCACTGACTATGAACACCAAATACTAGTTTACAAACAAAATTTTGGACTCAGAGAATGCATCTATTATGCTGGATGGTTTCGGTTCAAGCATTATCTATACTAGTTTTCACTGTGTTCTCCTTTACCGGTAACTTGCTTCGCATCCGAAACCTCTAAACCAATAACCAAGACCAACTATAGAATATTATATTCACATTTAGTCGATCCATATTGCTCGCACAATATCACACCACTATGTATTCCTTCTCTCTGTATGTATATCCAAAATAACCTAACCAGACTAACTTAAATACCCTTCCCAAACATAAACATGAATGCCTTATGTCGGTTTACAATGATATTATAATTTATTTACATGTCGGCGTGGACAAAAATAAATATATTAAACTTTGAGACTGATGTCACTGATTGTTGCCGTGTAAACCTGTCGGATCAATCTCCTATGTTGGCCTCATATACTAGTTCCTAGTTTGTCATTTTCCCTTGTCTATGAGATGACTTGAATGTCGGTTGCTGAATAATGAATACTAGTGAGTACCAGTTAAGTGTCCAACCTAAAAATGATGTGTTGTGCCATCAATGAAAACACAACTAAACCAGATGAGTGTCAATTGCCAACAATCTCCCCCTTTGGCATTGATGGCAACACTCATGTGATAAAATGGATCGCTGAAGTGTTGTCTCAGTTCCTCCCAAACCTGACCCTGCTCCCCTTGAGCTATACATTACTTCTTATGTCCCTTAACATTTTTCACAACAACCACTCCCCCTTTGACATCAATGACAAAGGCTGGGGCAAATGAATGAAAGAATGAAATAAAGAAAATGTGTTTACCAGATTTAGATGTACTTGAATATACCCTGATAAGCACCCTTAAAAAATCCTAAGTATCCCAACCAATTTTCAATGTTTCCAAAATAGATACAAACCCATTAAGAATATATACATGAAGTTCTTCTTCAGTTCAGTATGCCAGTGTGGGTTTATTCATCAATTCTAAACTTTCCCGCTTATGAAGTAACAAAGTGTTCAACCAGAGACTTACCAATCCTCTCAATTCCCTAGCACTCTGGATTAATCTGTCCATATCTTTCTCCAAGGATGATATCTCTAATTTTGTAGCCAAAATTTGACCATCAATAGCACTGGTCAATGACTGAGTATCATCAAAATTCTTAGCCAGATGATCCAACTGGGCCTTTGCCGCTTTTATTTTTACCTCTAGGTCAACTGTAAGTTTGTCGGTGTTAGTACAAGACCTATGTATACAACTACACTAATTAAGAGCCTCATCAATTTTTTTTGTTAGATACTTGGGTAATCCCAAAGACACTGAGAGGGGGGGGTGGGGGGGGGGGGTGAATTAGTGCCTGACCGATTGATGAAAGATTTAAACTTATTTGCAATTCTATAATTGAAATTAATATATCGGCAAGCAAACAATAATGTAGTAAAGAGAAACAAAAGAATCAGCATCAATGCACACCATAATATATATATTTTGGCGAGGAAACCCGATAAGGGAAAAACCTCGGTGGGATTTGTGACCCACAATATTTACTCAGTGGCCAATATGAATAAATATTACTTAGTACAAAAGGGGCCTGCATATGCAGGAAGGCCAACTGCCTAGAGCTCACTTCTCAACAAAAATGGAATCACACTGACTACAATACTGATGTAAACACAAAAGTGAACTCTTACAACTTGTGTCAAAATGATGGATGAGTTCACTGTTATGCTCTGTTTGATACCAGTTCTGCCTCTGCCAAAAACCCTAGCTGGTATGCTGTCAATATTACTACTTACCTCATATATTCATTACATACTGCTTACCAAATGACTTACAATAACTCATAAATATATGAGTCATTACAATATAATATGTCGGCTATACAATTATAATTTTCATTACAATTTATTTCGCATAAACAATACTATTGTCAAGTCAGCTTGGAATGCCGATATTGTCATGCTCAAACTTTTGGGCACGAACGGGATATATTTTTTTTAAATTCACAACTAAATAACATTAATTTTGCTAACATGAAAAGCACTAGCAAGTTTTGTCTTAACTATGTTTAGAGTTAACTTTATCTACTAACTCAAGTAAGAAAAAATAATTTAAATCATATGCGAAAATACTAAATGACTCTTTTATTATTTCCTCAATTTTAATCAATAACTTAATCAAATCAAAACTCTCTAAATAATTAATGTAGATAATATTAATCTCCAATAATCATCAATTGCTTTTAGGAACTAAATTAATTAGTCCTAGCACTTAGACTATTAATACCTCTATATTTTATTTTAACATCTAATTGAAGTGTGGTTAAACTATTTCGACCAACTGTCAATTAAATCCATAATGAAAATTTCCCTATAAAATTTAACATGGACATGCCTAAATGTTAGGTGGCTAAATAATCCCATATAGTTGAAATAACGTATAATGTTATTATAAGTTCCTAAGACATCAAACCCCATAATTAATTTTTAATTTAAAAACATCATATTTAATGTTCATTAAATCAATTGTAAAATTTGAATGTATAAGTGAGTAATTAACCTAAGGATAGATTAATACATTCATATAATTAACTATATATATAAATATATATATTTCTAAGTCTATTTATTTGTTAAACAAAAATATTTAAAACATGGGGATAATTATTATTTTCTAATTAACATTACTAATACCAAACTCATGCAACCCAATTAAATCCTTATAAAAATAAACCCTACCCTCCAATCCATCTCCATTTTATTTTATTGCCCTAACCCTAATTTCGGGCTAGGGCATAACTATTATTATTATTATTATTATTATTTAGGGTGTTGTGTGTGTTTTGTTTGTTGCAGGGCTGAATGGAGAAATGGCGGCCGTGAAAGTCTTCGACGAAGGGGAGGAGAGGCGAAGGAGGAAGCAGAGGGTGTTGCGGGTATACCTCAACCGTCCACTGTGGGTTCCCACAGTGGCGGCCCGAGCCACCGCCGACCCACTGTGTATACACACAGTGGGTTCGGCTCCCTCCCTGGAACCCTATAGTGGCATTTTTTTATTTTTTATTTTATTTATTTTTTAATAAAATATAATATATATATATATTTATATGTATTTAAATGTATAAATATATTATATATATAAGTATATATATATATATATATATATGCATATATATATTTATATATTTATATATATAAATATATTATATATACAAATGTATTTTAAATACAATTATAAGTATATATTTTCATACATTCGATGCATAAGGAAGATTAGAGCTAACATTACTATGCATTTAATTTTTATTTTTTTTTGAACTCTTAAAACAGGTTGATTACAATATTCTAAATTAAACCCATGTATTTTTTTTTTTAAAATACCTTGCTGCTAAATCATAGATGTACTATTTTAACCTTAGATTTATTTTCTGCATAAAGTAAATGACAGAATTAAATAATTTTATACAACAACTATATAAATATATTTTTATTTAAACTAGATAGACTATCTAACTTCGATTTTAATTTCTGCAAATAAATGAAAAGGACAATGATAGAGTTTTAATATACTATATTTGTATTTTCATAAACAGGACTAAATATTTTATTTCCAGCTTTTTATCTTTCATGCTTTTCTAATACTTTCTTTTCCAATGTTTCAAATGCATAAGGAAATAAATGAACCCTTATTTACAAAACAACATGCATACAACAAATATTATTTTAGTAACTATAGGAACTTAATCCAAAATAAACCTTTCATTTTTGCAACAAAATAATAGTTAATAAAAAACAATGTATCTCCTCAAAGTATATTTAAAATACATTACAGTCAACCTTACAAATGGATCTCTTATTTCTAATAAATGAAGACTTTAAATAAAAAGGGATACATTTCCTTTTCAAAGTAATTACAATATATAGTTTCCCTTTTACATTGCTGCAACTTAAAATATAAGCTATTCCACTTCCCAATCTTTTTTTGCAAACACATAAATCCTGCAACTTCTACTGGTTCTTTTTTTCTTCTTCCAACAACCTACAAATGAATCAAAAGCTATGACCATGGAGTGCTCACCTCCCAGCCTAGGCTAACTAGTAGCCACCCTCGAGCTTGGAGAACCAAGCCCTAGACAAGTTACACACATGCAAACACAACAACCAAGGGAAAACAATCACAAACACATTCCCAACCCAGGGCTATACTGCACCACACAATGTGATGGCTTCACACGGGTGGTAGTGTACCAAATACCCTGAGGAGACTGCAAGTATGGTAAAACACAAAGCCACCTCATGGCAACATGAACTCATAAGTACAATAACCCTGCATCCTTATGCCCCCCAAGGCATTCATGCCTTATTTCCCTCCTTATGACCCCTAAATGCACAAACAAGCCATGCAGCAAGGGTAACATAAATATCCCTTGAGATCACTCTCATAACAAGAGCCTCTCACTCGAGGGCTGTCAAACTTCTACCACCCACAAGACCATCCTCTCTCCCAAGAGTAGGAGGTCTTGGTTACTCCCAAAACACAGAATGTACACAAGAGTAAAATGTAGTACACAAAATAAATTTTCATAGGGGAAAATACAAGAACTAGCCTTTTCACACAAGCAAATCTTTTTAACATAACATGCAATATAAAAAAAACATACAAAGAGAAATTTAACCAACCTTCAACTGCCCAAAGGTATGCTAGATTAGTTGAGGATGAGAAACCCAATTCCACAATCCCTGTTTCTCTATCCTTAGCCAATTTCCTATACCATATCCTTTTTTTTCAAAATTGCCTTGTCTCCAAAAATGGAGAGTGGGTGATTACCCGCAAAATCTCTCATTCTTGCCTAAGAAGACCTCAGTGAGAGTTCTCACAGGTTTCTAAAATTGAAAAAGGAAAAGTCAGAAAAAAGATCAAAAGGGGTCTCTCATCAAAAAGGAAAGTTAACAACTTAGATGATGCCTTCTAATTTTCAATTTTCGCTCAACTTAGGAAATCCACTTTTTTGGGTGACTAAACAGTCACATGGGAGTTGTCAAATGCCTAAAATTACTCCTAACCCTTAGGTATAACTTTTGGGCTTTAGGAAACACTTTTAAACTACCCCTAGGTGTCCATTTAACCCCTTTTAAACCCCTTTGAAGTTAATTTTCGGGTCAAACTTAAGTTGACCACCCCAAAGATTCTCTTCCCCAGGCAAATATGGAATCACATTAAATTAATTGAAAAAGATATGGTTAAACAACTCCCTCCTAGAGACAAATTTAAAAAAACCAAAACATAAATCAACACATGTGTCAAGTGACATGTAATGCCCATACCCTAGTCGGACTTTTAAAACCCGTTTAACCTTGATTGACTTCCTATGTGGCATTTTTGAATGGTAGAGTAACCGATATGCAATGTGTAGTTTAGATAATATAAATAAATTGTGCATACTTATTATTGTGCTTTTGCATCGATTTTCGTGTAAATGCAATTATTCCCTAACCCTTGAGATAAATCTTGAGCTAACGCCTTCATTGAATATGTATATGTATATGCATGCTTGTATGAATTCATGGGTGCAGGAGATTGCAGGTACAACACCGCTTAGGGCAAGGTTCATCTCCTTTGGAAATTGCAAGGTTGAGTATGCTCCTTCATCTTTTGAATTCGGATTTGTGGTCATATAACTCTCGTCTTGCCTTAGCCATGGTTAGGTGAGCATCGTGTGTGGATTCGTGGGACTTGCCTTTCATTGGGATGCGTGTCGAGAGATTTGGAGGACTCCCTCGATTTGCGTGCCATGCGCGAGGTAAGTGAGGTTTGTGATCCTAAGTATCAAATTTAAATTTATGAGTAGACGTGCACATTAGTGATATGGAAATTTAAATAGGTGGTTTCTTTATATGATTAATCACTAATTTAAGAGATTGCTTTAAATTGTTATTGTAGCAAGCTTAAGGTATTTAACTGAGGTTAGTGTGCTCATTTACGCATTTGTAACTTTTATGCATTTGTAATTGAGAAATTTGAATAGACAAGACTCTTGCATTAGATTAGTCCTTTATTTAAAAATGTCGCTTTATTAAGTTATAGCGAGTTAATTAAATAGTTAATTTTAATAACTACGATTTTAATAAATTATGCATTTTAGAAAGGAAAATTTTTAAAGTCGTTTGGGGGATAGTAATAAATTACGCATTTTCGCATTTGGAGGGAAAAAGGGAAAATGAATATTATTTAAAAGAAATTATTTCTTCTTACTTGTATAGTTGATAAAACATAAAAGTTTGATTTTCAGTAAATTAAATTAATCAAAATATAACGTGCTGGCTAAAACGATAGGAAGAGATTTAAAGAAAAAAAAATTAGAGTTGAGTATGAAATAGAAGCTTTTAAATTTTAAAAGAAAAATGAACAAGGAGGGAATGAATGATTCCCATTTGGATTTTCATTTATTGTATTTTAGAAATAAAACCCAAAATTCGAAATTGAAAAGGAGGACAAAATTAGGGTTTCATTTTTAACCTAGTTTGTAAGCATTTTTGGGGGTTCTTGGCTTGGGAGTCTTTTTTGGAGAAAATGGGAGAAATTTTGGATTGAAGCAGCAGATTGGAGAAGCTCTTCCTCAAGAATCATACCCGGAATTGCACTATGAGGTAGGAATCGAACCCACTACCTCATTTATTTGTTGAATACAAAGAAATAGTCTCATCCATGAATGATTTGGGGTCTTGGTATAGATCTGGAAATGTTTTTTTTGAAGTGTTGTAAATCCCCCTATCTTTTGTGTGTTTAAACCTGTTTGTGTTAAAAAAAAAAAAAATGCTATCTTCAAATATCTTGATTTCTTATAATGCAGTTCGTTTAAAAACGAACTGATGATCTTTAGCCTGTGCGTTTTCTTTTAGTCTCTTATGATCTTACTGTGGCGGGCGTTTTGGGTTCCATTATTTCGGACTGTGTAAAATAGAAAATATATCTTTTTAGAACTGGGCATGTTATTGTTTGGTTTAGACTGTGCGTTCGTTTGTTTGAAAAAAATATACATGGGATGGGGTTTGGAGGGCGGGGAGCGGAGCTCCACCTGCTCCTCTTTCCCCTCCCCGCACACTATTCCCCCTCCCCCACTCGTTTCTCCTATAAACACCCCCGCTCGCTACCGTTTAAACTCCCCTCCACTGCTTGCTTCACCGTCGGTGTTCACCCGATGGCCACCCCGTTGGCTCCCTCCTCCGCTCGCAGGTGCAGGAAACGGCGGCCGCGGCACTGCGGCGGCCGCAGGGGCCGCGGTAGCTGCAGGGCGCCGCGGACCTGCGGCCACCGCAGTGGCATCGCCGCCACGGAAATGCCAGTGTTAGGGTTAGGGTATGCCCTAACAATCGCAAAATATGAAGTTTCGATATTTTTTTTATAGGTCTGTTTTAAACAATAAAATTTATATTATAAAAATTGCCATGGGGTTGTATAAATATAAAGAAAAAAAAAGGATTCTTGCAGTATAATGTGGGTAGGTTCTTTTTATTTAAAATTAGTTTATTTATTTTTAATTGCAAAGTAACGTTATATATATATATATATATTTATGTGCGAGGGTGTGTTAAACATGAAGTTGTGTCCAATATGTAAAAGTAAAGAAGAGTCGGAATGATAAGAGAATTTAGAATTAATATAAGGAAATTAAACTTAGTCCTTTCATATTACTTAATCCTAAATTCAGTTCTTTTATGTTTGTTTTAATATCTCATCTCAGATTTGCTAAATAATATAATTGGATTTTAGAGATATAACATTTAGAAAATCTATACTAATGAACAAGTTAGCTAATTTCATATTGATTACATCATACTCGGGTTACTACTCATTATTAACATGGAATAAATAGTAATGGCGAATTAGTATGAGTTTAGAATAAAAGCTAACTTAGCAAGCCTACCGATGGATCGACATTAATAGTTAGAGCAATATGGTAGACGAATATCTCTACCGGATTGTGCCTATGCTGAATTGAATTTCTATTATTGAATTTGGTTATGTAATGGAAGACTTGATATGATAGGGATTGGTCATGAGTGGGTCAAGCCCTAATTAGGATACCGTTAAAAAAAAAAAAGAATCCAGAATTGTTGTTTCTTTTATTTGTTATGATTCTATTTGGCCCGTTTTTAAAAGGGATCACTATGTAATAACTAACGAGGTAGAGGTGGAATGGTGTACGTGTTCGCCTAAAAGGAAAGATTGTAAAGGCATGTAAATATGTAACCTTAACTATATTAAATACTAAAAGGGTCTTGCAGTTGAGCAGACCCGGAGATGTAGCCCATCCAGGGTGAACTCCGAGATCATATTCTGTGTCATGCGATGTTTATTGCGTACTTTGTTTTATGTTTTAAATTATCTTGAATGGTTGAAATCTTGCATGAGTGTGTGGTGGAAGTTTAATGAATTCGAATTTAAATGCATAACATTAATTCATATGGATAAACGTAGTTTCTTAAGTTCATTAAACGTTGCGAATTATGGATATGGCATGGTATGTAAATATTGAAATTAAAGTGTAAAAAAAAAAAAAAAAAAGGGGTAAATTGATAATGATACTTTAAGTTGTAATGGTGGAAAGAATCTTGTTAGAATACTTTATTGGATTAGCTTGTTATTAAGAATATAAATGGAATGGATGTAAAAAGGAGATGAAGTTAAAACTTATGTCACAATTCCCAGATCGAGATTAAAAGGTTGAACATCATATAAACATCTATCTTTATACCTTAGTGAATAAAAAACACGCCATGTCAATTATGTTTCATTACATTGGACGAATTTGTTAAGTTATGTCACATTTTAATCTTAACAAAAAATACTCATCAGATTAGCTCGATAACCGTGTGGACTTAATTAGGTATTCATGTTGTATAATGGAAGAATATACTTAGTAGTTCATGTTGTAATTAAATTCAATAATCCTCACTAAATTAAATTTATAATTGGGTGAACTCAAATAGATATCCATATTTTAACCCTTATAAAAGGAATCCCGCATGAATGCTAAAATTGATCTAAAATGGGAAAGTGATGGATTTGTTGTTAATACATTAAATCCTAGTAAATGTATCTCTCGCATATTACTTTCATCTAACAAAAAAAATATATATGCAAAAGGATAATGGTATTTTAATCCTAATAGAAGAACGTCATCATGATCTTATTACTCTAACCTCGAAAAGATGAATGTCATCTAGTTAACGGTATTCTAAATCCAAGGATGCTTCCATTTGTCCTAATGCATACCCATCTTAAGGAAGTTAGTCCATCTCTTGCATTATTAAAACTTCAATTGAATCCTACGGCTACTCACATTATACCTTTCATAAAAGAACTTCAACTCATTAGTAGGCTACGCATGATAACAAATGAGGAAACCTCACTCTACTCATGGAAGTTTAATTCCGAAAGAAACAAATTTATTTTATTAACCATACTGTTCAATATTTTAAAAGAGGTATCAAATGTGGGTGATTATTTTAAGTCTAAAGAAGGAAACCTTGTTTACTAATCGTAGTTTAACCCTAAACGAATGAATATCATTAAGCATATCTATAGCATTAAAGGATGATGTCAAGTGTGGATGGTTATTTTAAAACTCTAATGAATGAACTTTGTTAAATTTAAAACGCTTGAACCTAATTGGAGACCTCCTAATGAAACTACGAATCAAAGTGCTTGAGTAATTAACCTCTCGACGGCCCCCTCACTAAACAAAGCAATTGAACGCTTCCTAATATTATAAGTTGTCAAAACCATAGAACACATATATAATCAAGAGCTATGCAGTATCTCGTTAGTAAGATATCCTGTTTAATGGATCTAATGATGCAAGTTGAGTTAGGTGTAAGGTTATGTAATCGCGTTGGGAAACTCCTTAGGATTGTTTGAGCCTTCCGCTATGATATCTAAGTTGACAGATAACCTTGAGATAACTTCAACCTATCTTAATATTGTGACGTTTCATTAACGCACTTAATTATTATTTAAAAAAAAAAAATTACACTCTATTTGAGTGTTTTTAACTTAAACCCTTTGGGGTTTCCTGGCGGGGCATTACACTTGGTATCAGAGCCCATGTTGCAACACTGGGATCTCTGGTTTCGCTTGTGCTCTTAGTTGTTGTGTGTGGGTCTACTTTATGATGTGTGCTTGTCCTCCTTGATGTGAGGGTGTGATTTAACAAACCGTACTTGTGTGTAACATGTGTGTTCACACTTTGTTTTCACCTTATTGATGTGGATGTTTTGGAAATAATTATGGGTGTTTTGTCTGCTTATTGAGGTCTTGGTCTATGACTTCTCTTACTTGAAAAGGATTCGTATGTACCTTCATTCTTGCCTTGTTTTACTCTGTGACTAATCCATCTAAGTTGATTGTTAATATCTTGAACCTAAAAGTACGAATTGTGTTTGTTTGCGGTTTTGGCTCTATCTTAATGATTGCCCACTTTAAAAACTAGTATGGCAAATATTAATGCTTATTATGTAGAAAATTTAGAGATTATGACTCTTCCTCTTCTATCTCTAGAAAAATTAAAAGTAATTGCTAGGTGTAGTTACCTCTTAGTTAAGTTTTCTAATTGCAAGAGAAAGGATGATATTTCTTGAGCCTTGCGTGAGTTTCATAACGTTTTTGTGCTTTAGATTGTGAAAAGGATTGATTTAGGAGTTAATTTTTGGTTAATGATAGAAAATTGTATGTTTGCATTAAAGGGTGCTCCATGTGCTTGGTAGGAGTAATATAATCAAATTTCATCTTAAGTAAGGTGCTTCAAATGCGTATAGTTGATTTTGTGCAAATTGCTTGATGTGAAAGGAAAACCAAAAGAGGACATACTGTAGTAGCTTCAAGAGTAAATTGATGTGCTTCTCAAAAGATTGTTTTATGTGCTTATTCAATTAGTGTGATTAGGACCTATTAAATGACGCACCATTTAACTTGTTTTGGAATTAGATAATTGTCTTATTATGTTCCGAAAAGAGTAAATAAAAGACTTGTTAAATTGTATGCATTAAATATTTAAAATCTAGTAGATAGCTCTTCATTTACCTCCTTATCATATTATGAAGTTTCAATGTTAAATTTGAGGTATTATTGTATTGTATTGTAACAAGAATAGTGGTTGTTCTCAAGAAGACTTGTATTACAAAAGAAAATTGGATTGTTTTGAATTCTTGATCGGAAACTAGAACATTATAGTGCAGCAATAATGATTAGAAAATATCATGTTAGGATGTTTTGACACTTTCCTAAAAGATAGCAAAATGAAAACCGTGCAACTCAAACGATAAACCTATGTCCGAGCATATGGTGTGATTTTGAAATCCTTGTGTATTCGTAGGAAATGGTTGATTTTCCAACTCTTTTCCTCCTCTTGTCTAAAATATAGGAATTGTTGTTTTTGAAACATTATTTAGAATGCAGTGATTTAAAGAAATTCTTATAATGCATATGAAAATTTTATGTTGCTTTGGGCTTCTAATTGAAAGGGGAACATTTTTGCAACTTAAAAAAAAAGAAGAAGAAATTGTATAGTTAGTAATGTGAATGAAAATGCTCAGGGAAGATTGAGAAAGATGTTAGAATGATGTTATCTCGTTGTGTAAATTGAATTGATGAAAATATCAGTACGCGGATCTAGAGTAAACTTTGTTTGGTGATTCATGTGTAAAGCATAAACAAAGTTTCCCTTAAGTATATGTTAGCAGAATGTAAAGTACTCCCCGTAAATGTGACTAAACCAGTAATAGTGCTATTCTGTGTGTGTTGTGAGAAAACCTGTACATGTTTTGTGTGCCCATGGGGTGGTGAAGTAATCAACCATGGGGAATATGTTTGTTTATGAGTATGGGGAAACCATACCTATCTATGTGATGTTGCTTATTTGTTTCCCTTACTGAGTGCCAACCCACGGGTTGTTGATAAGTCAGTATGTGAAGGGGTAGTAGTAGAAGTCACCGTTCCTTGAAATAGTATGAACAGCGTACGAGTAATGTCGACGCGAAGCGACTTTAGCTTCCCTATTTCGGGGAAAAGCATGGTTTTGTAACGAAACTATAACATAGGTGTACTCAATACTTCCCCTTGTGATGAACCGATTTACGAGGTTCATATGTGCCAGCCTATTCCTATCCTTTATCTTGAGCATATAGATGACAGTTTTGAGCATATTGTTGGATTCCATTGGAGCATTTGTTGCCTTGTCTTCATGAGAGGCGTGGTACTTTCTTACATATTGGAGCATTTGTTGCCTTGTCTTCATGAGAGGCGTGGTATTTTCTTACATATTGGAGCATTTGTTGCCTTGTCTTCATGAGAGGCATGTTATTTTCTTACATAAGTTGCCAACTGGCTAGTGTTGGTAGACTTATGGGTAGACCTTAGCCATGTATACCTCTGGCTTACGACGAGTATCCTGAGAGGAACATCGCTATGCGGAGTGTGACCGGTGCGTGCCTTGTCCGCGGGGTACACTGCCATGCGGGATACGTCCATTGCGCGCTTTGTCCGCTTGGAGTATTGCCATGCCGTGCTGAGACACGATGCGGGATGTAGTAGACATTGCCATGCGGCCTACCAATAGGTATAGGGTAGAGCCATGCCACGTGACGACGTGATGCGGGGTGATGCCGAGGTGCACACTGCCATGCCATGCGGGTGTGTGACTTGGCCACACCACATGATGAGCTACTAGGGTAGCTAGACGATTGTTCCTTCCTTCCTCGTTGGTGGCTAGCTACTAGTCACGTAGTGATGTAATGTGCTATTATGATTTTCTTTTAATTATTTATTTATTTCCTTGTGGGCCAGCAATTTATTTTACCTTGACCTTGACAGTTTAGCCACGATCTTGCGATCTTGATTTTACTTGATTTGATGTTGCAAATCCGGAAATTATTTTCTTGTTTTATTGTTGGAATTGACAATTATTATCTTTAATCTTTTGTACTTTGGTGGCTAAACCGGTTTATCCTTGTTGTTTTCGTATGCTGGTCTTGTGTTGTAATGTGAATTCCTCTCCAAGAACATAGGAGACGGGCTTGGATGAGTGTATACGAGGAAGTAGACGCAAGGAACCTTGAGGATGGAGGTATGTGAGGCTGTGAAAATAGCTAGGATCCACTACCTACCTATGAGTGGTGACTATCTCTTGGAGGCTAAACACCTTACACAACAAGGGATATTCACGAGGGACTTGTATGGAAGGAAGCACCGCTATGGTGTACCCTATCACCATCAAGCCCTTGAGTGAGATGTTGGATATTTGTTGATCATGTATTTATTCTGAGAGCAGGCATTGAGATGTGGATCATATATGTTACCTTTGACTGAGCATTTGACATGCTCACATGTGGCCTATTGTGTTGTGCAAACCAGTCTTGTGGATGGAAATTATGTGTAATCATGGATTAAATGGTATTAACTTGTCACTATGTTATGGGGCATAGTCATTGGAAAAGTTCTTGTATGTCTGAAAAATGTAAACAATTGAGTTCTTACGTTGTTCTTATTTGTTGAAAAGTTAACTTGGTCGTAGAAATTGTTCTAATGAGGCTAGTTTTATGTGATAAAAGATTGTGAAAGAGATGATCTGGTGAAAGAAATTGACCTTGAGAGCATGTTTTCTTGTCATGTTTGATAAATGAGTATGATAGTTGTGCCTATATGTTTTAAATTGCTTAAATTTGGTGAAATAAAAAAATTAAAAAAAAAAGGGAAAAGTCTCGTATCCTTGCTATGATTGAGTGTAAACTATGGAATATTTGAAGGTGTGAATGATGTTAGATGCGTTTTTATTGGTGAATAATGTTTTAAATTGTTGACAAAATAGTTGTTTGTGCAAATTGATAATTGTTAATTGAGTCTAAGAACTAATAAGTGTTGCAGGACTTCCGTTTAACTTTGCGACTTCCAGGAGTAAGTCGGAACCTAGGGGGGAAGAATGTAATGCCCATACCCTAGTCGGACTTTTAAAACCCGTTTAACCTTGATTGACTTCCTATGTGGCATTTTTGAATGGTAGAGTAACCGATATGCAATGTGTAGTTTAGATAATATAAATAAATTGTGCATACTTATTATTGTGCTTTTGCATCGATTTTCGTGTAAATGCAATTGTTCCCTAACCCTTGAGATAAATCTTGAGCTAACGCCTTCATTGAATATGTATATGTATATGCATGCTTGTATGAATTCATGGGTGCAGGAGATTGCAGGTACAACACCGCTTAGGGCAAGGTTCATCTCCTTTGGAAATTGCAAGGTTGAGTATGCTCCTTCATCTTTTGAATTCGGATTTGTGGTCATATAACTCTCGTCTTGCCTTAGCCATGGTTAGGTGAGCATCGTGTGTGGATTCGTGGGACTTGCCTTTCATTGGGATGCGTGTCGAGAGATTTGGAGGACTCCCTCGATTTGCGTGCCATGCGCGAGGTAAGTGAGGTTTGTGATCCTAAGTATCAAATTTAAATTTATGAGTAGACGTGCACATTAGTGATATGGAAATTTAAATAGGTGGTTTCTTTATATGATTAATCACTAATTTAAGAGATTGCTTTAAATTGTTATTGTAGCAAGCTTAAGGTATTTAACTGAGGTTAGTGTGCTCATTTACGCATTTGTAACTTTTATGCATTTGTAATTGAGAAATTTGAATAGACAAGACTCTTGCATTAGATTAGTCCTTTATTTAAAAATGTCGCTTTATTAAGTTATAGCGAGTTAATTAAATAGTTAATTTTAATAACTACGATTTTAATAAATTATGCATTTTAGAAAGGAAAATTTTTAAAGTCGTTTGGGGGATAGTAATAAATTACGCATTTTCGCATTTGGAGGGAAAAAGGGAAAATGAATATTATTTAAAAGAAATTATTTCTTCTTACTTGTATAGTTGATAAAACATAAAAGTTTGATTTTCAGTAAATTAAATTAATCAAAATATAACGTGCTGGCTAAAACGATAGGAAGAGATTTAAAGAAAAAAAAATTAGAGTTGAGTATGAAATAGAAGCTTTTAAATTTTAAAAGAAAAATGAACAAGGAGGGAATGAATGATTCCCATTTGGATTTTCATTTATTGTATTTTAGAAATAAAACCCAAAATTCGAAATTGAAAAGGAGGACAAAATTAGGGTTTCATTTTTAACCTAGTTTGTAAGCATTTTTGGGGGTTCTTGGCTTGGGAGTCTTTTTTGGAGAAAATGGGAGAAATTTTGGATTGAAGCAGCAGATTGGAGAAGCTCTTCCTCAAGAATCATACCCGGAATTGCACTATGAGGTAGGAATCGAACCCACTACCTCATTTATTTGTTGAATACAAAGAAATAGTCTCATCCATGAATGATTTGGGGTCTTGGTATAGATCTGGAAATGTTTTTTTTGAAGTGTTGTAAATCCCCCTATCTTTTGTGTGTTTAAACCTGTTTGTGTTAAAAAAAAAAAAAATGCTATCTTCAAATATCTTGATTTCTTATAATGCAGTTCGTTTAAAAACGAACTGATGATCTTTAGCCTGTGCGTTTTCTTTTAGTCTCTTATGATCTTACTGTGGCGGGCGTTTTGGGTTCCATTATTTCGGACTGTGTAAAATAGAAAATATATCTTTTTAGAACTGGGCGTGTTATTGTTTGGTTTAGACTGTGCGTTCGTTTGTTTGAAAAAAATATACATGGGATGGGGTTTGGAGGGCGGGGAGCGGAGCTCCACCCGCTCCTCTTTCCCCTCCCCGCACACTATTCCCCCTCCCCCACTCGTTTCTCCTATAAACACCCCCGCTCGCTACCGTTTAAACTCCCCTCCACCGCTTGCTTCACCGTCGGTGTTCACCCGATGGCCACCCCGTTGGCTCCCTCCTCCGCTCGCAGGTGCAGGAAACGGCGGCCGCGGCACTGCGGCGGCCGCAGGGGCCACGGTAGCCGCAGGGCGCCACGGACCTGCGGCCACCGCAGTGGCATCGCCGCCACGGAAATGCCAGTGTTAGGGTTAGGGTATGCCCTAACAATCGCAAAATATGAAGTTTTGATATTTTTTTTATATGTCTGTTTTAAACAATAAAATTTATATTATAAAAATTGCCATGGGGTTGTATAAATATAAAGAAAAAAAAAGGATTCTTGCAGTATAATGTGGGTAGGTTCTTTTTATTTAAAATTAGTTTATTTATTTTTAATTGCAAAGTAACATTATATATATATATATATATTTATGTGCGAGGGTGTGTTAAACATGAAGTTGTGTCCAATATGTAAAAGTAAAGAAGAGTTGGAATGATAAGAGAATTTAGAATTAATATAAGGAAATTAAACTTAGTCCTTTCATATTACTTAATCCTAAATTCAGTTCTTTTATGTTTGTTTTAATATCTCATCTCAGATTTGCTAAATAATATAATTGGATTTTAGAGATATAACATTTAGAAAATCTATACTAATGAACAAGTTAGCTAATTTCATATTGATTACATCATACTCGGGTTACTACTCATTATTAACATGGAATAAATAGTAATGGAGAATTAGTATGAGTTTAGAATAAAAGCTAACTTAGCAAGCCTACCGATGGATCGACATTAATAGTTAGAGCAATATGGTAGACGAATATCTCTACCGGATTGTGCCTATGCTGAATTGAATTTCTATTATTGAATTTGGTTATGTAATGGAAGACTTGATATGATAGGGATTGGTCATGAGTGGGTCAAGCCCTAATTAGGATACCGTTAAAAAAAAAAAAGAATCCAGAATTGTTGTTTCTTTTATTTGTTATGATTCTGTTTGGCCCGTTTTTAAAAGGGATCACTATGTAATAACTAACGAGGTAGAGGTGGAATGGTGTACGTGTTCGCCTAAAAGGAAAGATTGTAAAGGCATGTAAATATCTAACCTTAACTATATTAAATACTAAAAGGGTCTTGCAGTTGAGCAGACCCGGAGATGTAGCCCATCCGGGGTGAACTCCGAGATCATATTCTGTGTCATGCGATGTTTATTGCGTACTTTGTTTTATGTTTTAAATTATTTTGAATGGTTTAAATCTTGCATGAGTGTGTGGTGGAAGTTTAATGAATTCGAATTTAAATGCATAAAATTAATTCATATGGATAAACGTAGTTTCTTAAGTTCATTAAACGTTGCGAATTATGGATATGGCATGGTATGTAAATATTGAAATTAAAGTGTAAAAAAAAAAAAAAAAAGGGGTAAATTGATAATGATACTTTAAGTTGTAATGGTGGAAAGAATCTTGTTAGAATACTTTATTGGATTAGCTTGTTATTAAGAATATAAATGGAATGGATGTAAAAAGGAGATGAAGTTAAAACTTATGTCACAATTCCCAGATCGAGATTAAAAGGTTGAACATCATATAAACATCTATCTTTATACCTTAGTGAATGAAAAACACGCCATGTCAATTATGTTTCATTACATTGGACGAATTTGTTAAGTTATGTCACATTTTAATCTTAACAAAAAATACTCATCAGATTAGCTCGATAACCGTGTGGACTTAATTAGGTATTCATGTTGTATAATGGAAGAATATACTTAGTAGTTCATGTTGTAATTAAATTCAATAATCCTCACTAAATTAAATTTATAATTGGGTGAACTCAAATAGATATCCATATTTTAACCCTTATAAAAGGAATCCCGCATGAATGCTAAAATTGATCTAAAATGGGAAAGTGATGGATTTGTTGTTAATACATTAAATCCTAGTAAATGTATCTCTCGCATATTAATTTCATCTAACAAAAAAAATATATATGCAAAAGGATAATGGTATTTTAATCCTAATAGAAGAACGTCATCATGATCTTATTACTCTAACCTCGAAAAGATGAATGTCATCTAGTTAACGGTATTCTAAATCCAAGGATGCTTCCATTTGTCCTAATGCATACCCATCTTAAGGAAGTTAGTCCATCTCTTGCATTATTAAAACTTCAATTGAATCCTACGGCTACTCACATTATACCTTTCATAAAAGAACTTCAACTCATTAGTAGGCTACGCATGATAACAAATGAGGAAACCTCACTCTACTCATGGAAGTTTAATTCCGAAAGAAACAAATTTATTTTATTAACCATACTGTTCAATATTTTAAAAGAGGTATCAAATGTGGGTGATTATTTTAAGTCTAAAGAAGGAAACCTTGTTTACTAATCGTAGTTTAACCCTAAACGAATGAATATCATTAAGCATATCTATAGCATTAAAGGATGATGTCAAGTGTGGATGGTTATTTTAAAACTCTAATGAATGAACTTTGTTAAATTTAAAACGCTTGAACCTAATTGGAGACCTCCTAATGAAACTACGAATCAAAGTGCTTGAGTAATTAACCTCTCGACGGCCCCCTCACTAAACAAAGCAATTGAACACTTCCTAATATTATAAGTTGTCAAAACCATAGAACACATATATAATCAAGAGCTATGCAGTATCTCGTTAGTAAGATATCCTGTTTAATGGATCTAATGATGCAAGTTGAGTTAGGTGTAAGGTTATGTAATCGCGTTGGGAAACTCCTTAGGATTGTTTGAGCCTTCCGCTGTGATATCTAAGTTGACAGATAACCTTGAGATAACTTCAACCTATCTTAATATTGTGACGTTTCATTAACGCACTTAATTATTATTTTAAAAAAAAAATTACACTCTATTTGAGTGTTTTTAACTTAAACCCTTTGGGGTTTCCTGGCGGGGCATTACATGACACAATAAAAATACTTTTACAAAATTATACATGAAACTTTGTCTCTTGTTGGATTTATACAAATACATAAATTCAATCTAACACACATGCAACATCCACTTTCACAAATAAAATACTATACAAACGGGGTGTTGTCTCTCCAAATAGACAAACCTTGGTTTTATGAACATACATAGGTCTAGGTTTGGTTCTCCATAATATTTCCATGGTCACATGGATAATTTTCCTGTGCATCTCAATTACACATTAGTAATTCCAAATAACCTCATATAATATAAAACACATGAATAAGAATACACATCAAACACTCTGCATACAATATACATTTAAAACAAGTCAATACATCTTACATCCAAATAAATCCACATATGCAATTATCATAATTCTCATAATTTTGATCCATACATAAAGAATTCATCCTATTTCTATCATCATAGTAAAGTCCTGCAAATCCAATAATGACATATATCATCTCAAAATTATCCTATTCTAGAATCATGTAGAGTTCTATATCATAAAGCATATAAATGAAGCATCAACATATAGCAATGTTATCCAAATCATGGAATCATATAAGTTCTAAATCCATAATGCATAAAAATAAAGCATCCATAATAGTCTCAACATAAAAAAACACTGAAATGCTAGACTGAGTTGGGGTAGGGCCTCACAGATATGATCTGCTGCCGGTGTAAACTGGATGCCAGTGTGAATAAACCTTGTTGTATCTGTCGGTGCCAGTAAGTGAAGTCTATTGCCAGTTGAGCCTGTAGAACCTTGTTGAACCTTGTTTCCACCAATGACAACATCTACCTTTCTCATCTGAGTGTATAATGTGAACAATCTTCCCCTTTGGCATTGATGGCAACACTCATGAGGAAAATCAGAAAACAAAAACTGAGAGTGCTCCCCTTGATCAAATGATCTCCTTCTGTTCACTTTTCAGCATGCCTTACTTTGTATATTTTTCTCACTATACCCTTCCCCCTTTGACATCAATGACAAAGGATGTCACAAGTATCAAAAAATCAAAAATTACCTAGATACCTAAAGTCTGTTATGTACAATCCGAAAAATATCTGCAAGAACTAAGTTAAGACCCTACAGGAACTTGTATTGTCAGTAATTATTGCTTTAGTCTGCCTGATCATCCCGATAAGATAGTACATTTTTTGTTTTGGTGATCTATCTCCTTGAGTTGTTGCCTTTGATAGTGCATTCCAATGAGTTAGTAGATTGTCCAATCTTGGACCAAGCTTATTCTTCAACTTCCGGGTTTTCATTTTCAATCTAGCCTTTTCTTTTTCTAGATTTTCAATCTTTTCTACATGAATAGCCATTTCCTTATCTAAGACTGATGTTAGTTCCGAAGAACCAATTATGTTATCTGCAATATCATCAATCTCCTTTTGAGTTTTCCTGATTTGATCATCAATATCTTGAGTTAAATGATGAGATTTGCAAGCTTCTCGATATAATTCCTTATATTCCAAAATAGTGGAATTCAATACCGGTAGAAATGAATCAATCTGCTGATTACAATCCTTTATGGTTTTACCAAAGAATTCTTCCTTTTCTTTATTAACTCTTTCTTGAATAGTCTCCTCATTTATTTTGTCTAACATCTAAATGTTAGTAGAAATGAATTTAGACAATGTGTCCAATTTACCTATTGAGCCAACAATGTGATCTACCTTGCACTCTGGTGCAATCATCTGCAAAATCGGTAGAGAGTCATCTATAGCCTTGAATGCTAAGACATTACACTCGGTTATTTTATTTATAGAATCCAAAAGTACTTCGGTGACAATTTTTGGTCTGAAATCCACAGTGGATGTACTAGGAGAAGTTCTAGGTTCTGCATTAAGTTTCTTCTCTTCTCCTATTATCTGTTCATCTACCTTAACCACTTCCTTATCCTCATTCTCACTCTTATTCACTTCCAGTTTAGATGCTATCTATTCTTGTTCTTTTTATGCTTGTATCTCAACATTCTACTGAGTGTCAACTACCTTGACCAATGAGTCAAAGATCTCAACATTTATAGATTCAGATTTCTTCTCCTCAAACTTTCTGAAATAGAGGTATTATCCATTACAATATTGATGTCCCGAGTGTCAACATTCATTGTAAATAGAATGTTTGACTCGGATCAACATCATTTGTTTTTACTTCCTCTAATATATTTTCTTTGTGTTGATTTTGCACATCTGCCGATATCTCTGCTACTGTTGGTGGGGTGTCCTGAGCTGGTGGTGGTAAGTTATCTTTTATTGTGAAGTCAGGTATACTGCCAACCTTATTCTTTCCTTTATCTCCTTTTTGGTATACCTTAGTAAAAGATTTGTTGACCTTTTGTGTTTCTTTTTCTTCTCTTTTCTCTTTCTCCACAAAGAAAATATCCCATTTATCTATTTGTAAAGCGGAAAATCGCGATCGAACCCTAGTTGCCCTCCCCTCTTCCAACTCTGAGGAGAGAGAAGGGAGGTTCACTAGGGTTGATGGTTTTCACTTAGGGGAGAGACTTTACATTCAAAAGAGGGGTTGAAACCCACAAGATCTAATCCCACACAATGCAAGATTGGATGCTAAATGTGTTTCAAGGGTTATGACAGCAAGGCTACCCTCTTTTGTAAAGAATGTTGATAGAAGAATTAAGCTAAGCATGCATAGAAAGTGACAAAGATTCACTTATAAACTGAGATAGGAATACAGTATGAAGCTGCGGACCTGGAATTAGCAGTAAAATGTTGATACGACGCTGTCCTGCAAATTTGAGCAAAAGTCGCCGGGACGATGGCGCCCAACCGCCACGGTCCTCCAAAAAATCCGCGAAACGAAGGGGGATCTGTTCGTCTTTGCACAAGGATTCCAGATCTTCAATTTCAGCCGCGTACCTGCAACCTACACATAGAAAAGCGAAGACGATTGGGGGGTTAGGGATTAGGGGTTTGCCTTTAGGTCAAACCCCAGTTTTGGAATTAACCAAGAAATGAGCAAGTGCTGTAAATGTAAATGTATGTAAAACAAGTACTAATACCTTGTTCTAAGGATGTTTGTATCCTTATGTGCGAAGGTATAGATGTTGTATGTTGTATGTTGTAGCATGTAGTATGTGATCTCCTCTTCAATGGTTGAATCCTTGACTTGAATGCAACACTTAGCCTTGAATGGAGACTTGAAATGATCAATTGCTTGAAGGAATGCTTGAATGCTTGAATGCTTGAATGCTTGAGTATAGTTTCCACACTTTTACATATATCCTCTTCATCCCAAATGAGAGAGAAAAATGTAGTTTATATACTTGTCATTTAGGGCTGATAGACTGATTTTCCCGACCTTAGGCCGACTAGGAAAGTTAATTTCCAAATTGCAAACAAAAAGACCTGAGACCCCTTAGGAGACCGGGCCCAAAATAGGACCCAGGGACCAGGGCGCTGGGCGCTCTGGTCCCACCTCCCGGGACAGCAGGGTGCAAGGAGGTTCAGGCTAGGGTGCTTGAAAAATGCAGTTTTCAGTGTCGTAATCAGGTTTCGGGGTCTCCATTCAGGTTGCGTGTTGCGTCGCCATCGTGAAGACCGAAATGCAGTTGAAATTGCAAGTGTCACAATTTTAGGACACTACATTTAGCCCCCACTTTAGTGGGAGTATGTATGCTCATACTTCCGGTAAAGTACAAGGAAACAATATTGAAAGACTTTCACCACGTCAAGGAGGCAAGACACACCAAGCCCCCAGTGGACTAAGGATCTTATGACTTCGATTGAAAAAGTAAAAGGGAAGATCACGAGGGAGAACCATGACTGTCAATAGTAAGGTTCCCTCACTATGAGTCATGCAAGAAAGATATCAAAAATTTTCAAGGCAAGGCTAAATTTGCCAAGAAATTTTCAAGTATCTTGAAAAGATATGGACGGGATGTATGCCCCCCTACGTTAAAGTGATCGCACACGCCTCACCGGGGGTGATTGTTTTAACGTAGTGATACATATAAGAAATGAGAAAGGAGCATGTTATCGCAAGGATTTAGCCCCCAAATGTGAGATAAACCCAAGGATAATAGACACAAAACACAAAGCACGAGGTGACCTCGCTTTCCTCGGGGTCAGTATGCTGTATGATAATTCATGTATATCATATGTATGTATGCATAATTGTTCTTCATTCCCCAATCAAGGAAGGTCACCTAGAAGAAGGGAACACATGTGTCTTTTGAGTCAACATGAGAGAGACCAAGAGATCTCAATGCTTTGCATCGTCCTCAAGTAGACAACACTAAGGACAACAAATAGAAGAATGAGAATAACATATAGAAGAAGTAACAAAAGAGAGGGGGAGAGAATCTGCTATGCTAATGTAACTAGTCTAGCACGTCATCTACCCCCCGATCTTGCTGATCAATGTTTCAGGAAGGCAGGGAACACGCTAGAGGAGGAACATCCAACACAGCAGATGGAGCTATCACAAGATCCAAACAAGGGCTATGTTCATGTTCCGAGCCACATTGTTCTTGTCTAGGAGCTAGGATAAGTGCTTTAGAAAATTCATTAGATAAATGGTTATCAACATCAACAAGTTCATATTCACTATCAGAAGCAAGAGGAGTAACATTTTCATCATGAATAACATTTTTATCTATATCATCATCAAGATTTATAAAAATAGGATCTTTAACTCGCACAGGATCAAGACCATCATGCATCTTATGTTTAGGAGATTTAGGCTCAACGTCCGGCTGAGGAGAAAATGGAATAATGCTTGTTGAAGGTGTTTTTGGTTCTTGCAAAGTTTGAGCTCTAAGACGACGCTTTCGCCGGCGTTCACGTGCCAAACGATTTCGTCTAGTCTTAGTAGGAAGTGGAGAAGATTGAGGAGGAGGAATGTTCTCATCCTTAGCACTTGGGTGTTTAGGTTGTGGTCTCTTAGGCTGGATAATAGGAGAAGAAGAAGGTCTCTTCTCTCTATAAAAAGAAGGAGGAGGGACTGCTCCATACAAAGGAGGAATATTTGGTTTAGGAAGAAGACCAAGTCCATCATGATGAGGAGGTATAGGTCTACTTTTAGAAGGTTTATTAGGCATAGACATAGTCACATCCATAGGGATGGGTTGGGAATCTTCTTGAGGAAAGACATTAGTTTTATCTTTCAAAGGAAGAACTTCCTTCTCAAGAATGATAGGAATATCAAGTTTAGGTGTTCTAGGTTCACTTAGAGATAGGATCATATCTGTTTTCCACTTTTGATAAGATTTGAAAAGATGATCACTTCGCGGAGGAAGAGATTGGAATTGTTTAGGCCAAAAGTAATCAATAGGAACGCTAGAAGTTTTTTCAGCTGGTTTAAAGAGACTATGATTGACAGTAACAACTTCACCATTATGGGGAAATTTCAAACACTTATGAATAGGAGAAGCAATAGCTTTCATGGAAGATAGCCAAGGATAGCCAAGCTTCACACGAAATTGTTCGGAAGATGGAATAATAGCAAAGTTCACATCAAGAGATTTGTTATGGACCTCAATAGGTAAAGTAATAGAACCAATTGCAAGAGAAGAAAATGCATCAAATAATTTCACAATCACATCTGTTTCATCATAGATCACTTGATTCAATTGCAAAGTAAAAAGAAATTCTTCAGTAATAACATTAACCATGCACGAAGGATCAATAAGCACTCCACGACAAGGTGTATTCTTGACTTTTGCAACTATGTATAAAGGACCATCAGGTGCCCTAATGGTTTCACTGGAATCAAATGTGATGGAAGGTTCTTTAGGGATTTCTTGCTGCTCTACAAAGTTAATCACATTCGGAGTCATAGACACAAGACCATCAGATGAGAGAGAGGAATCATTAGCCTCAATTGCATTAGAGGTATGAGAAGATAATGGATCAGTAAAAATCTGAAGATTTTGGTTAGGAGGAGCTACAGATGTATTGCCTTTATCATTCACTCCAGAAACATAAATAGTATTATTATCAATCAAATCTTGAATTTTACCCTTTAAAGAAAAACATTTTTCAGTATCATGCCCAGGCTGACGATGAAATTGACAAAAAGCTTTGTTATCAAAATAAGGTGAAGTAATCTTTGCAGGATCAATTTGTCTTATAGGAGGAAGAGTAAGCACATTTTGTTCCAATAACTTATTCATAATACTATGCAATGATTCATTCAAAGGAGTATACTTTCTTTCTTTCTTGAAAAATTTAGAAATAGGAGGCACACCTGATGCTGCATTCACATTGTTGTTGATGATGTTTTCATTGAATTTGATGGAATCTCTATTCGGTTTAAACTTCCCAAATGGTTGTTGACTGCTATCACCCTTATCACTCGGAGACATAGGATGTGATTGTTCCATTTGACTCACAGTCAGTTGATAATTGTGAAGAGTTGCACACAACTGTTGGAAAGAAGTAAACTCAGAAAACAGAAGTTTGTCTCGAATATCCTTTTGTAAATTAGAAATAAAGATTCTTTGAATATCATTGTCAGGCACTGGAAAAGAAATTTGAGCATACAAATGCTTATATCTACCAATGAAATCAGTCACTTTTTCTTTAACACCTTGTTTACAATGCATTAAATCAATCAAAGTAACTTTAGGACTTATATTGTTTTGAAATTGTTGAATGAAAGCATTTGCAAGTTGTTCGAAAGAAGTAATAGAATAAGAAGGCAACGAGCAATACCATTGTAAGGCTTTGTCTCTTAATGTTCTAGTGAACAATTTTGCAAGCAACCTTTGGTCATAAGCAAAATCAGTACAAATTGTTTGAAAAGTCTTAACATGTGTTAGAGGATCACCTTTACCATTATACAACTCCAAATGCGGGATTTCAACATGTTTAGGAGGGATAGCTCGAACAATGTCAAGAGAAAGTGGGCTCGCAACATCAAATGTGGGCACACTAAACTTAGATTGATTCATAGAGGCAATTTGTTGCTGTAAAGAAGAGACAGTTTGTGCAAGATTGTTAATGGTCGCTTCAGTCGAAGAATTCATATTAGATGTGTTAGATTGAGATGGAGGTGTTATGTTATTGAAAGAAGGTAAAGAGTAAGGCGGTGGGACTCTATGATAATTAGTCATAGGAGATGATTGGACAAGAGGAACACTACAAGGAGGGATGGAATGGTTGAATGAATTGCCCCCTTGCGTCATGTTCATTTGTGGAGATGTAATAGGGACACTCATTGAAGGAATGTATGAAGAAGTCGGATTGAATGAATGAAGAGGGTTAATTGAAGAAGAAGGATTGCCCCCATGACTGGTGATCACAGGAGGAATGTCTTGTGTAGAAGTAGCCATTATGTTTGATGTAAAGGTAGGTACGCTAGCAATAGAAGTCATCAAAGGAATAAAATGATTGACTTGAGTAGGAGGTTGTGTATAACCCAAATTTTCAGCACAACTCTTCATAGGCATCACATTCAAACCCACAATGTGTGCAATACCACGCAAAATATCAATTCCATTCTTATCACTTTGAAGCATATGTTTTAGACCCTCAATTAAAGGAAGAGCTTGACTATCGGGGTATTCTTGAGACATCCATTGTCGAAAATCATCAAATTGGTTATCCAATTTCGAAAGTTGTTCTACAGAAACCTCATGGAGAGCTTCTTCATCATTAGGAGGATTAGAGGAATTACCCATGTCCTCGTTAAAAAGGCTATTCAAATTAGGTTCCATCTCCTCAGTAGTTAAACCTCGGAAAGACTTAATTCTATGGCTTCGTCTAACGGGAATAGTGTAAGTAGGGCTTATTGTTGTAAAACTCATGCACTAGAAAGAGAGAGAAGATTTTGAATTTAGAGGTAGCAATTTTCAGTAAAATCAGCCAATCTTCTGGATTTAAGCTGTTAAATGCAATCACGACAGTCTCCCGAAATTTCGGAAAAAATGTCCGGGACCGTGGCGCTTGGAGTGCAACACGGTCCTTGCAACTTTTTTCGAAATTTGCAGGGATGAAAGGTATGATGATTTTAAAGCTAATCTGAAAAAATTGAGTGATTTTACGATCTGTAGATAGGCCAAATTAAAGTTGCAATCTCGAAATTGAACCCTACCAAGATTGTGGAAAAATGCAAAAATTTGAATTTTGAAAAAGAGAGGGAAATTGAAAATTTGAATTTTATGATTTTAGAGGGAATGTCAAAAGCAATGCAAATTTTGAAATTCAAAAGTTGACTCAATTTCACGCAAAATTCAATTTTGAAAGCGGAAATTAAAGTTGTTGTAATTAGGCATTTAATTTCAAAAGTCACAAATTGTAAGAATTTGAATAAAGCACTGAAATTTCGAATGAATGCAAACACACTTTTCAGATTTAGGACAGTAAGACCACAATTTTGACACAAAATTTCAGTTTCAATGATTTTTAAATGTTTAGAAGCCTTAATCCAAGCAATCACAAGACCAACTTTGACTGTAATTTTGAAGGTGTTAAAATTGATAAAATCAGCCAAAATTCTGGATTTTAGCAGGAAAATACAGTAAGATCTTGCTCCCGAAATTTCAGAAAAAATGTCGGGGACGATGGCGCTCGGAGTGCACACGGTCCTCGCAACTTTTTTCCAAATTTTCAAGGATGAAAGATATTGTGATTTTATTGCGGAATCCAAATTTACAGCTGATTTGGAGATGTTTTGATTAGTGAAATTGTCGGACAAAGGTTGAATCAAGAGGGTTTCAAAAATTAGGGTTTTGACACTTAACCACTTAATTTTCAAAATTAAAGCACAAATATGAATTGATAATTTGTAATAGAAGGGCAGATCTGAAACAAGCATTAACATTTAGACATTTCACAAGCTTGATTACTAAAAAGAAAATTTAGGGTTTTTATGCAATTAACCTCTAAAATTTTGCAAAAGATCAAACATGGAAATGCAATCAAGGAATCCAATTTTCAGATCTAACCATGAATAATCAAAAAGGATGTTCACGTCGGGTTCACCAAAATGTAAAGCGGAAAATCGCGATCGAACCCTAGTTGCCCTCCCCTCTTCCAACTCCAAGGAGAGAGAAGGGAGGTTCACTAGGGTTGATGGTTTTCACTTAGGGGAGAGACTTTACATTCAAAAGAGGGGTTGAAACCCACAAGATCCAATCCCACACAATGCAAGATTGGATGCTAAATGTGTTTCAAGGGTTATGACAGCAAGGCTACCCTCTTTTGTAAAGAATGTTGATAGAAGAATTAAGCTAAGCATGCATAGAAAGTGACAAAGATTCGCTTATAAACTAAGATAGGAATACAGTATGAAGCTGCGGACCTGGAATTAGCAGTAAAATGTCGATACGGCGCTGTCCTGCAAATTTGAGAAAAAGTCACCGGGACGATGGCGCCCGACCGCCACGGTCCTCTGAAAAATCTGCGAAACGAAGGGGGATTTGTTCGTCTTTGCACAAGGATTCCAGATCTTCAATTTCAGCCGCATACCTGCAACCTACACACAGAAAAGTGAAGACGATTGGGGGGTTAGGGATTAGGGGTTTGCCTTTAGGTCAAACCCCAGTTTTGGAATTAACCAAGAAATGAGCAAGTGCTGTAAATGTAAATGTATGTAAAATAAGTACTAATACCTTGTTCTAAGGATGTTTGTATCCTTATGTGCGAAGGTATAGATGTTGTATGTTGTATGTTGTAGCATGTAGTATGTGATCTCCTCTTCAATGGTTGAATCCTTGACTTGAATGCAACACTTAGCCTTGAATGGAGACTTGAAATGATCAATTGCTTGAAGGAATGCTTGAATGCTTGAATGCTTGAGTATAGTTTCCATGCTTTTACATATATCCTCTTCATCCCAAATGAGAGAGAAAAATGTAGTTTATATACTTGTCATTTAGGGCTGATAGGCTGATTTTCCTGACCTTAGGCCGACCAGGAAAGTTAATTTCCAAATTGCAAACAAAAAGACCCGAGACCCCTTAGGAGACCGGGCCCAAAATAGGACCCAGGGACCAGGGCACTGGGCACCATGGTCCTGGGGACCAGGGCGCTGGGCGCTCTGGTCCCACCTCCCGGGACAGCAGGGTGCAAGGAGGTTCAGGCCAGGGTGCTTGAAAAATGCAGTTTTCAGTGTCGTAATCAGGTTTTGGGGTCTCCATTCAGGTTGCGTGTTGCATCACCATCGTGAAGACCAAAATGCAGTCGAAATTGCAAGTTTCACAATTTTAGGATGCTACACTATTGTCTCATATGCTATTTCCTTTAATTTGTTGGCCATGAGGCTTACTTGCCAGTGACCACTTGTAAAAAATGTTTTGTTAGCTTCACCTATCAATTCATCAATTTATTGTCTAGATTTAACTGGATGAATAGCCAACAGTGCTTCAACCTTCATTTTCTTATCCAATTCCATAGTAGACATTCTTTTAGCTTCAAGTCTCAGATATAAGTCATTAGGGAGAACATCAATGACTTCAATAAGAACTTTCTTATATATATCTAAGTACAAAATTATGCTCTCTTCAATAGTGTCTTTATCTGAATCTTTAAAAGAATGATAAAACTTACTAACATTACTGAGATTTCCATCCTGAGTTATTTCATTAGAGTATCAGATACCTTTTGTTCCAGTTTCTTCTATGTAACCTTCTTCTTCGGACCGCTAGGCTCTCTCACAACTTGTTCTTTCTTTCTAAGTGTCCTTATCTTCTTAGGTGATGGAGAAGGTGTTGATGAGTATTTTCTCTTCTTCCTATCCACCCTTTTAAATTATGCAGCCTTGTCACTATCAGAGTCAGATGAAGTAACAACAGGGGAAATATGTGTTACCAGTTGCTGTTCAGAGTTTATTTCTTTTGCAGCAACGCCACTCATTAGATCAAGTTTCAACAATCCCTTTGTAACAACTTCAACCAACTTTGAATAATCTTTCAATATTTTATCTCTTTTCTTTCTTTGCTTTTGAATAGCAACATTACTCTCTATGGTTTTAGTAGTGCCAAAGATATTTTCACTAGGTTCCGATGGAGAATATATAAGTATCTTGGCATAAGATTCCAAAATGTTTGAGTCCACTTCATATCCCATCTCAGTTACCCAGATAGTTCTAGGTTTAACTGCCTCCATCCATATTTCATCTCTCTTAATAACAAAGCATATATGTTTGTCATATTTATCAACAATATTCTGAGGGATTCTTTCCCTTTGCTTCATCTTAGCTTGAAAGTTTTTGAAATATTCCTTTACTTGCTTGTTACCTTCTGAACCCATGCCAGTAATTGCCTCCTTAATCTATTTTCCAACAGAAGTATCTTAGGTAAAGTCTTTTTGGCCTATATCGAGAATCTCCTTTGAGAAGTATAGCATTAAACATACAATCAAATTTCCAAATTTGAAAGTTCCCTTTTTATCACTTTTGATTTTGTCCAAATTTTCTATCAGTTCATCTTTCGACCACTCATAAATGTCAATTTGAGCATTGTTCTTTACCATCTCATAAGCACTGTGAATGCATAGACTGGAAACAAAATTTAGCCTATTTGTATGCGCAACCTTATATCCAATAACCATACTAGCATATTTCACATTGTTATTAGTTATGTCGCTAACCCTGAGTGATCTATTATCAGATGTAGTACTAGTTAAGTTCATAACCTATTTGTTTGGAATTTTCTTCTTCTTCTTAGGCCTTGTGCTGGAAGAGGGTAAACCTATAATAGCCCTAATTGCTTCGTTAGTGATTTTGTAAATTGAGTCTAGCCATAAGAATTTACTGTGAACTCTACTAAGAACATATCAGACAGTTTCATCTTCGAATCCAAGCATATGAAGGATGTCTACGAACCCTAAATCTTCCACAATCTTATGTTCAGGTTTGATTTCACCTTGTTTATTTGTGATGACATTCATGAACATGTTCTTTATATCCTCAGACCTAAATATTCAATATTACAATGAATGTATGCCCTAGGGTCTTCTGCAAATGCAACTCCCTTTGGAATTTTTGAAAATGCACCAATAGTGTCATCCATCTTAGCTATCTTAGGGATTATCTTAAAGACTGGTCTAGGACATTTGATATTATCCACAATAGTAGGGTTTGCAATGAATTCAGGAATGGAAGATGAAGAAGCCATGTCGTAAAATAAATAACTTTTAAGTGAAAACCTTGGATACCCTGAAAATATTTGTTGTTTCACTTTTTGAATGTCGGTGATCTACTTTTGTGCTCTTCAAATACTTGAATTCTTGGTGAATCAAAATGAAAAATTTCAATGCTTTATAACCAAAAAGTTAACTGACAACTGCATTAAATGCTTCACCGGTTATGTAACTCAACATATGTGCCAGTAAAGAAGAATTATGACTTCTTACTACCATCTAAGGGTAAAATGAATGATCTTCAATTAGTTTCTTTACCCTTAAGGATTATTCCTTAGCTAGATGAAGAATCTCTTGTCAGTGCAGGATTGCTCTGTTCTGCCAATGCAGAGCCAGATTCATCATTTCTCTGATCTCTCTTCTTGACACATTGTTTAGTGAATTCTTCTTGATTTCATTCACCTTTTCCTTGCCTTTGTCATTAGATCCTCTATTGTTTGTCAGTACATTCTTGCTTCTTCAAAATCTTGTAATATGCTTAATCTTGTTGCATGCATAACAGGTTACATTGTTTCTTTGAATAGCTTTTCCATAACCTTGCCCGGTTTGAGTTCTGCATTGATTAGATAGATATCCAAATCTACCACAAGCATAGCATTTTGCATTCATTCTACAATTGTTTGATTTATAACCATGTTTATTGCATTTGGAACATTGACTAGTGGATGAGTTTGTATTTTGATTATTCCTATATCTACATTGATTTGCTCTATGACCAAATTTGTTCCAATTAAAACATTTTCCATTGAATTTATAAGCATTGGGTTGCCTTGCCAGTTTGCTGTGATCATGATTGTTTGTAGTTCCATAACTTTCTCCATGTTCAAATCCAAGTCCAACTATTTCTCCATCATGTTTTTGACTTTTCAGCATATCATCAAGCTTGCCTGAACTCTTTTTGAATTTGTCCTTGTATTCATTTGCAGTGACCAACTCACCTTCCAGAGTGCTAATTCATCTCATAAGTTCCTCTTTGTCATGTTGCATCTGAATCAACTCTATTTTAAGCATATCATTTTCATACCTAAGCCTTGTAGATTCATCTGATCTTTCATTAAGTCGTCTAGCCAAATTTTCTTGATTCTTCTTTTTGTCTTCAATATCCTTACATAGTCTTATGGTTAAATCTTGCATCTCATTCTTCATGTTATTCTTCTCTTGTCTCATTTTTTTTGCAATATCTCTAAGAGTTTCTTTTTCTTCATCATCTTGTTTTTGTAGTTGCACATGTAATTATTTTCTTTTATTCTATGCTATGATCAAGTTTTCTTGAAGTGCTTTGATGAATTCTTGAGCAGATCTAAGTTCTTCTTCCAGTTTGATATTCTTTTAATTTTTCTACATCAAAATCTTCAAGAGCCACTTCCAACTGTTGTTTCAAACTTTCCATCGATACCGGTTTCAAAATCTTTCTCAAGCTGTTAGGCTTCTGCAAATAGAGGACTAGGCTTTGATACCAATTGTTAGATACTTGGTTAATCCCAAAGACATTGAGAGGGGGGGGGGTGAATCAGTGTCTAACTAGTAGATGAAAGATTTAAACTTATTTGCAATTATGTAACTAAAATTAATATACTGATAAGCAAACAATAATGCAGTAAAGAGAAACAAAAGAATCAGCATCAATGCACACCATAACACATATATTTTGGCGAGGAAACCTAGTAAGGGAAAAACCTCAGTGGGATTTGTGACCCACAATATTTACTCACTGGCCAATATGAATAAATATTACTTAGTACAAAAGGGGCCTGCACATGCAGGAAGGCCAACTACCTAGAGCTCACTACTTAACAAAAATGGAGTCACACTAACTACAATACTGATGTAAACACAAAATTGAACTCTTACAACTTGCATCAAAATGTTGGATGAGTTCACTGTTATGCTCTGTCTGATACCGGTTCGTCCTCTATCAAAAACCCTAGCTGGTATGCTATCAATATTACTACTTACTTCATATATTCATTACATATTGCTTACCAAATGACCTACAAGAACTCATAAATATATGAGTCATTACAATAAAATATGTCGGCTATACAATTATAATTTTCATTACAATTTATTTTGCATAAACAATACTATTGTTAAGTCGGCTTGGAATGCCGGTATGATCTGTTGTCAGTGTAAACTAAATGTCAGTGTGAATAAACCTTGTTGTATCTGCCAGTGCCAGTAGGTGAAGTCTATTACCAGTTGAACCTGTAGAACCTTGTTGAACTTTGTTGCCATAAATGACAACATCTACCTTTCTCATCTGAGTGTATAATGCCAATATTTGTTAGTTGCTCTGTCATCTTGACCTTGTCTGATATGATCATATTGTCATAGGTGACCTCCCTAGTTGCATTGTATCTCTCTATTAACCTCAAAAAGAGGGGTCTTTGACAAATAAAAATGAAAAATCTCTAAAAGGCTTATGAAGCTACAAAACCAAAGACACTACAAAATAGACCAAAAATGCATTAAGAGTGAGCATAGACACATCAAAACACATTATATATGTGCCAAAAAATGCCAAATATATGACATTAATAGAAAATGCAAAAAAAATAGAAAACCCTACTAAACGAGAAATATGTCAAAATGAATCACAGATGTGTGAATACTTGCCAGAGATGCAATAGAAAACAACCAAAATATGTTAGAATAGATTTGCAACAAACCAAAAAATGGCGATATAAGTCATAAAAACATTAATAATGATTGTAAACACGTCAATAAAGATCATAAATGCAGTAAGAATCAAGATTTGATAGAAGAAATAGAAATGCAACATAAATTTCCAGAAACATGAAACACTCAAAAATTGACACAAAATTTGGCCTACAAATATTAAAACACTAAAAACTCAAACAAAAATGTTAGAAAAAAGGGACAAGGTTCTGACTAAGCATGCCACAATGTATATGGTGAATTTGAGCCCTCTATATTGGAAACCTTAATTCCATCCACAAAACCCTAGATCTATAAACAAATACAACAATACATCACTGAAGAACCATCAAACATGCAAAATTATAAAATAAACCAAATGATAACTTCACACATTCAAATGGGTTTCAACTTCATTCTTCTCCTATCTCTACTAATCTTTCTTTGGTATGGTTGCCACCATATTTTTATTCTTGCACAAGAGCTCAATGGTGAATAGACGTGGTTGTGATGATGTAGCTTGATCGTGATGATGTAAGATAAAGTCAATTAAGTAGAATGTAAGTAGCTCCAAGATTGATTCGTTGAAAAATAGAGAGGGAGAAGCCTCTTATATAAAGAGCATCCTAAAAATGAAGGGATGGGATTGAGAGGTGGGACAAGAGATGATAGGCTAAGATTGAAGGGTAGGTAGAGGAAATAATAAAATAAAGGAGTGGTTAAGATAAATGAGGGAAAAAAGCTGATAAATTAATTAAATATATTAAAAGGATTGTTTAATTAATAGAGGGAGGGCCACATAAATTAAATATCTATTTAATTTGGGAGCAAGGAGTTTAAATAAAATAAAAATATTTATTTAAATTAGGATAGAAAAGGTTAGGTCATTTAACTAAATAAATAAAAAATCATTTAATTAATAGAGGAAAAATGGAATAACTAAATAAATAAAATATTTATTTAATTAGGCTAGGACAATTTTAGGTGTTTATAGCATGTTCAACACAACACACATAGAACACCAGATTTATGTGGAAAACCTAAGAAGGAAAAAAACATTATGAGAATAACACTCACAATATTAATAATTGATTACAATGTTTTAGGCTCAAGGCCAAGGAGTTCACTGCACCTAATAGGACTTGCAAAAACGAAGGTCCACAACCTTAGGAAAAGGTAAAAAGGACTTGTGTTAGTAAGATACACAATATTAGGACAAGTATAAAGAACTACACAAGGTGTACAACCTTAGGACAAAGTACAAAGGACTTGCAAAACTGAGACACACAATCACATGGCAAGACATAGAGAACTACACAAGGTGCCAAAGGACTCACTGTCTTCTGAAAAGTATAGAAAAATGATGAATTGAAATGAACAATATCTCTTGATCATGAACTATCCTTGAACCACTGTGTCAAGTGAACAATATCATGACAAACACATTTCACTTCTTTCATTGTCTCAAAACATTGTCACACTAAAGATATGATCATTAAATCTCATCACAAACTAAAATTTGCACTTATGTTTCTTGCACATCATTCACATATAGTTCACAATGATCCACATGATTTCACTCATCCACACTTTCATAATACAATATTATTCATTAAAAACCCTCAACTAGGTTGACCATAGACAAAATATACATGAATTACATTAAGTCGACCACTTGAAAAAAAAACTTTAATGTGGTCCACTCCAAGAGATAAAGAGGACCCAAAAGAATCACAACACGTCTTTCTAAGTCAATTCCAGTGAACCACACATGCTATAACATCCTCCAAAGTTTTCATCAAACATAATGTATAGAAAAAAATGAAGAACGTTAACCAATCAACCCAAAAACTATCACCCAATGCAAATAACTCAATGTGAATCTACACATACCATAGTGAGACCCATATCAATATTCCAACACAACATCCAAAGCATATTTGGACCAAAAGAGTGTGATCCAAATAGTATAATATAACTGAGTTACCCAGGGGCTGGCATAACTAACAACATTGAACACAAAACAACATAACTTCACATACCAATCAAACAAACACTAGAAAATTTAACTTGTTCACTAGATGAGCCATATGAACATGTCTTTCAAGCCATAACACTTGAATCGCCATAGTGGAGGAATGCAAAGCATTCTCCAAATCTATCTTTCCAAAGAACCTCATTATTAGGTAACCACCATAACCAACTACATAATTTGAGAAACTTAGAACCTAAAAACATGATAGTGAAACATCCACAAAATGTAGATAATATATCCAAAATTCTAGGCCATCATCATCAAGAACTAGAGGAATGCACAAAATTCTTTCATAAAGACATTAAATACTCATTCCTACACATTGTAACATCCACTACTGTATCCTTCCAAAAAAACCTCATACTTACTATCACCACTAGAAAACATAACAACATCTGAACACTCATTTATGGACCATACACAATATTTGCACAACTGAAAAACATCTAAACAAATTTGAGATCAATGACAACACAACAACACAACTCAAGTTTTAGACGGAGATCAAATTTATCCCAGAAGAGACTAAATGACTCAAATCATGTAGGAGAAAGTTTGCTAAAGATAGGGAGAGAGTGGGAATCTAGTCAAAGAAATTAGAAGACAATTGGTGGAGGATTTTAGAGTGGAGAGGTGAGTGGGAAAAAATAGAGGAATAAAAGAATAAAATTAATTAATTTTAGGAGAAAGGTATAAATAGTAAACAAATGTTTTATATTAGTACTAAGCTGAGGAAGGGAGAGGTGAATGGAAGGATAAATTTCTTTATTTATTTGGCCATAAATGAATAATTACATAATTAAATAATCAAAATTATTTAATTGTAAAGGGACTAGAGGAATACAAAGAGGTAAGTGGGAAAAAATAGAGGAATAAAAGAATAAAATTAATTAATTTTAGGAGAAAGGTATAAATAGTAAACAAATGTTTTATATTAGTACTAAGCTGAGGAAGGGAGAGGTGAATGGAAGGATAAATTTCTTTATTTATTTGGCCATAAATGAATAATTACATAATTAAATAATCAAAATTATTTAATTGTAAAGGGACTAGAGGAATACAATAAGAATAGTTAATTAATTTAAAATTAATTAATTATTAGAAAATTGATAATTAATTTAATAATAAAATTGCTTAATTAATATTAGAAAGGGGGGAATAATTAAGGTAATTAAATAATTCAAAACTATTTAATTATTGTAGATGAATGATGCATATAGGAAAGACTAATTTTTAGTGTTTACAAATACTAGTGATTTTGCTAATAAGTATGAGATTATTGAGATTAATCATGACTTATCTTCAAGATTTTTCAAAGCATTAATCTAAGCTCCTAGTGACAAACAAAGTCAATCATCATTAGAGAATGGTCCTTGTTTGGAACTTGTTGTGGCTCAATCTACCATGATTTTTGTGGTCCCTTTAACATATTTCCCACCATCTCTAAATGATGTTAAGCAAGATTGGGTGGCAGATGAGTTGCTAGACGAGCCCCACTTGTGCAATGGATTCTCTTTTGTGTGTTTTCTTGCATGTAATGCACTTCCCCCATGGTATTTCTTTATATTTATTTGTGTTATGTTAGTCTCTCTATGGATGACCCTTGTTGCTCTGCTAGGGCAAGGTAATAAAGAGGACAATAAACTATGTGACATTCTGCTATTTGTATCTCAATTTTTCTATATGTTGTATTCATGTTATGTCGTACTATCCTTGTAAAGGTGCCTTTGTGTTGTCTACTTTGGGACAATACAAAGCATTGAGACATCTATTTTTGGTATCTTCCATGTTGACCCAAAAATACGTTTGTCATTCATCTTATGTGCTCTTCTTCCATTGTGCTTGTAGTTTCACTAGCTTTGGGGGATGAGGTCAATTCAATGCAATCATACTTAATATACATGATTTATCAAATACACATAATGACCCCATTTAGTGGATCCCTTTTGTGCTTCTCTTTTTTTGTCATGTGATTCATTTCCCTTGATTTTTCCTTTCTTTAGGGTATATCATTATGGCAACATTCTTGTCTTTTGGATGCATGTATGCTACCTTAAAGCAATTACTCCTGGTAAGGCACACACAATAACTTTAAAGTGGGTACATACAATCCACTCTTTGTTACACTTTCTGCACAAATCACAAATTTTGGTTTGTACACTTTGATCACACACCACAAAATGTCAATTCATTATTCAGATTACTTTGCAAACTGAACCTTTTTCTTTGTATTCTTTTGCACCAATTTTTCAATTCATTTTTTCCATTCTCAATATGACTCATAGTAAGCACAAGACTTACTAGGCTAGAATAGTCATTCTCTCTTCTCTTCATGTGTTGCTCCTTTTTTCTTGATATTATATTGGTTAGATCCTAAGTCCCTAGGGGCTTTGTGTGTCTTGTCTCTTTAATATCTTGATGAAAGTTTTTCAATTTTATTATGTACTTTACCAACTAGTATAAGTGTATGCTCATACTCCCACTAAAGTGGGGGCTAAATGTAGCATCATTAATTGTATACCTATATAAATTTTATCCTCACTTTGGAATTTATCAAATACACATAATGACCCCATTTAGTGGATCCCTTTTGTGCTTCTCTTTTTTTGTCATGTGATTCATTTCCCTTGATTTTTCCTTTCTTTAGGGTATATCATTATGGCAACATTCTTGTCTTTTGGATGCATGTATGCTACCTTAAAGCAATTACTCCTGGTAAGGCACACACAATAACTTTAAAGTGGGTACATACAATCCACTCTTTGTTACACTTTCTGCACAAATCACAAATTTTGGTTTGTACACTTTGATCACACACCACAAAATGTCAATTCATTATTCAGATTACTTTGCAAACTGAACCTTTTTCTTTGTATTCTTTTGCACCAATTTTTCAATTCATTTTTTCCATTCTCAATATGACTCATAGTAAGCACAAGACTTACTAGGCTAGAATAGTCATTCTCTCTTCTCTTCATGTGTTGCTCCTTTTTTCTTGATATTATATTGGTTAGATCCTAAGTCCCTAGGGGCTTTGTGTGTCTTGTCTCTTTAATATCTTGATGAAAGTTTTTCAATTTTATTATGTACTTTACCAACTAGTATAAGTGTATGCTCATACTCCCACTAAAGTGGGGGCTAAATGTAGCATCATTAATTGTATACCTATATAAATTTTATCCTCACTTTGGAATTTATCAAATACACATAATGACCCCATTTAGTGGATCCCTTTTGTGCTTCTCTTTTTTTGTCATGTGATTCATTTCCCTTGATTTTTCCTTTCTTTAGGGTATATCATTATGGCAACATTCTTGTCTTTTGGATGCATGTATGCTACCTTAAAGCAATTACTCCTGGTAAGGCACACACAATAACTTTAAAGTGGGTACATACAATCCACTCTTTGTTACACTTTCTGCACAAATCACAAATTTTGGTTTGTACACTTTGATCACACACCACAAAATGTCAATTCATTATTCAGATTACTTTGCAAACTGAACCTTTTTCTTTGTATTCTTTTGCACCAATTTTTCAATTCATTTTTTCCATTCTCAATATGACTCATAGTAAGCACAAGACTTACTAGGCTAGAATAGTCATTCTCTCTTCTCTTCATGTGTTGCTCCTTTTTTCTTGATATTATATTGGTTAGATCCTAAGTCCCTAGGGGCTTTGTGTGTCTTGTCTCTTTAATATCTTGATGAAAGTTTTTCAATTTTATTATGTACTTTACCAACTAGTATAAGTGTATGCTCATACTCCCACTAAAGTGGGGGCTAAATGTAGCATCATTAATTGTATACCTATATAAATTTTATCCTCACTTTGGAATTTATCAAATACACATAATGACCCCATTTAGTGGATCCCTTTTGTGCTTCTCTTTTTTTGTCATGTGATTCATTTCCCTTGATTTTTCCTTTCTTTAGGGTATATCATTATGGCAACATTCTTGTCTTTTGGATGCATGTATGCTACCTTAAAGCAATTACTCCTGGTAAGGCACACACAATAACTTTAAAGTGGGTACATACAATCCACTCTTTGTTACACTTTCTGCACAAATCACAAATTTTGGTTTGTACACTTTGATCACACACCACAAAATGTCAATTCATTATTCAGATTACTTTGCAAACTGAACCTTTTTCTTTGTATTCTTTTGCACCAATTTTTCAATTCATTTTTTCCATTCTCAATATGACTCATAGTAAGCACAAGACTTACTAGGCTAGAATAGTCATTCTCTCTTCTCTTCATGTGTTGCTCCTTTTTTCTTGATATTATATTGGTTAGATCCTAAGTCCCTAGGGGCTTTGTGTGTCTTGTCTCTTTAATATCTTGATGAAAGTTTTTCAATTTTATTATGTACTTTACCAACTAGTATAAGTGTATGCTCATACTCCCACTAAAGTGGGGCCTAATTGTAGCATCATTAATTGTATACCTATATAAATTTTATCCTCACTTTGGAATTTATCAAATACACATAATGACCCCATTTAGTGGATCCCTTTTGTGCTTCTCTTTTTTTGTCATGTGATTCATTTCCCTTGATTTTTCCTTTCTTTAGGGTATATCATTATGGCAACATTCTTGTCTTTTGGATGCATGTATGCTACCTAGTACAAGTGTATGCTCATACTCCCACTAAAATGGGGGATAAACGTAGCATCTTTATTTGTATCCCTATATAATTTTTATCCTCACTTTGGAATTTTTTCCTTTTATGCTTTGAACATGTTTGATTCTTCTCACACTAGATTTGTAGTCTTCAGATAGTATTTGTGTAGGGGAAAAAGTGACACTAAGCAAACAGGCCCTAATCTCACTTTCAACCACACACTTGTGGAATACGAAAGAGCCTAGAGGTATCACACAATTGGCTACTTCTTTTTGTGGAAGAGAGAGCCACGGGCTACCTATTAGGATTTCTATTCCTTTGTTGTAATTGAAAGATAAAATGATGCAAGTTCAATTCCTAACCCCAAAGTGCAAGTACGAACTAATAACAAGATTGCAGAATTGAACTTAAATAATGGAAAGTTGTAAACACAAGGACAAGACAAGAATGCAAATGCATACCCGGAGTTAAATCTAAGTGAAATGTTCAGGATGGGGGCATGGGCACCACTGTCCTGATTCTACCCCTGAAACTGTTGTTTTGCAACCTGAAAAGCTGTCAAAAATGCTGAAACTTGCTGTCTGACAGAAGGACCAGGGCGCCCAGTGCCCCTGTCCCAGGGACCAGGGCACCCAGTACCCCTGTCCTGGTAGGACCAGGGTGCCCCACACCCCTATCCTAGTCTTTTGGGTTGGAATTTGGTGTGAAGTTCTGTCTCGGTCCACTTCCGTCGGATCTGCAATTTGCGGCATCCTTCGGATTCAAAAATCTGCACTTATATCTGAAAAAGGATTGTAGGGCAGCTATATAGGGTTTTGCCTTAGTCAAACCCCTACTTTGGTGATTTCCACCTCCATGAATAGCCCAGTTGTATTGTAAAAGTAGTGTGTGCAGACCTTGTGTGTGTGCAAGATCCTAAAATGCAAGTAAGCAAACTAGAGCAACCTAGAAAGTAAACCCTGATTGCTTGTAAATGATAATGTAAATGCTCCAAATCAAGATGAAAAGTGATCTAAAGCATGAATACAAATGATATAATGAGGCTTATGCAAAGACATGAAAACAACATGAAATCATACCCAACCCCAAGGGAGGGGTACAAGCCAATCTTCAGTCGGTGATCCCCTATTGCTCTTCAATGTCTTCAAAGCCCTAAATGGATGAATGAAATTGATGAATGCTTGATGGATGGATGTTGAATGTTGTTGAAGTATTCAAAGATCTACTCTTTCGCTGCATAGAAGGTCCCTGAAAACCAAAATTTTGATCCTTTCCAATGAAGAAAGAGAGCTCTTATATATGAAACCCTAGGTCTTAATTTCAACTTTTGGCCGACCTAGAGATTGAATCTCCCGCCAATTTCTTGGGGTTAAGCTTTATTTTATGATTGGATTGTGCTCCTAAAATTTTGGGAAAAATGTCCGGGACCATGTGCACTCCGGGCGCCATGGTCCTCTCCGGGCACCATGGTCCTCTCCGGGCACCATGGTCTCGACAACTTTTCACCAAATTTTCAGGGCCGTCGGATATGATGATTTTAGAGAGAATCCCGGAGTTATAGGTGATTTTGAGATGTTTTGACCCTCAAAATCAAGCCCCCAAGTTCAAAATAGGACCTAATTAGGGTTTTTGATTAAATGATGTATTGGAAGAATAAAATGAAAAAGGCACACTTTAATGAAAGGGCCCAACCTTATGATGTGGAAGATGATGAAATAGAACCTTAGACCTAATTAATTTAATTAATTAAGTGCTAAAGGGGAAATGCAATGCAAAATGCAAAATACGCTAAGGTGGGTGCTAAACTAGGTGTGAAATTGTACCACCCTAGCAAGTGCGTACAATTTACGATGCTACATTTAGCCCCCACTTTAGTGGTCATATGAACACTACGTGCATATGCAAGCTAAAGTATAGAAAAGTAAACATTATTTGAAAAAGGATATATCCATAAGTCTGTCGAACGAAGCCCCCAGCGGTATCTGTAGTACTCAGTTAGGAACCACAACCTACAAAACCACATGTTAGATCACAAAATCACCTAATGTTTACTATGGAAGGTGATGAAAATTCGAGGGTAGCTATATGCCCCCCCCTATTTTGGCTTGCTAATTTTAGTGAGTTGAAACAGGGTATCATGTTTACCACTTCAAATTGTTAAAGAATATTGATGACAAATGCTCACAAGAAGATTTGATATGAGATCAAAAACTAATGGAGAATCATTTGGTAAGAAAGAGGACTAAACCTCAATTCCAACACAACAAAGAGTGTGAAGATTTAAGAGTCCTCTAACACAAGATGAAGGATGTAAATGGAAACAAAATTCAAAGAGAAGAAAAGAAAGGAAAAAAGCATGAATACACACATTGGTGATCCATGAGAAGAATAGTGAGAGAGAAAACATGGACTTCTCGCCCCTAGATCTTGTCTAGGTGATCCATGGAAAAAGGGACATGGAAAACTAGCCCCTAGAGTCTGTCTAGGTGATCCATGTAAGGGAGGAGAGTGATAAAGTCTAGCCTTATGCCACTAGTTCCACTCAACCTCGTGCATGTGTGTGTAAGGGAGGTTAGAAGCACCTCATAGGAGTCTATGCCCGAGTATGCTACAACCTGTATATGTATAGTACAAAAGCGTGACATCTCGCTCTAAGAGTTTGTGGTCTGGTTCCGAGAATAATCACCTTGCATAAAAGAAAAATGGAGACATCTCGCTCTAAGAGTCTGTGCTCTGGTTTCGAGAATGACCCATTGCTCAAAAAGTGTAATGTTTATGTCATAAGTAAAGTAGAACAAGGATACCTACCTTCATCACAAAATAAGATACCCCAAAAAATGCAACAATGTCATAGATCCAAGCAAGAGAGTTTTGCACTCTTTAAGCAAGGATAAGATAGTTGAAATAGGATATCTTGTAGTATGTGTAAAGGAGATCCTTAGAGGAGAAGAGATCTTTGTACAAAAGACACCTATCCCCGAGAGGAATTGTCTTAGACAAATATAACATCTTCTAGAATAAGACAAAGAAGAGAATAAGAATGCAATACTTCCTTCTTTTGCGAGGTGAAAGTGATTCTTAATGAAGGATGATGCTTTTTTTAACCCAATTGGGAGAGTGAATTCATTATGGATGTATTTTACCAAGTGCAAAAGAGGTTGTAGTCAAGGACTTACACCTCTTGTAAGAGAGAATCCTTGAACAAACAACAACAAATGCATACAAGGAATAACATCAAGTAATAAAGTTCACACCATCCACAAAATAGGAAAAAGTGGATCCTTAGATAAAAATAAGGAAAGATCATTGCCTCAATGAGAAGGACTTACACAATCTTCTAGGGAGAGATTTGGACATAAGCAAAATGTACTACATGCAAGCAAGACATTAGTGTATGTAAAATGCTCCTCACAGGAAGTGGGTAAGGTAAGAAAGAGAATACACATCTTCTCCCATATCTAAGAAAAGAGGATTCTAAAGAAAAGATGATCAATATTTCCACATTGTTACCCCATAGGAACAAGAGATAACATAGAAAAATTAGGCTATTATGTTGCTTCAAAAATATGATTGCATTTGAAATTGTACCATCATGAATGACAATGAGCCCCCAATAAATGAGCTACCAATGTCACATAATGATGAGCAACATAATAGCCATTAATGTTATTTAAAGACATGATATATTGAATGAGGTATTTGAATATGACATGTTGAATGCTCAACTATAAGTGAGATCAAAAACATGTATAAAGTGATAAAAATTGAAGAAGGACAGTTACGAGAAATCTTAGAAGAGGGATGAGTGTAATTTATTAGAGCCTTATCCCTGGAGGAAAGGACTTTATGATGAATAGGAGATAAAGATTCATAATTGGATTTAGAAATTTGAGGGGAGTCATAAAGAGATTTGTTCATCGCCAAGATTTCCTTATGAGGGAAATGAGAGTTGATAGAAGTAGAAGATGATTTAGTTGAAGTGAGATCATCATCACTACTAAATATAGCATTCACATTGAGAGATGGTCTTTTAGATGCTTTGGTGGGCTTAGAAAGATTATATCCAAGTCCAAATGAATATTCATGCATGTTATGTTCTAAAGGAACTTTAATTCCTTGTCCATTTGCGCCACAACCATTTCCACTATAGCCACTCTTAGCCAAAATATGAAAACCACGACCATAACGATTAGCCATTTCAGAAAGAGAAGGATGTTTTTCATAAGACAAAGAATCAAATTCTTCAGAATTAGAGGTGTGAGGAGAAGAAGTTTGAGAAGCGGCCACAAAATTATTGCTCATAGGTTCAGGTAAGACTCATTGATCTCTAGTTTCTTCCTTCTTTTTAACTTTAAGCTCTCTAGGAGGAACCCTATACTCACCTACAAAGGTGGGATTGAAATCAAGAGATCCCCAATCGTCTTCTGCGAGAACCTTCGCAGGATCAAAAGCCTTTTCATGTGTAGATTCAATTTGAGAAGAATCTTCTTCAGGAACTTCAGACTCATCCAAAGAATTTTGATTATCAGAGGGTAATGATTCATCCATAGGTTTTTTTTTTAAAGAGTCATCACTAGAAGAAGAAGAACTCCCTTTGGAAGTAGATGTTTGCAAACAAGCTTGAAAGTTAGTATCACCTATCAAGGTATATGTCTTATTATTATAAATAAATTTAACCTGTCTATGCAATGTAGAGGGGACAGCTTGCATACTGTGAATCCAAGGTCTCCCTAATAACAAGTTGTATGTTAGATTTCCCGACATAACATGGATAGGAGTAGGCAAAGTAACGGGTCCCACTGTGATGGGTAAGGTGATAATACCTAATGAAGACTTAGCCACATTATCAAAGCCTCGAATGGGATGAGAGTCAGGCTCAATAAGGGATGTATCCACATTCATCTTATGCAATAGATTAATGCTACACACATTAAGGCCATAACCATTATCTACCAGTGTTCGTCTTATAGCAGTGTCATTTATGATAACCACAATCATCAAGGGATCATATTGATGTTGAATTTCACTAGTAGGCAACTCATCTTGAGTAAACACAATTTGAGCTTTAAGATTCATCACAGAGTTAACCAAAGACACTATATTACTAGAGGTATTAGGTGGAGGAACATTCAAATCTTTCAAGGCATCTTGTAACATTCCATGATGAGCGGAAGAAGTTTGGATCAAATCCCAAAGGGATATCTTAGCAGGGGTAGCTTTAAGTTGTTCTATGAGATCATATTCCTTACCAAGAACTTGTGAAATCCGTGGAGCTTGCGGAAGAATTGGTTGAGGATTAGGAAGAGAAACTAGAGTAAAAGGAGGAGGATTAGGCTGCCTATTATTTCTAGTATTATAGGTATGAGCAACCGCATTATAACTCTCTCTAGTCAGTTGCTTAGCATACTCATAAGGGCTCTTAGTAGAATAACCTCCTTGCACAGTAATAATAGGTTTCTTAGGGGTGCAAAAAGAATCATTAGCATAACCACCTTGAACCACTAAGATAGGCTTACTTAAAGGTTGAGAATTTTGAGAAGGACAAGGACCTTGGACAGTGAAGAGAGGTTTGTTAGGTGTTTCATTCACATGTATCAAATTGATTGAGGATGGTTTAGAGGAATGAACAAAAGTGTTGGAAGAATTATTGATAGTCTTCTCTTGCACTAAAATCTTATCACAGATTAAATCAATTTTAGGAGAGAGACAAGGGGTAGGCATTGATGTTCTAATAGGCAGAGTAATACTAGGAAAGGTCATATCATCCTCTATCATCAAAGGATCTACATGGGGAATAAACTCTCTAGGAGAAGGATCAACATTACTCTCTAAAGTCTCACTTTTGAGAGGGAGATCTTTAAAAGAGGTGTTAACCATCTTGCTTTGAGCTAGGGTATCCTTATGAGTAGAACCAAGTTGAGGAGAGGGAGATGCTTTATTTTTAGAGGGAGAATAATTGAGATTCAAGGAAGGTGAGAAACTATCAAGGGAGTTTTCAATCTTTATTTCATCCCCTTTGGCTAGGGTTCTCTCATGGGGTAGAGAATAATCTACACCTTCTCCTAATGGTTCATCCCAAATAGTGAGGTTGTTGAAAGGAATGTTTAAAGTATTGTCAATTTCGGGAGAGGAGATAACATTGTTTATTAGTTCCTCATCCTTAGGAGGGAGAGCATCAATAGATGTGTTAAACTCATCCTCTTTCCTCAAAATATGTTCAATATGATCTTTAGGGGAGAGAGAATTAAGGAAATTGCTTATTATTTCATCTTCTTTCTCTAAGGGATGCTTATGGGTAAGACAAACTTTAGGAGAAGGGTAAGCATTTATCATTAATTCATCATCTATAGTGGGAATTTTGTTGGAAAAGGAAATGCCATCACTAGGAAATGTAGGGATAATGTCATCTTCTTGTACAAAAGGATCCTCATGAAGGGAGTGTTTTTTAGGAGGAACATGAACATATCTCTCCAAAGATTCATGCTTAGGAAGGAGATCTTTGAAAGAAGTGTTCATAACCTCTTGTTGCACTAACATGCCCCCAATGGAAGGACCAACTTTAGGAGAAAATAAGTCAATGTCCATCAATACCTTTTCACTTAGAGAGGCATCATGTAGGGAGGGTGAAGTAACATTAAGAAAGGTGTTTATGATATCATTCTCTTCCTCTAGGATAGCTAAATAGGAAGGGCACATTTTAGGAGAATTGTCAAGATCACTCTTAAAGTCTTCATCCTTAGAGCATGGGAGAGTCTCAAAGGGATCGGTAGCAACTCTTTTAGGCACTAAAATGTTGTTATACATGGGGGGAGGTTCTTTAGGAGAAGGAAAAATTGAAACAAGGGAAGCTAACCCATTATCACATCTATGAAATGAATGCATCATGACAACAATTTTCCTCTTTCAAATGATAACACATGAAAAATAGAAGGAAATGTTTAATTTTAACCAATGCAAGCACTTAGAATGTAGATTTAGAAAATAAAATTTATGATTCAAATGAGCTCCTAAATCAGATTTGAAATTATTGATCCCAAATAAGCTATCCACAAGTTTAACTTTAGGGTTTTAGCAAAAATTTCCTCTAAATTTTTGAATCTTGCAAGAAATTAAGACTTGTAAATACAAATTTGAATTCGAAATACCATAAACACTCAAATTTGAAAACATAAATTATAATTAGAGAAGATTGGAGTTCACGTCGGGTTCACCAAAATGTGTAGGGGAAAAAGTGACACTAAGCAAACATGCCCTAATCTCACTTTCAACCACACACTTGTGGAATACAAAAGAGCCTAGAGGTATCACACAATTGGTTACTTCTTTTTGTGGAAGAGAGAGCCACAGGCTACCTATTAGGATTTCTATTCCTTTGTTGTAATTGAAAGATAAAATGATGCAAGTTCAATTCCTAACCCCAAAGTGCAAGTACGGACTAATAACAAGATTGCAGAATTGAACTTAAACAATGGAAAGCTGTAAACACAAGGACAAGACAAGAATGCAAATGCATACTCAGAGTTAAAATCTGAGTGAAAATGTTCAGGACGGGGGCGCAGGTGCCACTGTCCTAATTCTGCCCCTGAAACTGTTGTTTTGCAACCTGAAAAGCTGTCAAAAATGCTGAAACTTGCTATCTGACAGAAGGACCAGGGCGCCCAGCGCCCCTGTCCTAGGGACCAAGGCACCCAACGCCCCTATCCTGGTAGGACTAGAGCACCCCACACCCCTGTCCTAGTCTTCTGGGTTGGAATTTGGTGTGAAGTTCTATCTCAGTCCACTTCCGTCGGATCTGCAATTTGCGGCGTCCTTCGGATTCAGAAATCTACACTTATATCTGAAAAAGGGTTGTAGGGTGGCTATATAGGGTTTTGCCTTAGTCAAACCCCCACTTTGGTGATTTCCACCTCCACGAATAGCCTAGTTGTATTGTAAAAGTAGTGTGTGCAGACCTTGTGTGTGTGCAAGATCCTAAAATGCAAGTAAGCAAACTAGAGCAACCTAGAAAGTAAACCCTAATTGCTTGTAAATGATAATGTAAATGCTCCAAATCAAGATGCAAAGTGATCTAAAGCATGAATACAAATGATATAATGAGGCTTATGCAAAGACATGAAAACAACATGAAATCATACCCAACCCCAAGGGAGGGGTACAAGCCAATCTTCAGTCGGTGATCCCCTATTGCTCTTCAATGTCTTCAAAGCCCTAAATGGATGAATGAAATTGATGAATGCTTGATGGATGGATGTTGAATGTTGTTGAAGTCTTCAAAGATCTGCTCTTTTGCTGCATAGAAGGTCCCTGAAAACCAAAATTCGGATCCTTTCCAATGAAGAAAGAGAGCTCTTATATATGAAACCCTAGGTCTTAATTTCAACTTTTGGCCGACCTAGAGATTGAATCTCCCACCAATTTCTTGGGGTTAAGCTTTATTTTATGATTGGATTGTGCTCCTAAAATTTTGAGAAAAATGTCCAGGACCATGTGCACTCCGGGCGCCATGGTCCTCTCCGGGCGCCATGGTCCCGACAACTTTTCACCAAATTTTCAGGGCCGTCGGATATGATGATTTTAGAGAGAATCCCGAAGTTACAGGTGATTTCAAGATGTTTTGACCCTCGAAATCAAGCCCCCAAGTTCAAAATAGGACCTAATTAGGGTTTTTGATTAAATGATGTATTGGAAGAATAAAATGAAAAAGGCACACTTTAATGAAAGGGCCCAACCTTATGATGTGGAAGATGATGAAATAGAACCTTAGACCTAATTAATTTAATTAATTAAGTGCTAAAGTGGAAATGCAATGCAAAATGCAAAATACGCTAAGGCGGGTGCTAAACTAGGTGTGAAATTGTACCACCCTAGCAAGTGCGTACAATTTACGACGCTACAGTATCTAGTCTACAAAACTTTGTTCAACCCTAATAAGTTGGAGAAAGGCACCCGAGGTACCCTTGTCCTTGGACAATGGTGCCCTAGGTGCCCTTGTTCTGCTTAATGGGGCCCAACTTTGGTCCCAAAAATGATCATGAAATATGGGTGTTAATTCCCTTCCCCTGTCATCCTATCTCAAAATTTTAAACACGTTTGGTGAGGAGAGGTATAAAAGCAAGCCTTACCTCATTTTTTGAATAAGTCCATATTTCCTCTTTACATGATTTTAGTTCAAATTCAATTCAATTAAAATCAAGTGATAAAGCAATCAAGAATTTTCAAGACATTGAAGAAGAGGTTAGGTACTCAAGTTTCAAGCATTCAAGATGACATCCATGATCAAGATTTTATGAAAACATCATACATTATAACATCAACCTTTGCATAAATACTTCAAGGAAAAATTCATCAAGGTATGACATTCCAATTTTAGAATTTAAATTTAGATCTAGCCTCTAACCATTTTAAGGAACACTTTACATTTTCATTTCATTTCAAGGTCAATTCAATTATTGTGTTAATTCCAAAGTTGGGGTTTGACTTAGGAAAACCTAGGTATCCCAAACATATTTCTCACCTTTGCATCTATAAGTGATAGGTTTAGAAGCTGTAATTGTAGAATTAGGTAGAGTAGATAGAGATGATCAGATGTGACTTTAGTATATATGAAAAGCAGAGGACAGGGTCACTCCACACATCTATGTCCAACAAAGTTTTGAGGCCGAAACTTTTAGATTATTTTGAGCATCATTTTGGTTTCAAAAAGGTTACTTTAATTTTCATCTGACATTCTAAGGATGAGAAAATTTGGAGAATTCTTGTCCCTCATTTTTAGGCTCAGATTCTAGTCATAGGTTCCATTCATCTTCCTAATTATAGGTATTTTATGGCTTCAAATCAAATCTACAACTATCTGTTTATGTTAATTTATGTCAATTTTACATCTTGAGCCCTAGATCTAGCATTTAGTTTAAATCATTGCAACATCCATTTCAACTCAAACAAAAAAGGAGTGGAATCCAATCAACATTTAACCCTTTTCATACAATTGAGGTTGAATCTACTGATTTCATCTCCTCTTTCTAATGTAATGTTTTTGAAGTAGGTCTAGCTCCTAGTTTGCATGCATTAACTTGTTAACACCTATTTCACCACCTTACATCTTTATTTCTTAGGCTAAGTATTTTAGAGAGATATTGAAGAAGTTTTTTATGGAGGATTCTAAACTAGTAAATACCCCTATGGCTATTAGTTGTCACTTGCACAAGGATTATGAGTATCTAGGAGTTGATATAAATCTTCAAAGGTCTATGATTGGAGGAATATTATATTTAACTTCTTCTAGACCTAATATTATGCATGCAGTGTGTTTGGTTGCAAGATACCAAGCCAATCCTAAGAAAACTCATGAGAAAGTTATTAAAAATATATTCAAATATTTAAAGGGGACTCTAAACCATGGTTGATGGTACAAAAAGGATAATGCCTTCTCTTTTAAGGCTTATACTAATTCCAATTGGGATAGTTGTGTGGATAATAGAAGAAGTACCAGTGGTAATGCATTTTTCTTGGGAAACAAATTAGTCTCTTGGTTTAGTAAGAAGCAAGATTTATAATCTTTATCGACAATAGAATCTAAGTATATTGTTTTAGCATCGTGTTGCACCCAACTTTTGTGGATGAAGTATACTTTAAAGGATGTCAATGTTGTATGAGATGATCTTATTCCTATCATGTGTGATAGTACAAGTTGTATCAACATTTTAAATAGTTTGGTGATGCATTCAAGGACTAAACATATGTATTTCTATCAAATATCACTTTTGGAGAGAGAAGATTGTAGGAACAAGAAGTTAGATTGGAGTATGTTCCTACAAAGGATCCAATTTCAGATATTTTCATAAAGGCTCTTTCAAAAGATACTTTTGGGTATCTTAGGGAGAAGCTTGGGGTTATTTCCCATCCTTTTAATTTGATGCATAAGTTGGTGTATCTGTCCAAAAGGAGAAATTCATGGTATATCCTTTCTCTCCTAGATTTGTTGTTGGAAAATGCACACTCCAATGAGAAAATGTAGGTGATTAAAATTATTGTCATTGATGGCAACCTTACAATCCTATGGCACTGGCAGGCACTGACACAAGCATAGGCAGCGACAAAGATGTTTATTGACACCCCAGCCGATAGGATTTTATTTTGTATTTAATTGTAAAATATTTTTGTAAAGCCGACAAGGCAAATTGTAATAGGACTCATATAAGTATGAGATCTTGTAAATCATATGTGTAAGAAAGCATGTATGAAATGTAATAGGCAGATGTGAATATTAAGGCAGATTGTGGAATAAGGTTTATGGAAGTTGTATGAGCTTAAACCGGTACTGAACTTGGCATAGCAGACGCTGAACTGAAGTAGTACATGATATTGGATTTACATAATCAATTTTTGTAAATCAGTGAGACTTCCCTTTTGTATTTAACCAGTGAGCTTTAGGCAGTTGGCCTTCCTACATGTGCAGGCCCCTATTGTAAGTAATATTCACTTATTGGCCAGTGAGCAAATATTGTGGGTCACAAATCCCACTGAGGTTTTTCCCACACCAGGTTTCCTCATTAAAAATATTGCGTTGTGGTGTGCTTTCTATGTTGTGGTTATTGATCTTATTTACTGCATTATTTTCGATTTACCGATACACTATTTTGGCATGCAATTCATTTAATAAGTTTAGAAAATCCTTTAACTGGTTAGATACTGATTCACCCCCCCCCCCTCTCAGTATCTTTGGGAATCCTAATAATTGGTATCAGAGCCTGGTCCTCTATTTTCAAAAGCCTAATAGCTTGATGAAGATTCTGACATCGGTACAGATGGAAAACTTGAGAAAGCAATTGGAAACAGCTCTTGCAGATTATGATGCAAAAAAGTTGAAGAGTATGAAACTTGAAGATGATCTGAAGGCTGCACAGGAAATCATTCAAGGACTTCAGGAAAATATCACTATTGCTAGGAACAAAAGAAGAGAACTTCATGAGAAGATACAGAGTGATGCTAATGAAAAAGAAACTCTTAATGATCTTGTAAGCAAGATGAAGCGGGAAAACATGGCCTTGAGGAATGAGATGCAAGATATGACTATGAGGTTCTGTAAAGACATTGAAGATTGAAAGAAGAATGAAGATGACTTGACTAGGAGATTCAATGATTCTGGAAATGAAAATTTAAGATTCAGTCATGAAAATGATATGTTGAAGACATATATAATTCACTTGGAGCATGATAAGACTGAACTCATGAGATAGAAAGATTTCTTAGAAAATGAGTTGGCTACTGCAAATCAACACAAAGAGAAATTCAAGAAAAGCTCAGAGGAACTTGATGACATGTTGAAAAATCAGAAACCCAATGTAGATCCTAATGGTCTCTGCTTTGAAGTTGGTGAAAGCTTCGGTACTGCAAACAATCATGATCACAGTAAACCAGTAAGACAACCTAATGCCTACAAATTCAATGGAAAATTCTTTAACTGTAACAAGTATGGTCATAGAGAGAATCAGTGTAGATCTAGAAATTATCATAACACCAATGCACCCACCGGTCAATGTTCTAAATGCAACAAAGTTGGTCAAAATTCAGAAAATTGCAGAATGAATGTAAGATGTTATGTTTGTGGAAGATTTGGACACTTATCTAATCAATGCAAAACACATACCATCATAGGATATGGAAAAGCTATTTAGAAAAATAATGTGACTTGTTATGCTTGTAACAAGATTGGACATATTGCAAAATTTTGTAGAAGTAAGGCATCATCGGCAAATAACAAAGGACCCAATTTGAAAGGTAAAGAGAAGGTTGAAGAGGTAAAACAAGAATTCTCAAAATAATGGATTAGAAAGTCAGATCAGAATGTTAATGAAATTATTCCTTCACTGGTAGAACAGAGTATCACTCCACCAGCAGGAGATTCTTCATCTAACTGAAAAGAAACCTTTTTGGGGGTATGGCAACAAATTGAAAAACATGCTAATTTACCCTCGGTTGATGGTAAGAAGTTGAATTACTTCTTTACTGGCAGATGTGTTAAGTTTCACTTAACCGACAAGCATTTAATGTCGTAGTTGAAGGAAATGACATTATAAAGCAAGTGTTTTGGCTCTTTTTCATTCACAGAGCATTCAAATTTCCTTAGAGCATGAAAATCCCAAGTGAAGGCATCCACAACGAGAAGTGAAGCAAATCATTCAAGCATTCAAACCTGAAGGCAAATTAAGGTATTTATACAATGGCTTCCTCCTCTACACCTGAATTCATTGCAAATCCTACTATAATTGAAGTGATTAAATGCCCTACACCCGTATTTAAAATTATTCCCAAAATTGTGAAGAAAGATGATACCTTAGGAGCATTTTCAAAAATACCCAAAGGAGTTGCTTATGTTGAGGATCCTAGAATTTACATACATTGTCATATTGAAGAACTAGGAGCTGAAGAGATTATGAACATGTATAGAATAGTAATTTGTGATGTTAATGGAAATGTGAAACCGGAACATAAGATAGTTGAAACCCTAGGTTTTGTGGAGATTCTTAGTATCCTTGATTTTTCAAAGGATGTTATAAGGATTGTGTTAAGAAGAGTACATGGGGAGTTCTTTTGGTTGGATTCCATTCACAAGATAGCAAAAGAAGCAATTAGGGCAGTGATAGGCTTACCTTCCATTGGTATCAGGCCTGACAAAACTAAAAAGGTTCCTAATGACACTGTAATGACCCTAACCAGCGCAACCTTTGACAAAATATCCCTAAGAGTCAATGATGTAAAGGATATCAATGTAAGGTTCATTAGCATGATTCTTGGATACAAAGTTACACATGCCAATAGATTAAACTATGTTTCTAGTTTATGTATCAAAATTGCTTATGACATGGTAAACAACAATGCAAAGATTGACATGTGTGAATGGTTAAAAGATGAGCTAATAGACAATCTGAAGAAAATCAAAGGGGACAAGAAAGGGACATTCAGATTTGGAAACTTACTTGTATGATTATTTCTATATATCACCAAGGAAGTTCCTAGTATCAGTAGAAAGGATTTTGGACTTGACATACCATTAGGAAAACAACTTCTGGATATTCTAAACAACATGGGAGATGATAGGGAGAATAACATAAATGAACATTTTCAGGCGCTAAAGGCTAGGATGCAAACCAGGATAAGGCTATGTCAAGCTATAGTTGTTAAGTATCAAAAGGAAATATGCTTTGTCATAAAGAAAGATGAAATTTGGATGGAGGTTGTGGTTCTGAGGATAGTTTGGGTTACAAAAATGGGATATGAGGCAGATGAGAACATAATAGAAACTTATGCAAAAGCACTTCTAGAAGCCCCTAAAGAACCAACAGAGGAAGTATTTGGAAATGCGGAAACTATTGAAATCAAAGTTCAATCACATAAAAGAATAAAGAAAATTGAACAAACAGTTAGAAAAGGAACAAGGTAGGCAAAAGCAATCAAGGAAGACATATTAAACAAAACTTGTATTAAGGAGAGTGACTTAGAAAGACTACAATTGGAAACACATCTTTCATTGGTTGGTACCTCCTATGACAGTGAAATACCTACTGAATTCAAAAGGGTAGTAAGAAAAAGAAGATGACTCCAAGAAAGAAGAAAGAAAAACAAGTTGTCCTTCCACTTGACAATCTTCTACATGAAATAACTAAAGATGGTAACTTATCAAACATCAGCAAGTTGTATAACACATTTTCGAATGAAGAAAAAGAAAGCATAGAAAACAGTGTTATCCTACACTTGGATATCTACAAGAAATATTTGATTGAGGTTGTAGATGATTTACCCAATGACTTGTATAGAAGGTTAGAAGCAAGAAGAGTAGCAATTATTGAACTACATAAAAAGATGAAGATAGAAAAACTACTTGCAGTTCACCCAGTAAATTCAACAAAAGAGATTGATGAACTAATAAGTAAGGCAAACTGGATAGTTTTTTCAACTGGTCACCGATATGTAGCATTAATGGTTGGCAGAGTTAATGGGATATCAGAAGAAACAACAGACAAGTGGGATATATTCTTTGTTGAGAAAGAAAAACAAGAAGAGCTTAAATGACCAAAGACTTTTAAAGTCTATCAAAAGGAAAAGGATAAAGGTAAAGGTAAGGTAGGTAGACCTCCGAGCATAAAGATAACAGATAACTTACCACCACCTCCTTCTGATACTCCACCAACACAAACTGTTGATACACCACCGGTAACAGATAATGTTGAGAGTATGGAGATAACACATGAGGACACAAATCTTGATTCTGAGGTGTTGTATACAATGAATATTGACACACAGGAAGTCAACATTGTGGTTGATAAGGAAACAAGTGAGAAGAGAGATGTGGCAATTGAGCCACCAGTAGAAGACAATACAGTTGAGACAAATGTTGAGGACATAGTTGGCAATATTGAAATTGGGGCTGAGCAACAAACTGAACAGTCAACTAACCCCCTGGTTACAGGAAAGGCAGATACCACTAGTGTACATACTGATGTATCTACTGAGCAACCGATAATTGATAACTCTAAAAAATCTATTGAGATACTGGCTGTAGACAATTCAGAGGTAAGAATAGAGGAACGGGTAGAAAACCTCGAGTCACAAACAAAGAAACCGGCAATGGAAAGCTCTGAGAAACAGACTGAGGCACACACTAAGAAATCAGAAGAGAAGAAAGATAAGGTACAGGTTAATGCAGAGACTGTGCCACTGGCATTGGCTGAGAAACCTAAACCTTTGCTAGTAGAAATGCAAACTCAAACTGACCTACCAGAGGTCAACATAAGCAAATAGGTTACTCACACTGGTGGATTACAGATCGATAAGGCAGTTGGTCAATCATCTGGTTCTTCACTGACATAATTCTGGCCAATCAATGTAATAGAGGTATTGCTTGATTCAATTAAGAAAATAACTGATTGCAATGCACTTGCATATAAGGCAATTGATGACACCATACCAATTTTGAAGATGATTGCACCCAAGTGTAACTTAGAAAACAAAGATTCTTTAAGTCAATTAGACACATTGTCTAAGTACATAATCGACAACCTACTAACAATTGATCAGATCAATGAGGAGACTTTCAGAGAGAAAATAAATAAAGAGAAGGAAAAATTCTTTGAGGAGACAGTAAAGAAGAGTAAGGAACATATTGATACATTATTATTGGCACTAGGAAAGACAATTTTGGACTTCAAGAAATTGTACAGAGATACATGTAAGACAAACATTTTGATAGAGGATATAGATACAAAGATCAGCAAAGCATAGAAGGAAATCAATAATATTGATGATAATTTAATAGGTTCATCAGAGTTCATATCGGTAGTAGAACATGAAATTACCGGCTATGAAAAGAAAATTGAAAAACTTGAAAAAGATAAGAAGAGATTAAAATTTAAGGCAAAGGAACTGAAATGCAGACTAGGTCCCAAACATAACCAACTAGTTACAAGGATCCAGACAGGAACTACACTCAATTGACATTGAATGACAACCTTTGTCATTGATGCCAAAGGGGGAGTAGTAGAGGATGAGAAAAATGATTGACAAAAGAGATCATCTGCTCAGGGGGAGCATAGAGTTTTGGTAATATTTCTGAACAACACTTTTCAGATACAATTTTGGCTTTTTCTCATGAGTGTTGCCATCAATACCAAAGGGGGATATTGTTGGAAAATGCACACTCCAATGAGAAATTGTAGGTGATCGAAGGTATTGTCATTGATGGAAACCTTACATTCCTATGACACCAACAGGCACCAACACAGGCATAGGCAGCGGCAAACATGTTTACTGACACCTCAGCTGACAGGATTTTATTTTGTATTTAATTGTAAAATCTTTTTGTAAAGCCGACAAGACAAATTGTAATAGGAATCATATAAGTATGAGATCTTGTAAATCATTTGTTTAAGAAAGCATTTATGAAATGTAATAGGTAGATGTGAATATTAAGGAAGATTGTGGAATAAGGTTTATGGAAGTTGTATGAGCTTAAATCAGTACTGAACCTGGCATAACAGATGCTGAACCGAAGTAGTACATGATATTGGATTTACATAATCCATTTTTGTAAGTCAGTGAGACTTCCCTTTTGTATTTAAGTAGTGAGCTTTAGGCAGTTGGCCTTCCTGCATGTGCAAGCCCCTATTGTAAGTAATATTCACTTATTGGCCAGTAAACAAATATTGTGGGTCACAAATCCTACCGAGGTTTTTTCCACATCGGGTTTCCTAGTTAAAAATATTGTGTTATGGTGTGCTTTCTATGTTGTGGTTATTAATCTTATTTACTGCATTATTTCTGGTTTACCAATACACTGTTTTGGCATGCAATTCATTTAATAAGTTCAGAAAATCCATTAACTGGTTAGATACTGATTCACCCTCCCCCCCTTAGTAACTTTGGGAATCCTAACATTCATGTGGTCTACTCCTCAAGGGGAGTAGGTATTTTGTTGGTTTTGTTGTCAGAGGGAGGAAGTATGGTAGTTCTCGAGAAAACTGCAAATTGGATAGAGTACTAATGAATCAAGTTGAGACCTTTGCCCTTTATATCAAAGGGACAGATAGTGAAGAAATGGGGAGAGAGAAGCGTAGAAGGAAAGAGATTGCAAATGTGTTAATGCAGGTCCTATTGATGACCCTTGTCCTTTGTCCTTGATGTCAAAGGGGGAGAGAAAGTGTAGGATGGAAGAAAGTACACATTATCAGTATTGTGTGAGTGTTGTCGTCAATGACAAATGGGGAGATTGTTGTCATTGATGACTAGGTATTCTCATTTATGTCAACCCTTAGCTTGGGTGGTGTCAGTGATGATATGGTGATTATGGTCATATGGTGTAGCTATGTGCATTTCTACAATGAAGAACTATTGTATTTATTTTCATTTATGTCTAGGTGTTGATAAGGTGTTGTGGATGTTTTATGTTTGAAATTGGTCCTTGTTGTGGATGTCCACCCTCCTAGTTTTGATTTCTATGGTGTTGATGTATATACTTGGTGTGATATTGTTGATGATTTTATAACGTGTTATGATGGTGATATCAAATTATTATGGCTGAAAAGATGCTATCATGATGAGGATTAGAAGTATGTTGGTTAATGGATTTGTCTCTTATAAAATTATAAATAAATGACTCTCTTTCCCAAACACAAAGACAAATTGTTAATGAATAGTTGGGTAAACTATAATTTCCCTTTAATTTTGGAAAGGTATAGCTCCCTTCATATAATTGCAATTTTGGATTTTACAATAAGTGATAAACTCATGTATACTTTTAACCAGAAAGTAGTAATGATACTAACATCTTCCTATCATCATAGTTCAGATGCAAATCACAACTTGTTAATAACAACCCGATAATGCAAATATTATCACATGAAGAAAAGATTCCAAACATAGGCACCGACGCAAAGATTGAAAACTAATGTATGGACAAAAAAATTGAATGACTAGAACACAAACTAATTTTTGAGAAAATGATTAATGCTCATGTGAATATTAAAATTCAAGAAAGTGTCCCATTCTAATTAGAGAAAACTCAAATATTTACAATAGATATAAACAAAACCCATCTACAATGCACATAGATAATACAACCCATAAATTCAATAGAAAATTTATTGATCTTCAAAATTTGATTGAGTCACAATCATATGTCACAGCATAAGCGGGACCAAAAACTATTTATCCCTTCCAATGTTCCATTTCAACATATTTGAAGTTTTTACAAAATGTAACTATCCAACAACTTTAAAGAAATGGTTTCTTTATAGAATCTTTAAAACATAATTAATTTTTACAACATGACATATAACTTAAAGAAAAATAAAAAAATATACTATTGAGAAAAATGGCTTCATTGTGTAATAGGTGCATCTTTCTGGTTAAGTAGGCTATTGATGTTCTTGTTGGATTTTAAAATATTGCAAAGCTTTGAGGACACCAAGAATTATGTCCTCATTGGGAATGATCATGTTCTTGTTTCTCAAATCCAACAATGACCTCTCTTTCCTTATCTCTTAGTCCTTCAGGATTAATGCCTTATAATGATTGGCACAAAGAATTAAGGATTCATTGATCCTTATAAACTTCTCATGTTGTTCCTGATTAAATATTTTTGGATCTGCAAAACTGTCGATATTATTTTATAACTTAGCTTTCAATTTATCAATTGTAGCATGTCTTGAATTGTCCTTCCTTTTCAATTGACAACTTATATTTGTAAACTCCTGGATCACCTAAGTGAGCATCTTATTGGCTTACTTCAATAATTTTCTATTCTCCTTCATATTTTAAATCATAAAGTTATGCTTCTAATCCAAACTTTGAAGCCATGTAGAAAAAATAGAATCATTTAAAGGAAGGATGCCCCTAGTAATAGCCATATCAATGCCCATGTTCATGATATCTTGAAGCTCCTTCTTGACATGTTAGTGTGAAGACTCTTCCATCTTGGTATTACTAATTTTCATAGATATGGCATTTCTCACCAAAATTAGCTCATTGTATGTTCTTCTTAAATTATCTATAAATGAAAGACCATATGCCTATATCCTTCACAAAATCCTTGGTGATCCTACCAAAATAACTATTAGATTGTAGGTTGGCCACTATATCCTTATTTATATCTGACTTTAGGTTCATTAATCCCCCAAAAAAGCTTGAAGCTTAGGGAGGTGGACCCAATAATGACTTCAAGCATTTAGACAGAGTGTCCACTAATGCTTTTAAGCCCTCTTTATCCAATTTCTCCTTCTCAACCCTTTCCATCACCCTAGTGGTCGTGACCTAAAAAATATATAGATTTGCATAAATGTTGAGGGGCCCATATCTATTTGGGTAAGCAGCTATGGTGGGCTAAATTCAACCTTTTTGTGTAATAGGCTAAGAAATTTCAAGAAATAGATTATCAGAGGCTCCATCCTCTATCAAGCTCTTTGTCCAAAACAATAGGTGTTTAATTCAGTATTACACTCAAGCTTAGATACCAGAATTTCTAAATGAGAAACTATCAAACACCATCATCTTGGTTTATTTAAAATCTTATCAACCCAAGGACATATAAATTGAAATGGGTCAATACAATACATGCACTAAGTCTCAAGGAGCAATTCTATCTTACCTTGAACGAAAAAAATGTTGAATAAACTTACTTAAGGAAATAACTTGTCCCTAGACTAACACATAGGAAAATTATACCAACTTCTACTATCACAACATAAGCTTATCTAATTAACATAGAAACAATTGTTTTATTCTGTTGTTACTACAAGAACATATAGTGAATACAATCCAATGGCTATAGGAGCAGATGAAGAGCAATTTAACATAATAGATTTAACTCCCTGGAAAATAAAGTACATAAAACAAATGTACATAATCCTCACCAAGTGGCCCCCCTTGTGTGAGTCTTTTGGTCTACAAACGAAAATGAAGATTAAGTATAAATCTCCCATGATCATGTCAAACACCATAAAATTCTCAAACAAGAAGTCTACTTCTTTATTTAAAATCAACTCAATGGTACATTGGAAATCAAAATCATAATAGTAACTAACTAAAACTAGGAAACTTTGAGGAGGATGATATAGCATTCATCCTCATAACAGTTTTCCACAGCAACTGCTCCACTCCTAGTATATAGGAGGAGACTTTATTTAAAACATAAAATCTAAGAAAGTCAGAAGAAACATGACTCTGTTCTGACTTTGAACACTTTGGATTTTTTCCTAAATTCATTCTAACATCTAGCATGGTTATTAAAAAAGAATATTGATACCTCATGATTAATCTTTAAGGTTCTTTGATGACTTCAAATAGCTGGTGCTCAAGTTGTAACAACCTTTATCTTCTTCCTTTCCTCGCTATCCAATCCTTCCCAATGTTGAAACGCTACTGATGATTAAGCCTTGATTCATCATAAGAGTCTTCCCATGTGGTTGCATCACCAAGGTTAGCACAAGGACATCTATTCACATTCATTATTATTCATTACAATATATTTATCACCATCTAGAGATGGAGTTAATACTTATATTTTCATTTATAAAGCTTACTATTTCATCAAAACAAATGTCTTAGACAAAGGGGCATAATGACCAATGTTTAGACTAAAAAATGTAGTTAAGACTAAACTATCATATAAAATTCTTAAGCATCATAAAACATCTATAAACAAAAACATAAACTAGGACTCATCATCCACCCCAACTAAAGGTTTTGTTGGTCCACTAGCAAAAGGTTTCAGATTTTCTTTCTAGTTGAGCAACCTAAAATCTACAACAAAAGTTTCCCCCCTTGTCTTTGCAATAGGACTCTAGTAGAATCCTTGATTCCTCTTAAATTGTTTACATCTATCCTTTTCCTTCTCCACATCATAGTATTGAAGTTCTTCCCAATGTGGAACAAACCACCACAACATAGGTGACTGGAAGATTAGTGGCATCCATTTCTCCTTTTAAGTCCATCCTAAGTGAATATAGGTAGCTACCATTCTAAGTTCACATGATAGTTTATGAGTGAGTGAGGATCTATCCTTTTTAAGTCCTCAAGAAACCAGTTCCACCTATGGGTTGTGTCTGTATATTGTCCTTGCTACCATTTCTACCATCTGCTCATATTCACCATAAGCCTCCTCTCTTAATGCTAACACTTTTTCCTTATCATTAGGTTCAGAGGTTAACTAGTTCCATCTATAGTAACTTTCAACAGGATCTCCTACTTTGGCTCTTAATGGTAGTGGAAAAATTTGTTCCATATCTAGGTATTCCCTTGCTTGCTCATCTATGTTATTTTGATTTTGGATATAAGATATAAATGGTTTGAGGTGAATGTTGTCACAAAAGTTGCACCCTATGATGATCAACCTTGTGAAACATGGAAACGACCTCCCAAGTATGGGACTTGCAAGAGTGAGGTTGTCTCTGAAGAAAGTTGGCTTCCTATTCAATATGATGCAAGTGTTGAACCAACCCAACACTAATAAATCTATTCTACTGGCTTGACAGGGAAAAAGGAGAAAGAGGGAATGCATGGAAAAAGGTAAATAAGGTTTGCACCCATACTGAAATGGCGATCTTCCCGACCTATGTTTGCACAAAAAAATAACAAAACTACCCAAGCATATGCACATATTTCTATCCTAATTGACCACCTAAGTGTGAGTGAGTGTTATAATTCTTATGAGGTGAAAGGAGGAACCAAGCTAGTTCACATATAACACCTAAAGAGGGATTAACACAATCACCTATAGATCAAGAAAACAAGAAAGAATGCATTCAAACAATGAGGTAAGAGAGATACACAAATTATAAGAACTGAAATCTAGAAAGACAAGTAAATTTCATTAATGTGAAGGCAATGAAATTTCATAGATGCAAAAGACATAATAATTTCTCTAAGAAAATAAAGAAGATCATGTACAACTATTACAGATTTTCCTTTATAGTTCAGGCATAACTCAAATGGTTACAGTTAAGAAACACTAACCTTGGCTCAAGATAGGTTACAAAATATCAGAGGGAAGGAAGATCAGATCAAGGATGATCTAATCTGATTGCACAAGTACAACTCTGTAAGTGGTTATAATCTCTGCAAGAGGCAAAAAGGGTTGTATGAGAAGACATCTCTGCAACAAATGCATCATGGAGACATGAAAGAGGCAAGAAAGTATCCAAAATGTATTAAATGGACATGGACAACATCCAAAACAAGCCTACAAAAATCCAATCTGGAGTAATGGTGAAAATCCCCACTAGTTGGAAGCAAAACAGATTAGAGATCGGGCATCAATCGAGTCCAAAATGTCTCGACTACCGAGTCAATAGCCACCTCTGACATAGACCATTCAAATTTCAATGGCCTCCACAAGTTCAAATATTCACCATCAATCAAGAGATCTTGCATGTAGATGGACGCACAAGATATCACCCCATACATGCCCAAAAAAGGCCCAACTAAAGATTAAGTCGTGACCATTGATCATCCTTTTAAGTGAAAATCCATGGTCACACTCATGCCACATGGTGAGCTAAGCTCACTTGTATATAGTTATTACATTCTTACCCCACATGGCCATCCGACTACCTCTATTCATCTTGCGAGATAAGGGGGATGACAACCCTTCACATTGTCATTTTCTTATCCCGCAACATCCTTCTTTCACTTTTGTTGGCCTTGCGAGATTAAAAAACTGCCTATTGTTCCCTCTGATAGTATCACTTATTGCGATATCATGGGAAAATAGAACAATAAAGTAGAAGATCTTGTTCCAAAGGCCCTTTGATATGTTGTTGCAAAACAACAATGTCCTTTTTGTAACTGGGCCTCACGAGTGACATGGCATAGAGGTCCCACCTTAGTTGGAGTTCGACAAGACATGGCCTTTCATCCAGACACCCTTTTCCCTCCTATTTCCATTGAAATCCTTACCAAAAACAACCCTCCACTCTATCTTGTAGGTCAGGACCCACCATTGCATATCATGTTGCCAGACGAAAAATGGAAGATCAAAACAGGCAACCAAAATGGAAGTGTTCTTGTCTGATGCGAGAAAGCAAAAAGTGAACTGTGCTAGCCAATAGCGAGCGAAAGGGGTCGGTCTCACCATGGACCTAGGACACTTCAACTGGTAGAAACTTAAGTGATTTGACCATCACGATTGGTCAACCAAAAAATACAACTTGGAGCTTGAATAGATGAAAAGACTCCAACTACTTGCCACCAACAAAAATGCGCATAACATGAAGGCTATGTAGAAACTTTGGATTTATCAGATCAATTATCTTTAGGATAAGTTGACAGAAAAAAGGTCAACATTTTGGTGACTCAAAGGGGTCCCTAAGCCTACTTAAGGAAAGACCAGATGTCCTTGTATAGTCCATTGGGAACAGAGTCAAGACATGAAATAAAATAGATACTTCTCCGCCCCTGCAACCTGCAAAATTCAAAAAAAATCTATTCTGGAGAATAGCCTATGTACATGCACTTCTTGGAAAGTAGTAAAAAATATAACTAATATTTACTTTGCTATAATAAGAGGTAGATTATGTCATTTTCCTTTATTAAAGAGGAAACTTTTAAAGGAGTTCAACTCCTTTTTTCCATAGTTGTAGTCACCAGCCAACTGCAACAATTGAAGCATAATGTATGCATATAACAAAGCATACATGTTGTTGATGTGGTGAGGAGAAAACTCACCATTTACTTTGTTGTTGCAGGGAATCCATATAAAATAATCCTTTGAAACATATGGAGGCACTATAAATGTATGCTCAACAACAAAGGGAAGATGCATCAGTGGTAGACTAGTATCAAATTCAACTCTTGCAGAAGAGAAGGAAACTTCTTCACACAAGGGAGAGTCACTACTATAATAGTTGTCCTACTCCTGGTATGAGTTGAAACCAAAAGAAAAGACCTCAAACTCACATGAGGATGACAAGTATACCATATCCCTATATTGATCTTCATAAGGGGGCTCCTTAGATATATCAAAGTGGAAACTTTGAAGCTCAGGAATACTATCAAGTTGAACAACCAAAGGAATATCTGCATGGTCAACATGTTGTTGCTCAACCTCATCAGAATTGGTATGTTGGTCCCAAGTAATACATTCGATCTTAGACACATTATCCCTAATGTCAAAAGAAACATCTTCACACTGAATGAAGGCCTCATATTCAACATCATTACATTTAGGGACAAGGAAAAACCAACATACATCATAATCACATGTGTTGATAACTAGCTCATCAGCACACATCTTAGGTTCATGAGACACTTCACAGGATGACTTAAAATCTTCAAATTGTCTCTCTATTTTTGTTCTTTCTTCTTCTTGGAGACAAACTGCATCAACCTTAGGCTCACGACAAGACTCATCTGCCATGCTATTTTGTACAAAATCACTAGCCATTATGACCTCCTCAACACTAGCCTATTGGAACCCATGTTTCCGTTGGCAACAACAATGAAGGAAAACTTAGAGGGGCGGTGAATTATTTTTCACTGGATTAAATAAATTAAGCACAATCTCAGATTTGATCAACTGTAGCAAGAATAAAGATAAAGACAATATCAATAACACACATAACACCAATATAAAGGGGTGAACTCACAATGTTGGCTCTCACTTTTTGGTACATCCTAATTTTTGCTGAAATCATACACTTTTTAGAAAATATAATGATTTAAGATTTAAGAGGTCCCATTTGAAGTAATTAATTGAAGAGAGTTAGATCAAAGGCTCTTAGATCAAAATTTCTTGGATAGAACCTTTCTACTTCTAAATCATACTTGCAATGAAGTCTCCTTTGCATCTATCAAATGCTGATAAAAAACCAATTTTACATTATCTCTTGGGGGGTCAAATGAATTCAATTAGAAGTTTTATTTTTTTAAGTATTTATTCCTTATTATAAGATTTCCAAATAGTATAATTTTTAATATATTTAATTTCATTTATATATTTTTATTTTATTTCTTATGAATGTAGGTTTTTCATTGAGTATGAACTTCTTTGTTCAATGCATTGGAAAAAATAGTAAAATAATTCAATTTTTTTTTTAATAATATCTATGCACTAGGTATTGATCTCTGCTTTCTAACAAAAAAAATTAAATTGAATTTTGATATATATAGAACAAGTTGTGTGTTCAAATGTACACCTATATCTAACTTATAATTAGTCGGACTTCAAAACTTAATAAAATGAAAAATAATCAACATATCACTATCAAACTAGCTGCATGCTCTGGGTATTGATGTTACAAACCAAAATTCAAAAGAATTAAGTTTTTATCATTTAAAGGAAAAACAATTGTGCATTTTGGGATGCACATCACTCTTAAAAAATGTTGTTTGCTGTAAAAAAACTACTTTTTGGGGGAGATGGAAAAATCAATAAAATTTTATTCAAACAATTATGAAAAAAATATATTTAGAATCTACAAACAAGATGTTACAAATCACTAGTTTACATCATCTTCAAATTCTTAATGGTTTAAAAATTATAGGTGTCGGAAAGTGAAGGTTTTTTTGAAAATGTTCATCTAGGTGTCAAAGTTGGTCAAAAAGTGGGAACCCGTATTGTGAGTTCACCCAAAGATAAAGATAAAGACAAAGACAATATCACCAACAATATCAACAACACACATAACACCAATATTTTTGATGTGGAAAACCGAGTTAAGGAAAAAACCATGGTGGAGACCTACCCGCAATAAGATAATACTCTGTAGTAGTATGAGTAAATATTACAACGGGGAATGCAAATGCATTCAGGCTGTCATGCCCTAAATTTAGGGCAAGAACGGGATAATTTTTATTTTTTTAAATTCCAACTTAATAATTAAATTGCCATTATGAAATGTACTATCAAGTTTGTCTTAAGTAAGTGTGAGTTAACTCTAACCACTAACTCAAGTAATCAAATTAATTAATATTGTATGTTGGATTCTAATGGAATAGCTTTATTGTCGCATCGCTCTTAATCAATAACTAAATCAAATAAATAATGTAGAAAAAGATTAATCTCCAATATCCACTCATTGTTCTTAGGATCTAATTAACCCAGTCCTAGCACTTAGTTTTATAAGTGTCTTTATTTTACTTAACAATAATTAAATAGTAGATTAAACTAAAACAACTAAAGGGTCGATTATATTCGTAAATGAATATTTTCCTATCAAGTTTAATCACATGCACCTACGTCTAGGAGAGCTAAAAATTAAACCCTCTAGTCCAATAATTTACATTTAGAATTAAATTCCCTAATTGTTTAATTTCAAACATCTAAATTTATTTAATTAAAATTAAATATTATTTCACAGATTTTTAATTCAAAAATATCTCAATCTATTTAAATTTAAAATTAAATATTAACTTCATTAATATTTAATTCATAAACATCTCAATCTATTTAAATTTAAAATAAATATTAACTTCATTAATATTTAATTCATAAACATCTCAATCTATTTAAATTATATATATATATATATATATATATATATATATTAAATCTAAAGGGTCTTACCCATGCAAACCCTAAACTAAAACATGTTATAAATTTTTTTTACCTCATATCTTAAAACTTTCTCCTTTACTACCCTAGCCCTTCTTTCTTGTTTTTGTTTTGCAGGGCGGGCTCACCAAGCGGCAATCATATTTTCGCAGGGGCCGAATGAACATAGGTTGGAGGCGAGGGTTTTGGGGGAGCGGTGCCGCTCACTGTGGGTTACCACAGTGGTGGTGACCACTGCAGTCACCCACAGTGGCGGCCCTTAGGCCGTTCACTATGGACGGCCGCAGCGGCGGCGCCCACTGTGGTCGCCCACAGTGGCGGCCCTTGGGCCATCCACTATGGACGCCCACAGTGGCATCGTCCAAGGTCATCCACTGTGTCGTGCACAGGGTTCGGCCCTCTGTCGTCCATTGTGCATTGTGCAGTGGTTCAGCCCGAGCCCGACCCCTTCCAATTTATTTATTTATTTTTTTTATATTAATTTTTTAAAAAAATAAAGTTTAAAATAGTATTTTTTTTGTTTTTCTTTTATTTCATTTGTTTAAATATATATATATATATATATTAGCTGCATACGAACTTAGAACTTTAATGCACAGAATACATAAGTCATTATATATTTATTTTTTTTGAAACTTTTTAAACAGCTTTATTAAACCTATTCTAAAATATAGCAATGTATTTTCTTTTAAACATTAATTACAAAAGAAAAAACAGTCAAAGATAGACTATTTAGTTGTAGTTTTATTTCCTGCAATAATTAAATCACAGAGTTACATAAATCTAAACAACACTACATAACTCTAGAATTTATTGAAGTAAATCCTAAAGATAGCCATGATGATTTTCTTGGATTTAATATCTGCAAATAAATAAAATGACAGGTACAATAACTTTACAACAGTGATATAAATGACAAATTTTAATAAAATTTACAACAACTAAATAAATCTATAATCTATTAATTTAAAACCTTAGAGATGGCTATATAATCATTGATTTTATTTTCTGCAATTAATATAAAATTGCAAATAAAATAACATCACAGATTTAAATAAGATAAATTTTACATTTCCATGTATAGATCTAAATACTTTTATTTTCAACCTCCTGCATGCATGCAAAATCAATTCTATTTCTTTTCAAATAAATTGTTTCAATTGCATAAGAGAAATAACAATTTTCTTTCTTTTCAAAATATCCTATACACACAAATATTTATTTCAAAACTTTAGGAACTACAATCAGAAATGATCATTTTCTTTTCTTCAATATAACTTAAATAAATATTACATATCTTTAAGCATATTCCCAAGTCTTTATTGTCACTTTACCAATAGGTCTCTCATTTCAATTGAATGAGTACTTTCGAAGAACATTAATTACATTTACAACATTTTTCTGCAACAAATAACTCCAGCCACATCTACATGTCTTATTTCTTTCTTCCAACAATCTGCATTAAATCAAAAACTATGACCATGGAGAGCTCACCTCCCAGCCTAGGCTAACTGGTAGCCACCCCCAAGCTCGGAGAACCAAGCCCTAGATGGGTAACACACATGCAAACACAAAAGGCAAGGGAAAATACAATCTCAAACACAATCCCAACCCGGCTACACTGCACCACACATTTGTGATGTATTTTCAAGGGTGGTAGTGGACCAAGTACCCTGAGGAGACTGCAAGTATGGTAAAACATATAGCCACCTCATGGCAAATGAAATACATCATAAGTATAACAACCCCACATTCCTTATGCCCCCCAAAGCTTTCATGCCTTATTTCCCTCCTTATGACCCCCAATGCATAAACAAGCCATGCAACAAGGGTCACATAAAAATCCCTTGTGGTCACTCTCATAACGAGAGCCTCTCACTTGAGGGCTATCACTCCTACCACCCACAAGACCATCCTCTCTCCCAAGAGTAGGAGGCCTTGATTACTCCCAAGCACATAAAATGCCATACAAAAGTAAAACATAAAACACCAATTATTTTTCCAAGGGAAATATGCAAGAAAACTAGCCTTTAACACAAGCAATTCTTTCAATACTACATGCAATATGAAAACATTACAAGAAAGGTAGAACCAACCTTAAATTGCCCAAAGGTATGCTAGTTTTATTGAGGATGAGCAGCCCAATTCCACAAATCTTTCCTTTCTACCTTTAGTCAAATTCTCAATTCCAAATCTATTTTTTTTCCTTTTCCAAAATTCCTTGTCTCCAAAAATGGAGAGTGGGTGATTACCCACAGATTTTCTAATTCTTGCTTAAGAAGCCCTTTGTGAGAGTTCTCACAAGTTTCTAAAACTGAAAAAGGAAGGTAAGGTGAAATGGGAAAGGGAACTCTCATTCCAAAAGGAAGGTTAACAACTTAGTTCAAGCGTTCTAATTTCAATTTTCGCACAACTTAGAAAAGTCACTTTTTAAGGTGTCAAAAATGTCACATGAGAGTTGGTACATGCCTAAAATTACTCCTAACCCTTAGGTATACCTTATGGGCTTTAGGAAACCCTATTAAACTACCCCTAGGTGTCCATTTAACCCATTTTAAACCCATTTGAAGTTAGTTTGCGGGTCAAACTTAAGTTGACCATCCCAAAGATTCTTTACCCAAGGCATTTATGGAATCATATTAAATTAATTGAAAAAGCTATAGTTAAACAACTCCCTCCAAGAGACAAATTTAAAAACTCAAACATAAATCAAAACATGTGTCAAGTGACACAGAAAATACTTTTACAAAATTATACATGAAATCTTGTCTCTTGTTGGATTTACACAAATAATCAAAATTCAATTTAACATTCATGCAACAATCACTTTCATGAATAAAATACGATACAAACGGGGTGTTGTCTCTCCAAATAGACAAGCCCTGGTTTTACGAACGCACATAGGTCTAGGTTTGGTTCTCCATAATATTTCCATGGTCACATGGATAATTTTCCTGTGCATCTCAATTACACATTAGTACTTCCAAATATCCTCATAAAATATTAAACACATGAATAAGAATACACATCAAACACTCTACATACAATTGACATTAACAAATCAATATCTCATATATCCCAATTTATCCACATAAGCCATTATCATAATCCTCATAATTTCATTCATTCATAAGATACACATCATATTTCCACACCATAATAAAGTTCTGCAATTCCAGATATAGCTAACATACGTTAGTTCAAGATTATCCAATTAGTGGATCTTTTAGGATTTCAAATTCATAACACATCAAAATGTATACCACAAGGTGAAATAACTCTATAACTTGGTTCAATTACTTTTCTCACCAATCTATCTGTTTAACATAGCCCATTCTATTGAATTATATAACATTTATTAATAGGGTCAAACATGGTCAACTAAGTTAATCAAAGCTTGGTTGGGGAGGGCCTTACACAGGTACACTTCTCAAAATACAATGACCTAGGAAGCTCCAACCCTCAGGGAAGGTTCACTACCTTACAATAATATTCAGAGTACAATTCAGATTACATGAACTACAAAGATAGCATCTGCTAAGCCTGAGGAAAATTCTGATTAAGCTCGTTTGTCTTTTTTTCAACAATATCTACTCACTACACAAAACCAAAAAATGAATTCATTTATTCACACATACACCACTCTCTAATAATGCAGACCCAACTCCCATGCATAAATTACATCAATATAACACCTATTTATACAAATCATCAACCTTGACTACAAGGTCGGATAAACCCTCAACCCTTAATTATAAATTTATATCACACGATACATAGATCAACCACTGGATCAATATAATTCCATAGATGACATAGCATGAACCTAAATCAACTCCTTGAACATGCAACACCACCAAAAATCTTGCTAGGATCAACCACAACATGCTATACCACCAAAAAATACCACATAACATGAAGAATATCACTGGACCCATAAGATCTTCAATAACATGCAAAAAGATCGATGTGGGCCACCAAAACAAATAGGACATGATTAGGAAACACCAACAAGCATGGTGTTACCAAATTTTGCACATGCCAAATTTAGTGCCCTAATGAAGCCTTGCATTCATTCATTTTGAAAAGATCAAATCATGAACCAGGGAGAAATGCACTATTTTTATCTAACTTGTTTGCTTCATGTGCAGATGCAGGAAAGTAAGACAACATGTGGGTTAAAATGTGGCTCCTACAAGGGTTGAGCTCAGCATACTATAGACCACAGAGATATTTATGCTCCATTGCTGATGAAAGGCCAAAAGAAGCTTCGAGAAAATGCAATCGGCATGTGTAAAGTTTTTACTTGGGCACCAAAGAGGGTTTTAAAAGGCTAGAGAACTTCCAAGCGTTTTCAATCGTCAGGCAGGAAGAACATTTATCCCACATTGGTCACGGGGAGGAGCATTTTTGTATTTAAAGCCAAGGTCACATATAACTATAGTGTCAAAGCTTACGGGCTTTTGGCAAGAAGAGGAAGCTCATGACCTGGTGGACCCCATGTGCACGCATCCCAAGGCATCCAAAATTTTGTGACCAGCTGTCGGGAAGAGGTTAAAGGTTGAGCAAGTTGAAGAAAGATCAACGGTAATTGCAAAGATCTAATGACTGTCACTATGTCCCTATGAAAAGATGCACACCAGATTATTGCCACAAATTGGCGACTAATAACATGGCAGACTAGAGGGTATAAGACCAAAGATACATGGCAGATAGGTGGTAGTCTAGTGGCTAGTAACATGGCATGGATGGGCGACATTGAGTAGATCTTGGCTGCAATGAGTCCCAAGTTTCACCGAAGGCTCAGTTTCATCGACATAATAATATCAATGAAACTGTAGGTTCGATGAAACTGGTAAGCAACTCACCAAAGGAATGATTTGGCCAAAAGAATGAGATCCGACAGAGCAGGACACATGGTGGCCTGGCAGATAGGTGGTTCCCAGTTGGATCTCATGAGCCAATCAGAGGGTGACACACGTTGACATGCAGCATAGGAGAGAAGATCAGCCAGGGTTAAAGGTTGAGCAAGTTGAAGAAAGATCTAGCAGTGATCACACATATCCAATGGTGGTCGCTATACCGCTATAGAAAGAATATCACCAGTTATCATAGCGACTTGGCAACTAAGCACGTGCGGAAAAGGCAAAGGAAAGGTGAGCGGCTAAGAGATTAAAGATCAAGCAGTTTGAGGGCAAATCAACGGCCATCGCTATACCACATGATGAAGGTGCTCGATAGTTATTCCCTATGACTTGGCGACTGATGAAATGGAAGTAGAGGTGGCCATCTAGGTGGAATAAGAATGAATAAGGATGCACCACATGGTAGAGAGAAGATAAAGAACCAAGGCAAGTTGGGGTTAAAGATTGAACACATTGATCACATCCAATGGTGATCGCATAGATCCGATGGTGGTCGCTATGGCGCTAATGAAAGCTGCACACCAGGTTATCGCCATGACTTGCGACAAGGTGGGTCTAGTCCAGATGACGGTTCAAATGGTAGACAAAGTGGACCCACGAACTAGTCAGACGCTGACATGTGGCAAAAAATCTATAATTGAGTGCATGTCTAAGTCAACCTTGAACTTGAACTTCAAAAATGGTTTAATGGTTCAAAATGCTTCAAAGTTTAGTGGTTCAACGCTTCAAAATGGTTCAATGGTTCAAAGTTCATTAGCATCGCTCGTTCCTATGGGCCCAAGATGATAAAAGCAAACCAGCAGAGATAAAAAGCAAGCAGGTTCCTGAAGATCTAGTGGTGGTCGCTATATCGCATGATGAAGATGTGTGGTGTTTATTTGCTGCAACTCGGTGACCAAGTAGTGGGGCCCACTAAGGAAGCAATTTGGAGGAAGAAATAAAGAATGCAAATTAAGGTTGATCGGGTGGAAGAGCTTCATTCTGGTAATGAGTCCAGGCCATGCTAAGATGGCAGGGAAGGAACCCCAGAACCAACCCGAATGTGACACGTGGCCAGCCCAATAGAAAAGAAGGTGAAATAGAGCATATCATTAACCATCGGAATAAGTGTTTTAGTGCTAACCTGATGACCCGATGAAGAAAAGCAATGCTAGTTACAGTCAGAAGCCAAAAGTGGTGGTAGGCAAGGTAGCGTCTAAGGATCCATGCAAAATAAAAGGAAGTCATCAGGTAGTTTGCGATCCATACGAGATAAGAAGAAGTCATCCAGTTAATGTAGGTGATTATTAAGCTCAGAGAAAGTTTGCATGAGTCTTTTTCACAATCTTGAGGTGATAAGGAATGATTTTGAGTGCCATATGGGTCAACTTTTAGTTGACTAATAGTTTGAACTAAATTGCATGAGTTTTTCTCATGATTTTGAGCCTTTTTGGTGACTTTTAATTTCTACGAGAGGATCAGTTTTTAAATGAGATATTTTCAGTGAGAGTTCATCTTCAGTCATTCTGGAGTTATCTTTCCTCTACCTTTTGGAAGGTTTCTGTATAAAGTGAAAAAGTTTTATCTTTCTTCAGTAGTTCTTGATGATTCTCTTGTTGGTTTTAGCAAAGGATACATTCTTGTATCTCATATGAAGTTTTATGATAGAATTATGAATAAAAATCATCATCTTATGCCTTATTTCTTTATAGTTCATTTTCTTATTCATGATTGAGAGCTAGTTTATTGTGTTATTGTTTAAATAACCTTTAAATTTTCAATCATTTATAAGTCACAGGTTGTGCATTGTGATAACTTGGTTCATTTGGTTGATTGTGAAAGTTTCTCTTTCCTTTCAATTTCTTGAAGTTTAAATCCTTTGCATGAAATATTTATGTGTTATGAACCAGAAGTCTATTTGTGTAGATTGGTGTTTTTGGGAGTGTATCTCTATCATTTTGAGATATCTTATTGATGCTTCACCTTGGTTTAGCATTTGCATGTCATTCTATTTTTATTTTTATTTTTCTACCCTTTTTCTCAGTAAAGATTTAGAGTTATTCACAGGGAACCAACCCTTCATGTGGAGGTTAATTCTCACTATAGGCAACCCACAGGCCTGAGAATTATCCCATGTGTCACCAAGTTGCTTGAGCTTTCAGCTTGTGCATTACGGGTGCAATTTGAGTGACAACAGTTTTTGGCATGCCTAGTGGGACACGTTTGAACTATCTCAGTTCAACAAAAAATCACTCTTGTTGTTTTTGGTGTGAGGAGCAGTAATTCCAGCCTTCGAAGGCAATGATTTTCATACCTGGTGACTCATTTTCTTGGTTTCTATGCAGATCCAGTGACATTTTATAGCATATGAGAAAGTATAAAACTAGATAGAGTGAGGATTTGGTTGAGCATATTGAGCTACCACCATTGCAGAGAAGGTCAAGGACAACGAAAAAGATAGAGAAAGCAACAAATTCAGTAGTTGAGTTTCCAGAAAATTCTTCAGTTGAAGTTTTTTAGGAAATTCTAGATTCTAATCTCCTGTCTAATTCGTCTCCTCTACCTAATTCTCAACCTAATTTTGCCACCCGCATAAATCCCCTTTTTGCAACTACTCCAATTCAACCACCTATTACCCAAAGTCCACAAGTAAATCCACTTGTTATTCCAATGGCTCTGCCAAGAGCTCAACCTTTTGTACCTTTCAATCAAGGCAGCCCTTTGAATCTTACTCATTATGATGATATTCCTATAGCAACATTGAAAAGCCTACCTTTTTTCATAGGAGAATATCAGACCACTCCCATAGAACATATAAGGGATGTAGCTTCATTGTGTGGTGTACATCATATCACACAAGAGAATGTTGCAATCAGACTCTTGGCTACCTAATTTAAAGGGAAAGTGCTTCAGTGGTTCAGGGGACTACCTGTAAACTCAATTGATACCTGGGATCAGTTGGGTGATAGATTAAATTCATAGTTTGAGGACAAATCTGACCATTTGTCACTATTAGAACAACTGAGTACCATAAAGAGATCCCCTCAAGGGAAAATGACCGAATTCAATTTTTGTTTCCAGAAGACTTGGAGCAGAACCCCTGTCAGAGTAAGGCCTACTCCTTCTCATGCATTTCTATCTTATCTTAGAGTCCTTAATAGTGACATTTCAGTCATGATTCAGTCTATGGGTGCAAATACTCTACCAAATGCATTTGATGTTGCTATTAGGGCAGAAAACTGCCTAATTCAAGCTAGTAAAATATCCCCTAGGCCCCCAATGCCCATATTTCCAAAAATACAACCTATTGTACCACTTTTAGAGCCTCCTCTAGTCACTGTCCCACCTTTACAAGCACTGAATTATCAAGTTGCGGCCCAAGCAAATACTCTCACTCCCGAATCAAGAGTTTCAGGAGTTTAAAAATGAAATAAAAACCATGTTCCAAGGCTTTGGTAACAAAATGATCAATATTGAGAAGCAAGTTTACCAAAACACCAAGCCTTATCAAGCCCCTTATCAGAATAATCATCAGAACGGGCCTCCTTATCAAGCCGACCCTCAGGGTCAAAGGAGAAATTATAACCAAAGATCTACTATACCTTACAATCCCAACACTACTAGCACATCTAGAGATATCGTCCCAACTCAAAACAATATGGAATCAGATTATGATTTGTATTATCCTTGCAACCGACCTCATAATCAGACCACTTGTTCAAATGGTATACTACATCAAGCACTCATGGTTCAAAATAATGTTGTTGTCTTAGAAGATAGTACTCATGGAACTCATGATCAACAAGTTTCTCATTCTAAACAAGGCCTGGATGTTACCTTGGTCAATTGGCAAGGTGAAGAATTTTGTGGAGTAAATCAACCACAAGATCAGAATCAGTCCTACACTTCTATTGCAGCCAATACACGGTCCAAAAAGAGAGCCATTGATATAGGACACCAAGCTGATAAAGGCATCAATCAAGCTTCTACAAGTCGACAAGCACCACATGGACCTCAACCCACTCCAAATATACAAATCCTACCAAAAGGGCAACCAGTGGTCAACAAGGATCAACCAAGAGGTCAATTACCAATAGCACAAGTTCAAGAGGATGCAATTGTTAAAAGAGGGCAATAGAAGGTTGGTACAAGCTCATTTAATATTTTGGATCAATTGAAAAAGATGCATGTCAGTGTCTCAATGTGGGACTCCTTAGCTCTACCAAGGAAAAAAGATTTGCTTAAAAATGCCTTGTCTAACATCTCTTTGTCACAAGAGCTTCCTAATGAGCAAGCCAAAGTAGTCTTATCCAATGCTCCTCAAGAAAAGAAGGGTGAACAAAAAACTCAGAAGTTTAAACTCCCTCCTTTTTATCTGACTTTAATCATAGGTCAGCACCTAGTGCATAAATGTATGATTGATTCAGGTGCAAGTAGTTCTGTCATGCCAAAGAAGATAGTTGATAAGCTGGGTTTGACATATGAGCCTCTTTTGAAAGGGGTAGTCCAGTTAGATGGGACAGCAGTAAACACACTAGGTGTGATTAACAATTTGGATCTCATATTGCATGCATGCCCAAACTTCTCAAACCCACAAGATGTCTACATCATAGATCTTCCACCTTACTTTGCTTTGTGTTTGTCTAGACATTTCACAACCAAGTTGGGTGGGTATTTGTCTTCTGATTGGTCACACATGTTTCTCAGAACAAGATATTGTACTAAAGTGACCATAAAATCAGAATTGTTAGCTAATGATCATATAGAACCATATATCCCAAGTGATGTTAATGCAAATTTGTCTATACAAGAATCTAATGAACAACCTGATATCCCATATCCAAAAACTCCAATAGAAGGGATACCTGATGTAGTATTAGATGAATGGGCAGTAGAGAATGATGAGGAAGATCCATTCAAACATATGGAAGAACTAGAGATAGGTGTCTACATGATCCATGAAGAAGGTGTCGCTGTCGCTAATCTTGAAAAGGATGACAATAAATTGTCCAATCAGCAGGGTGAACAACAGAACAATGAATTGTCGCAACTCTATTTTGATGGCTGAAGGAGCAAGTTTGGTTCAGGTGGTGGTGTTATGTTAATCTCTCCTGAAGGTAAGAAATACTTTTTAGCCTTTACATTTTCTTTTAGATGTACTAATAATATAGCTGAATATGAGTCACTTGCACATGGATTGGAATGGGCTAGAAAAAGAAAGGTAAAGTGTTTGCAAGTATTTGGGGACAGTGAGCTAGTGGTAAATAAAGTAAGAGGTGTCAATGTGACTAAAAATGACATCCTTAAAATATATAAGCATAGGATATGGGACTTAATTGAAGAATTTGATGCTTTCAATTTGTTGTCAGTGCCTAGAAATCAGAATAAGGAAGCAGATAATTTGGCTGCCTTGGGTGCTCAATTTGACATACCAAATGAGGTAAGCAATATTGAAAGACAACAATATGTCAAAGTGGTTGTTAGGCCTTCAATTCCAGATAACAGTGTCAATTGGCAAGTCTTTGATTCAGATGAACAAATTATTAATTTTCTTATTGAAGAGGTTGAATTTGCAGCTGGTAATCAACATAAGTTTGTAAAGCAATATGAAAATCAGATTCTTCAATTGAAAACTAATAAGCTGCCAAAGGGATTGGTAACCCTTGAGTCAATCTTTAACACTGATGATTAGGTTAGAAAGGAAAAGGGTAGCATGTTAGTTAAAGAGGAGCACTACGAACCTATTGAGATCTTTAGAGATAAGTTATTAAATATTGGAAAGGTATGTACAACTGATGAGAAACAAGCATTTGTTTTGCTTTGTCAAGAGTTCAATGATGTATTTGCATGGTAGTATGAAGATTTTAAGGGATTTAACCCCGCATTAGCCCAACACACCATAGAGTTGGAAGTTGATGCCAAGCCTATGAGACAAAAGTAAAGGCCCCTTAATCCAAAGCTTGAGCATCTCATGAAGATAGAACTAAATAAGTTGATCTAAGGTAATATCATCTTTCCTATAAAGCATACATCTTGGGTTTCAAATTTGGTTCCCGTAAGAAAGAAGAATGGTGAGCTTAGACTTTGTGTAGACTTTAGAGATCTTAACAAATCTTCTCTAAAAGATCATTACCAACTGCCCTCAATGGAACAAATGTTACAAGTAGTTTCAGGTTCAGATAGATTTTCACTACTTGATGGTTATTCTGGTTATAATCAGATTCTGGTAAAAGAAGATGACCAATTTAAAACTGCCTTTACTACAAAATGGGGAACAATGGAATATAGGAAAATGCCTTTTGGTTTGTCTAATGTAGGGGCAACCTTTTAAAGGGCAATGGATATGGCCTTCCAAGGTCTTATAAATAAATTTGTTTTGGTTTATCTTGATGACGTAACCATTTTTTCAAAGCATGTGGAAGAGCACTTTTCTCACTTAAGGCAGATTTTTGAAAGGTGTAGAGAATATGGAATATCTTTAAATCCCAAAAAGTGCATTTTTTTCATACACGAGGGTAAGTTGTTGGGCTATATTGTCTCCAAACATGGAATAACCATAGATCTAGAGAGGGTAAGTGCTATTTTAGCTTTCCCTTTACCTACACATAAGAAAGGCCTTCAAAGATTTATAGGCAGAATCAATTTTGTAAGGAGATTCATCCCTAATAAAGCATTTCTTTTGAAGCCATTGACTAGCATGCTTAAGAAAAATGTTAAAATCAGCTGGTCCAAAGAGGCTGAGAATAATTTTGAAGAAATTAATATAGCCATTGCATCAACACCTACTTTGATTAATCTAGACTTTGCAAAGGATTTTATATTATATGCTTTTGATACTTTTGATACTATTTCAGCTATGTTGATTCAACAGAATGATGAGGGATTGGAACAACCAATAGCATTCTTCAGCCAAGGCCTAGAAGGGTACAAAACAAATTATTCTTTTGTTGAGAAACATGCATTAGCAGTCATTAGAAGTCTAAATAAATTTAGACACATGCTTTCAAATAACAAAATTTGCCTAATGGTTGCTCATCCTAGTATAATTTTTTTTTTGTTGAATAGAGATCTTAACGACAAAAGAGCTGGTTGAATCACAAAACTCATGGAGTATGATGTCAATATAAAGGTAATGAAGCTGATTAGAGGTAAGGGATTATGCGAACAACTCGCTGGTCACAATGAAAACACCAAACAAGAAAGTGAAGAAGTTGTCCTAGCTCATGAAGATAATGTGCCAATTGTTGTAGCAACACCTCCTACAAGTTGGGTGCAAGAAATGGTGAATTTTCTTCAGATTGGTGAGTGTCCTAAAGGCCTGAACAATGCTAAATGAAGATACTATAGACTTCAAGCTATCCCTTATATCATTTTGGATGAAATTTTGTCTAGAAAAGATTTTAATGGTGTATTCTTAAGATGGATAGATTCAAATCAAACTGAGAGAATATTAGAGGAATTCCATAATGGACTAGTTGGTGGTCACTTTGCACCATGGACTATAGCATTAAAGGTCATGAGGGCATGATATTTTTGGCATGATTTGCATAAAGATGCCTATTCTTTGGTAAGGAAATGTAAGAATTGTAAAATATTTGTAGGCAAACAAAAGATGGCAGCTTTACCCCTACAACCTGTTTAAATTGAACAACCATTCATGAAGTGGGGTCTTGATTTTATCGGAGTCATCAATCCACCTTCAAGTTCTAGGCATAAATGGATCTTGATAACCACTGATTACTTTACCAAGTGGATTGAAGTTGTACCCTTGAAGGAGGCAGATGAAAGTGTAGTCCTAAACTTTTATCAGGACTTAGTAGCAAGGTTTGGTATCCCTGATTCTATTATTTCAAACAATGCATTAGCTTTTATAGGATTTAAGATTGTTAGGTCCTGAAGACAACTGAGAGGGGGGGGTGAATCAGTTGTCAAATAAATTTAAACCAAAAACAACTTATCCAACTTAATGCTTAATACCGGTAAACTAGTTAAGTATGCCGGTAGACAGTTATAATAGTTAATTGCTATACCGGTAAAGATTAATGCATGAAAGTAAAACACAAAGTCATCCACAACACATAACACCAATATTTGTACATGGAAATCCTGTAAGGGGAAAAACCATGGTGGGAAACCTTACCCACAATCAGATGATACTACTACAGATAGTAAGTTTACATAAATGGGGTTTGCACATGCAGAAAGGCCAACAGCCTAGAGCTCACTTCTCAATCACAAAATGGGAGTCACACTGACTACAGTTGGATGGTTAAATCCAATAAGAATGTACTACACAAAATAGCATCTTCATATGCTGGATTTAGTACCGGTGTAATGCTGATATGCTCTCACAAAAACCTAGCTTCACCTTCAAATTATGTCTACGTGTATAGCTCTGCTTATTCTTGCATATACCTCTGCACAATCCTTTTTCGCATTCGACATTTGATCTTACAAATAAGATCTTACACTTATACCATAACCTAAGACCAATTTTAGTAGGTTGACTCTACAAGATATTACAATAAAAAGATTTACAAACTGTAAAGTGGTAAAATCGAACCCTAGTTGTTCTCCCCTCCCCAAGTCCGAGGAGAGAGAAGGGAGGTCACTAGGGTTGATGGTTTTCACTTAGGAGGGACTTTACATTCAAAAGAGGGGTTGAAACCCACAAGATCCAATCCCATGCAATGCAAGATTGGATTCTAAATGAGTTTCAAGGGTTAAGACATCAAGGATACCCTCTTTTGTAAAGAATCTAGATAGAATGATTGAACTAGGAATGCATGTAGAAGCAAGAAAGATTCGCTTGTAAATAGAGATAGGAATATGGGATGAAGCTGTGGACCTGGAATTAGTAGTAAAATGTCAAGATAGTGCTGTTCTGCAAATTTGAGTGAAAGTTGACGGGATGATGGCGCCCGGCGTGCACACGGTCCTCCAAAAAATCTGCGAAACGAAGGGGGATCTGTTCATCTCTGCACAAGGATTCCAGATCTTCAATTACAGCCACGTACCTACAACCTACACACATAAAAGAGAGGATGATTGGGGGGTTAGGGATGAGGGGTTTGCCTTTAGGTCAAACCCCGGTTTTGGAATTAACCAAGAAATGAGAATGTTGTAAATGTAAATGTTTGTAATGTAAACAAGTATTGATACCTTGTTGTAAGAATGTTTGTATTCTTACATGCAAAGGTGTAATGTATGTAGTATGTTGTATGTTGTATGTGATCTCCTCTTCAATGGTTGAATACTTGTCTTGAATGCAACACCTAGCCTTGAATGGAGACTTAGAATGCTCAATTGCTTGAAGGAATGCTTGAATGCTTGAATGTTTGAATGTTTTAATATCTCTTTTGCACCTTGCTCACATATGTCCTCCTCTCTTTTTGAGAGAGGAAATGTAGTTTATATACTTGTCAATTAGGGTTGATAGACTGATTTTCCCGACCTTAGGCCGACCAGGAAACAATATTTCCCAAATTGCAAACTTAAAGACCCGATGCCCAAAAGAGACCGGGCCCAAAATAGGGCCAGGGACCAAGGCACTGGGCGCCATGGTCCCACCTCCCGGGATAGCAGGGTGCAAGGAGGGATCATGCCAAGGTGCGGAAAAATGCAGTTTTTGGTGTCACAAGCAGGTTTCGGGGTCTCCATTCAGGTTTAACATTGCATCACCATCGTGAAGACCCAAATGCAGTCGAAATTGCAAGTGTCGCAATTTTAGGACGCTACACAAACAATACAATATCCGATGGAATAATCGATTGAACATGTCGGCTTAATGCATTTACAACAATAATTATTCATCTCAATAGCGTGCCATGTTGATCTGGAAAAGATAAACCTGCCGGTGTAACCCTAGACCTATTTGCTGGTAACAGCAAATATACAACTATGAATATACCAATGAACAAAAATCTAGGACAAGATGTCCAAACGATGTCTTCGACATAACCATGTGTTTTCCATATCTTTCCAAGTGGCGGTGATCATTATATCTTGACGGTGTACCAGATACCAATAATTGTGCAATAGTTACTTGCTTGCCGGTGAATGCTGCTGGATCTCCAAAGTGCTAGTGTTTTAGTAGGTGTTGACATCAATGACAAAACCATACCAAAATACCAACAATCTCCCCCTTTGGCATTGATGGCAACACAAGATGGAAAAACCATCAAAGTGCCAAAAACAGAAATGCCAAGTACCAAAAACCAACAATCTCCAAAAAGATCATAACCAAAAATCAAAATATAGATACAGAGAGTAATAATCTCTCCTAAACAACAATCACTCCCCCTGGGAGCAACATGTGTTTTCTTTGTGTTTCTCAAAGTTTTTCCATACCAATCTCTCCCCAAAAGATAATGTGTTTTTCCATAGATATCTCTCCCCCTTTCACATCAAATGCCAGAGTTACAATAAAACCAATTTCATAAACAAAATACCAATCAATTCAATATACCAACTACTCCCCCTGAGAAGTAGCTTCCCATCAAAGACCGGAAAAAGATTTCTCTGTTAATTTTGTCGGTTGATGATACCACATCAATTGTCTAAGTCTCTACCGGTGGTGGTATGAATCCAAGCTGATATCTAAGATATTCAAAAGTCTCCTTAGGCAAAGGTTTAGTAAAAATATCTGCAATCTGCTTTTTAGTATTCACATAAACCAGTTTTATCTCCTTTGCTTCAACTTTTCCCTTAGAAAATTCAGTTTGATAGAAACATGTTTGGTTTTAGAATGTAATACCGGATTCTTAGATATATCAATTGTTGTAGTGTTATCACAATAGATAGTAATAGGTTCCTTGCATTTTACCTTTATGTCTTTCAACATTTGCTTAAGCCATAGTACCTGTGTACAGTTAGTTGCTGCTGCAACATATTCTGATTCTGCTGTTGATAAAGATGTACAACTTTGTTTCTTACTCAACCAAGAAACTAATCTGTTTCCAAGAAAGAATGCTCTGCTAGTGGTGCTTTTTCTATCATCCACATCTCCTGCCCAATTTGCATCTATGTATGCACATAATTCAAAGTTTTCATCTCTAAGATACCATAATCCAAGATTTATAGTGCCTTGTAAGTACCGAAAAATCCTTTTTACTTCTGATTCATGATTTTCTCTAGGATTACATTGAAATCTTGAAACAATACATACTGCATTCATAATATCAGGTCTAGTTTGTGTCAAATACAGTAAACCTCCTATCATAGATTTGTATCTAGTTGGATTAATAGGTGTAGATTCATCCCTTTGTGATAATTTGTCATTTGTTGTCATAGGTGTGCTTACCGGTTTAGAGTTTTCCATCCCAAATTTCTTTGGTAACTCTTTTAAGTATTTGGATTGACTCAAGAATATACCTTTATCAGTCTGTGAAATCTGCAATCCTAAAAATAATTTTATTTCTCGAATCATAGACATTTCAAATTCTTGTTGCATTTTAATAGAAAATTCCTTACATAATCCATCTTCTCCTCCAAAGATTATATCATCAACAAATACTTCTATAATCAAGATGTTATCATTAGTTACTTTATAATATAAATTGTTGTCTGCATTTCCTTTAGTAAAACCAATCTTTAAAAGATACTTATCCAATCTTGTATACCAAGCTCTTGGAGCTTGTTTTAGTCCATACAGAGCTTTTCTTAACCTGCAAACCATATCATTGTCATCTGCCAAAGAAAATCCATCAGGTTGTTCAATGTATACTTCCTCTTCAAGATCTCCATTTAAAAATGCACATTTAATATCCATTTGATAAACTTTGTAGTTCTTGTGTGCTGCAAAAGCCAAAAATAATCTGGTTGCCTCAATTCTAGCTACCGGTGCAAAGGTTTCATTGTAATCAACTCCTTCTTTCTGAGAATATCCCTTATACACTAGTCTTTCTTTATTTCTGACAACCTTACCATCATCATTAAGTTTGTTTCTAAATACCCATTTGGTTCCAATTACATTTTTATCTTTAGGCTGGGGAACTAATGTCCAAGTGTTATTTTTCTTAATCTGTTCTAATTCTTCTTCCATAGCTTTAATCCAAAATTTATCTTCACATGCCTCATTAACTAGATGATGGTTCAATTTGAGAAATAAGACACACCTCTTCATTTGTCAATCTTCCTCTTGTCATAACTCCTTTAAACTTGTTTCCAATTATCCGATCTTCAGAGTGATTCAGTCTTACATACCGGGGTGTCTTGGTTTGTTGTTGTTCCTCAATTACTGTGGAATCCTCAAATGATACCGAGGTAACTGGATCTTCATTTTGTACTGGTGGATTCAATGTAGGTTCATTTCTCAAAATTTATGTTTCCGGTTCAGAGTCCATATACCTTGAAGTTCCTCTGAATTGTTCATCAATCTTTACATTTGTACTTTCAACAATTTTCTGCAATCTCTTGTTAAAACATCTATATGCTTTGCTCTTAAATGAATAACCAAGAAATATTTCTTCATCACTTCTAAGATCAAATTTGCCAATATACTCATCTCTTCTGATATAACATTTACTTCCAAAAATTCTGAAATACTTAAGAGTAGGAGTATTACCAAACCATAGTTCATGAGGGGTCTTACCAGTTTCACCTTTGATGTGAACTTTGTTAAATGTATAGACCACTGTACTGACTGCTTCTCTCCAATATACATGTGGTAGGTTTGCTTTTGATAACATACTTCTTGCTGCATCCAAGATAGTTTTGTTTTTCCTTTCAACAACTCTATTCTGATGTAGTGTCTGAGGTGTTGATAGTTGTCTTCTGATTCCATTCACTTCATAGAATGTATTAAATTCGTTAGATGTAAATTCACCTCCTTGATCTGATCTTAAACATTTGATTTTCTTACCTGTTTCATTTTCTACCATTGCTTTGAACAGTTTGAACTTTCCAAGTGCTTCGAATTTTTCTCTAAGAAAAGTAACCCAACACATTCTAGAATAGTCATCAATGATTAGCATGAAATATCTATCACCTTGTAAGATTTTAGTTCTAGCTGGACCACATAAATCAGTGTGAATCAAATCAAGAGAATTATTTGATTTTTCTAGAATACTTTTGAAACTAGCTTTAAGTTGTTTTCCAAATTGACATTCCTTACATACTGTATTCTGAGGTTTGACAATTTTAGGTAAATCTCTAACTGCCTTAGTAGTACTGATCTTTACCATGCAATCAAAGTTTACATGACAGAGTCTCTTGTGCCATAACCAAATTTTATCTATATGTGCAATTAAGCATGTCTTTTCATTGTTATTCAAATGAAAGATATTACCTCTAGTCTGATTACTGGTTTCAATTTCCAAACTAGTTCTATTCATGATTTTGCATTTTCCATTTTTAAATTGTAACTGAAATCCTTTCTCAACTAATTGACCAACACTCAAAAGATTATGCTTTAATCCTTCAACATAGTAGACATTGTTAGTGTTATGCTTACCATCAAGAGATATTGTATCCTAACCTTTGATTGGACAAGTTTTATCATCTCCAAATCTCACTAAGCCGCCACTGTATTCTTGAAAGTTCAAGAATTTACCTTTGTCTCCTGTCATATGATGTGAGCATCCATAATCAATGATCCATTCATCCTTTACTTCAAGTTTAGCTGCCAAGGCCTGTACTACCGGTTGAGCAGTAGGTGCCAGTTGATCTTCTATTATAGCAACAAAAATCCATCCATTGTTTGTTGGATCTTCATCAAAATCATCAGTCACACCTTCATCAACAATGTAACAAGATTTGTCTTTATTCTTCTTAAATTTGTATCTCTGATATTCAGGGTTAGGCTTGTATGTTCTTCTAGCTTCTTCTCTTAGTCTAGCATGTCTATTAGGGCATGTTGAAGCCATATGACCAATTTTATTGTAGTTAAAACATTTAAAGGGTGCTTTACGTTCATACTTACTTCCAACTAGACCTTCAGGTATTTTCCTTGCAAATAGTGCTTCAAGTTCTTCAAGTTCTTCATTTTCTTTCCTACTTTCTTCAAGTTCTCTTGCATAAAAGGCTTTCCAATCAGATTTGTCAAATGATGGAGCAGATGATGTTGATTCTTTAAAGGCCAAATCTATCTTTATAGTAGCAACAAGACCAAATTCTTCAATTTCAAAAGTTGAAAGTTTCCCAATCAATGTATCCCTAATAACTGATGTATTAGGCACTGTTCTTAACTCATTTATAGCACTGAATTTCATTTTATATGCTGGTGGAAATCCTCTTAAGAATTTTGAAACAATTTCATCCTCACTTAAGGTTCCTCCACAACATTTAATACCCAAAACAATTTCATTTACTCTTTCCATTAAAGCAGAAATCCTTTCATCTTCTTCCATTTTCAGATGTTCATACCTGACTCAGAAGCTTTCAAGTTTTGCAATTTTAACTGTGGAATCTCCTTAATTCAGTGTTTCCAAATGATCCCAAATAGCTTTAGCAGTAGACCTATCTGATAGTCCCATGATTTGTTGATTTGATAATGTGCTCAAAAGTGCTTCTCTTGCTTTGCAATCATTTTCCTCATCTTTTGTCAAGTTAGCTAGACAAGGCTGACCTTGTACAACAATAGTATAACCATTCTTTGTAACTTCCCAAATGTCTTTTCCAATGCAATTTAGATGTGTCTCCATTGTGATCTTCCATATGCCATAGTTGGTTCCATCAAGTTTAGGACTATCCTTCCTGAAATAATTAGTAGACATTGGATCTCCTCAAGCTGTTAAACTTCTGCAAAAGAGGACTAGGCTCTAATACCAATTGTTAGGTCCTGGAGACAACTGAGAGGGGGGGGGGGGGGGGTGAATCAGTTGTCAAATAAATTTAAACCAAAAAAAACTTAACCAACTTAATGCTTAATACTGGTAAACCAGTTAAGTATGCCAGTAGACAGTTATAATAGTTAATTGCTATACCGGTAAAGATTAATGCATGAAAGTAAAATAGAAAGTCATCCACAACACATAACACCAATATTTGTAAGTGGAATCCCTATAAGGGGAAAAAATATAGAGGGAAACCTTACCCACAATCAGATGATACTACTGTAGATAGTAAGTGTACATAAATGGGGTCTACACATGTAGAAAGGCCAACAGCCTAGAGCTCACTGCTCAATCACAAAATGGGAGTCACACTGAATATAGTTGGATGGTTAAATCCTATAAGAATGTACTTCACAAAATAGCATCTTCATATGCTGAATTCAGTACCTCTGTAATTTTGATATGCTTTCACAAAAACCTAGCTTCACCTTCAAATGATGTCTGCATGTATAGCTCTGCTTATTCTCCCATATACCTTCACACAATCCTTTTTCGCATTCCACATTTGATCTTACAATAAGATCTTACATTTATACCATAACCTAAGACCAATTTTAGTAGGTCGGCTCTACAAGATATTACAATAAAATCATTTACAAACAATATAATATCCGATGCAATAACCGATTGAACATGTTGGCTTAATGAATTTACAATAATAATTATTCATCTCCATAGAGTGTCATGTTGATCTGGAAAAAACAAACCTACCGGTGTAACCCTAGACCTATTTGCCGGTAACAACAAATATACAACTATGAATATACCAATGAACAATAGTCTAGGACAAGATGTCCAAACGATGTCTTCGACATAACCATGTGTTTTCCATATCTTTCCAAGTGCCAGTGATCATTATATCTTGTCGGTGTACTAGATACTAGTAACTGTGCAATAGTTACTTGCTTGCCGGTGAATGCTGTTGGATCTCCAAAGTGCTAGTGTTTTAGTAGGTGTTGACATCAATGACAAAACCATACCAAAATACCAACAAAGATTACTGATTGGGCTGCCAATCATAGCATATTTTTTAGTACTTTGTCCAATTATTACCCTCAGGGTAATGGACAAGCTAAGTCTACTAATAAGAACTTGATTAGGATAATGAAGAGGACAATAGAAGATAATCAGAGAACTTGGCACACTCAGTTGAAACATGCATTGTGGGCTGATAGGATCACCCCTAAGAGAGCTACAGGTATATCTCCCTATGTCCTTGTTTATGGTAAAGAGGCAAGACTCCCAATTTTAGTTGAAATGCCTACACTAACTCTGATGAGAGAGCTAGAATTGTTGCAAGAAGAACCCATGCAGGTTAGGTTGGTAGAACTAATAGAGTTGGAGGAGGTAAGAAAGCAAGCATTGTTGACTATTGAAAATCATCAAGCTCAAATGAAGAGGACTTTTGATAGAAAGGCAGCTCTGAGAGTTTTCAATGAGGGAGATTTGGTTTTGAAATGGGATGAATTAAAGAGTAAGCCTGGAAAGCACACTAAATTTGATGCCTTATGGGATGGCCCATACATCATTACTAAGAAAAAGCAACATAATGTTTTTCAGCTTTCAAAGTTGAATGGTGAGACCCTTCCAATCCTAGTTAATGGGATTCATCTCAAATCTTGTCTTTGAGATTTCATTTAAGCTAATAAGTGTCGATACACATTCTATTTTTGCTATTCTATTTTTCAATAAGTTCTCATGCACAGTTTAATGGTTTTTATGTTAAGCAACACCACTTGTTTTTTTTTCTTCTAGTTTTCTTGTTTTATTTTGTTGTCATGCTATAGAGCAACTGAATTTCCAAGAATTTCCATTTAGAGAGAGGGTTGAAATGACTCCATAAGCCCAATGGATAAGCCATGACTGGTCTATAGTGTTTAGCAAGCAAACACTTTGCAGAAGTTGCCAAAAATGTTACCAAATTTTGCACATGCCAAATTTAGTGCCCTAATGAAGCCTTGCATTCATTTGTTTTGAAAAGATCAAATCATGAACCAGGGAGAAATGCACTGTTTTTATCTAGCTTGTTTGCTTCATGTGCAGATACAAGAAAGTAAGATAGCATGTAGGTTAAAATGTGGCTCCGATGAGGGTTGAGCTTAGCATGTTGTAGACCACAGAGATATTTATGCTCCATTGCTGATGAAATGCCAAAAGAAGCTCAGAGCAAATACAATCGGCCCGTGTAAAGTTTTTACTTGGGCACCAAAGAGGGTTTTAAAAGGCTAGAGAACTTCCAATCATTTTCAGTCATCCGATAGGAAGAACATTTATCCCACATTGGTCGCGGGGAGGAGCATTTTTGTATTTAAAGCCAAGGTCACATATAACTATAGTGTCAAAGCTTATGGGATTTTGGCAAGAAAAGGCAACTCATGACCTGGTAGACCCCACGCGTGCACATCTCAAGGCATCCTAAATTTTGTGACTGATTGTCAGGAAGAGGTTAAAGGTTGAGAAAGTTGAAGAAAGATCAATGGTAATCACATAGATCTAACGGCTATCGCTATGTCACTATGAAAAGATGCACACTAGATTATCGCCGTGACTTGGCAACTGATGGCATGGCAGAGCAGAGGGTATAAGACCAAAGATACGTGGTAGATAGGTGGCAGTCTAGTGGCTGGTGACATGGCATGGATGGGCCACATTGAGTAGATCTTGGCCACGATGAGTCCCAAAAAAGTTTCACCGAAGGCTCAGTTTCATCGACATAATAATATCGATGAAACTGTAGGTTCGATGAAACTGGTAATCGGCTTGCCAAAGGAATACTTTGGCTGAAAGAATGAGATTTAACAGAGAAGGATGCATGGTGGCCTAGCAGATAGGTGGTTCTCAAGTGGATCTCATGATCCAATCAGAGGATGACACATGTTGACACGCGATACAAGAGAGAAGATCAGCCAGGGTTAAAGGTTGAGCAAGTTGAAGAAAAATCTAGCGGTGATCGTATAGATCCGATGGTGGTCGCTATACTACTATAGAAAGAAGCTCACCAGTTATCATAGTGACTTGGTGACTAAGCACATGTAGAAAAGGCAAAGGAAAGGTGAGCGGCTAAGAGATTAAAGATTGAGCAGTTTGAGGGCAGATCAACGGTCGTCGCTATACTGCATGGTGAAGATGCTCGATAGTTATTCCCTACGACTTGGCGACTAATGAAATGGAAGTGGAGGTGGCTATCCAGGTAGTCATCCAAGTGCACTCAGAATGAATAAGGATGTGCCACATGGTAGAGAGAAGATGAAGAACCAAGGCAGGTCGGGGTTAAAGATAAAACAGATTGATCACATCCAACGGTGATCGCATAGATCCGATGGTGGTCGCTAAGGCACTAATGAAAGTTGCACATCATGTTATCAATGTGACTTGGTGACAAGGTGGGTCTAGTCTAGATGACAATCCAGATGGCAGACAAAGTGGACCCGTGACCCAATTAGTGGCTGACACGTGGCAAAAAATCTATAGATGAGTGGATGTCTAAGTCAACCTTGAACTTGAACTTCAAAAATGGTTCAATGGTTCAAAATGCTTCAAATTTCAGTGGTTCAACACTTCAATTTGGTTCAATGGTTCAAAGTTCATTAGCATCACTCGTTCTCATGGGCCCAAGATGATAAATGCAAACTAGCAGAGATAAAAAGCAAGCAAGTTCCTGAAGATCTAGCGGTGGTTGCTATACCACATGATGAAGATGTGCAGTGTTTATTTGCCATGACTTGGCGACCAAGTAGTGGGGCCCACTAAGGAAGCAATTCAGAGGAAGAAATAAATAACTCAGATTAAGGTTGATCGGATGAAAGAGCTTCAATCCGACAATGAGTATAGGCCATGCTAAGATGGCAGGGTAGGAACCTCGGAACCAACTAGGATGTGACACGTGACCGGCCTAATAGAAAAGTAGGTGAAATGGAGTGTATCATCGGCCATCAAAATAAGTGTTTCAGTGCTAACCCAATGACCTGATGAAGAAAAGCAATGCTAGTTATAGTCAGAAGCCGAAAGTGGTGGCAGGCAAGGTAGCATCCAGGGATCCATGCGAAATAAAAGGAAGTCATTAGGTAGTTTGCAATCCATGCGAGATAAGAAGAAGTCATCCAGTTAATGCAGGCAATTATTAAGCTCAAAGCAAGTTTGCAAGAGTCTTTCTCATGATCTTGAGGTGATAAGGAATGATTTTGAGCACCATATGGGTCAATTTTTAGTTGACTAAGAGTTTGAACTAAATTGCATGAGTTTTTCTCATGATTTTGAGCCTTTTTGGTGTCTTTTTATTTCTACGAGAGGATTTGTTTTTAGAGGAGATATTTTCAGTGGGAGTTCATCTTTAGGCATTCTAGAGTTATATTTCCTCTACCTTTTGGAAGGTTTTTGTATAAAGTGAAAAAGTTTTATCTTTCTTCACTAGTTCTTGATGATTCTCTTGCTGGTTTTAGCAGAGGATACATTCTTGTAGCTCATATGCAGTTTTATGATAGAATTCTGAATAAAAATCATCAGCTTATGTCTTATGTCTTTACAGTTCATTTTCTTATTCATGATTGAGATCTAGTTTATTGTGTTATTGTTTAAATTAACTTTAAATTTTCTGTCTCATTTATAAGTCACAGGTTGTGCATTGTGATAAATTGGTTCATTTGGTTGATTGTGACAGTTCCTCTTTCCTTTCAATTTCTTGAAGTTTAAATCCTTTGCATGAAATATTTATGTGTTATGAACCAGAAGTCTATTTGTGCAGATTGGTGTTTTTGGGAGTTTATCTCTGTCATTTTGATATATCTTATTGATGCTTCACCTTGGTTTAGCATTTGCAAGTCATTCTATTTTCATTTTTAGTTTTTCTACCCCTTTTCTCAGTAAAGATTTAGAGTTATTCATAGGGAACCAACCCTTCATCTAGAGGTTAATTCTCACTATAGGCAACCCACAGGCCTGAGAATTATCCCATGTGTCACAAGTTGCTTGATCTTTCAGCTTGTGCATTACGGGTGCAATTTGAGTGACAAGACATATTATAACCATCCGTAATAGTTGCACCAACACCACTTATTCAAATCTTCATCAATCAACTTCCTAACACTCAAGAACACTTAAAAACAACAACTTGAACAAGAAGGATAACTTGTGGAGCACCAAATCTCAAACCATTTGAAATGAAGATACACATGAACATCCAAAACATTCTCCCAAATCTGCAACCAAAGATATGATCATACTGGAGCACATCAAATCAATTCACCAAAACACTGCAACATTAAACACTAAAAACTAATCTCCAAATTGAAATCCATAACCTGATCAAATCACCACATATCATCATGAAACCAACATTGAATTGACCAAAGACACTTCATTACTAAAATCACAATTCCATACAAGCACATCTAGAACATGCCAACTAGAACAACCAAACCAACTCTCTGCAACATTGGAACATAGGAATATGTTGACATCAATGACAACAACATATTCTAGTAGCAACAATATCCAACAATCTCCCTATTTGGAATTGATGGAAACATATGAATGTGAACAAAAATCAATGCAAAGGAAAACTCCCCCTAAGATCACGCACACAAAGCTCCAAAGATAAGGCATTTTTTCACATGCTTCTCTCCCCTTTGACAAAAATGCCAAAGAAAAAATATAGATCATTCTTCTCTCCTCCTTTATAGGATACTATCACAACTCTTAACATCTGAACCACTGACTACTCTGACTGAATAGCAGCACCAACTCATCAACCCAAATAAAAGGATAAGACTTTGAAGTCCATCCGATTGATGCAACTTCATGCATCTAGTTTTCATCAGTTGGGACAAAGACACATAACTTGTCTCTCAAATAGACAAATGTATTTGTAGGAAAGGGCTTAGTGAAAATTTTATAATATGATCTTTTGTAGATACATATTCCAATCTAACTTCTTCATCACTGACTTTCTCCCTCAAGAAATGATACTTAATTGATATATGCTTTGTTTTAGAATGTAGTGTTGGATTCTTGGAAATATTAATAGCACTTGAATTATCACAATATATAACAGTAGGCTCATCATACATAACTCCAATATCCTTCAACATCTACTTCATCCAAACCACCTGAGTACAGTTGCTAGCAATAACAATGTATTCAACTTCAATAATAGATAAAGATGTAGCATCTTGTTTCTTGCTGGACCATGGAATAAATTTCTTTCCAAAAAAGAATGCTACACCGGTATTTCTCTTCCAATCATCAACATCACCTACCTAATCAGCATCAATATAAGAACATAACATGAAATCATCATTCTTCGGATACCACAAATCATTGTCAACAGTCCCCTTCAAGTATCTAAAAATCCTCTTTACAGTAGTAACATGACTCTCTTTAGGATCAAATTAAAATCTAGCACAAAGACAAACAACATGCATAATATCTGATCTAGTTTGAGTTAAGTACAACAATCCACCAACCATAGATCTATACAAAGTCATATTAACTTTCTGAATTTCATCATTCTTAGGCAACTTGCACCCAATCACCATAGGAATTCCAACAAGTTTAGAATCATCTAACCCAAATTTCTTCAACAGATCCTTCACATACTTAGATTGAGAAATGAAAATGTCTTTGCCAGTCTGTGTAATTCTCAACCCTAAGAATAATTTCACCTCACCTATCATAGACATCTCAAATTCCTTTTGCATATCATCAACAAACTTCATACTCAAGGCATCATCTCCTCCAAAAATAATGTCATCAACAAATACTTCAACAATAAAATTTTTATCATTATCAACCTTAAAGTATAAATTACTATCAGAAGTACCTTTACAAAATCCCAACTTCAAAAAGTACCTGTCCAATCTAGCATACTAGGCTCTAGGGGCTTGTTTCAGTCCATACAGTGTTTTCTTCAATTCACATACCATATCTCCTTCATCTGATAAAGAAAATTCATTTGGTTTCTCAATGTAAACTTCCTCTTCAAGATCACCATTCAAAAAGGTTGACTTAACATCCATCTGATATACCTTAAAATTCTTGTAAGTAACATATGCAAGCAACAATCTAACAGCTTCAATTCTAGCTACCAGAGAAAATGTCTCTTCATAATAAATTCCTTCCATCTATGAACATCCCTTACACACCAATATTTCTTTGTTTCTAACCACTTCTCCAACTTCATGTAGTTTATTCTGAAACACCCACTTAGTGCCAATCATATTTTTGTCTTTAGGTCTCAGAACAAGCTCCCAAGTGTTATTCTTCTCAATCTGATTCAACTCTTTTTCCTTTTCTTTTATCCAATTATCATCTTTACATGCTTCTGCAACATCTTTAGGCTCAATCTTTGAAATCAAACATATTTGTTCAACAACAATCCTTCTCCTAGTAATCACACCTTTATTCTTATCACCAATAATTTGATTTTCTAAATGATTCAATCTTACATACCTTGGGGTCTTCTGATTATTATGATTCTTAGGCTCATGAAATTCTTAACTGGCAAAAACAATATCCTGATCAACTATCTCCATCGGATCATTCTGCTTCAAGATCTTAGTCTACACAGGCTTTGAAACAATCCCCTGATCAATAAATTCATATCTACATGCTCTGATATACTTTCCAAGAAATTCATCTGTTAGACAGTTTAAATAACCGGAAGACAACTGAGAGGGGGGGGGTGAATCAGTTGTCACAGATTACCGAAACCATTAGCAATTTTAATTTTAATACTGAAACCCAAAACATTAATACCAGAATAGCAGTTAAACCAATTAAGCATAAAAATAATCAAAAAATAAATACCATCCACATAACACCAATATTTGTACGTGGAAAACCTGGTAAAGGGAAAAACCATGGTGGGAAGCCTACCCACATTCAAATAATACTTCTGCAGTAAGTATGCGAATTACAATTGAGGGGCCTGCACTTGCAGGAAGGCCAATAGCCTAGAGCATACTGCTCATCACAAAAGGAGCCTCACAGACTACATAGAAATCTAGACTATAATTCAGAGAAGTGTTGAACTACAAAAGATAGCATCTCCTATGCCTGAGTACAGTTCCGGTTAAGCTCAATACTGAAGGACTAAATCCTATTACATAAACCCAATTCGATCTCCAATGATCGACCAACTCCTTTGCCTGAATGATATTACATTATTTGCACATTATATTCCTTGACCATGACGTCTAAAATAACCATGATAATCTACAATGAGATCTTACATCTATATATACAAACCCTCGACCATAAACAATCAGGTCAGCCACCCGACAATAAACCAATTACATAATTACAAACCATTTTGGCCTAAACCAAACAAATAATATCAATACATAAGACATCCCAAAAATACATCAATAAGTCATATCCACACATTACATTAAAGTTGATCCATAACCTAGATCAACCAGGACCAAGTATAGGTCCACACACTATAGAAATGATTTCCATTTGCCAAGTCTTGAACATGATCATCAATAACATCTTAAAACTCCACCAGAAATTGCACCAACACCACTTATGCAATTCATCAAAGATCTCCACCAAATGCTCTGCCGATGAAACCCTCGCTGGAACCAAAAACCAATCTTCTAAGCAAGAAGGATAGAATCCGATCACCAGACCAAAACCAACTATCCAAATATGAGCATGAGTATCATGAACAAGCCAATTCCATCACCAAACTATACTGGAGCCTACCGGATCATGCCGGATCCAAGTTAACGAGAAACCAATCAACCTACGAGGACTAGAAGGGTGCTGGTAAAGAATCCAAACAACTAGTGTTGGCATCAATGACAAAACATCAATGCAACACATAATCAATTCCACCAAATGGCCAACAATGTCCCCCTTTACCATTAATGGCAACACTAGATATGAAAAACATCTAAGTACCAAGAAAGGCCAAACAAGTCTCCCTGAATGGAAGACAACCAACAATCTCCCACAAATAGCTCTGAATATCAATATCTCCCCGTGTAAATAATATCTCTGTAAAGCTTTGAATTTATTTTCCTTTTTCACAAAAATATCACTCCCCATTTATTTATTTTTTCACTTTCGTTTTCTTTTTCACATCAATATCACTCCCCCTTTGACATCAATGCCATAAATCTAACAAAAATATCAAAGCAAAAATATAAACCACTGAATCACAAAGCTGACTACTCCCCCTGAGTAGTAGCATCCCACATCAGTGCCAGAATGAATAGTATCTTTGATAATGCATGTCGGAATGATGCCAAACCACATCAATCAAGTCTCTACTGAAGGGGTAGAAACTCCCAATCTGTCTCTCAGGTACTCAAATAATTCCTTGGGCAAAGGTTTAGTGAAAATATCTACAATCTGCTCTTTAGTGTTCACATAAACCAGTCTAACTTCATTTTCTTCCACCTTCTCCTTCAAAAATTTATACTTGATAGATATGTAATTTGTTTTAGAATAAAATACTAGATTCTTTGATATATCAATAGAAGCAGAGTTATCATAGTGAATAACTATTGGTGCATCACAATCCACCTTTATATCCTTCAACATTTGCTTCATCCATAAAACTTGTGTACAGTTAGTAGCAGCAACAACATACTCAGCTTCAACAGTAGATAAAGAAGTACATGACTGCTTCTTGTTGATCCATGAAACCAACTTCTTTCCAAGAAAGAAAGCTCCATCAGAAGTAATTTTCTGATCATCAACATCTCCATCCCAATCAGCATTTGTATATGCACATAAAGTAAAGTTATCATCCTTAGCATACCACAAGCCATATTTTGATGTACCTTGCAAGTATCTAAAAATCATTTTCACCACCATCTCATGATTTTCTCTAGGATCACTCTGAAATCTTGAAACAATACAAACCAAATATGCCAAGGAATCATTTGAGTCCCTGAGAGACAAGAAAAGATATTTCTGCAAAGGTATTGTTATTTGTCAAACTAAATATGCCAAGGAATTGTAACCATAGGAGTACTTACCGGTTTAGAATCTACCATACCAAATTTCTTCAACAATTCCTTGGCATATTTAGTTTAACAAGTAACAATACCTTTGATAGTCTGAGTAATCTAAAAACCTAAGAAAAATTTCATCTTGTTGGCATTTACATGAAGATTGCATTAATGAAATGTTATGTTGTCATTGATGTTAATTAACCGGTAATGATGTTGTTATAATGTTTTTTTTTAACTGGTAAGTGAGCTTGTTAAGGAAAGCAATATTACTAGAGAAGAAGTAATATCAACCAGTAAACCCTACCTGTTGATATGATAAACCCTAATCGATGGAGCTTGGTGAATCAGTTGTATTGGTTTATGATCAAATGATGAGTGGTAATGATTATGACATGTATGCATGTTGTATGAGATGAAGTTTCAAATGATTTTTGGTGCATAGAGATAACAGTTTTTGTCTTAGGAATGAGAAAGTTCATTGCATGTAATGGAAACCATGTGATGAGTTATAGTGTTCGATGAAGTAGTGATCTAGGAGCAGTCGAGGTTGTCTTGAATGTTGTGCAATGATTATTATGAAATGAAACGGTCATAGTTGAATTGATTTGTTTGCAATCTCTATGAGATGTTTAGGTTTGTGATGTATTACCGGCCTATTGTTTTGTGTATAAGGTCGATGAGTTGTTTTGTTGAAGAGTTGGAAATTTGTGGTTGAGAGTAAGAGAGTGTGGTTTCTGAACTAGGAGATGTATCTGCAGTATCTGTAAAGGTAGATAGGAGCATGAAAAGGATCTGAACAAGGAAGTGTAGTGCTATTCAAACAGATTAGCAAACCCCAGTTGTTTTCTAACAATTACAATAGTCACATCCCTTAACTGGGTAAGCTCTAACAAGCTTAGTGTTATCTAAATCTTCTAACTAGGTGATCAATTAGCTTGGATTTCAAATCATCTATCGAGGTTACTCCTAACAAGGTATTGCTTCTAATAGGGCATTATAGTCAATCCCTTAACTGGGTGGTCCCTAACAGGATCTGTTCTTAACATGACTTATTGTAAAGCTTTAACAGACATGGCTCTTAATAGGGTGAACTTCAAAAGAGTTTAGAATACTTGTGGGTATTCATCCCCACAGTGGTTTTTCCCATTTGGGTTTCCACATCAAAAATATTGTGTCAAGTGGTGAATGCTTTTGTGGTTATGTTTACTATAGTTAAATTTCTTAACTACTAAATCCACTTTGATATGTTATGTTAACCAGAAACAATCTGAAATATGTTTTAAGTACTGTCAATAAAGTATTTGAATGATTCAGTTAAAAGGTTTTGAGAGTTTCAAGGATGTTTTACTATTAGTCTATTATACAGTTAACTGGTTTAACTTGTTAGTAATATTGCATTTGAAGTTCAGTGTTTAAACCAGTTAGTTTAGAGTTTGACTTGAGAGGTTGTTTTTTTGTTTGGTGAAAGTATATAAAATTTTCTATCTACTGATTCACCCCCCCTAATCTTAGTAATTGACTAGATCCTTCTTCTTTCATCATACCATCAATTGGTATTAGAGCATTTCAAGTCCTCTAAGGTCTAAGCCTAACACCTTGAGGTAAATATCTTGAAGAACATGATGAAGAAAGAAGGTTTGAAGTTTAATAGAGAGAACTACAGAATATGGAGTGATAGAATGAAAATTTATATCAAGAGTGTAGGAAGTCAATATTGAGAACATGTTGGTACTCAATATGTTGCACCTAGTGGGATTATGACTGATGATTAGAAGAAAGAGAAACAAGAAAATAATCAAGCATTAAAGGCCATTATCAGTTCTTTGTCTGATGTAGAGTATGTAGATTTCCATGGTCTGGAGACTGCTTATGAGATATGGAAGAAACTTGAAGAGGTCTATAGTGGTGATGAGAAAGTGAAGATTTCCAAAGAAGAGAGTCTAAGAACAAAATTTGATGACATGTGGATGGCTAAAGGTGAGAATATACAACAGTATGGTCAGAGGATCAAAGAGATAGTTGGTGATATCAAGAGTGTTGGTGGTAAAGTGGAAGATGTCATAGTGGTTAGCAAGGTGTTGAGAACCCTTCTACCGGTCTACACTATCCAAGTTGCAACCATTTAGGAGCTAAAATCTATTTACAAAAATAAGGTAACTCTTGATTCCATCATTGGCAATCTTACTACTTTTGAATTAAATGGCTATGATGGTAGTGTTTAGAAATCTGAATATGCATTTAGAGCTTCAGTTTCTAACCTATATATGAGGAAAAGTAGAGATGTCAGTCACAATTATGAATCTAGATCAAGTAGAGAAGTTGATGATGAAGACAGTCTGGTTGAGCTTGAAGTATTGTTGGCCAAGCGGTTGCCCAGAGGTACCGGTAAGTACAAAGGTAAATTACCTTTGAAATGTTTTGCATGCAACAAGATTAGACACATTGTAGCTAACTATCCCAATGGTGACAATGAGCATAAGCGTGAGAAGTTCAAGAAGTACAAAGGAAAAGGCAAAATAGATTGTCTCATTGTAGTTGATGGTGGTATCACTAATGAGGAATCTGAGGGAGATGCTAATGAAGATATTAAAGAGGAGACATCTGATCAAAAAGCATTAGTTTCTCGCATGGATAATTTTGATGATTGGATCATTGATAGTGGTTGTTCACACCACATGACTGGTGACCAGAGTAAATTTCTTGCTTTGAAGGAATTTGATGTAGGAGTTGTGAGATTTGGAAATGACTCACCCTGTATGGTAAAAGGAAAGGAAACCATTTCTCTTAATGGAAAGAGCAGTGCAGATGATGTCTACTGGGTTGAAGGATTAAAGCAAAATCTTTTGAGTGTTGCTCAAGTCTATGACAAAGGCCATCCATTGGAATTTAAGAATGGAATGTGTAAAATCTATGGGAGAAAACATGAACTAATTACAACCGGCAAGAAAACAAAAGGTAACCTATTTCACCTGAATCCTAAAGTCAACAACTATTTAATTGCTAAAATAGATGATAGTTGGCTTTGGCATAGGAGATTTTGTCATATAAATTTTGATAACATTGTCAAAGTGAGTAAGTCCAATCCAGTGAGACGTTTTCCTTAGTTGGACAAACCGGTGAATGCTCAGTGTAAGGAATGTCAGTTGGGAAAGATGACATCCTCAAATTTTAAGAGAAAATCTTTTTCAGTAGAACATCTGTTAGATTTGGTTCATACAGATCTCTATGGACCCATAAGGAATAAAAGTATTCAAGGTTACATATATTTTATGATCTTCACTGATGATTGCTCAAGAATGATGTGGGTCACATTCTTGAAGGACAAGTCAGAAGCATTTAGTAAGTTCAAGGCATTCAGGGCCTTAGCTGAAAAGGAAAGTGGCAAGAAGATAAAGTGTCCGAGGATTGATCAAGGTGGTGAATTTACTTTAGAGGAATTCACTAGATATTATGAAGAAAATGGTATCAAAAGGCAAATTTTTGCACCAAGGACACCATAGTAGAATGGAATTGCAGAGAGGAACAACCGGTTAGTTGTTGAAGCTACTAGAATGATGTTGATACAAGGAGGTGTAGAAAAAACTTTCTAGAGAGAATCTATCAGCACAACTGTCTACACTATGAACCAGATATAGGTAAAAAGAGGTAAGGATAAAACTCCTTATGAATACTGGTATGGTAGATCACCTAATGTTAGTTATTTTAAGATATTTGGTAGTAACTGTTTAATTAAGAGAGGTGACTATGTTAGCAAGTTTGAAGCTAAAAGTGATGAAGGCATATTTCTTAGTTACTCCACCAAGAGTAAGGCCTAAAAATGTTACAACAACTGAACATAGAAAATAATTGAAAGTGTTGACGTTAGAGTGGATGAGTATGCTAAAGTCTCAGGAGAAACCAATGTGGAGAAAAAGGAAGAAGATCCTTGCATTCTGTTTTTGGAGCCAGAACCAGTGAAACCTGAAACTGGTAAATAGAATGTTGTTGTACCAGTTCAACCGGAATAGGTAGATTCAGAAGATGATGATAATGAAGAAGAAGAATAACTTGAAGATAATGATCATATTATTCCAAGGTATGTGAGACTCAATCATAATCCTAACTAGATTATTGTAGCTAAGGATGCTGGAGTGTTAACCAAAAGAAGAATTAGAGAGAATTCTTGCATGATCTCCACTATTGATCCTAGAACTGCTAAGGAAGCATTTGGAGATGATCACTGGATCAAAGCTATGGAGGAGGAGCTTTATCAAATTGAGAAGAACAACACATGGACCCTAGTACAAAGACCAGTGAATAAAAATGTGATAGGTACTAAATGGGTATTCAGGAATAAACTGAATGAAGATGGAGTAGTAGTCTAAAACAAAGCTAGATTGGTATGCAAAGGTTATGCACAGGAAGAAGGAGAAGACTATGGTGAGGCTTTTGCACCAGTTGCTAGATTGGAAGGTGTCAGGACTTTACTTGCATTTGCAGCACATAAGGGATTCAAAGTATATCGGATGGATGTGAAGTCAACATTTCTAAATGGAATACTCGAAGAAGAAGTATACATTCAGAAACCAGATGGTTATGCTTTGGCTGATGAAAACTATATGGTATGTAAATTGCACAATGCACTATATGGTTTGAATCAAGCACCGAGAGCATGGTATGAAAGGTTACATTCACACCTGATGAAGATAGGTTTTCAGAGAACCAACGAAGACAACAATATATATCTGAAATTTGAAGGAGATGAGATACTGGTTAGTGGAGTGTTTGTGGATGATATCATATGTGGAGGCAATGATGACATGAGTGATGACTTTGCAAATGAGATGAAAAATTAATTTGAAATGTCTCTAGTGGGAGAGATAAAATTCTTCATATGTTTGCAAATTCGGTAGATGAAGAGAGGTATTTTTATCACACAGTCTAAATATGTGATAGAAGTGTTAAAGACATTTGGAATGAGTGACTGTAAACCAATTGGGACACCAAAGGTTACAGGTTGTAAATTTTCTAAGGAAGATGAAGCTACATCTTTTGATGAAAAGGAGTACAGGCCAATGATAGGGAAATTGCACTATGTTGTTCACAACAGACCATATATTTCTCATGCAGTTGGTTTAGTTGCCAGATTTTAGAAGAATCCAAAAGAAACACATTTAATAGAAACCAAGAGGATATTAAAATATTTGAAAGGTATTATTGACTATGGATTATGGTATCCATATGCAGGTAACTTTGATTTGAAGGTTTATACGGATGCAAATTGGGTAGGTAATGTTGATAATAGGAAGAGCACAACCGGTGGTGCATTCTTTCTTGGTGGAAGACTTGTATCTTGGAGTAGCAAAAATTAGAGCTATATATCACAGTCCACTGCCGAAGCTGAGTATGTTGCAGCTTATATGAATTGTACCTAGGCTATCTGGATGAAACACATTATGGAAGGACTCAAGATGAAGATAATAGATCCAGTAAGGATTTTATGTGATAATACCAGTGCCATAAATATTTCAAAGAACCTTGTTTTGCATGCTAGAACCAAGCATATTGAGCTGAAATATCATTTCTTGAGATAAAAAGTGCAGAGTAAAGATGTATTATTGGAGCATGTTTCTACCAAGGAACAACTAGCAGATATCTTTACAAAACCTCTTCCTAAGACTACTTTTGAGTATCTTAGAGGTTAGCTAGGGGTTGTGCCCCTACATGAGGTCAATTGAGAATGATGTGGAATACATTAGTCCCAAAGATACTTGCAGAATTTTACAGCAGGATTGGTGTAGAGTGGAGTTATTCCATAGGGGGAGCATCAAGTTGCAGACTGATGTTGCAAAATAGTGAAGTTTGACATTGCATGTTTTACTTTCACTTTGGCATTGTTGTCAAAGGGGGAGAAGAGCTATATGATTGGGGAGATGATCTATATGATTAACAGAGACAAGATCTATAGCCAGTTACTAGTTAAAGACATGGAGACTCAGTTGAAGGAGAATACATGGTAAAATGTAAACCAGGATTCCTATTCACAATCATAGTAATCATGGGTATTGATACTTGTATTCCCATCAATGCCAAAGGGGGAGATTGTTGGAATTTGCATGAAGATTGCATTAATGAAATATTATGTTGTCATTGATGTCAATTAACCAGTAATGATGTTGTTATAATGTTGTTTTGTAACCGGTAAGTTAGCTTGTGAAGGAAACTGATATTACTAGAGAAGAAGTGAGATCAATCGATAAACCCTACCTGTTGATATGCTAAACCCTAACTGATGGAGCTTGGTGAATCGATTATATTGGTTTATGATCAAATGATGAGCGGTAATGATTATGAAACATATGCATGTTGTATGAGATGAAGTTTCAAATTATGTTTGGCGCGTAGAGATAACGTTTTTTGTCTTGGGAATGAGCAAGTGCATTGCATGTAATGGAAACTGTGTGATAAGTAACAGTGTTCAATGAAGCGGTGATATATGAGAAATCAAGGTTATCTTGAATGTTGTACAATGATTGTTATGTAATCCAATGGTCATACTTGAATCGATTTGTTTATAATCTCTATGAGATGTTTAGGTTTGTGATGTGTTACTGACCTATTGTTTTGTTTATAAGTTCGATGAGTGGTTTTGTTGAAGAGTTAGCAATTTGTGGTTGAGATTAAAAGAGTGTGATTTATGAACTAGGAGATGTATCTGTAGTATGTGTAAAGGAAGATAGGAGCATGAAAAGGATCTGAACAAGCAAGTGTAGTGCTATTCAAACAGATATGCAAACCCCTATTTTTTTCTAACAATTACAACAGTCAAATCCCTTAACTAGGTAAGCTCTAACAATCTTAGTGTTATCTAAATCTTCTAACCAGGTGATCCATTAGCTTGGATTTTAGATCCTCTGCCAAGGTTACTCCTAACAGGGTATTGCTTCTAATAGGGCATTATAGTCAATCCCTTAACCGAGTGGTCCCTAACAAGATTTGTTCTTAACAGGACTTATTGTAAAGCTTTAACAGGCTTGGCTCCTAATAGGGCGAACTTCAAAAGAGTTCAGAATAATTGTGGGTATTCATTCCCACCATGGTTTTTCCCATTTGGGTTTCCACGTCAAAAATATTGTGCCAAGTGGTGAATGATTTTGTGGCTATGTTTACTATGGTTAAATAACTACTAAATCTACTTTGATATGTTATGTTAACCGACAATAATTTGAAATATGGTTTAACTAAGTAAAGTATTTGAATGATTCAGTTAAAAGGTTTTGAGAGTTTCAAGGATGTTTTACTGTTAGTCTATTATATAGTCAATTGGTTTAACTTGTCAGTAATATTGCATTTGAAGTTCAGTGTTTAAACTAGTCAGTTTAGAGTTTGACTTGAGAGGTTGTTTTTTTGTTTGGTAAAAGTCTATACAGTTTCTATCCACTGATTCACCCCCCCCAGTAGTTGGTCGGATCCTTATTCTTTCATCATACCATCACATCTCACCAATCATAGACATCTCAAATTGTTTCTCCATATTCTTAGAAATTTCTATGCATAACTTGCCTTCACCTCCAAAAATAATGTCATCAACAAATACTTCAATTATTAGTATATCATCATTAGTGATCTTGTAATATAAATTACTGTCAACACTACCCTTAGTAAAACCAAGCTTCAAAACATATTTATCCAACCTTGCATACCAAGCTCTAGGTGCTTGTTTCAATCTATATAAAGCTTTCCTTAACCTACAAACCATATATGTATCATCTGATAGTGAAAAACCATCAGGTTGCTCAATGTAAACTTCCTCATCAAGATCCTCATTCAAAAATGCACATTTAATATCCATCTGATAAACCTTGTAGTTTTTATAAGCAACATAGGCAAGAAATAATCTTACAACTTCAATCCTAGCTACAGGTGCAAAAGTCTCTCCATAATCAATTCCTTCCTTATGAGAATATCCTTTACAAACCAATCTAGCCTTATTCCTTATAACTTGACCATCCTCATTCAATTTATTCCTAAAAACCCATTTAGTTCCAATAACATTTTTATTTTTAGGTTGGGGAACCAAGGTCCACATGTTATTTTTCTCAATCTGATTTAATTCTTCTTCCATAGATTTCAACCAGAATTCATCTTTACATGCCTCAATTACTGATACCAGTTCAACTTGTGAAATTAAACATACCTCATTAGTTTCTAGTCTTCTTCTTGTCATCACTCCATTTCTCTTATCCTCAATGATTTGATCTTCTAAATGATTCAATATCACATGCCTAGGAGTCTTCTGACTTTTTGGTTCCTCTTCCCTATTCTGCAGTCACTGTAGAATTCTCTGATACTACTAGAGTAATTGGTTCAACTCTGTTCTGGTAAAAGTGCTACCGGTTTAGATATAATCATTTATGTTAGACAGTTCAGATAACTGGAAGACAACTAAGAGGGGGGCATGAATTAGTTGTCACATATTACAGGAAGCATTAGCAATTTAAAACTTCTATACCGGAACCCAAAATAATAATACTGGAATAGAAGTTAACTCAATTAAGCATAAACAATAATCATAGAAATAAATCCATCCACACAACACTAAGATTTGTACATGGAAAACCTGATAAAGGGAAAAACCAAGGTGGGAAGCCTACCCATAGTCAGATAATACTTCTATAGTAAGTATGTGAATTACAATGAAGGGTCCTACACTTGTAGGAAGGCCAACAACCTAGAGCACATTGCTCATCACAAAAGGAGTCCCACTAACTACATATAAATCCAAACTACAATATGGAGAATTGTTGAACTACAAAAGATAGCATCTCCTATGCCTGAGTACAATTCCATTTAAGCTCAATACTAGAGGACTAAATCCTCTTACACAAACCCAATTCAATCTCCAATGATTGGCCAACTCCTCTTCTTGAATGATATTACATTATTTGCACATTAAATTCCTTGACCATGATCTCTTATAATAACCATGATGATCTACAATGAGATCTTACAACTAATTTATACAAACCCTCGACCATAAGCAATCAAGTTGGCCACCAAACAATAAACCAATTACATAATTACAAACCATGTCAGTCTTAAACCAAATAAATAATATCCAACACAAAAGACATCTCAAAAATACAATAATAGGTCCTATTCACGCATTACATTAATGTCGGTCCATAACCTAGATCAACCGGGACCAAGTATAGATCCACACTCTTCAGCAATGATCTCCAAATGCCAAGTCTCGAACATGATCACCAATAGTATCTTGAAACTCCATCAGAATCTGCACCAACACCAATCATGCAATGCATCAAAGATCTCCACAAAAAATCTCTGCTGGTGAAACCCCCACTGGAACCAGAAACCAATCTTCATAGTAAGCAGGATAGCATCCAATCATCAGATCGAAACCAACTGACCAAATATGTGCTGGCATTTTTGATGTTTATGTTATGATTGTCATTGATGGACACACACTTGTATAGAGATCCCCTTTATATGTATAAGCTAGAGCTCAATCGGTATTTGTTCCAACCGATATGTTGTATTCTAGGCTTTAGACTATTGGTGATTTTGCAGAATGTGTTTCCTAGTCTGAAGCGGCATGTTGACCTCAAGCGGTTCGTAGATCTCAACTGGTACGAAGGAGCAAAGCGGCATAACATATTCTTACCAGTCTTCATTTTTGTCAAGCCGGCAACCAATATTTTGTATGAACCAGTAATACTCTATGATGAGTTACCAACCCACCAATTAATTGACGGTGCTGACACACTGACGGTGCTTTTTTTGTTGTGTTGCTGAGTATGTCTAGATTCATTGAACCTAGGAAATTGTAATGTAATCCTATTGGACCAACATGAAATTAGATTCCTTTAAAAGGACATCATGTCTAGGGTTTTGAGTTGTTGTAGTTGTTGTTGCTCAAAGGGTTTATGTTGTGGCTAGGGTTTAAGGTGGTTGTTGAGTTGTTTTAAGAGAAATCTTATCTAAGAAGATCAAGTTGTAATAGAAAGAGATAGAGAAGACTGAAGTAATGCTGAAATGCATTAGCAGTAAGCTATACTAGATCTAACCAAGCAGTTTGTGCTATTAGCTAGATCAAACACTTGTTGATTACTCACATCTTTGACAAGCCTTTGTAAAATCCTCTAACAAGGTGGTTCACTTCTGTGAATCTAAAATCCTCTAACAAGGTAGTCTTTAATTAGACTTATCTCCTAATAGAGATTGAGATTCCTAACAAGATTTGTTCTAGTGAAGAACATTGTAAGACCTTAACCGGTCTGGTTTCTATTCTGTTGATAGTGACTTGTGAGTTCCATCTCACCATGGTTTTTCCCAGTTAGATTTCCACGTCAAATATCTTGTGTTATGGTTGTATTGCTTTTGTGGGTGAATGCTTTATTTGCATTTTGGTTTGCATGTGTGATAACCGGTCTATCTGTTAGACTGTTTTTCCAATTTATCTTCAGACTATGTAAGTGTTTAAATACATAGATTTTTGGCATACTAATTCACCCCCCCCTCTTAGTACTCATCAATTGGTATCAGAGCCTATCTTTCTATAAGTTTAACCACTTGGAAAGAGATATGGGGAAATACACCTTGAGGGAACTTACTCAATGACTCACTCAGTTTGAGCAAGCCTATGATGATCTTATGGTCAAATACAAGACATCTCAAGCAAAAAGGAGAGAACATGTAGAGAAGCTGATGGAGCTATCTGAAAGTAGTTCTGAAGATGAAGCAAATATGGAAGCCATGATTGCAGAAGTAAATAAGCTGAATGATTCAAACTCCAATCTAGTAAAGGAGTTGGAAGGATTGACCATCTGGTTTAGTCAAGAGCTTGAGAACTAGAGGAAAGCTGAAGATCGGGTAAAGGACAGAGATCATGAGATCTCCAAGTTGAAACAAGAGATTAGTGCATTGACTACTTGCCTTCATGAGAGAAGGATGGAAAAGGAAGACATGCAAGGAGAACTGAACATAGCCATCTCTAAAAATGCAAGCCTAATGGAGACCAATACTGCTATTTCCAAAGAACTCTCTGAGTCAAAGGAAATACTTGCTAAGTTTAGCAAAAGTACTGTCAAGCTAGAGCAAAAGCTTGAGTCATCTAGACCGGTAAAGAATACCAATGGTCTTGGTTTCTCTGGACATGAGGAAGGAGAATCCTCAAGAACAAATGCTAAAGCATCAAAGAAGCAACCGACACTCAAAGGAAAAGGTAAGCAAAAATTCAAACCTGTTTGCTTTAACTGTCTTAAAGAAGGACACACTGCCAATGTATGTAGGAGCAAAGCCTACAATAATTTTCCATATTTTATCAACAATATCCCTAGATCCAATAAGTTTAATGGTCATTGTTATGCATGCAAGAAGTTTGGGCACAGAGCATCTGAATGCAGGTCTGTCATGAACAATATCAGAAGATATCCTCAGAGGACCCAAGGAGCTGGTCCGGAATCTTTTGTAAACTGGAACCCTAACCGGTTTAATACCTACAATTATCAGTCAGGAAATAGTGGTTATCAATCGGCAACCGGATGGAGAGAAAACTATTGGACTTGTCATGGACATGGTCACACTACTGCTACATGCAGAAGGAAGAATGGAAATATGAACAATGGACCTTGGAGAGCACCTGGATTGGTTTGCTATCACTGCAACAAACTGGGTCAAATTGCAAGATTCTACAGAAGCAGAAAGAGTATATCTGATGATATAATGGTCACTCAGAAAGGAGAAGTTGATGTTGAAAAAGTTCAAGTGGACATGAACAAAACCTGGAGGAAGAAACCAACAATGTTGGAAGAGGAACCGGTTTCTGCACCTAGTGTGGAAATATTGGAATCGGCACACTAAGCTCCAAAGAGGCTTAGGGGGAGAAAATAGCAAAATGATTGTGAACCCCCGGTTACACCGATAAAAGACCTTAACTGGTATGTGATACCTGTCACTTGGCAGAAGATTGGAAATGGTAAAAAAGGCAAATTAGGGTTTACACCCTAATAGAGGAGCATTAATGGCAGTAGGTGAGAGACATGTATAAAAGCATATTTCAAATCATTTCTCACTATCTGTTTTTGAGTGAAGAAAAGTTTTGAAGTGCAGAGCGAAGAAAAGGCGATTTGAGCTAAGATTTCAAGAAATTGATAAATCTTGAAGGAGTTTCAAATCTAGTTTGCAAGCGGTCAAGGAGAACACAAAGCAGTGATTTGGCAACCGACAGAGAGTGTAGTGAAGCAGAATCAGGAAGCCCTAAATTCATGTTGTAAAGGTATTTTTTGTGTTCTTGAAATACTCAACAATGGCTTCCGCATCTCATACCAGTTCTAGTACATCCATTAAGTCAGAAAGTTTTATTCAGAGGAAGTCCAAATATAATGCCTTATCACAAGTTCCGGCTAGAGTCATAGTTGAAGAAGGAATTTCAGATTATATTGATTGCAAAATAGAAGACCTAGGGTCTTTAGTTATTCACACCCAGTTAGGTTTATTTTGTGGCAAGGGCAAAAAGATCAAACCGGAGTTTAGTATCCTAGAGAAGAAGAAACTCCATAATGAAGTATACTTTCTAGAAGATTTTACGGAGGATCATATCAGGATCATTTTGAGTAGAGTCCATGGTGACAAGATGTACCTAGAGAGGATGCATGATATCATGCCTCAGGCAATTCATGTAGTCATCGGTTTCTGTAACACAGGGGAAGTGCCAGCCCTAAGAACCATAAGCAAAACCAAAATGGCCAAGCTCACCAGTTCAACAAGTGACTCATGGGGTATGATAGTTAATCCTATCAAGGATGATCTGGTGAAATACACCTACATGGTGATAGGCTACAAAACATTCTCAGCGAGTAGGATTAATTCTATATCTACTGTAGTGGTAAATGCCGCTTACCGGATGATTAAAGAGGATGCATCATTTGACCTATGCACTGGTATGCAGAGGCAACTCTTGTTGAATCTAAAGGCGATCAAATAGGACAATGCACTGAGGTTTAAGTTTGGACAACTACTGGTAGGGTTGTTCTTCTATTTCCAAGGCTACTTTCCTAGAGTAGGAGATGTCCAGTGGTCTCTTGACCAACCGGTAACCAAGTAGATCAAGGAAAGAATACAAGCCATTGGAACCAGTTACCTTGAAGTACTGAACAAATATTTTGATGAGTTTAGAAGAAAGATGAGTCAAAGGGTAAGCATCTCAGGTGATATCATTAAGAAATACGAAGATAACATCTATTTCACCATTCAGGTGGACAAATGCTTAATGGAGGCTGTTGAGCCTAGAATGGAGGAAGTGGAGCCAATGGGCTATGAGGTTATGTATGATATGCTGGAAGGGTATTCCTCAACCCTTATTGCCTCACCTCTTGATCTTAAGGCTAAAAGGACCGGAACGTACTTGGAGAGGATTGCACCAGCTGAAGAAACATCTATTAAGAAAGGAAAAGAACTAATAGCAAAGAAAACCAAGGTAGTGCCTGCAGCATCGACACCGGCTACTACTGCAACTCCAAGAGTGACCAAGTGGTCACCTACAAAGAAGAAACTAGAGGTGACACTGGAAAAAGTTTTTGAAAGAAAAAGGAAGACTAAGACAAATGAACTAGACTCCAAAGAGATCGAGTCTGATGAAAAGCCAAAGAAGGCCAGACAGACAAAGAAAATGAAGAAGAATGAACCGGCAACATCTGCACCAGTAAATATTGATATCTCCTCATACAAACCTTTGACACATTTTCAAAGGACAGTTAAGAATATTAGGAGAAAATTACTTCATGATTTAGTAGATTATTATGATGATTTTAGTGATGAGGAGAAAGGACAAGTATTACAGGAAATCATTATTTATTTGTGCAAAAATGACCGGTCACCATCAGAGATTAAATCTCAGACACCGGATTCTTTATTTAAAGTATTAGATAATAAATGGTGTATTGCCATTGAAAAAGAATAGGAGATTAGGGAGAAAGTCTTTGCACAGTACTTTCCCGACCTCTCAAATTCAGAATTATTTGATGTGTTAGACCAAAATAAAGGACTCTTCTTCACAAGGAGAAGAAGACTCTGGCTGTTGGAAGGAAGAGTTGATGATGTTGAAAAAGACACTCATCGGTATATGAATCATGTTATTCAAGCTCACAAAGCATGAATGGTCAACCAACAAGCAGAAAATGAACCGATCATATCCAAACCGGATGAAGTTTTTGATGAAGAAGGAAACTCGGTTGAAGAACCAATCGACACTATTGATGTCGATGCCCTGGATGTAGAAGATGTCACTCAGGACATACCTTCTAAGGGAACAGAATAGGAGCAACAAGCCAAATAGGGCGATGAGCAAGCTAAGGACACACAGGAAGTAGCTAAAGAACGGGAAGAGAAGAAGAAGAGGGATGAAGATGAGAAAAAGAGAAAAGATTAAGAGAAGAGAAAAGAGGAAGAGGAGAAATGAAAAGATGAAGAGAAGAAGAAGCAAGAAGATGAAAGGAAGAAGAAAGAAGAAGAGGAAGAAAAGAAGAAGAAGGAAGAGGAAGAGAAGAAAAAGAAGGAAGAGGAAGAAAAGAAGAAGAAGGAAGAGAAAGAGAAAGAAGAGGAGAAGAGGAAAGAAGTAGACAGGAAAAAGAAAGAAGAGGAAGACAAGGAACAAGAACATAAGAAAGAAGTAGAGAAAAGGAAGAAGGAAGATGCAGAAAAGGCAACAAAAGCAATGGAGAGCACATAGATGGAGACTCCAAAGGCAACTGGGAGTCAAGCCAAACCGGTTGATATCTCCAGTCCTATCAATCTCTAGTCTGCAAGTGAGTTGGAGCTTATGCAAAGCATCAAGGTTGCTCAAGAGTGCCTTGAGATCATTTGCAAGAAAAAGGAGCAGGACATAATTCAGGCGGCTATAGACACCCTTACCGGTTTAATCCCCAGTACCAATCTTCCTAACACTGAATCATCACTAGCACAGCTCAAACTACTATGTACTGTAGTGGATGATTAGGTGCAGAGCTTGGAAGAAGCAGCTAAGGCAAATGTCAAGAAAGAGCATCAAAAGGCTCTTAACATTGCTCCAGTGAAAAAGTTGAATGAGCTTCGATCTGAACTACTGAAAGACCAAAAGGACATAAGGAATGCTTTGGATGAGGGAAACTTGCTACTAAGCAAAATCTATCAACCTCATCTGTTCTATGATGATGTGCTAGCTAAGAAGCAAAAGCTTCAAACGGACTTATAGTCCTACTTGAGCACATTTAAGCCCCCTTATGGTTCATTTGCAACATATGGGCAAACCGTTCACCAGTTCCAGATCCAGTCAGCCAAAATGGAGCAAGAGATCAGTACACGATCTAGAGATTTGCAGGAGCTACAACTGGTTTTACTTCCACATCTGCAAATTCTTCAGAAGTGTTATCTGAACCTGGATGCCTTGACAGTTATGCAGGAGCTGAGCATAGTTGATGCCATGGAGGAACAGGTATACCAGATGCAAATAGAAAAACAAGTAGCCACGTCCTTACTTGAGTCCTGGTCTCTATCCATGAAACAATTTTTGCAGGACTATAAATCGGTTTTTGACAAGTATTATTCATTGTTGTCATAAACTTTTTATATATATCAAATTGAAACAGGGTTGTTCAACAGTACTTTGTCATTGTTGGCAAAGGGGGAGAAGTACTCTATCTATTTTGGAGACAAATAGGGAGAAGTATCTGATTTTGAAATTTTGATATATGTTTTTGATATATGCTATGTGCTCTGATATCTCAATGTTTATGCTCTGTATCCAAAATTGCTATACATTGTGTTGATTAAGGGATAGTGTATATGCCTACGGGGAGCAATTTTGTTAATGGCATGTTTTTGTTGTAAAACACTTAGATGTCAAAATTTTATTTTCCTAAGTGTTGCCATCAATGCCAAAGGGGGAGATTGTTGGCATTTTTGATGTTTATGTTGTGATTGTCATTGATGGACACACACTTGTATAGAGATCCCCTTTATATCTATAAGCTAGAGCTCAACCGGTATTTGTTCCAACCGATATGTTGTATTCTAGTCTTTAGACTATTGGTGATTTTGCTAAATGTGTTTCCTAGTCTGAAGCGACATATCGACCTGAAGCGGTTCGTAGATCTCAACCGGTATGAAGGAGCAAAGCGACATAACATATTCTTACCAGTCTTCATTTTTGTTAAGCCAGCAACTGGTATTTTGTATGAACCTGTAATACTCTATGATGAGTTACCAACCGACATTTTGTGATGAGTTACCAACCCACCGATTAATTGACAGTGCTAACACACTGACGGTACTTTTTGTATCGTGTTACTGAGTATGTCTAGATTCATTGAACCTAGGAAATTTTAATGTAATCCTATTGGACCGACATGAAATCAGATTCCTTTAAAAGGACATCATGTCTAGGGTTTTGAGTTGTTGTAGTTGTTATTGCTGAAAGGGTTTATGTTGTGGCTAGGGTTTAAGGTGGTTATTGAGTTGTTGTAAGAGCGACCTTATCTGAGAAGATCAAGTTGTAACAGAAAGATATAGAGAAGACTGAAGTAATGCTGAAATGCATTAGCAGTAAGCTATACTGGATCTAACCAAGAAATTTGTGCTATTAGATAGATCAAACACTTGTTGATTACTCACATCTTTGACAAGTCTATAGCCCTTAACCGGGTAGGCCCAAAAGCCTTTGTAAAATCCTCTAACAAGGTGGTTCACTTCTGTGAATCTAAAATCCTCTAACAAGGTAGTCTTTAATCAGACTTATCTCCTAACAGAGATTGAGATTCCTAACATAATCTATTCTGGTGAAGAACATTGTAAGACCTTAACTGGTCTAACCTTAACCAGTCTAGTTTCTATTCTACAGATGGTGACTTGTGAGTTCCATCTCATCGTCATTTTTTCCAGTTGGGTTTCCACGTCAAATATCTTGTGTTATGGTTGTATTGCTTTTGTGGGTGAATGCTTTATTTGTATTTTGGTTTGCATGTGTGATAATCAGTTTGTCTGTTAGACTGTTTTACTGGTTTATCTTCAAACTATGTAAGTGTTTAAATACAGAGATTTTTGGCATACTAATTCACCCCCCCTCTTAGTATTCATCAATATGAGTATGAGAATTATTAACAAGACAATTCTATCACTAGATTATGCAGGAGTCTACTAGATCATGCCAGATCCAAGTTAACCAAAAACTACTCAACCTATTAGGACTAAAAGGGTGCCGATAAAGCATTTAAACAACTAGTGTTTACATCAATGACAAAACATCTATGTAACACATAATCAATTCCACCAAATGGCCAACAATCTTCCCCTTTGGCATTGATGGCAACACTAGATGTGAAAAACAAATGCCAAACAAGTCTCCCCTTGTGGAAGACAACCAATCAATCACCTGCGTATAGTTCTGAATATCAATATCTCTCCCTCTTTGAATAATATCTCTGTAAAAGCTTTGAATTTCTTTTTCACATCACTATCTCTTCCCCTTTGACATCAATGCCAGAAATCTAACAAAAATATCAAAGAAAAAACATAAGCCTCTGAATCTTCAAAGCTGACTACTCCCACTAAGCAGTAGCATCCCACATCAATGTCAAAATGAATAGTATATCTGATAATGCATGTCAGACTGATGCCACACCACATCAATCAAGTCTCTGTTGGAGGGGCAAAAACCCCCAATTTGTCTCTTAGGTACTCAAATGATTCCTTGGATAAAGGTTTAGTGAAAATATCTACAATTTTTCCTCTAGTGTTCACATAAACCAGTTTAACTTCATTTTCTTCCACCTTCTCCTTCAAAAAGTTATACTTGATAGATATGTGATTTGTATTAGAATGAAATACCGGATTCTTTGATATATCAATAGCAGTAGAGTTATCACAATGAATAAGTACTAGTGCATCATAATCCACCTTTATATATTTCAACATTTGCTTCATCCATAAAACTTGTGTACAATTAGTAGCAACAACAACATACTTAGCTTCAGTAGTAGATAAAGAAGTACATGACTATTTCTTGCTGATCCATGAAACCAACTTCTTTCCAAGAAAGAAAGCTCCACCAAAAGTACTTTTCTGGTTATCAACATCTCCAGCCCAGTCAGCATCTGTATATGCACATAAAGTAAAGTTATCATCCTTAGGGTACCACAAACCATATTCTGATGTACCTTGCAAGTATCTAAAAATCCTTTTCACTGCCATCTCTTGATTTTCTTTAGGATCACTCTGAAATCTTGAAACAATACAAACAACATTCATAATGTTAGGCCTAGTCTGAGTCAAATAAAGTAGACCTCAAATCATAGATTTGTATCTTGTAGGATTTATCGGTGCAGAAATATCTTTCCTTGTCAATTTCTCACTTGTAACCATAGGTGTAATTACCGGTTTAGAATCTCCCATACCAAATTTATTCAACAATTCCTTAGCATATTTATCTTGAGAGATAAAAATACCTTTGTCAGTTTGAGTAATTTGCAAACCTAAGAAAAATTTCATCTCACCAATCATAGACATCTCAAATTCTTTCTCCATATTCTTTGAAAATTCTATGCATAATTTATCTTCACCTCAAAAAATAATGTCATCAACAAATATTTCAACAATCAGTATATCATCATCAATGATTTAATAATATAAATTACTGTTAGCACTTCCCTTAGTAAAACCAAGCTTCAAAAGATATTTATCCAACCTTGCATATCATGCACAGTGCACACAACAAGAAGTGTCAAATAGGCTCACAGGCTTTCAGACTCAAAAGGTGACTATTCTTGAGGACCATGTCCAAGTGTTTGAGGTGCTCTTCCTTGCTGCTGCTAAACACCAAAATATCATCCATATATACTACAACAAAATTGTTAATGAAAGGTGCTAGGACTTCATTCATCAAGCACATAAAAGTTCTAGGAGCATTAGATAAACCAAAAGGCATTACAACCCACTCAAACAAACCTTCATTGGTCTTGAAAGCTATTTTCCATTCATCTCCCTGTCTGATCCTTATCTAATGGTATCTGCTTTTGAGGTCAATCTTTGAGTAGTACTTAGCTCCTCCCAAACAATCCATGAGATCTTCCAATCTAGGCATAGGAAACCGATATCTGATGGTTATCTTGTTGATTGCTCTAGAGTCAACACATAATATCCAAGTTCCTTCTTTCTTAGGTGCAAGGACTACTGGTATAGCACAGGGACTAACACTTTTCCTTATGAAACCCTTCTCCAACAATTTTTTAATCTGCCTTGCTATTTCTGCATTTTGTTCAGGGGTGAGTTTGTAAGCAGCCTTATTAGGCAAAGTGGCTCCTGGGATCAGATCTATACAATGACTGATCATCCTTTCATGGGGTAAGACATCATTGGTACCATCTGCAACAATTCCTTTATATTGATCCAATAGATCAACAATCTCCTTGGGGTCTACATTCTTCAACAAATTCTGATTTTTCTCTTGCTTGGGTATGTTGTCCTTAGGCTTCACCACAATAGCAAAACACATGGTCTAGTCCTCCTTTAGGCCTTTCATGAACTCCTTCTGTCCAACCAGCATCACATTGCCAGTCGAGTTCTTTTCCTGTCCATCAGCTGGTAAGGAAGTCATTGTGACATTTTCACTGTTCTTCTTGATGTGATACACATTCCTCTTGCCATCATGTTGAGCACTTGTGTCATACTGCCAAGGTCTCCCTAGAAAAATATGGCAGGCATCCATAGTCACTACTTCACACAAAACTTTGTCTTCATAACCACCGATTGAAAAACTGACCCAATATTGCTTATCAACTAGTGTTTACTACTCCTTATTCAGCAATGATACTTTATAGGGGTTAGGATGGGGTATTTTCTTCAATCCTAACTTCTCAATCATCTTAGTAGAAGCCAAGTTCCCAGTAGAACCAGAATCAAATATTACTCTACATACTTTACCATTCACCAAACATTTGGTTCAGAACAAGGACTTTCTTTGTGGTGGCTCCTTGTTGATTGATGCCAAAAGTGTTCTATTGAACATAATACATTCTCCATTTACTGGATCAACAAGTCTTGATGAGGTGGTGTGATATGATGTGGTACTTTGATGGTCATCATCTTGGGCTAGCTGCACCCTTCTTTCTCCTTGTTGGCCTGAACTGCTGCTTGCTTTCTCAGGACACCTAAATGACTGGAGACCTACTTGGTTACATGAAAAACATCTCCCAGTGAATACATTAGGAACTCTACCTCCAATTATGCCCCTTCCATTGCCTCTTCCACCTCTAGGATTGCTTCTATAACTGGAGTCTTTCTCAACATCTTGTTGACTACTCTCACCATGAGGTCTTGATGAAGAACTTTTGCCTTGAAATCTGCCTCTGCCCCTAAAGTTCTGATTACCTTTGCCACCCCTGTTGCTTTGCTCACCTCTCTTTCTTTGTTTTTCTTCTATTTTCAATGCCTTTTGATGACACCTATGGACTGATTCAAGGTTAAACAGGCTTAACTCATCTTGAATACTATATTTCAATCCATTCAAGTACCTAGCCAACTTCTGATTTTCAGTTTCAGATATTTTAGTTTTCAAGGTAAGTTTGTGAAATTCCTCTGTATAGGTATTGACATCCATATCTTTTTATTTCAGGTTATGTAGCTTCTTGTGGAGGGCAACTTCATAGTCTTCTGGTACAAATTGCTTCTTTATCTCAGCCAACATCCTCTTCCACGTGGTGAGAGGTGCCTTGTTGTTCTCAACCCTCTCATTCTATAGGAAGTTCCACCAACTCAATGTTGGACCCTTCATCTTTGATTTGGCTATCTTCACCTTTGAACTCTCAGGTGTATCATCACACTCAAAGTATTTTTCAAGGGCTTCCACCCAATCCATGCATTCTTCCACATTCATCTTTCCCATGAACATAGGGACATCTGGTTTGCTATCCTTTCTTCCTACTCTTTCAAGAGCCTCCAAGAAATGTCTTTGGTCTGCTGGTATGTTCAACCTCTCCAACCGAGATACAGGTATCTCTTCCTCTTCTTCCTCATACTCCTCTTCTTCCCTTCTTCCTTCTTGTCTTTGCCTGAGTCTCTCCAACTCCATCTCCATCTTCTTGCTCTTTGCAAGGTGCTCCTTGAGCATCTTGGCCAGCTCCTTATTGGTAACATTTTGAGGGAATTCATCCCCATCATTGCCTTCATTTTCTGACATCTTCCTCCACCTGGGATCTTAGTAGTGCTCTGATACCACTTGATGCAGAGTGCACACAACAAGAAGTGTCAAATAGGCTCACAATCTTTCAGACTCAAAAGGTGACTATTCCAACCTAGTCTACCTTACCAACACCTGGTAAGGAAGTGTAAGACCACCCTCACACAACCTTAAGACCTCTCCAAGGCCAAACCCAATCCCTTAAGGGTTACTCAACTTTGACACAAAATTAGCTTCAGGGACTCAATCCCTTAATGAGGCTCAAACAAGGAAAATGACTCAAATCTATTGTCTGATGCTAAATAGCAATAGGGACACCTTCTATGACCCTAAGCAACCAAAATCCAACAACTAAGTGGCTGCCCCAAACCTTACTATGCCAACTTTACTTTTTGGGCTTACTCGGCTACTAGGTCTGTCAACAAGGAACTGATCAATACAAGACAAACATTACAAAGGACATGGTACTATTTTTGTTGATTTGGAACCTCCAACATATGGTTAAACATTCCCCAAGAGGACAGAGCCTCACCTTACTCCTGCACTATCAAACTCTCACTTGGTTCACAGGCCTAATTGGCCAATTTAGGCTTGGAACACCAGCAAGCACTTGATGATGGGTTCATAAGGCTTGGACAGAGTCTTGGGAAGTTTTTTCAGCTTGTTTCGTTTCCTTTCAATAGCTTTCACCAGCCCCTTGGTCCTTCTACTGATCGGCACACTTCAAACATCAAAGTACAAGCTAAATACATGATATTTAGCCTATGGCTTGCACAAACACCAAGTAATCTTCTTCACTAGGTCCTGAGTGTTTATGATGTTATAGTAAACCATCATACCTTGCAAATTCCAAAGGGACTTGAATTTACACCCCTAGAATTGTAAGATATGTGCCATTTAGCAGTAAAACCCCAAAGCCCTAGGGTTTGCAGCAGTTTAGAGGAAAAATTTGATAACTTCCTCAATTCAACACCAAAATCTATCAAACTGGAACCAAATGAAAGGTGTTTCACATTTTCACATGAACATGGGCCTATTTTGGTCTTTCAAATCCATACAGAACCATACAGTCATGAGTTTGCTCAGAAAACTGGTTTTTTAATCAGAATTTTGTGCAATTTTACTTCTCAATCCCTTCCAACCCTTTGGAAGTCGAATTAAAAGCCTAAATAGGATTCCCCTAATAGGCTCAACTGAACCAAGGTGGTTGGGAACCATTGGAGCCTTTGTTTAACTAAATTTCAAAAGTTGCACAAAACTAAAACTGTCAAAAGTTGTCAACTCCATTTTTGACCATTTTTTGCATTTTTTGCAATTTCAACATTTATGACCCCTAACCATTCCAAAATGGTTCTAACATGACCATATGGACTACAACACATCAAAATCACCCTCCTAATGCCAAAACTAATCACTACAAGAAAAATGACTACTAGACCTAATAGGATCCAAGTGGACTAAGGCAACTCTAGGTTTATAGAATGACCTAAGAGTCCCTTGACCACACAAAAAAAGGATCACCAAGACATGAATGGTCATCACACATCCTTATTACAAGCAAAACATGAAAAAGAAAAACACAATGCCACAAAGACAAGTCAAGGTGCCCTGCACCATGCTCCACAGGTTCAAAAGTACTCAAGTCCCTTGAGTTGGAATGCTCTCAAACTGAAACCCTGCCTTTTCAATGGCCTCCTTAGTCATCCATGTGGCTTCCTCCAGGGGTTGGTGTTTCCATTTGACCAAGTATTCATAGTACACCTTCCTCCTTGTTTGTTTAGTCACCCTCTTGTCAAGGATACTTTCAATCTCAAGAGTAGATGGCTGTGATATCTCCTTAAGTGATTCATCATGCTGCAACCTATGCTCACCTACAACAAAAACATCATCTACAGATCCTTTATAAGGATAAAGATCAACAACATTAAAGATAGGTGATAAACCAATAGATGAAGGTAAATCAACTTGATATGCATTATTCCCACATTTTTTGAGGATCTTACAAGGACCAAGCTTTTTCATCATCAACTTGGTGTACTTCTCCTTGGGCAATCTTTCCTTTTTCAGATGTACCATCATCAAATCACCCACTTTGAATTGCAAATCTCTTCTTTTCTTATCTGTTGCTGCCTTATACTTTTTTGTGGTATGGTGCAGCCGGTTCCTTACTTGATCATGCACATCCTTCATTACTTCTACAAAATCTTCAGCCAAAGAACTCTTCTTCTCCAAATGACTAACATCTCTGAGTTCCATTATCCCTCTAGGGTGTACACCATAAACAACTTGAAAAGGTGTCATACCTGTACTCCTGTTAATGGAATCATTGTAAGAAAATTCAGCTTGTGCCAAGATAGAATCCCAACTCGAATCATATTCTTGTGTTAGGCATCTCAAGAGGTTTCCAAGTGACCTATTAATAACCTCAGTTTGTCCATCTGATTGAGGGTGATATGCTGAAGATAAGGCAACATTGGTGCCAAGCTTTTTCCATAAGGTCCTCCAAAAGTGACCTATAAACTTAGGATCCCTATCTGATATGATTGACATAGGTAATCCATGAAGTCTAACTACCTCTTTAAAGAATAAACCTGCAACATGTGAAGCATCATGAGTGGTTTTGCACGAGATAAAGTGAGCCATCTTGGAAAATCTGTCCACAACCACATACACACTGTCATAACCAGATTTGGTTCTTGGAAGACCAAGCACAAAGTCCATGCTTACTAAATCCCATGGCTTTGAAGGGATAGGTAATGGTGTATATAATCCTGCATTATATGTTTGGCCCTTGGCCCTCTGACAAATAAAACAAGTCTCAACAAACTTTCTTACATCAGTCTGAAGTTTAGGCCAATAATAAAATCTTCTTACCAACTCCAATGTTTTATCTATCCCAAAGTGACCTGCTAGACTCCCACAATGCTTTTCCTTGATTATATTCTCCCTTATTGATCCTTTAGGTATACAAAGCAACCTAGCTTTGAACAAAAATCCATCTTGTATCAGAAACTCAAAAAAATAAGTATGATACCTTGTTGTCCTATCCACGCATACCTTATAGATTTCCATGAAATCATCATCCGTAGCATACATGTCCTTTATTGTGTGTATACCTGCACTTTCCAATTGAACTTCTTGGATGGTTAAACTCCTCCTGCTTAAAGCATCATCAACTTTATTAGCAACACCTTTCTTATGTTTTATGGTAAAAGTATAAGATTGCAAGAATTCCATTCATTTAACATGTCTATGATGAAGTTTCTCCTGCCTATTTAGAAAACTCAAAGCATGATTATCTATGAACACAATAAATTCCTTAGGGAGTAGGTAGTGCCTCCATTTTCTCAAGGCTTGGACCATAGCATAGAGTTCAAGGTCATAGGTAGAGTACTTTTGTTTAGCCTCATTCAACTTTTCACTAAAGAAGGCTACTGGCCTCCCTTCTTGGCTTAGGACTCCTCCAATAGCTCTATTGCTAGCATCACATTCTACCACAAAAACTTTATGAAAATCTAGAAGTACAAGGGTGGGAAGTGCTGCAATCTTCCTTTTCAACGTCTCAAATGACCTACTGCCTTCATTGGTCCATACAAACACACATTTCCTTCCACCTTTTATGGTATCTATGAGTGGAACACAAATTCCACTAAACTTTCTAATGAACTTTCTATAGAAACTACACAAGCCATGAAAACTTTTTACATCAGTTGCATTGGTAGGTGCTGGCCAACTAAGGATGGTTTCAACCTTGGATGGATCCATTTTAAAATTTCCTTTTGAGATGAGAAATCCTAGGAAAACCAACTCTTCTTGCCTGAATGAAAACTTCTCAAGGTTGATTTTCATTTGCTCTTCATGGAGCTTCTTGATGACCACATCTAGGTGTTTGAGGTGCTCTTCCTTGCTGCTACTAAACACCAAAATATCATCCATATATACTACAACAAACTTGTTAATGAAAGGTGCTAGGACATCATTCATCAAGCTCATAAAAGTGCTAGGAGCATTAGATAAACCAAAAGGCATTACAACCCACTCAAACAAACCTTCATTGGTCTTGAAAGTTGTTTTCCATTCATCTCCCTATCTGATCCTTATCTGATGGTATCCGCTTTTGAGGTCAATCTTTGAGTAGTACTTAGCTCCTCCCAAACAATCCATGAGATCTTCCAATCTAGGAATAGGAAACCGATATCTGATGGTTATCTTGTTGATTGCTCTAGAGTCAACACATAATCTCCAAGTTCCTTCTTTATTAGGTGCAAGGACTCCTGGTATAGCATAGGGACTAACACTTTTCCTTATGAAACCCTTCTCCAACAATTCTTTAATCTACCTTGCTATTTCTGCATTTTGTTCAGGGGTGAGTTTGTAAGCAGCCTTATTAGGCAAAGTGGCTCCTGGGATCAGATATATACAATGACTGATCATCCTTTCAGGGCGTAAGACATCATTGGTACCATCTGCAAAAATTCCTTTATACTGATCCAATAGATCAGCAATCTCCTTGGGGCCTACATTCTTCAACAAATTCTGATTTTTCTTTTGCTTGGGTATGCTATCCTTAGGCTTCACCACAATAGAAAAACACATGGTCTAGTCCTCCTTTAGGCCTTTCATGAACTCCCTCTATCCAACCAACATCACACTGCCAGTCGAGTTCTTTTCCTATCCATCAGTCGGTAAGGAAGTCATTGTGAAATTTTCACCGTTCTTCTTTTAGTGATACACATTTCTCTTGCCATCATGTTGAGCACTCATGTCATATTGCCAAGGTCTCCCTAGAAGAATATGGCAGGCATCCATAGTCACTACTTCACACAAAACTTTGTCTTCATAACCACCGATTGAAAAACTGACCCAACATTGCACATAAACTAGTGTTTGCTGCTCCTTATTCAGCAATGATACTTAATAGGGGTTAGAATGGGGTATTTTCTTCAATCCTAACATCTCAATCATCTCAGTAGAAGCCAAGTTCTCAGTAGAACCCAAGTCTTGATGAGGTGGTGTGATATGATGTGGTACTTTGATGGTCACCATCTTGGGCTAGCTGCACCCTTCTTTCTCCTTGTTGGCCTGAACTGCTGCTTACTTTCTCAGGACACCTAAATGACTGGAGACCTACTTGGTTACATGAAAAACATCTCCCAGTGAATACATTAGGGCCTCTACCTCCAATTCTGCACCTTCCATTGCCTCTTCCACCTCTAGGATTGCTTCTATAACTGGAGTCTTTCTCAACATCTTGTTGACTGCTCTCACCATGAGGTCTTGATGAAGAACTTCTGCCTTGAAATCTGCCTCTGCCCCTAAAGTTCTGATTACCTCTGCCACCCCTGTTGCTTTTCTCACCTCTCTTTCTTTGTTTTTCTTCTATTTTCAATGCCATTTGATGACACCTATGGACTGATTCAGGGTTAAATAGCCTTAACTCATCTTGAATACTATATTTCAATCCATTCAAGTACCTAGCCAACTTCTGATTTTCAGTTTCAGATATTTTAGTTTTCAAGGTAAGTTTGTGAAACTCCTCTGTATAGGTATTGACATCCATATCTTTTTGTTTCAGGTTATGTAGCTTCTTGTGGAGGGCAACTTCATAGTCTTTTGGTACAAATTGCTTCTTTATCTCAACCAACATCCTCTTCCACATGGTGAGAGGTGCCTTGTTGTTCTCAACCCTCTCATTCTACAGGAAGTTCCACCAACTCAATGTTGGACCCTTCATCTTTGATTTGGCTATCTTCACCTTTGAACTCTCAGGTGTATCATCACACTCAAAGTAGTTTTCAAGGGCTTCCACCCAATCCATGCATTCTTCCACATTCATCTTTCCCATGAACATAGGGACATCTGGTTTGCTATCCTTTCTTCCTACACTTTCAAGAGCCTCCAACAAATGTCTTTGGTTTGCTGGTATGTTCAACCTCTCCAACCGAGATACAGGTATCTCTTCCTCTTCTTCCTCATACTCCTCTTCTTCCCTTCTTCCTTCTTGTCTTTGCTTGAGTCTCTCCAACTCCATCTCCATCTTCTTGCTCTTTGCAAGGTGCTCCTTGAGCATCTTGGCCAACTCCTTATTGGTAACATTTTGAGGGAATTCATCCCCATCATTGCCTTCATCTTCTGACATCTTCCTCCACCCGGGATCTTAGTAGTGCTCTGATACCACTTGATGCAGAGTGCACACAACAGGAAGTGTCAAATAGGCTCACAGTCTTTCAAACTCAAAAGGTGACTATTCCAACCTAGTCTACCTTACCCACACTTGGTAAAGAAGTGTAAGAGCACCCTCACACAACCTTAAGACCTATTCAAGGCCAAACAAAATCCCTTAAGGGTTACTCAACTTTGACACAAAATTAGCTTCAGGTACTCAATCCCTTAATAAGGCTCAAATAAGGAAAATGCCTCAAATCTATTGTCTGATGCTAAACAGCAATAGGGACACCTTCTATGACCCTAAACAACCAAAATCCAACAACTAAGTGGCTGCCCCAAACCTTACTATGCCAACTTTACTTTTTGGGCTTACTTGGCTACTAGGTCTGTCAGCAAGGAACCAATCAATACAAGAAAAACTTTACAAAGGACATGGTACTATTTTTGTTGATTTGGAACCTCCAACATATGGTTAAACATTCCCCAAGAGGATAGAGCCTCACCTTACTCCTGCACTATCAAACTCTCACTTGGTTCACAGGCCTAATTGGCCAATTCAGGCTTGGAACACCAGTAAGCACTTGATGATGGGTTCATAAGGCTTGGATAGAGTCTTGGGAATTTTGTTCAACTTGTTTCCTTTCCTTTCAATAGCTTTCACCTGTCCCTTGGTCCTTCTACTGATCAGCACACTTCAAACATCAAAGTGCAGGCTAAATACATGAGGATATTTTGCCTATGGCTTGCACAAACACCAAGCAATCTTCTTCACCAGGTCCTGAGTGTTTAGGATGTTATAGTACACAATCATACCTTGAAAATTCCAAAGGGACTTGAATTGACACCCCTAGAATTGCAAGATATGTGTCATTTAGCAGTAAAACCCCAAAGCCCTAGGGTTCGCAGCAATTTAGAGGAAAAATTCGATAACTTCCTGAATTCAACACAAAAATCTATCAAAATAGAACCAAATGAAAGGTCTTTCACATGTTCACATGACCATGGGCCTTTTTTAGGCTTTCAAATCCATACAGAACCATACAGTCATGAGTTTGCTCAGAAAACTGGTTTTTTTATCAGAATTTTGTGCAATTTTACTTCTCAATCCCTTCCAACCCTTTGGAAGTTGAATTTAAAGCCTAAATAGGGTTCCCCTAATAGGCTCAACTGAACCAAGGTGGTTTGGAACCGTTGGAGCCTTTATTTAACTAAATTTCAAAAGTTGCATAGAACTGTCAAAAGTTGTCAACTCCATTTTTGACGGTTTTTGCATTTTTTGCAATTTCAACATTTATGACCCCTAACCATTCCAAAATGGTTCTAACATGACCATATGGACTACAAAATATCAAAATCACCCTCCTAATGCCAAAACTAATCACTACAAGAAAAATGACTACTAGACCTAATAGGATCCAAGTGGACTAAGGCAACTCTAGGTTTATAGAATGACCTAAGAGTCCCTTGACCACACAAAAAAAGGATCACCAAGACATGGATGGTCATCAAACATCCTTATTACAAGAAAAACATGAAAAATAAAAACACAATGCCACAAAGACAAGTCAAGGTGCCCTAGACCAAGGTGCCCTGCACCAGCATACCAAGCTCTAGGTGATTGTTTCAATCCATATAAAGCTTTCCTTAACCTGCAAAGCATATCAACATCATCTGATAGTGGAAAATCATCAGGTTTCTCAATATAAACTTCCTCATAAAGATCCCCATTCAAAAATGCACATTTAACATTCATCTGATAAACCTTTTAGTTTTTATAAGAAACATAGGCAAGAAATAATCTTGCAACTTCAATCCTAGCTACCAGTGCAAAAGTTTCTCCATAATCAATTCCTTCCTTATGAGAATATCCTTTACAAACCAATCTAGCCTTATTCCTTATAACTTGACCATCCTCATTCAATTTATTCCTATAAACCCATTTAGTTCCAATAATATTTTTATTTTTAGGCCGGGGAACCAAAGTCCATGTGTTATTTTTCTCAATCTGATCTAATTCTTCCATAGATTTTAACCAAAATTAATCTTTACATGCCTCAATTACTGATACCAGTTCAACTTCTGAAATTAAACATACCTCATTAGTTGCAAGTCTTCTTCTTGTCATCACTCCATTTCTCTTATCCCCAATGATTTGATCTTCAGAATGATTCAATCTCACATACCTAGGAGTCTTCTAACTCTCTATTCCTCTTGCCTGTTCTTTAGAAACTGTAGAATTCTTTGATGTTGTCGGAGTAACTGGTTCAACTCTCTATTCCGATAAATTTTCTATCGGTTTAGATATAATCATTTCCACTGTCGATTCCTTCTCATAACTCCAATTTGACTTTTGCTCAACTCATTTACTTTGACATTAGCACTCTCCAAAATTCTTTGCAATCTCTTGTTATAATATCTATATGCTTTTCTTTCATTAGAAGAACCAATAAATATGCCTTCATCACTTCTAGGATCAAATTTCTCAATAGTATCATCTCTCCTAATATAACCTTTACTACCAAAAATTCTGAAATACTTAACTGTAGGTGTATTTCCAAAGCATAATTCATAAGGTGTCTTAACGGTTTCTCCTTTGATATGTACTGTATTGAATGTGTAAACTGTTGTACTAACTGCTTCTCTCCAATAGATATGTGGTAGATTAGCTTTCATCATCATTGTTCTAGCAGCATCCAAGATAGTTTTGTATTTCCTTTCCACAACTACATTCTACTGAGGTGTCCGGGGAGCAAAAAATTGTCTTCTAATACCATGGTTGTCACAAAAGGTATTAAACTCACCAGATGTGAATTATCCACCATGATTTGATCTCAAACATTTAATCTTTCATCATGTCTCAGTTTCCACTTTAGCCTTAAAGATTTTAAACTTTTTAAATGCTTCATATTTTTCTCTCAAAAAAGTAACCCACATCATTCTAGAATAATCATCAATGATTAGCATGAAATATCTATCACCATGAAAACTTTTAACTCTAGCAGAGAAAATCAATATGAATAAGATCAAGAACATCATTTGATTTATCTTGTATACTCCTAAAAGAGGTTCTGACCTATTTACCCATTAGACATTCTTTTTATAGGGCTTCATAATCTTAGGTATATCTCTAACAACCTTAGTTGAGTTGATCTTCAGAATGCAATCAAAATTAACATGACATAGACTTTTATGCCATAACTAACTCTCATCAATTTGTGTAATCAAACATGTCTTCTCACCGAAGTTCAAATGAAATATCTTACCTTTTGTCTATGTACCGGTTGCAATCTCCAGGCCAGATCTGTTAATGATTTTGCATTTTCCATCCTTTAACTTGTTAGGATAACTGGTGAACAACTGAGAGGGGGGGGGGTGAATAAGTTGTTAATAGATTATAACATTTAATCCACTTAATAACCCTTAAACAGATTAAGTACTGGTAGAGCAAAAATAGATACCGGTAAATAATACAACTTAACAATTAAATAGATAATCAATGCAAAGCAACCATACCACATAACACCATGATTTGTATGTGGAAAACCCGAAAAGGGAAAAACCAAGGTGGGAAGCTTACCCATAGTCAGATGATACTTCTGCAGAAAGTATGTGATACAATGAGGGGCCTGCACATGCAGGAAGGCACACTTCCTAGAATGTACTGCTCGTTACAAAGGAGTCTCACTGACTACAGAGAGGGAACAACCATCTCAAGATAAATAGACAACAATCCAATAGAGTGAATTACTAGAAATAGCATCTACCATGCCTAATTATAGTCCTGGTTAGGCTTAATACCGGAGGCCTTTGACCTCTTCCTTAATCCCAATTTGATCACCTATGATCGACCAAGTCTCCTTCACATATGATATTGCATTTCAAGACCATGAACACTTATTCCATTCCCATGCCATGATCTACAATGAGATCTTACATCATTTTATACAAACCCTAAGGCCTAAACCAATTAGGTCGGCCACCTAAAAGATATTACAATAGGATCATTACATAAATCCATATTACAATTATATGCCATGTCATCTTAAGACCAAAACAACAATAAGAAATCCATAAAACATCCCAAAACATCTTGGTAACATGTAGAGTACATGTTAGCATGATACCAGTCCATAACCTAGATAGGTACCAGACCTATTCTGGGTCCACCATACCAAAGAAATATCTTCAAGTAGTTGAAGCATGATCAAAGAACATTTTCAGCATCCTGAAATCCATGCAGAAGATACACCAACACCAATTATGCATCCTGTCAAGATTCGTCAGTGAGAGCTCTGCCAATAAAACCTTAAACTAGTACCGGTAAGGGTTTACTAGAGTGTATGATAGCATCCATTTACCAAGTCAATACCATCTGACCAAGACATGCTCCAAAACCACGTACCACATGTAACCGATCACATTCCATAGATCAAAACATGTCAGAAGTGTCCAACAGATAGTCTCTTATGTCGATAACACTGGATCTTCTACCGGTAACCAAAACCTGTCTGTCAGTAACCAACCATAATAGCTAGTGTTGACATCAATGACAAAACATGAATGCAACACATAATCAATTCATCTAATAATGCCAACAATCTCCCCCTTTGGAATTGATAGAAACACTAGATGTGAAAAACATCTAAGTACCAAGAAATGCCAAACAAGTCTCCCCTTGTGGAAGACAACCAACAATCTTATGAATATCAATAACTCTCTCCCTAATGTATACAACTCCTTTTCTTATTTTTCACATCAAGATCTCTCCCCCTTTGACATCAATGTCACAATTCTGACAAAAATATCAAAGCAAGAATATAAGCCTCTGTATCTCAAAGATGACTACTCTCCCTGAATAGTAGCACCACTCATCAATGCTAGAATGAATAATATATTTGACAATGCATGTCAGACTGATGACAAACTGCATCAATCAAGTTTCTGCTAGAGGGGCAGAAACCCCTAACCTGTCTCTCAAATACTCAAATGATTCCTTAGACAACGATTTAGTGAATATGTCTGCAATCTGTTCTTTAGTGTTCACATAAACCAATTTGACTTCCTTTGCTTCTACCTTGTCTTTCAAAAAGTTATACTTTATTGATATATGCTTAGTCTTAGAGTGAAATATTGGATTCTTAGACATGTCAATAGTTGCAAAGTTATCACAATAGATAACTACCGGTTAACTATAATTTACCCTGATATCCTTGAACATTTGCTTCATCCACAAGACTTGAATGCAATTAGTTGCTTCTACAACATACTCATCTTCTGCAGTAGATAAAGAAATGCATGATTGTTTTTTGTTGATCCATGAAACTAGTTTCTTTCCAAGAAAGAAAGCTCCACTAGAAGTTCTCTTCCCATCATCAATATCTCCTACCCAATCTGAGTCAGTATATGCACATAAAGTGAAATCATCATTTTTAGAATACCATAAACCATATTTTGTTGTTCCTTGCAAATACCAGGTTGTCCTCTTTACTTCACATTCATGATTTTCTTTAGGATTACTTTGATATATTGAAACAATACTTATTGCATTCATAATATCTGGTCTAGTTTGAATTAAATATAACAGACCACCAATCATAGACTTATACCTTGTCGGATTTATAGGTATAGAAGTATCCTTGATAGATAATTTCTCACTTGTCACCATAAGAGTACTTACCGGTTTGGAATTATCCATACCAAAATTCTTCAACAATTCCCTCAGATACTTAGTTTGACAGATAAAAATGCCTTTGTCAGTTTGAGTAATATGCAAACCTAAAAAAAAAATTATCTCACCAATCATGGACATTTCAAATTCATTCTTCATATTGTTAGCAAATTCCATGCACAATTTATCCTCCTCCAAAAATGAAATCATCAACAAATACTTGAATAATAATAATATCATTATCAGTGCTTATAATATAGATTACTATTAGCACCGCCTTTAGTAAAACCAATCTTCAAAAGATATTTATCCAATCTTGCATACCAAGCTCTAGGAGCTTGTTTCAATCCATATAAAGATTTCTTCAATCTGCAAACCATATCTTTATCATCTATCAATGAAAATCCATTAGGTTGCTCAATGTATACTTCTTCTTCAAGTTCACCATTCAAAAATGCACATTTAACATCCATTTGATAAACCTTATAGTTCTTATAAGATGCATAGGCAAGAAATAGTCTAACAGCTTCAATTCTAGCTACAAGTGCAAATGTCTCACCATAATCAATTCCTTCCATTTGAGAATATCCTTTACAAACCAATCTAGCCTTGTTTCTTACAACTTGACCATCCTCATTCGGTTTATTCCTAAAAACTCATTTAGTTCCAATAACATTCTTATTTTTAAGCTAGGGAACTAAAGACCAAGTCTCGTTCTTCTCTATCTGATCTAATTCATCTTCCATAGCCTTTAACAAATGTTCATCCTTACAAGCTTCAATAACAGATGCCGGTTCAACTTGAGAAATAAGACACACCTCTTCATTTGCCAGTATTCTTCTTGTCATAACTCCCTTGTTCCTCTCTCCAATGATTTGATCTTAAGAATGATTTAATCTTACATACCTTGGTGTCTTTTGAACTTCAGGTTCACTTCTCTCATCATCAGTCACAGTTGAATTTTCTGATTGTGTCGGTGTAAATTGTTGTCTTCAAAATCTGATTCCCTTTAACATCCTTAAAATAATATGATTAAACTCGATGCAGAAGAGACATCAAAGATAAGGAAATTCTCAAGACAACATATGACAAGGTTTGATTGAACCTTCTACACTTCGGACTTACTCAGAGCCCAGGTGGGTATACCTTTGTGAATTGAATTCACACTTTCAAACATAAACCCAAAGCAAACCAGTCTAGAAAACCAGTGGATCTATTCACCTTGAAATCAACTGAAAAGAAAGAGTGGAAATTATATTTAAATTCAGCATTTCGATCAACAAAACATGCAATAAACAACTTCAATCAATACCAGTGCCTTATCCAAGGTCACAGAGTCATCTAAACTCAGATAATACTCCTCGAACAAAACATCTTTATGCATCCCATTGGCTTGGTTTCTATTAATCCTTGTATATGCCTGACACCTACAAGAATTTATGCATTCCAAATTAAGCTATGATCATCAAAATTCAAAGTCTCTTCCAAAGAGTTTACTAGTATGAGTGATCCCCGCATCTTTAATTTCCCTCCTAAAGAGAAAAGCTAAAGAACACTTCTACTAAAATTGCTTTGCAATTCCATTCAAATAGAACAACCCTGGATTATTCAGAATGAAAATAGTAAACAAATTGTAAACACACTTGAGGACAACACAAAGCTTTACTCAAAACCGATGGTCTGTATATTGATACTTAGTTCAAGAAATATTACAAGAAGTTTTTGAATATTCTCCATAAGACTTAGAAAAACTCAGATAAATTTCTACAGCGTTTTCTTACAATTCTTTTGCGATATTTTTTCCTCTAGTCCTGGTATCCATTTATAACAACATGGATGCACAAAGCTTCAGACTTCTTGAGGAGAGTTTGTTACAATCATTTCTTTCAAAATAAAGAGGTTACAAGCTTTTTGCAAAAGCAGTTACAAGCTCTTTTCGGCCTCTGCAGTTTCTTCAACAGGCTGTTCGGTTGCAACGTCTTCTACCTTTTCAGGGGCGCTTTCCAACTATTCCGGATCATAGGTGCCATATTTAGTTGTCCACTCATCATACACCTCTTCTATCGGCCATGAGAAATTAATCACTTTATCCTTAGTTTTAGTCAACCTTTTCCAAGAATTCCTCATTTTGTTGACTTTTGAATTAAGAAAACCATAATGTGACTTAATTTTCTCTATCTCTTGTATTGTCAAAACAAAGAAAGAAGCATCATCTAGATCAATAATTCCTTTAACTCTTGCTAACAATTTAGCTTCTATCTCCTTAAGCCATATTTGTTTGTCCTTTAATTGATCCGAGATAGCAAAAACTCTTGGGAGCAACTCAAAAACTTGACCAGTGTACTCCTTTTTGCACAAATTTACCTTCCTATCAACATTATCCACTTCTGCTGCTAATTGTACTAAGACTTTAGCGACATCAAAAGTGGATTTAATGATTGGATTGGCCCTTGCTTCATCGCAGGATACACACATAAACTCTAAATCTTGCTCCCTAGGCCTCCATTTGTCAAAAAAAGGTGTCAAAATGGCCTTGTCTCTCCTGAGCTCATTCCATATATCCATAATTTTACCTACATTGTTGTAGAGAAATGAGGCATTTATTGTATCTACAAAACTGGAAATTATAGCTCTTACTCTCTCCTCATACTTCTTTGCATATAAGGCCTGAGCCTATTTCAAGTTTTCTAATTCTTGAGGAGTAATTTCAACCATTTGAGAGCTAGAGGGTGCTGGAGATGGTGGAAACCCAATGATAGGGCTATTAGGTGGAGGTCTTGCAGGAGAAGAGGAGATCATCAGTGTTGAAGACTCACCTTGATGGTATTGTCCAGTCAACTAGCTCTACAGCTAGGCAATGATGTTATCCTTACCTCTTACCTCCTCCTTGGCATTGTTATAGGCCTTCAAAACTATTTCCAACTTGACTTGGAGGGCCTCTTTCTCTTTGGCTTCCTTCTCTGCTACTGCAACACTAAATTTTGCAGTCTCTAACACAGTGCTAGCAGCTTCCACTACCCCTGTACTCTGTACTCTCTTCACCATCATCCCACCAAGGTAACTTGACCCTGGGGTGTCTTTGTATTTCTCTTGAGAGACCACATGATGAGTGCAGCATTGTCCTTATTGAAAGTAATCCCCTTCATGGGTTTAGTCTCTTTTCTCACTGCATCTAGTACCACGGCATCTGCTATATCCCATTCGGGTAAAATAAGCACTCCAGCTTGTGCTACCATATCTCTTCCCTACTCAGGGGTGATGGTTTTGAATTCTTCCATCATCTCTTGCTTTATTTCTTCTTCTACCAGGGCTAGATCTTTATTGGGCTGCTCAGCCTTTCTCTTTTCACATCTAGCATTATATTTATCTATGTGCTGTTTCCATATAAACTGCATAAATGCTTCTGATGTGACAAAATTGTTATCAGCTTAGAAGTCATTACTTGCTTGCTTTAGATCTGGATCCCACTCCTGGCCTTTGAGTTCAGTGGTAGTGATATCCATTTTAGCAGCAGTGGGTTCTTCTGGCATTCCTTCCTCCACTTCATCATAAGTGTAGGCAATTTCTCCTAGACTACCTAACTGTAGGAGTTGCTCAGCTACTGCTTGCTCATTTCCTATATGGATAGGGGATTGGGATGGGGAATACAAAGGTGTATCTGATTGTACTTCTTTCCCCACCCTTTGCTTCTTTGGGCTTTCTTGGATGTCAATGACATCTTGTATCTTCCTCTTTCCTTTGGAGGTAGAGGGCTCCCCTGTCGTAGGCATCAGCACACTATAACTGGATTTCTTATGTAGTGTATAATCACCAAGAGGGATTACTCTGCTGGAAGATGACCTACTTAAGATCATTCTCGCCTTTTCAGGGTTGCTTTTGATTACAGCTTCCCTCTTCTCCTTCAGGGTCGGCATCACATCTTCAAAGCAAACAATTAAAAACTTTATTTTCTCCTCAAGAGGGAAAAAGCTAGACAATGGGTCATAGCTGGCATCAAACTGATGTACAAAATCCAAGGCTGTCTTATAAGCCACCCACTTCTCTTTCCTCAGCTCCTGCTCATCTAGATCAAACTCATTTCTGATGAGGTCTTCAGGAAACTAGAATTGATGAGGCCTACCTCTGCATGCTACCTTCTTTCTAAACATACCATTGAAGAAGTTTTCTGGATTAGCACACCTGGACACTGTAGTGGACAAATGATAAGGCTTGAGGAAATCTCAAAGCAATTCCAACCTCCCTTTGTTATTACAAATTGGTGGGCTATGGTAGCTGTAGGGAAAATAGTCCCTTTACCCCTGCCTGTCAACTCTGCCTCTTGTAGACCACCAATTTTTCTAAGGATCTCTGCAATTCCCACTTTGAGAGGGACCTGGTAAGGTAGCAAAAATGGGGTGCCTCTGAAACCAAACACTCTGAAAACTGTTGAGACTGGATACAAGTAAATGTCACCCCAGTTATGAACAATTTTTATGTTCTCTGTGAATTCTTTTGGTCTTATGAATTCCAGAAGAACTTTGGGGATTCTTGGGTTCTCAGAGCAGAGGAGAGTCCATATCTTGGATGCAAAATATTTATCAAACTTCAAAAATATGGCATCCTCTCTATCCCATGACAACACAATACTCCATAATTGTACCGACATTTTTTCTCCTTCTTTCTCCTTAACAAGGTCTAGTCCACTAGCAAAGTAATCACCACCTTTGAAGAGAAAAAGATGCATCAGGAGTGAGTACCATCCAAAAGGCCTATCCACCTTTCCATTCTTGATTCCTGTTAACCCTCCATGAATAGCATCAGCAATGAAAGAGGCATAATCAAATGTAATTGCAAGAGAAGGATTCAAAATCTGAGCAATCATTAACAGGTAATGATTTGGCATATTTGCTTCAGCATCTTCTCCCAAAACTTGGCAAAGTGCCCAATACATTCCTTTAGCCCTCATAGTGAACATACTTAATGAAAAGGGCTCTTGTGTGTTGGGTCCTACAACTGTTAACCCTCCTATCTTCATAAAAAACTCCTTGAGAGGCTCGTTCCTGAGATGACTCCTCTGTGCACCGTAAATTTGGGCTAATGATTTGAAATTTATAAGTTCTAGAAAATTGGTGAACTCATTAAGTCCAAAAGCTTTCCTGAATTCTTCAGCATTAATCTCAACAAGGGTTTTCCCATTTATATCCCAAATGCTTCTTGTGACTGGATCATAGTTGAGCACAATTTGGGTCAACAGATCTATGTCCATAAATACCCTTGGGACTACCAGTTTCCCAACATCTAATTCCCAAATACTGTTTTGCGGTGCTGGAGAATTTCTCATTCCAAATCCAATTTTAAACAACCCCAACCCAGACAATCCAACCTGTGGGTCTCTGAACTAGTTACTCTTGTCATATAGTCCTTCTCCTATCTTTAAACGGGGAGCCTTGGGCACTAATTCTTTTGCCTTTGATGACTGATTAGTTGACAATGTCAACTATTCTAAAAAATCATCACAAACACTCCTTTCTGAATAGTTAACTTTGCTAGAAAATTCTCTTTTAGGAGCCATTTAGAAAACGTAAGAAATGAATACCACTCATAGACAATCCTGTAACGAATCTTTCATCTTATCTAAAACACACCACACATGAATTGCTACACAAGAATACGAGAAAACCTATTTTTGTCTTGAAGGAATTTGCTCTACAACTGAACTGACTTGCTCTATACCTGAAGAAAATAGCTCTGCATCCACTCCTCTGCAAAAATTTTTAAAAGATATCTTCACTCGATTGATAGGAAATCAAATATTGTACTCAGGGCCTTAACTACAACATTGATTCTGCATGCTTCGGTCATCCCTTCAAAATTGAATTCATACGAGAATTTGTATTTTTCGCTCCAACGGGTCACAACATTCCTGCAAGTGTTATATTTTGCTCTTTCGCAACTTCGCGAAGCATAACTATTGGGCAGCTTGGTCCTGTGAAATAGCGTCAACCGTCTGATCAAAAGAAGCTTGATCGGGCGTTAGATTAACTAACAATTTTGGCTCTGCGCTGGGTCCCGCTTCTCTATTGGCTAAATGATACCACGTGGCATCCAACCATTGGCCTTGAAATTTCCTTTGCATTCAACTTAACACTGGTCGCGTGTCTTTCTTTTATACCGCCGGTTCCACCTTGGCAGGCCCACAACTTTCTTCTTAGACCACGTGTCGCCGAACACATGGATGGCTCTCATTCACTCTCGCTATTTCACGGGGTATAAAGAACGAGCATCTTACCCTTGCAAAATAGCGTGGGCCATCAGATCATCTTTTAAGTTGATCGGCATTTAACCGTCTGAAAAGGGTTTCGGGAGGGGTGGGCCCGCTGACTCACTGTGAACACCTGGCATCCAGTCACCTTCAGAGCTGACTTGTCACTTTGTTATATGCCAAAAGAAAACCATAGGGCCTCAATTTATTCTTGATAGTTGTATCCGCCAGGTTATCTATCATGACACGTAGACGGCTCTCATTCACTCTCACTATTTCGTGGGGTATAAAGAATGAGCATCTTACCCTTGCGAAATAGCGCAGGCCGTCAGATCATCTTTTAAGTTGATCGGCATTTAACCATCTGAAAAGGCTTTCGGGAGGGGTGGGCCCACTGACTCACTGTGAACACCTAGCATCTAGTCACCTTCGGAGCTAACTTGTCACCTTTTTATTTGCCGAGAGAAAGCCACTGGGTCCCAACAAACTTTTGACAGCTCTAATAGCCAGGTCATCTCCTAACTGCGACCTGACTCTCCTCTGGGGCCCACCTTTTAGCCTTTGATCCTGACCCGCTGACTATTGTAACTTATGCTGCGTGCCGCCATTTTACTTGCTATCATCAACTAGCTAGACTGTCTATGTGGCATGCCACGTCATTTTTGCAACTTCGCTGGTTTTAAATTATGTGCAACTTCGTCCAGCAAAATAACACGAGCCGTGGATCCACCCACGAGATGCGCACTAGTTACTGGGCCCGACAACTTTAGGAGAAAAACATGTGAGGCATAAACTTTTCAATTAATTAACATGATCGACTAGGCAAACAACAAGGGGGAACACTTCCTATGACCCCATGACCCATTACTTAAGTGAATAAAGTAACAAAAGATTAGAAACCAGAGGGTTTAAAACAAACACAAGAGGATCTAAAATAAAAAACCTTTAAACCCTTGAGGTCTAGAACAAAGCTGAAGCATTTGAAACTGCACCCTATTCAAAATTTCAACAAACCATAGCCAATCATGGGAAAAGAAAAGCCCATTTTTAATCAGTGATAACAACGGCTCTGACTGGGGATGGTTGACCGAAAGGTCAACACAAGAAAACTCAAAAACTCTGGAGAAATAGACCAAAACACAGACCAAAATAGAAAAGCAGGAAAGGAACAAAATATGTACAAACAAAGGACCTACCGTGCATGGACATTAAGAGAAATAATGCTTCAGGAATTGTCCATGCACTGGAAATTCCTGCATTTCATCATCCATATTCTTCAAGAAATATGAATCCTTACCATTTAAATCACAAACCATAAAAGGGCCAATCCACAGTGATTCAAATTTCTTGTGCTTTCCCTTATCCTATCCTTTTGCATTCCACTGAAGAACCATGTCATCAATTTGAAACTTCCTTAATGATGTCCTTTTATCAAAAAGATACTTTGACTGCAACTGGATCTTCTGATTTTTCTTATGGGTAGAAGTCCTAAGCTCCTCCATTTCTACAATTTGGATCATTCTGGTTTCCATTGTTTCAGATACCTCCATGTCCTCATTTTGCAAAAACTTATACACTGGAAGAAGGTTATTTACCGGCAATCTGGCTTGGGCACCATAGACTAATTCAAAAGGTGACATTCTAATGGATTTCTTAACTGTTATTCTATCTGCCCATAGAGCTAACTTCAGCTTTTGATCCCAAGATCTTTTATTCTCTTCTAGGATTTTCTTGATGATATTCAATAGGCTTTTATTGTTGGATTCTGCTTGTCCATTCCCCTGAGGGTGATAAGGTGAAGAGTATGACATGAGTATACCGTGACTAGTACAAAAGCCTACAAATTCTTCTGATATGAAACACATGGCATTATCCATTACCAATTTTGCAGGTGTTCCAAATCTAGTTACAATATTAACCATCAGGAAATCAATGACAACTTTACTAGTAGCTCTTCTTGTACGGATGGCTTCTATCCATTTGGTGAAATAATCAGTGGCCACTATGATCCATCCATGACCTCTCCCTGACCTCTCAACAATCTCTCCAATAAAATCAATGCCCCACTGGACAAAAGGAGCTTCTACAGAGACTGGATTTAGGGGTAATGCTCCTTCATACTTGAGCTTGGATGAGAATCTTTGACATGGGTCACATCTCCGAACATATGCATGGGTATCTTTAAATAAGGTGGGCCAATAATACCCAGCCCAGATTATCTTACCAGCAGTAGTCTTAGTAGAATAGTGACCTCCACATACTCCATCATGCATTTCAGTCAACACCTATTTAGCTTGAAATTCATCCAAACACATTAGTAACTCTCCATCTCTTTTCCTCCAGAAAAGATCACCTTGAATGAGCACATATTTTTGAGACTTGAGTTTCAGAGTTCTTTTCTGATTGTATGTCATTTCTTCTGGGAGTGTATCACCTCTCAAAATCTGGATTATCTATGTATACTAGGGTTGCCTCTCAATACTTGTGACCAAAGCATCTCTAACCTCAACATTGTATATTTCTACATTCATGAGATTTGACTCAGTCATGAGCTTAGCCAAACCTAAACCTCTCACCAATTTGGTGATCTTTATCTCCAAGTTGAATTCCTGAATTCTATTAATCCATCTGCATCTCTTCCCAGTAACCTCAGACTAAGACAAAATATCTTTAATTGCAGCATGTGGGACATAGGCAATGATATTTGCATTCACTAAATATTGCCTAAAAGCCTTAACAGCTTTAACTAGGGCATAAGCTTGTTTCTCCATAGTTTCATATTTTAGTTCTGCCGCCTGCAAAGACTTACTGTAGAAGGCTATGGGATGTTCATATCCTTCATTGTCCTTTTGTAGTAATACTGCAGCCACCATATGATATGAAGCAAAAGAAAATAGAAAAAAAGGCTTATTATAATCAGGAGATTTCAACACTGGTGCCTCCTAGATTGCCTTCTTAATCTCAGCAAAAGTTTTTGAAGCTTCTTGATCCCAATAAAATTTTGTATCCTTCTTAAGCAATTTGACGATAGGCTTCACTATCTCTACGAAGTTTGCAATGAATCTCCTGACAAAATTTACTTTACCTAAGAAAGATTGGATACCTTTCACATTTTTAAGTTCAGACACCTTATTGATTGCTTTAATTCTCTCAAGGTCTATCCTTACCCCCTCCTTAGAAACTATGTGTCCCAATAACTTTCCCTTAGTGACCCCAAAATGACATTTCTTGGGATTCAGTGATACACCAAATTCCAAGGCTTTATTGAACACCTTCTCTAGATGTCCACAATGATCATCAGCTTTCTTAGAGAAACAAGTTAGATCATTTTGATAAACCACCATGATGATGTTTATGAATTCTTTGAAAGCTACATCCATAGCTCTCTGAAATGTAGCTCCTGCATTTTTTAATCCAAATGGCATTCTCACATATACATAAGTTCCCTATGGAGTAGTGAAAGTTGTCTTAAACTGTTTAGACTCCTTTACCAACACTTGATTATATCCTGAGAAAGCATCCATCATGGATAAAAGATCACATCTTGTCACTCTTTGTAGCATGGCTTCCATATTTGGGGATGAGTAGTTATCTTTCAAGGAAGCAACATTTAAATTCCTAAAATCTACACACAATCTGATGTCTCCATTCTTCTTCCTCACTGGGACCAAATTGGAGACCCATGAAGAATGCCTTATTGGTTTGATAATTCCCCCTTCTCTCAATTTGGTCAACTCTTGTTGCATTTTAGTTTCTAACAAGGGATTGATAGGCCTCTGTTTCTATCTGAAAGGCTTAGCATTCTAGAAGTAAAGGAAATTCATGCTGAAAAAGATCTTGTCTATACGCTTTTAGGTCTTCATAAGACCAAGCAAAGACATGCTTATACCTTTTCAATAAATTAATAAGGTTAGTCCTGACATGAGAGGGTAATTTCTTTCCAATATATACCAACTTAGGGGATGATTCTGTCCCCAAGTTTACCTCCTCTAACTCTTCCAACTTGGTGGTAGACTGCTGATGTAAATGACTATCATTATAACTAAACATGCTCTCCAGCTCCACCAGCCCTTTAGGTATTTCATTGGTTTCCAACTAGACCACATCATTTCCAAACACTGTCTCTCTATTGTCTACCACTTCCACCAATGCATTACAATCAATCTTTTGTCCATCATAATCATCAACACATTGGATAAACCTAAGAATGTCTTCATCATCAACAAAAACTTGCCAATTGTACACATTATCAGGAATAGCAAGCCTAGATTTTATTTCCATAGTGGAAATACCGGTTAGCGTTGCATCATCATTTTTCAAAGCAACATTAGCTAGGAAATCTGCCATAATATTTTTTGCTCGCTCTATCCAATTAATAGAAAATGCATCAAAATGCTCAATAAAATCCCAAACAACATGCTTATACTACTTTAATCTATCATTCTTGGATGCATATTTAGATCTCACCTGAGAGACAACCAATTCTGAATCCCCCATTACCTTCAACAATTGGATTCTATGCCTTTTTGCAACCTCAAGTCCTAGTAACAGGGCTTCATACTCTGCAGTATTATTTGTGCACTGGAAAGCCAATAAAAATGAGTATTTAAAAGTTATACCTGACGGGGACACAAAAAGAACCCCTGCTCCAGATCCTTCTTTGGAGCAAGCTCCATCAAAATACATCTGCCACAACCCATACTGTTGTGCTTGTAGCTCGACTACAATAGGGTCAGTATTCTTCAATTGAGGTGAAATTGGTTGAAGTTTAAAGTTATCTAAATCTACATCAATCATACAATTAATTATACTAGGGTCTACATTTTCAATTACCCTAGGAGCTCGTGGCTCTCTATATAATTTGACCTGATTACCACTAATAGGAATGGTAGCATAGGATAAGTCCAGTTGAACATTTCCCCCTATTGCAGCTGCCCACTACCTAGAAAGTAACATACCATAGTGGGGTTTAGTGTCAGTAACAATAACATCCATTTTGTAAGTGGCTTCAGGAAATGCTGCTATTTTTACTTCTACATCTTTCATTGTACCTATCACAGGTACTTCTCTGTTATCCATGGCATAGCATTTCCCATACATAGTGGTTACTGATAACCCTAATTCTTTCATAACACCATAGGGCATTACATTAGCAGCAACTCTTGAATCTATCATGCAGTTTTTAATCAATTGGTTATTGACTAACAAGGTAACATAAAAGGGATCTACCTGAGAAGGCTCCTGAGTGATAGTGGTTCCAACATAAACCTCTGGGGTTTGGAACTCTTGATCCTTTCCAACTTTAGCTGAACCGGTGGGTAATACTGTGTTACTATCAGATATACTAGAGAATAAAGACAAAGTTGCATCCTTATGTTCTTTAATCTTTAGTAATTCTACTAATGGAACAGTGACCTTCATTTGAGTTAAAGCTTGGGCCTTGTCAAATGTAGAACTATTGCATTTTTTAGTATTAGCCCTAACTTTTTATGTTTTGAATTGACTTGCCCTTTTCACTATCTCTGCTCCTTGTACATCACTAGCATTTTTATCATCTTTGCCTTTGAGTACATCTTTAACTTGTTCTCCCTTCCCTTGACCGACCTTGGGAACAGTAGTAGCACTACTTGATGCCCCCTTTTTTGTAACTTCCTTTACAAACATAGAACCCGGCTCACCCTGATCAGTGTCTCTCTTAGTGCTTCTCAGATTATAGTTATGTTTTTCTTTGGCAATTGTAGCCTTAGTGATATTTCTAGCTTCTTCCTCACTAGGCCTCCTAAGATGAACCTCTTCATCTTCAATTGTTACCACATTCAATGTAGGATGCCAATCTAAGGCTAACTGTCCTTGCACTAGCTTTTCATTATCTAGCACATCACTGTATTCACTTTGCATGGATTCCTCATCACTTTCTACGATGGTTTCAAACATATTAATGTCAGGCTCTGCTTCTGGTCTCATAGATTCTTCAAGAGCTTGAGCCACTGCACACTGATGAGGAGAATGTGGTCCATCACAAGCAATACACCAAGGAGTATTTTCTATATTGTGAACAGTTTTCCCTTTCAAGGGATCCGGTGTGTCTTGACTTTGGGTAATTTTGGGCTTCTCAATTTGGGGTTTACCATCTTTCCAATTGGTATTATATGGCATATCATGTAATCTAGGGGGTCTATCTTGCCAGTTATAATGAGGTTTATCATTTTTGTTAACCTTGTCAGTCAAATCTTTCATAGCAGTCACCAATTTTTCTATCTTATCATCCTCTTTAGCAATTTTATTAGGTTGTTGTTTGGTTTCTTGCCATAATCTACCATCTGTTCTTCTTCCTAATTTTTTAGATGCTTTTCTGTTACTTTCTACATTTATGGCAATTCTAAAAGCATCTCTCAAGTTATGGGGATTTTTATCTTTTAGGATATAAGCCATCTTGGAATCAAATGCATTGTAATATGTATTAAGACACATGTTATCATCTAGCCTCATCACTTGATACAATCTGTGCATGGTTTTCTGGAATCTGGCATTGAAATCAGTGACCATTTCATTTTGAGATTTTCTAATATTGTTGAACTCATTTAGCATGAAACTTACATTAGTCTTGTCACCATACTGCTCTTGAAAGCAATTTTTTAAATCTTCCCATGAACCTATGCTATTGACTAGAAAACCTCTGTACCAATCTCTTGCATCATCAACCAGGGATTGAACATACAGTTTCATAATAACATCTTCATCTACTATCTCATAATCATTTATTAGATCCCCAAAAGATTTCAGATGTTCCTCAGCACTAATTGCATTGTTCCCAGCAAATTTATGGAGTCTGTCCCTTAACTCAGTGGGAACATGATTTGGATATCCCGGGATTCCATCAAAGAACAATTGTCTATATTGTTCTAGATTGATTGGTCTTCTTTGAAAAGGGGTAATAGCACTATTTTTTCCCATGGTCATTTTAGCTTTTGGGATTGGAGATTGAGGTGCTTGAGTGTACTGTTTATTCACAGGTATTTGGCTTACTGAGGCAATACTAGCTTGTACTGCAGGTTGAGTATTAACCTGAGGAAAGGAAATGTGTTGGGGGGTAGGCTTGCTAAGATCTTCTGATGGGAATGTAATAGGGGGAGCCTTTAAGTAATTAATCTTTCTTTTCACTTCCCGATTCGCTGCTTCTAACTCAGCCTTTTCCAATTCCATTTGGAGATCTTCCTTTTCTTTCCTCATCCTTTCCATTTCTCTCTCATGTGCTAAAAGCCTATGAGAGATCTCTTTTGCAGTTTTAGATTCTATTCCATCATCTATCCATTTCTTTTTTCCTTTATCTAGATTGGCTTTAGGAAGCTGGGAGTCATTAAATACTTCCCTAGTTGGCTGGGCTACTGACTTACAAGCTTGTTTAGTTTTGGGGATTAGGATTTCTCTAATCACAGGGCCTTCCTCATCACTTTTTTCTTTCTCCTTAGCAAGTATTTCAAGATCAGCTATCTGTCTAAGAAGCCTATCCCTCTCCATCAATTTGGCTTTAACTTCCTTCTCCTTATTTGCCTCCTTTTGGGCTCTTAGGGATATCAAATGATGGACTCTTCTATTTAAATCTTCAATCTCTTGAGACACTTTATCCTCATCAGGGAAGTTTTCTTCAGAGTCTGATGCATTAACTTGATCTATGTCAATCAGACTAATGTTCCCATCAATTGTCCTAGGAACAGAGTGCCTAATTGCATTTGAACTAGTTCTATCTTTTGCAGAAACACTAACATGAGATAGATCTTGATTTAAAATAGGTGCATCATAAATATTTCCAAACAATCCCGAATGGAAACCTAAAATATCATGCTTTGAATCTCTGGAAGATGAATCAAACTTTGCATAAATAGGTCGATCAGGCATCTTACCAGTGCTATTGTTTTTCTGCACCCAAGCAACATTTGATGGCTCATGCAACACAGATCTCTTCTGGCCTCTCCGTGACTGTTCTGGCAAACCTTCTTGCAAGGTTTCACGAGGATGTTTCTTCATGAATGATCTTGTGTTTTTTGCTCCTTGCATCTCGCTTGTCTTCCTTTTAGAAAAATTTGTATCTCACAAGGACTAGTTCAAAAGTAACAGAGTCACCACCCACAAAACTATGGGAATAATGAAAACAAGCAGTCTTATCCAAAAACACACAACAATTTTCTTTACAAGCCTCAACACAGATCTGTGTTTATATCTTTATTGTAACTCTCTCTAGTAGAGTCGCCACTTTTGTTGTCTTCAAAAACTAATTCCCTTTAACATCCTTAAAATAATATGATTAAACTTGGTGTAGAAGAGACATCAAAGATAAGGAAATTCTCAAGACAACATATGACAAGGTTTGATTGAACCTTCTACACTTTGGACTTACTCAGAGCCTAGGTGGGTATACCTTTGTGAATTGAATTCACGCTTTCAAACATAAACCCACATCAAAACCAGTCTAGAAAACCAATGGATCTATTCACCTTGAAATCAACTGAAAACAAAGAGTGGAAATTATATATAAATTCAGCATTTCGATCAACAAAACATGCAATAAACAACTTCAATCAATACCAGTGCCTTATCCAAGGTCACAGAGTCATCTAAACTCAGATAATACTCCTTGAACAAAACATCTTTATGCATCCCATTGGCTTGGTTTCTATTAATCCTTGTATATGCCTGACACCTACAAGAATTTATGCATTCCAAATTAAGCTATGATCATCAAAATTCAAAGTCTCTTCCAAAGAGTTTACTGGTATGAGTGATCCCCGCATCTTTAATTTCCCTCCTAAAGAGAAAAGCTAACAAACACTTCTACTAAAATTGCTTTACAATTCCATTCAAACAGGACAACCCTGGATTATTCAGAATGAAAATAGTAAACAAATTGTAAACACACTTGAAGACAACACAAAGCTTCACTCAAAACCGATGGTCTGTATATTGATATTTAGTTCAAGAAATATTACAAGAAGTTTTTGAATATTCTCCATAAGACTTAGAAAAGCTCAGATAAATTTCTACAGCGTTTTCTTACAATTCTTTTGCGATCCTTTTTCCTCTAGTCCTGGTATCCATTTATAACAACATGGATGCACAAAGCTTCGGACTTCTCGAGGAGAGTTTGTTACAATCATTTCTTTCAAAATAAAGAGGTTACAAGCTTTTTGCAAAAGCAGTTACAAGCTCTTTTTGGCCTCTGCAGTTTCTTCAACAGGCTGTTCGGTTGCAACCTCTTCTACCTTTTTAGGGGTGCTTTGCAACTATTCCGAATCATGGGTGGCATATTTAGTTGTCCACTCATCATACACCTCTTCTGTCGGCCATGAGAAATTAATCACTTTATCCTTAGTTTTAGTCAACCTTTTCCAAGAATTTCTCATTTTGTTGACTTCTGAATTAAGAAAACCATAATGTGACTTAATTTTCTCTATCTCTTGTATTGTCAAAATAAAGAAAGAAGCATCATCTAGATCAATAATTCCTTTAACTCTTGTTGACAATTTAGCTTCTATCTCCTTAAGCCACATTTGTTTGTCCTTTAATTGATCCGGGCTAGCAAAAACTCCTGGGAGCAACTCAAAAACTTGATCCGTGTACTCCTTTATGCACAAATTTACCTTCCTATCAACATTATCCACTTCTGTTGCTAATTGTACTAAGACTTTAGCGACATCAAAAATGGATTTAATGATGGGATTGGCCCTTGCTTCATCGCAGGATACACACATAAACTCTAAATCTTGCTCCCTAGGCCTCCATTTGTCAAAAATAGGTGTCAAAATGGCCTTGTCTTCCTGAGCTCATTCCATATATCCATAATTTTACCTACATTGTTGTAGAGCAATGAGGCATTTATTATATCTACAAAACTGGAAATTGTAGCTCTTACTCTCTCCTCATACTTCTTTGCATATAAGGCCTGAGCCTGTTTCAAGTTTTTTAATTCTTGAGGAGTAATTTCAACCATTTGAGAGCTGGAGGGTGCTGGAGATGGTGGAAACTCAATGATAAGGCTAGTAGGTGGAGGTCTTGCAGGAGAAGAGGAGATCATCAGTGTTGAAGACTCACTTTGATGGTATTGTCCAGTCAACTGGCTCTGCAGCTTGGCAATGATGCTATCCTTACCTCTTACCTCCTCCTTGGCATTGTTATAGGCCTTCAAAACTGTTTCCAGCTTGACTTGGAGGGCCTCTTTCTCTTTGGCTTCTGCAACACTAAATTTTGCAGTCTCTAACACAGTGCTAGCAGCTTCCACTACCCCTGTACTCTGCACTCTCTTCACCATCATCCCACCAAGGTAACTTGACCCTAGGGTGTCTTCGCTTTTCTTACTCTCATTTCTCTTGAGACACCACATGACGAGTGTAGCATTGTCCTTATTGAAAGTAATCCCCTTCATGGGTTTAGTCTCTTTTCTCATTGCATCTAGTACCAGGGCATCTGCTATATCCCATTCGGGTAAAATAAACACTCCAGCTTGTGCTACCATATCTCTTCCCTACTCAGGGGTGATGGTTTTGAATTTTTCCATCATCTCTTGCTTTATTTCTTCTTCTACCAGGGCTGGATCTTTATTGGGCTGCTCAGCCTTTCTCTTTTCACATCTAGCATTATATTTATCTATGTGTTGTTTCCATATAAACTGCATAAATGCTTCTGATGTGACAAAATTGTTATCAGCTTAGAAGTCATTACTTGCTTGCTTTAGATCTGGATCCCACTCCTAGCCTTTGAGTTCAGTGGTAGTGATATCCATTTTAGCAGCAGTGGGTTCTTCTGGCATTCCTTCCTCCACTTCATCATAAGTGTAGGCAATTTCTCCTAGACTACCTAACTGTAGGAGTTGCTCAGCTACTGCTTGCTCATTTCCTATATGGATAGGGGATTGGGACGGGGAATACAAAGGTGTATCTGATTGTACTTCTTTCCCCACCCTTTGCTTCTTTGGGCTTTCTTGGATGTCAATGACATCTTGTATCTTCCTCTTTCCTTTGGACGTAGAGGGCTCCCCTGTCGTAGGCATCAGCACACTATAACTGGATTTCTTATGCAGTGTATAATCACCAGGAGGGATTACTTTGCTAGAAGCTGACCTACTTAAGATCATTCTTGCCTTTTCAGGGTTGCTTTTGATTACAGCTTCCCTCTTCTCCTTCAGGGTCGGCATCACATCTTCAAAGCAAACAATTAAAAACTTTATTTTCTCCTCCAGAAAGAAAAAGCTAGACAATGGGTCATAGCCAGCATCAAACTGATGTACAAAATCCAAGGCTTTCTTATAAGCCACCCACTTCTCTTTCCTCAGCTCCTGCTCATCTAGATCAAACTCATTTCTGATGAGGTCTTCAGGAAACTAGAATTGATGAGGCCTACCTCTGCATGCTGCCTTCTTTCTAAACATACCATTGAAGAAGTTTTCTGGATCAGCACACCTGGACACTATAGTGGACAAATGATAAGGCTTGAGGAAATCCTCAAAGCAATTCCAACCTCCCTTTTTTGTTACAAATTGGTGGGCTATGGTAGCTGTAGGGAAAATAGTCCCTTTACCCCTGCCTGTCAACTCTGCCTCTTGTAAACCACCAATTTGTCTAAGGATCTTGCAATTCCCACTTTGAGAGGGACCTGCTAAGGTAGCAAAAATGGGGTGCCTCTGAAACCAAACACTCTGAAAATTGTTGAGACTGGATACAAGTAAATGTCACCCCAGTTATGAACAATTTTTATGTTCTCTACAAATTTTTTTGGTCTTATCAATTCCAGAAGAACTTTGGGGAATCTTGGGTTCTCAGAGCAAAGGAGAGTCCTTATCTTGGATGCAAAATATTTATCAAACTTCAAAAAACTGGCATCCTCTCTATCCCATGACAACACAGTACTTCATAATTATAGCGACATTTTTTCTCCTTCTTTCTCCTTAACAAGGTCTAGTCCACTGGTAAAGTAATCTCCACCTTTGAAGAGAAAAAGATGCATCAGGAGTGACTACCATCCGAAAGGCCTATCCACCTTTCCATTCTTGATTCCTATTAACCCTCCATGAATAGCATCATCAATGAAAGAGGCATAATCAAATGTAATTACAAGAGAAGGATTCAAAATCTGAGCAATCATTAACAGGTAATGATTTGGCATATTTGCTTCAGCATCTTCTCCCAAAACTTGGCAAAGTGCCCAATACATTCCTTTAGCCCTTAGGGTGAACATACTTAATGAAAAGGGCTCTTGCGTGTTGGGTCCTACAACTGTTAACCCTCCTATCTTCACAAAAAACTCCTTGAGAGGCCCGTTCTTGAGATGACTCCTCTGTGCACCGTAAATTTGGGCTAATAATGTGAAATTTATAAGTTCTAGAAAATTTGTGAACTCATTAAGCCCAAAAGCTTTCCTGAATTCTTCAACATTAATCTCAACAAGGGTTTTCCCATTTATATCCCGAATGCTTCTTGTGACTAGATCATAGTTGAGCGCAATTTGGGTCAACAGATCTATGTCCATAAATACCCCTGGGACTACCAGTTTCCTAACATCTAATTCCCAAATACTATTTTGCGGGGCTAGAGAATTTCTCATTCCAAATCCAATTTTAAACAACCCCAACCCAGACAATCCAACCTATGGGTCTCTCAACCAGTTACCCTTGTCATATAGTCCTTCTCCTATCTTTAAACAGGGAGCCTTGGGCACTAATTCTTTTGCCTTTGATGCCTGATTAGTTGACAACGTCAACTGTTCTAAAAAATCATCACAGACACTCCTTTCTGAATAGTTAACTTTGCCAGAAAATTCTCTTTTAGGAGCCATTTAGAAAACGTAAGAAATGAATACCACTCGTAGACAATCCTGTAACAAATCAATTATCTTATCTAAAACACACCACACAGGAATTGCTACACAAGAATATGAGAAAACCTAGTTTTGTCTTGAAGGAATTTGCTCTGCAACTGAACTAACTTGCTCTGTACTTGAAGAAAATAGCTCTGCATCTGCTCCTTTGCAAAATTCTTTAAATGATATCTTCACTCGGTTGATAGGAAATCAAATATTATACTCAGTGCCTTAACTACAACATTGATTCTGCATGCTTCGGCCGTCCCTTCAAAATTGAATTCATACGAGAATTCATATTTTTCGCTCCAATGGGTCATAACGTTCCTGCAAGTGCTTCATTTTTCTCTTTCGCAACTTCGCGAAGCATAACTATCGGGCAGCTTGGTCCTGCGAAATAGCGTCGACCGTTCGATCAAAAGAAACTTGATTGGGCGTTAGATTAACTAACAATTTTGGCTCCACGCTGGGTCCCACTTCTCTATTGGCTAAATGATACCACGTGGCATCCAACCATTGGCCTTGAAATTTCCTTCGCATTCGACTTAACGCTGGCCATGTGTCTTTCTTTTATACCACCGGTTCCACCTTGGCGGGCCCACAACTTTCTTCTTATACCACATGTCACTGGACACGTGGACGGCTCTCATTCACTCTCGCTATTTCATGAGGTATAAAGAACAAGCATCTTACCCTTGTGAAATAGCATTCCCCGTTAGATCATCTTTTAAGTTGATCAGCATTTAACCATCTTAAAAGGCTTTCGGGAGGGGTGGGCCTGCTGACTCACTATGAACACCTGGCATCCAGTCACCTTTGGAGCTGACTTGTCACTTTGTTATACGCCGAAAGAAAACCATGGGGCCTCAATTTATTCTTGACAGTTGTATCCGCTAGGTTATCTGTCATGACACGTAGACGGCTCTCATTCACTCTCGTTATTTCGCGGGGTATAAAGAACGAGCATCTTACCCTTGCGAAATAGCGCGGGCCGTCAGATCATCGTTTAAGTTGATCGGCATTTAACCGTCTGAAAAGGCTTTCGGGAGGGGTGAGCCCATTGACTCACTATGAACACCTGGCATCCAGTCACCTTCAGAGCTGACTTGTCACCTTTTTATTTGCCGAGAGAAAGCCACTGGGTCCCAATAAACTTTTGACAGCTGTAACAGCCAGGTCATCTCCTAACTGCGACCTGACTCACCTCTGGGGCCCGCCTTTTAGCCTTTGATCTTGACCCGCTGACTGTTGTAACTTATGTCGCGTGCCGCCATTTTACTTGCTATCATCAACCAGCTAGACCGTCTATGTGGTATGCCACGTCATTTTTGCAACTTTGCTGGTTTTAAATTACGCGCAACTTCGCCCAGCGAAATAACATGAGCTGTGGATCCACCCGCGAGATGTGCACTAGTTACTGGGCTCGACAACTTTAGGAGAAAAACATGTGAGGCATAAATTTTTTGATTAATTAACATGACCGCCTAGGCAAACAACAAGGGGGAACACTTCCTATGACCCCATGACCCATTACTTAAGTGAATAAAGTAACGAAAGATTAGAAACCAGAGGGTTTAAAACAAACACAAGAGGTCTAGAACAAAGCTAAAGCATTTGAAACTGCACCCTATTCAAAATTTCAACAAACCATAGCCAATCATGGGAAAAGAAAAGCCCATTTTTAATCAGTGATAACATAACTGTCTCAGTTTCCTATACTAGTTGAGGCATTGTTGGTTCAGTTATGATCATTTCCACTACTAGTTCCCTGTCATATGATATAGAATGATTTTTCTACTACTCATGCACTTTCACATTAGCACTCTCTACAATTTTATGCAATATTTTGTTATAACATCTATATGCTTTGCTTTGAATTGAATAACCAAGAAATATCCCTTCATCACATCTAGGATCAAACTTTCCAATTGAATCATCTCTTTTGATATAGCATTTACTTCCCAAAATTCTGAAATACTTAACAATAGGTGTATGTCCAAACCATAATTCATAAGGGGTCTTACCAGTTTCACCTTTGATGTGAACTCCTTTGAATATGTAGACTGTTGTACTCACTACTTTTTTGTAGTAGATATGAGGCAATTTGGCTTCCATCATCATATATCTTGCTGCATCCAAAATGGTTATGTTCTTTCTTTCCACTACTCCATTCTGCAGAGGAGTCCTAGGTGCAGATAACTATCTCTTAATTCCATTTGTCTCACAATAACTGTTAAATTCATGATAAGTGAACTCACCGCTATGATCTGATCTTAGACATTTTATTTTCAATCTAGTTTCTGTTTCAACCTTTTCTCTAAAGATCTTGAATTTCTCAAAAGCTTTAGACTTCTCCTTAAGAAAAGTCACCCACATCATCCTACAATAGTCATCAATAATCAACATGAAATACCTATCACCTTGAAATATTCTAGTCCTTGTTGGACCACATAAATCAGTGTGAATCAAATCAAGTACATCATTAGATTTATCATGTATACTCTTAAACTAGGTTCTAACTTGCTTTCCCAATTGACATTCCTTACATACCGGATTATGAGGCTTCATAATCTTAGGTATATCTCTAACTGCCTTAGTTGAACTGATCTTAACAATACAATCAAAATTAACATGACACAACCTCTTATGCCATAACCAACTCTCATCAATATGAGCAATCAAACATGTCTTATTACTAGTGTTCAATTGAAAGATATTACCTCTAGTCTGAATATTGGTTGCAATCTCCAAACCAGTCTTGTTAATGATTTTGCATTTTCTATCTTTAAACTAAAGTTGGAAACCCTTATCCACCAATTGACCAACACTCAAAATATTATGCTTTAAACCTTCTACATAATAGACATTATTAGTGTTATGCTTACCATCAAAAGAAATAATACCTCTACCTTTGATCATACATGTTTTGTCATCTCCAAATTTGACTTGACTGCCATTGTATTCTTGCAGGGACAAAAATTTCCCTTTATCTCCAGTCATATGATGTGAACATCCACTATCAATTGCCCATTCATCCTTATCTTCAACTTTTTTGGCCAGGTCCTTTTCTTCATTTATGATAGCCGGTTCTGGTTCATCTTCTTTTAAAACATAGAACACTCATTCCTTTCCATTTCCAGATCCACTAGGAGGGTCTTCTTTCGGTTCATCTCCAGAGTCATCAGTTACTCCTTCCTCATCCGCTATGTAGCATTGTTTACTTTTCTTGAATCTATATATGTTCTGGTTAGGCTTAAATGATTTCTTAACTCTTTCCTCAAAACCTTGCATTCCTTTCAGGACATCTAGATGCAAAATGACCAATCTTATTACATGAAAAACATTTAAAAGGTGCTTTTCCTTCATACTACTTCCTGTCCGACCTCTAGGTACTCTTCTAGCAAATAAGGCTTCAAGTTGCTCAAATTCTTCATCTTCTTTCCTCATGTCTTCCAATTCTTTTGCATATAAGACTTTCTAATCACTTTTGCCAGTAGATGATGATGATGATGCATGAAAAGCAGGTTCAGACTTTACAGTTCTAGAGGATCCAAATTCTTCAAGCTCAAAAGTAGATAATTTCCCAATTAGAATTTCTCTGTTAACTGAAGAGTTTTCCATTGTTCTCAACTCATTAATTGTAGTTGCCTTCATCTTGTAAGCTAGTGGAAGGGCTCTCAAGTCTTTGGAAACTATTTCATCTTCACTCAGAAATCCTCCACAACATTTAATTCCCATAACAATCTCATTTACTCTTTCCATAAACACAACAATTCTTTCATTATCTTCTATCTTCAAGTTTTCATATCTTACCTGATAGCCATCAAGTTTAGAAATTTTGACAGTAGGATCACCTTCATTTAGAGTTTTCAATTTGTCCCACATAACCTTTTTCGATGATTTATCAGTCAATCCCATGATCTATTGATTAGTAAGTGCACACAAGAGGACTTCCCTAGCTCTACAATCATTTTCAATATTCTTGTCCAAGTCTGTAGGAGAAGGATTGCTAGATGCCAGATCATAAGGTGTGTATCCTTTCTCAGTGATCTCCCAAATATCCTTTCCAAGACACCTAAGATGAGTTTCCATTTGAATTTTCTATATCCCAAAATTTGTTCCATCAAGATTAGGGATTTCTTTTTTGAAAATAGTTGTCGGTAGATTAGAAGTGTTAGTTGCCATAGGATCTACATCAAGCGGTTGAGATCCTGTGAAAGAGGACCAAAGCTCTAATACCAATTGTTAGGATATCTAGTGAAAAACTGAGAGGGGGGGTCAATCAGTTGTTAACAGAGTATAACATTTAATCCACTTAATAACCCTTAAACAAATTAAGTATCGGTAGAGAAGAAACAGATGCCAGTAAACAATACAACTTAACAATTAAATAGATAATCAATGCAAAGAAACCATACCATATAACACCATGATTTGTACGTGGAAAACCCAGAAAGGGAAAAACCGCGGTGAGAAGCTTACCCACAGTTAGATGATACTTCTGTAGAAAGTATGTGATACAATGAAGGGCTTGCACATGCAAGAAGGCACATTGCCTAGAGTGTAGTGCTCATTACAAAAGAGTTTCACTAACTATAGAGAGGCAACAATCATCACAAGATAAATTGACAACAATCCAATAGAGTGAACTACCAGAAATAACATCTACCATGCCTGATTATAGTCCTGGTTAGGCTCAATACCGGAGGCCTTTGACCTCTTCCTTAATCCCAATTTGATCACCTATGATCGACCAACTCTCCTTCACATATGATATTACATTTCAAGACAACAAACACTTATTCCATTCCCATGCCATGATCTACAATGAGATCTTACATCATTTTATACAAACCCTAAGGCCCAAACCAATTAGGTCAGCCACATAAAAGATATTACAATAGGATCATTACATAAATCCATATTACAATGATATGTCATATTGGTTGAAGACCAAAACAACAATAAAAAATTATAAAACATCCCGAAACATCTCGGTAACGTGTAGAGTACATGTTAGCATGATATCGGTCCATAACCTAGATAGGTACTAGACCTATTCTGGGTCCACCATGCCAAAGAAACGTCTTCAAGAAGTTGAAGCACGATTAAAGAACATCTTCAGCATCCTGAAATCCATGTAGAAGCTGCACCAACACCAATTATGCATCCTGTCAAGATTCCTCAGTGAGAGATCTGTCGGGAAAGTCTTAAACTAGTGTCGATAAGGGTTTACTAGAGTGTATGATAGAATCCGATTACCAAGTCAATACCATCTGACCAAGACATGCTCCAGAACCACATACCACATGTAACCAATCACATTCCATAGATCAAAACATTGCAGAAGTGTCTAATAGATAGTCTCTTCTGCCGATAACACTGGATCTTCTACCGGTAACCAAAACCTGTTTGCTGGTAACCAACCATAATAGCTAGTATTGACATCAATGACAAAACATCAATGCAACACATAATCAATTCATCTAGTAATGTCAACATAACCTATAATTGAAATCCCTTATCTACCAATTGTCCTACACTCAAAAGATTATGCTTCAAGCCTTCAACATAATAAACATTGTCAATATTGTTCTTACCATCCAATGATATAGTACCTTTTACTTTGATCATACATACCTTGGCATCTCCAAATATAACTAGTCCACCATCAATTTCTTGCAAAGACATAAACTTCCCTTTAGCTTGAGTCATATGATGTGAACAACTACTGTCAATTACCCATTCATCCTTGTCCTCAATTTTAGTAGCAAGTGCCTTCTCCTTAGGTATATTCTATTCTAGTGCCTGATTGTCTTCCTTGATAAACAAGAATATCCATTCCTTCCCATTTTCGGATCCACTAGCAGAGTCTTCTGTCAATTCATCATCTGAATCAGTAATGCCTTCCTCATCTGCTATGTAGCATGATTTGTCTCTATTTTTCTTGAATCTATACTTGTTCCGATATCCAGGGTTAGGCTTAAATTATCTCTTAACTCTTTCTTCAAATTTTGAATTCCTTTCAGGACATCTAGATGCAAAATGACCAATCTTATTACATGCAAAACATTTAAAAGGTGATTTTCCTTCATAAGTACTTCCAGCCGGTCCTTTCGCTACTCTTCTAGCAAATAGTGCTTCAAGTTGCTCAAACCCATCATCTTCTCTCTTCATATCTTCTAGTTCTTTTTCATATAAATCTTTCTAGTGTTTCTTACCTATTGTAAATGTAGATGCATGAAAAGCAGGTTCAGTCTTCACAGCTCTAGAAGGTCCAAATTTCTCAAGCTAAAAAATAGATAGTTTCCCAACCAAAGTATCTATGTTGATAGATGTATTAGCCATTGTTCTCAACTCATTAATAGTAGTAGCCTTCATTTTGTAAGCTGGTGGTAGGGCTCTTGGGACTTTAGAAACAATTTCATCTTCACTCAGAGTTCCACCATAACATTGAATTCCCATAACAATCTCATTTACTATTTCCATGAATGCAGTAATCCTTTCATCTTCTTCCATCTTTAGGTTCGCATAGCTCACTCGGTAACTATCAAGTTTAGCAATTTTCATCATAGGGTCACCTTCATTAAGAGTCTGCAACTTATCCCATACAACCTTTCCAGATGATTTGTCTATTAATCCCATGCTTTATTGATAAGAAAGTGCACATAAGAGGGCTTCTCTTTCTCTACAATCATTCTAAAGCTCCTTGTCCAGGTTAGCCAGAGGAGGATTGCCAGATCCCAGATTATATTATGTGACACCAATCTGTGTGATCTCCCAAATCTCCTTGCCAATACATCTCAGATGAGTCTCCATCCAAATCTTCCATACTATATAGTTTGTTCCTTCAAGCCTCAGTATATCCCTTCAAAAGATAGCTCCAGAAGAACTAGATGAACTTGAACTGTTAGTCGCCAAAGGATCTTCCTCAAGCGGTTAAGCTTTCTATAGAAAAGACCAAAGCTTTGATACCAATTGTTAGATAGTTCAGATAACTGGAAGACAACTTGGAGGAAGGGGGGTGAATCAGTTGATATATTATGGGAAGCATTAGCAATTTAAAATCTCTATACCGGAACCCAAAACAATAATACCAGAATAGAAGTTAATCCAATTAAGAATAAACAATAATCATAGAAATAAAGCCATCCACACAACACCAAGATTTATATGTGGAAAACTTGATAAAGAGAAAAACCATGGTGGGAAGCCTACCCATAGTCAGATAATACTTCTGCAGTAAGTATGTGAATTGCAATGAAGGGGCCTGGACTTTTAGGAAGGCTAACAACCTAGAGCACACTGGTCATCACAAAAGGAGTCTCACCAACTACATATAAATCCAAACTACAATCTAGAGAAGTGTTGAACTACAAAAGATAGCATCTCCTATGCCTGAGTATAGTTCCAGTTAGGCTCAATACCTGAGGACTAAATCCTCTTACACAAACCCAATTTGATCTCCAATGATCGCCCAACTCCTCTACTTAAATGATATTACATTATTCGCACATTACATTACTTGACCATGACCTCTTAGAATAACCATGATTATCTACAAGGAGATCTTACAACTAATTTATAAAAACCCTCAACCATAAACAATCAGGTTGGCTACTAGACAATAAACCAATTACATAATTACAAAACATGTTGGCCTTAGACCAAACAAATAATATACAACACAAAAGACATCCTAGAAATAAAACAATAGGTCCTATTCACACGTTACATCAATTTTGTTCCATAACCTACATCAACTAGGACCAAGTATAGGTCCACATGCTTCAGCAATGATCTTCAAATGCCAAGTCTCAAACATGATCACCAACAACATCCTAAAACTCCATCAAAAGCTGCACCAACACCAATTATGGAATGCATCAAAGATCTTCACCAAAAAGCTCTGCCACTGAAACCTTCACCGGAACCAGAAACCAATCTTCATAGTAAGCAAGATAGCATCCAATCATCAGACCAAAACCAACTGACCAAATATGAGTATGAGCATTATGAATGAGCCAATTCCATCACTAGATTATGTTGGAGTCTACCAAATCATGTCGGATCCAAGTTAACCAAAAACTACTCAACCTACTAGGACCAAAAGGGTGTCAGTAAAGCATCCAAATAGCTAGTGTTGACATCAATGCAACACAATCAATTCCACCAAATGGCCAACAATTTCCATTGTCGATTCCTTCTCATAAACTCTGATTTGACTTTTGTTCAGATCATCTGCTTTGGCATTAGAACTCTCCACAATTCTCTGCAATCTCTTGTTATAATATCTATATGCTTTGCTTTTATTATAATAACCAAGAAATATAGCTTCATCACATATAGGATCAAATTTGCCAATGATATCACCTCTTCTGATATAGCATTTACTACCAAAAATTCTAAAATATTTAACTGTAGGGGTATTGCCAAACCATAATTCATAAGGTGTCTTACCGGTTTCTCCTTTGATATGTACTCTGTTGAATGTATAAACCAATGTACTCACTACTTCTCTCCATTAGATATGAGGTAGACTATCTTCCATCATCATTGTTCTAGCAGCATCCAAGATAGTTTTGTTCTTCCTTTCCACAACTCCATTCTGCTGAGGTGTCTGGGGAGCAGAAAATTGTTTTCTTATACCATTCTTGTCACAAAAGTTATTAAACTCACCGGATGTGAATTTTCCACCATGATCTGATCTCAAGCATTTAATCTTCAATCCTGTCTCATTTTCCATTTTAGCCTTAAAGATTTTAAACTTTTCAAATGCTTCAGATTTTTCTTTCAAAAAAGTAACCCACATCATAATCATCAATGATTAGTATGAAATATCTATCACCCTGAAATTTTTTAACTCTAGTAGGACCACACAAATTAGTATGAATAAGATCAAGAACATCATTTGATTATAGGGCTTCATAATCTTAGGTATATCCCTAACTACCTTAGTTGAACTGATCTTCACAATGCAATCAAAATTCACATGACATAGCCTTTTATGCCATATCCAATTCTCATCAATCTTTGTAATCAAACATGTCTTCTCACTGAAGTTCAAATGAAATATATTACCTTTTGTCTGTGTATCGGTTGTAATCTCCAAACTAGATCTGTTAATGATTTTACATTTTCCATCCTTAAATTATAATTTAAATCCCTTATCTACCAATTGTCCTACACTCAAAAGATTATGCCTCAAACCTTCAACATAATAAATATTGTCAGTATTATTCTTACCATCCAATGATATAGTTCCTTTTCCTTTGATCATACATGCTTTGTCATCTCCAAAACTAACTAAACCACCATCAAATTCTTGCAAAGGAAGAAATTTCCCTTTATCTCCAATCATATGATGTGAACAACCACTGTCAATTACCCATTCATCCTTGTCTTCAATTTTAGCAGCAAGTGTCTTCTCTTCAAGTACATTCTCTTCCAGTGTCGGATCATCTTCCTTGATAGCCAAGAACACCATTCCTTCCCATTACCAGATCAACTAGCATAGTCTTATGTTGATTCATCATCAGAATCAGTAATGCCTTCCTCATCCGCTATGTAGCATGATTTGTCTTTGTTTTTATTGTATTTATACTTGTTCTAATATCCAGGGTTAGGCTTAAATTATCTTCTAACTCTTTCTTCAAATCTTAAATTTCTTTCAAGACATCTAGATGCAAATGACCAATCTTATTACATGCAAAACATTTAAAAGGTGTTTTTCCTTTATACTTACTTCCTACCGGTCCTTTAGGTACTCTTCTAGAAAATAGCGCTTCAAGTTTCTCAAACTCATCATCTTCTCTCTTCATATCTTCCAATTTCTTTGCATATAAAGATTTCTAGTCTTGCTTACTGGTTGTAGATGTAGATGCATGAAAAGCAGCTTCAGACTTCATAGCTCCAAAAGGTCCAAATTCTTCAAGCTCAAAAGCAGATACTTTCCCAACCAAAGTATCTCTGTTAACAGACATATTAGCCATTGTTCCCAACTCATTAATAGCAGTAGCCTTCATTTTTTAAGCCGATGGTAGGGCTCTTAGGATTTTAGAAACAATTTCATCTTCACTCAGAGTTCCACCACAACATGGAATTCTCATAACAATCTCATTTACCCTTTCCATGAATGCAGTAATCCTTTCATCTTTTTCCATCTTCAAGTTTTCATATCTCACTCAGTAACCATCAAGTTTAGCAATCTTCACTATAGGGTCACTTAATTAATAGTCTCCAACTTATCCCATATAGCCTTTCCAGATGATTTGTTAATTAATTCCATTATTTGCTGATCAGAAAGTGCACACAAGAGGTCTTCTCTTGCTCTACAATCATTCCCAAGCTCCTTGTCCAGGTTTTCCAGAGGAGGATTGCGAGATCACGGATTATAGGGTGTGACACCATTCTATGTGATCTCTCAAATCTCCTTGCCAAGACATCTTAGATGAGTCTCCATCTGAATCTTCCATACTGTGTAATTTGTTCCATCAAGCCTCAGAATATCCCTTCGAAAGATAGCTCCAAAAGAACTAGATTAACTTGAACTGTTAGTCGCCATAGGATCTTCCTCAAGTGATTAAGCTTTCTGCAGAGAGGACCAAATATCTAATACCAATTGTTAGACAGTTCAAATAACTAGAAGACAACTGAGAGGGGGGGGGGTGAATCAGTTGTCATAGATTACCGGAACCATTATCAATTTAAAATTTAATACCAAAACCCAAAATATTAATACTGAAATAATAGTTAAACCAATTAATCATAATAATAATCACAGAATAAATACCATCCACATAACACTAAGATTTGTACGTGGAAAAACTGATAAAGGGAAAAAAACATGGTGGGAAGCCTACCCAAAGTCAAATAATACTTTTGTAGTAAGTATGTGAATTATAATTGAGGGTCCTGCACTTGCAGGAAGGCCAACAACCTTGAGCATATTACTCATCACAAAAGGAGCCTCACTGACTACATAGAAATCCAGACTACAATTCGGAGAAGTGTTGAACTGCAAAAGATAGCATCTCCTATGCCTGAGTATAGTTTTAGTTAAGCTCAATACCATGAGACTAAATCCTCTTATAAAAACCCAATTTGATCTCCAATGATCAACTAACTCCACTACCTGAATGATATTATGTTATTCGCACATTACATTCCTTGACCATGACCTCTAAAATAACCATGATAATCTACAATGAGATTTTACATCTCTATATGAAAACCCTCGACCATAAACAATCAGGTCGGCCACCAGACAATAAACCAATTACATAATTACAAACCATGTCAGCCTAAGACCAAACAAATAATATCAACATATAATGTTGGATTGTTGGCATTGACAAAACTGGTCAATCTCGAAAACTGGTATATGTGCTAAGGTTTGTCATTGATGTCCAACACTTACTGGTGAAGACACTAACTGGTGAAGTGGTGTTGCTTTTCAGTAAGCAATAATGAATGGAAACAACATTGGTATTGAATGATTGAAAAGATAAAGTAAGTAAACTGATCTATCATTCAGGAAGATCGATCACTTTGATGATGGTGGACTCACAAAAGGTGACTCAGGCAAGAAAACTTGTTTTCTCTAACCAACTAGTAACTTACTGGTAAATAGGGGAAGAGAGTTGGTGCTAGCACAACAAACTAGCAATCAAAAGATGAACCAGTAATATAAGAAGTGTAGGTGCATACCAGTACACCAGTATGACAGAAGGAAGATAGGTGATCACCATAAATCTCAGAGCAGTGATTGGTTATTCAGTTGTGGTGGCAAAGGATGAGTTGGTAAGCTTGTGTCTATGCCAAAACATTTGTTGGTAAGGTTAACTTTTAGCTATCATGCAGTCAAGCATGATTACATGTAGATTCTGTGGTTCACATTTATTTGGTTGAACATGACTCATAAGTTTCTATCTTTGGGAGATGTGGTGGCAGAGTTGGTTGAACACTTGGCAGAATTGTTGTAAGGCACACAAAGAAAAAATGGGAGATTTTGAAATTGGAATCTTCTAGAATCCTTGATTGATTTGATTGAGGATATACCTGAAGGTGTCAACAGAAAATGCATAAAGAGTTATTGAGTTCTTTCAAAAAGTTTTTGATCATGAAATTTGAAACAAGGAAATCTTGTTGAAGGTGATCCAAGGTGAAGAGAAAAGTGAGAGGAAGTGCTAGGAGGCGTTAGCACAATTGTGTGTGTGTGAGGTAGATCAAATGAGTGCAGAGCTAAAGGACAGAGAACCAGCTAAGGGCAAAGCCAAAGGACAGAGGACTGGGAGAGTGCAAAGCCAAAGGTCAGAGGAATGGCAGAGTGCAGTGCCAAGAGATAGGTGATCGGCTAAGTGAATAGCCGAAGGTATAAGAAGGAAACCAATGCTGTGTAGAAAAGACACAACTGGTGTGTATTGAGTGGAATGCATATTGAGATCTGATCAAGCTATCCATATCTAATTAAGCATATCATCCATCTATTACTTTCTAACAATTGCAACATAAATCCTTTAACTGGGTGGACTTTAATAGGTCCCTATTGTAAAATCTCTTAACCGGGTAATATCTTAACTGATGTTCTAAGTCCTCTAACCAAGCTACCTTTAACAAGGTAAAGGCACTAACCGACCTTGAACAAAACCCTTAACCGGGTGGAACCTAATAGTGTCTTTGTAATCTCCTAACAGGGATGGCTCTTAACTGGGCATACTCCAAAAGAGTGCATATTTTGTGAGTTCCTACTCACACCATGGTTTTGTCCCTATTGGGTTTCCACAAGATAACTCCTTGGTGTCACTGTCAACTTTTCATGCTTGCATATTTTACTTTAGTGATTAAGTATATTGTTGGATCTTAGATGAATGAAGATTTAAGATAAAAGTTAAATTGTGAAATTTTGATTAAGTGTTGATTCACCCCTCCCCTCTCAGCACTAGTTGGGACTAACAATTGATATCAAAGCGTCAAGTCCCTAGAATTAGAAGAAGCTTAACCGGCTTAGGGAGAGATCCAAGATGATGCATAAGGAGGGCCCTAAGTTATCAAAGGAGAACTACACCTTATTGTGTGGAAGAATGAAACTTTATCTAAGATCCCTAGCTGAACACTATTGGAACCATGTAATCAAAAAATACAATGAACCTTCAAGGACTCTTACTCTAGACCAAATAAAAGAAAGGCAAGATAATACTGCCGCTATGGATCTGATTGTTAGCACTCTTTCAGATAATGAATTTGATGAAGTACAAGATTTGAAAATAAATTTTTCAGATATGGAATAAGCTAAAGACAATCTATTGGGGAGATCTCCATGTTCAAAAGGCCAAAGTGGAAAACCTAAGAGGAAAATATGATGAGATGAGAATGCAAGAAAGTGAAAACATAGAGCAGTACAGTAAGAGGATAAAGGATGTAGTAAACTCCATTAAAAGTGCAGGAGGAAAAATTGAGGAGGATGATGTGGTTAGTAAAATCCTGAGAACTCTGCTACCACAATATGTCATAAGGGTTTCTGCTATCTAGGAACTTAGATCCTTGGGAATAGTCATTGTAACTCTTGACTCACTGATTGGTAAGTTGACCACTTTTGAATTGAGCAATTATGATAACAACATACCAAAGATTGATGCTTCTTTCAAAGCATCCATGATGCATGCACCCACAAGGAGAAGGAAAGAAACTAGTAGTAGCTCTACTACCAGAACCAGTCATTCCCATGAGAGTGACAATCTACTCTCTGAGGAATAGGAGCAAGAAAAAATTGAAGATCTCCTAGAAAGAATATTTCCAAGAGGTAAAGGTGAATACAAAGGTAAATTACCCTTAAAGTGTTTCTCCTGTAATAAGATAGGTCATATTGCTTCAAGATGCCTTGACAATGATAGAGATAGGAAGGACAATTTCAGAAGTTACAGGGACAAGAGCAAGAAGGAATGTTATCTTGCAAAATAAGGAGTCACGGATGAATAATCAGAGAGATCTTATGAAGATGGCATTTATTTTGTGGTAGTTAAAGAGAACAGCATAGAGGAAGGAGATATGGCATTGATTTCTAGCACAAATCGATGTGGAGAATGGGTGATCGACAGTAGCTGCACTGATCACATGACCAGTGATAGAAGCAAATTCCTCTGCATTGAGGATTTCAATGGAGGAACAATGAGGTTCGGAAATGATGTCCCATGTGCAGTAAAAGGTAAGGGGTCTACAACCTCAAATGATAAGACAAATTGTGATGATGTATTTTGGGTAGAAGGATTAAAGTATAGCTTTTTAAGTGTTGCACAACTTAACAATAAAGCATACTGGTTAGAGTTCAATAAAGGGATATGTAAAATAAATGACAAATGTGGAAGTTTAATTGCCACTAGTAAATAATCAAGAGGCAATTTGTTTCATCTAGACACCACCATAGGTAATTGTCTAGTGGCTAAGTGTAATGTCTGCTAAAATACCCTAAAGAAACTAAACAATAATATACAAATGGAGATATTTTTTTCTTAATTAACATATAATAACAACTAATGCAACATATAACATCTCCATCTATTTACATTCATTAACCAATTAACCAATATGAACATACATCATTGCTCATTTCATCAAGTAACGCAAGCAGAAATAACACAACATCAATCTTTCTCTAGGGTACTTTAACATCATTACTTAATTCATTTCCACAATAACATACTACACACATGATAGGTATAATTCACCTACATTAATGCATAATATTCTAATTCTTTAACCATGAGATATGCAACTACAACATTACTTATTCCTCATGATATTCATAATTTCCTTTCTACCAATGCATCTATGTGAATCATTCATGTTTGCTAGATCCACTTAACATCTTCTAACATATTCACTTATTAATCTATGAATATTTCTCTTTCAAGATTATTTAACATTCTAACTAGCCTCTAAACATTCCATGAAATAATACAACTAATCCATAAAGAAATTCCATTCTCACTATAATCCACTTTATTTCCATGATTTATAGAATCACATCTCTACAATAGTATAGATACAATATCCCTAAATTCTAATTCTCAACTACAATCATCTTACAGATCCGAGTACATTAAATAAATCATAAGCATAGCTCTTTCTACTAAAAGAATCTATCTACTATATACAAGAGTGTTACATTACATGCATTCTATCTTATCCATTACATAAACCTGCTACAAGGTACATCCATAGTACATCATGAAGAAGAATCCACATCCATGCAAGAAGAATCCAAGAGAACATCCCAATGGCTAAAAATCACCAACCTCCCGACCATGTGGAACCAAAGGAACCACCCCCATGCTAGGAGATGACACAAGGTCCCAACATATACTCTAAACCTAAGCTGGCACCTATAACCAAGGAGACTAACCACACAAGGACTCTCAAGCAAGAACTCACATGTACAACAACAATGAGCTCCCAGAGGCATAAAACTCATCAAGACATAAATGAATTCAATAAGCATAATCATAAATCATAAAGGGAAAACACATGTAGGAGTGGAGTGTCACCACATGCCATCCTCATAACATAATAACATAATGACACAAGGCACTAGATTGATGAACATGTGGAGCCATCTCAACCTATGAGAGACTAAGAGACATTAGCTTACTGTCTTCATGACCTTCTCATGTTTATCCTAAAACATCCTCCCTAGGACTAAGTCATGAAGCACAATTCAATTTATCATCTTATTAATTAATCTAACTACCCAACCCATCAATTATTATGTTATCACTTATTTACAAATCACAGAAAAATCCAATGTGCCTTGGTGGTCTAGACTTCATTCATCCTTACAAGGAACCTCATGCAAGCCTATCTCTCATAACCTCGGTCATCACAAGGAAGCCCACTCCTCCTAACATCGCCCAACAATAAATCACAAGAGGCTCTACCGACATAATTACATGAAAATAATACTCAAAGTAGCCAACAACTTCCACACATACTCTTACAACATAAACAAGGCTACAACAACATCAATATAGAAAATTGAGCCTCTTGGCTAGCAATAAACAAAGGCATATCAAGCCATCAAATGCTGCCATCAAATAAAAGATAACATCATAGCAAGGCCTACTCACTTGCTAGTATAAAATAGTATAGTAATCATCTCAATCATCCATGGCCTATCCACATGGAAGAGAGTCTAAAATATACACAAAGCATAGAGAAATAAAATTACTCAGAACCATCAAAATGTATCAGAAACTGATCAAACCCAAATTGAGAAATATTAACAGACCTCAAATAAAGCCTCTGGTACAAAAATCAATTCGGAAAAATACCTCAAAAATGACCAAAACTGGGAAAATACAAAACACAGGCAGGTTAGCGCTTTTTCCCCATAGGACAGTGCTTTTGCCAAGAAGAACAACTCTTCTATTAAGAAGAACATCGCTTATACATTCTAGAATCATGCAGATGCATCCTAAAACAACACTTATGTTTCCAGATTCACGCTTATGTTGCACAGAGCAGCACAAATGCAATACAGAACGACGCATATGCAGTATAGAACAACGCTTTTGCACAATAAGACAACACTTTTGCAGAAACAACACTTTTGCAAAAAACTTATGGAAAACTTAGAAATTTTTTTGGTAAAATAATAAAATCCAGACTTTACAAAAGGGCTCAAAAAGCATATGAAAAGAGACGCCCAAAAACAAGGAATACGTAGGTATAAACACAATAAAATATCTCAAACTATAGACCAAGATTTAATCAAATATCTTCACAACAATTTCTCACAGAGCTGTGAAATGTATAAATGAGAAAACCAAAATAAATATCTCCCAACAACTATATAAAAGCTCTCATAACACAGAGTTTCCTTCCCAAATATTTCCTTTCAGAAATAATAAAACTATAGAATAGAATATTATTTCAACCCAAACCCAAAACAATGCAGACACAATGCATACACAGAGAAGCCATTGAAAGTAAAATGCAAAGTGAAAGAACTCCAACCTGCAACTTGAAGTAATGGATTGAAGTTGAAGAAGATCTCCCACAAGCCAAACCAAATCCAATCCAAGCTCTAGCCAAAACCAAGAGAGAAGAAATCCAAAACCAAGAAGAAAACTTGCTGGAGAAATTTCCAGAGAAGAGCTAGCCAACCCGAAAAACCTCATGGAAATGAAAATAAAAAGAAACAATAATCCAAAACCCTAGCCTCAATCTCGGCCAATCAAAATATTCCATTTTGGAGTATATTTTACCAACCTACCATATAATATAATTTATTCACCCATTTTGAATTCGACCAATGAGAGTGAAGGGTAGGTAAAGTAAATAAAATATTCTTATCCAACTAATTGGGATTGTTTTATTTCTTTATTTAATTTAATGTGTTCATACACCCCACTTAGGAATAAAAGTCAAACTATTAAAAAAATATAAGTTGTAAATAAATAATCCAAATGGGGATTAAAATCAAATAAACCAAAAGCTAATAAAATAAATTAAAGAACCAAGTAAATCTAAGATATCAAATAAATATCAAACCATAGAAGGTCAAATAAATAATTAAATAATCAAATACCATTAAAGATTAAATCACAAATATTAAATAAATATTAAACAACAATAAGGCTTATCAAATATTAAATAATCATAAAATCATTAAACATTAATTATCAAATAAATATAAATAGCAAATAATTAAAAATTCAAAACTTATAAATTAAATGCATTAAAATAAACTTTACCAAATATAAAACTACACATCAAGAGCCACATAATTACTCTAACATAATCAAGTAAATCAATTGGCATAAACCAAACTCACAATACCCAAGAACCAAGCTTACTAAATGACATGGTGAATTATGCCAAGACACTGACTACTCACGGTGTCAACTTAGACCTAGAATATGTGAGGGGAAACTCATGCCATCTCTGAACCACATAAGCCATTGGAACCAAAGACATGCTCAGACCTATGAAGCCAGGTGGAGTCGATGTCTTGTACTTGCAAAATCCTGCAACCACAAAACGACAATACAATATATACATATACATATATAGAACAAGCAAGTGATAGAGAATCACGATGACACATCCCGCTCGCAATGAGTGATGTGGAATCGTCTCCATCATGAAGACAGTCAAACAATAGTCAAACACATCTCATAAACATCTCATCATATTTAATCATGAAGTAGGGTTAGCATAATCATAATCATCATTAAAACCATGATAAATCTAATCTATCAATAATCCATCACATAGTGAGCATATAAAATCCATCGAGTACATATATCATCAAATCACATGATCAATCATGATAGTACCAACATCCATATAGATAATCAAAATAGCATATGTTCAATAGTGTCTAACATCGATCATCAGTCACTGAAGCATATGAGTAATCATCATCCAAATCATCAAAATATAGTCTAGATAAGTCTATCAAACATAATATAAAAGTCAACTCTAGTCAAAATAAGTCAAATCAAGGGTGGACACTACACTAAGATAGAAGACAGCTGGTTATGGCACAAAAGATTGTGTCATGTTAATTTTGATAGCATAGCTAAAGTTAGTAAGACAAAATCTGTAAGAGGTATGTCTGACATAGTAAAACCTGAAAAATGCTATGTGCAAAGAGTGTCAACTAGGGAAGTTGAGCGGGTCCAGCTTCAGTAGTAAAAATTTCTCATCTAAAAGTGTGCTGGACTTAGCTCACACAGACCTGTTTGGTCTCATGAGAACCAAGAGTTTCTATGGAGATTGGTATTTTATGTTATTTGTGGATGACTTCTCAAGAATGATGTGGGTTGTATTCTTAAATGAAAAATTAGAAGCTTTTCACATGTTTAGTGTTTAAGGCTTGAGTATAAAGAGGAACCGGTAAGAATCTAAAGTGCCTAAGATCAGAAAGAGGGGGAGAGTTCACCTTTCAAGAGTTTATGAACTACTGTAAGGAACAGGGAATCATGAGACAAATGTCTACACCCAGAACTCCTCAATAGAATGGAGTTGCTGAAAGAAGAAATAGAACTCTCATTGATTGTGGCAGAACTCTAATGATACAGATGAATATCCCACATACCTTCTGGAGAGAATCAATAAGCACTTTTGTATAGACTCTGAACCGGAAATAGGTAAAGAAGGGGATAAGCAAAACTCCCTATGAATTATGGAGTGGTTACTCACCTAATGTTTACTATTTTAAAGTATTTGGAAGTAGGTGCTACATCAAAAGGGACGAGTACACTAGAAAATTTGATCCCAAGAGTGATGAGGGAACCTTATTAGGTTACTCAACAAAGAGTAAGGCATTCCGGTGTCTAAACAAAAGGACCGGTAAGATTATGGAAAGTGCAAATGTCAGAGTAGATGAATACTCTAAGAAAAATGAACAAGACAGTAAGAGTGAACCAGAGTACTATAAAGGATTCGAGTACAATGTACTAGTGGAACCTACTGAAGAAGATCCTATTGAAGCGGCTAATGAAGAAGCCTATGAAATAGAACCTGCATAACCGATAGAAGAAGCTCCAAGGAATGAACCAGTATTGGCTAAATATGTCAGAAATAATCACTCTGCAGAAGATATCATCGATGACAAGGATGCATGAGTTCTAACCAAAAGAAGAGAAAGAGAGAATGAGTGTATGCTCTCCATTTTTTGTCCAAAACAACAAAGGAGGCTCTAAAAGATGATGATTGGGTCAAAGCCATGGAAGAAGAACTAGAGAAAATACAGAAAAATAATACATGGACTCTGGTACCCAGACCAGAAAATAAAAATATAATAGGAACCAAGTGGGTGTTCAAAAATAAGATGCATGGAACTGGTAAGGTAATAAGAAACAAGGCAAGATTGGTCTGTAAGGGCTATTCTCAAGAAGAAGGTTTGGACTATGGAGAAACCTTCGCATCGGTAGCTAGACTGGAAGGGGTCAGAATTCTGTTGGCCTATGCTACTTATAAAAGGTTTAAAGTATACCAAATGGATGTCAACTCAACATTATTAAATGGGGTATTAGAGGAAGAGGTATACATAGAGCAACCAAAAGGGTTTGCATCTGAAGATGGGAGGAATATGGTATGCAAGTTGCAGAAGGTTCTGTATGGGCTGAAACAAGCACCGAGAGCTTGGTATGATATGTTACACTCATATCTGCTAAGCATTGGGTTCAAAACAACCAGTATTGATAGTAACCTCTATCTGATGAGTGGAGCTGAAGGAAACACCTAAATGATGAGATCTTTGTAGATGACATCATCTTTGGGGGAGATGATGAGATGAGCAAAAGCTTTGTACGACAAATGCAACAAGAATTTGAGATGTCCATGATTGGTGAGATTAAGTTTTTTATTGGCCTACAAGTCTCTCAATTACATAATGACATCTTTATCAGTCAGACTAAGTACATAAGAGAAATTCTTAAGACTTTTGGAATGGAAGATTGCAAACCTGTTGGAACTCCAATGGTTACAGGTTGCAAGCTATCTAAACATGATGATGCTGAAGAAGTGAATGAGACACTTTACTAGTCCATAATCAATAAATTATAGTATGTAGTACATAGAAGACCGAACATCTTGCTGTTGGCTTGGTTGCTATATTTTTTGCAAATCCAAAAGAAACTCACATGATGGCAATCAAAAGAATATTCAGATACCTAAAGGGGACTGATGAGTATGGTCTCTGGTATTCACACAAAGGATAATTTAGTTTGAGTGTCTTCACTGATTTAGATTGGGCTGGAAACATCGCTGATAGGAAGGGCACCAGTGGAGGAGCATTCTTTCTTGGAGAAAGGATTGTATCTTGGACAAGTAAGAAACAAAACTGCATATCTCAATCTATAGCTGAGGCTGAGTGTGTAGCTGTTGCAATTAACTACACACAAATAGTTTGGATCAAGTAACTGCTAGAAGGAATTCAAGAAAATGTGGTTGAACTGGTAGTGATTCATTATGAAAACACCAGCAACATTGACATATCTAAGAACCCGGTGATGCACTCCAAAACAAAGCATATAGCCATCAAATATCACTATCTAAGGGAACAAGTTCAAGAAAAGGAAGTAATGTTGGAGTACATACCAACAAAAGAGGAGGTGGTTGATATATTCACCAAGCCACTATAGAAGGACACCTTTGACTATCTTAGAGGTAAGTTGGGGGTTATGCCCCTCCATTTAGTAAAGTAAGCAAACAGGGTTCTACATCAATCTGGTATAATTTCAAGTTTTTTTTCAAATGAAAACAACTAGATTAATGAGTGTGGACTACTCCAGTTAGGGGAAGAAGTCTTGTAAGTGTTTAGAATGGACTCTTTGGCATTGTTGTCAAAGGGGGAGATATGTTAAGTGTGTTTGAGCATTATCAGAATATGTTAAGTGTTTGAGCATTGGAAAATATTAGTGACAGGGGGAGATATTGTTCACTTCGGGCAAAATGACTGAACTATTACAAAGATGAAGAAACATGCATCTAACTAGCCAAAGTTTGAAGTGTTTTCCATCAATGCCAAAGGGGGAGATTGTTGGATTGTTGGCATTGACAAAACCAATCAATCTAGAAAACTGGTATATGTGCTAAGGTTTGTCATTGATGTCCAACACTTACCAGTGAAGACACCAACCGATGAAGTGGTATAGGTAAAGTGTTGTTGCTTTTCAGTAAGCAATAATGAATGGAAACAACATTGATATTGAATGATCAAAGGGTACTTCAGCTCAAGAAAAGATAAAGTAAGTAAACAGATCTATCATTCAGGAAGATCGGTCACTTTGATGATGGTGAAGTCACAAAAGGTGACTCAGGCAAGAAAACTTATTTTCTCTAACCATCCGGTAACTCACTGGTAAACAGGGGAAGAGACTTGGTCCTAGCACAACAAACTGATAATCAAAAGATGAACTGGTAATATAAGAAGTGCAGTTGCATACCAGTACACCGGTATGACATAAGGAAGATAGGTGATCAGCATAAATCTTAGAGAAGTAATTGGTTATTCAGTTGTGGTGGAAAAGGATGAGTTGGTAATCTTGTGTCTACACCAAAACATTTGTTGGTAAGGTTAAATTTTAGTTATCATGCAGTCAAGCATGATTACATATGGATTCTCTAGTTCACATTTATTTAGATGAACATGACTCAAAAGTTTCTATCTTTGAGATATGCGGTGGCAGAGTTGGTTGAATTCTTGGCAAAATTGTTGTAAGGTGCGCAAAGAAAGAGTGGGATATTTTGAAATTGGAATCTTCTGAAATCCTTGATTGATTTGATTAAGGATATTCCTGAAGGTGTCGACAGAAAATGTATAAAGAGTTCTTGAGCTCTTTCAAAAAGTTTTTGATCGTGAAATTTGAAACAAGAAAATCTTGTTGAAGGCGATCCAAGGTGAAGAGAAAAGTGAGAGGAAGTGCTAAGAGGTGTTAGCATAGTTGAGTGTGTGTGTGAGGTAGATCAAATGAGTGCAGAGCTGAAGGACAGAGAACCAGCTGAGGGAAAAGCCGAAGGACAGAGGACTGGGAGAGTGCAGAGCCAAAGGTCAGAGGAATGGCAGAGTGAAGTATCGAGGGATAGGTGACCGGCTAAGTGAATAGTTGAAGGTGTCAGAAGGAAACTGGTGTTGTGTAGAAAAGACACAATCGGTGTGTATTGAGTGGAATGCATATTGAGATCTGATCAAGCTATCTGTATCTAATTAAGCATATCATCCATTGTTGGCATTTTTTATGATTATGTTGTGATTGTCATTGATGGACACACACTTGCTAAGAGATCACTTTTTTGTATGAGTTAAAGCTCAACCGGTATTTGTTCCAATTGGTATGACGTATTATAGTCTTTAGACTATCGGTGTTTTGCAGAAAGTGTTTACCGATCTGAAGCGGTATGAAGATCCCAAGCGGTTCAAGGATCTCAAGTGGTACAAAGGAACAAAGCGACACAACTCATATTTCGTAGTCTTCATTTTTGTCAAAGCAGCAACCGGTGTTTTTCTTAAACTGGTATTTTGTTTGAACCGGTAAAACTCTGTGATGAGTTACCAACTGATAGTTTGTGATAAGTTAAGATCCACCGATTGTTTTGCAGTGCCGACACTATGGTGGTGCTTTTTGTGTCATGTTACCAAATATGTCTAAATGCATTGAACCTAGGAAATTGTATTGTAATCCTATTGGACTGACATGAAATTAGATTCAAGGACATCATGTCTAGGGTTTTAGGTTGTTGCTAGGGTTTAAGGTGGTTGATGAGTTTTTGTAAGTGTGATTATAGAAGAGAAGTTCAGGTCTGTGAGAAGACAGAGTGTGAATGTGTTGAAGACTGAAGTAATGCTGGAATGCATTAGGAATGAGCTATCAAGGATCTAACCAAGCAATCTATGCCATTTTCTAGATCACTCACTTGTTGATTACTCACATCTTTGACAAGTCTGAAGTCCTTAACCAAGTAGGCCCAAAAAGCCTTTTGTAAATCCTCTAACAAGGTGGTTCACATCTGTGGATCTAAAATCCTCTAGAAAGGTAGTCTTTAATCGGACATATCTCCTAACAGAGATTGAGATTCCTAACATGATCTATTCTGGTAAAGAACATTGTATGACCTTAACCAGTCTAGTTCCTATTCTATAGATAGTTACTTGTGAGTTTCATCTCACCATGGTTTTTCCCATTTGGGTTTCCATGTCAAAATATCTTGTGTTATGGTGTTTGTGCTTTTGTGGGTGAATGCATTATTTTCTATTTGGTTTGCATATGTGCTAACTAGTTTGTTTGCTAAACTACTTTACCGATTTACTGTTAGAATAGTAAAGTGTTTAAGTACAATAATTTTTGGCATACTAATTAACCCCCCCTCTTAGTATTCATCATTTGGTATCAGAGCCAACCTTTCTATAAGTTTAACCACTTGGAAAGAGATATGGGGGAATACACTGTGAAGGAACTTACTCATCGCCTCACTCAGTCTGAGCAAGCCTATGATGATCTTATGGTCAAATATAAGGCCTCTCAAGCAAAAAGAAGAGAGCATACTGAAAAATTGATGGAGCTATCTGAAAATAGTTCTTTTGATGAAGCGGACATGGAAGCCCTAATTCAAGAAGTAGAAAAGATGAATGAATCCAATTCCAACCTAAGAAAGGAGCTGGAAGGACTGACTATCTGAATGTGTCAAGAGCTTGAGAATCAGAGGAAAGCTAAAGATCTGGTAAAAGACAAAGATCATGAAATCTCCAAACTGAAGCAAGAGATCAGTGCACTTACCGCTCACCTCCATGAAATCAAAATGGAAAAGGAAGACTTGCAAGGAGAACTGAACATAGCCATCTCTGAGAATGCAAAATTGATGGAAACAAATACTGCTATTTCCAAAGAACTCTTTGAGTCAAAGGAAATACTTGCTAAGTTCAACAAGAGTATTGTTAAGCTTGAGCAAAATCTTGAATCGGCCAAACCTGTCAAGAATATTGATGGACTTGGTTACTCTGATCATGAGGAAGGTGAGACCTCTAGTGCAAATGCTGAAGCATCGAAGAAGAAACGAGCATTCAAAGGTACAGGTAAGCAAAAGTTCAAACCTGTTTGCTTTAACTGTCTTAAAGAAGGACATACTGGTAATGTGTGTAGGAGCAAAGCCTACAATAATTTTTCTTAATTTATAAACAGTGTACCTAGATCCAATAAGTTCAATGGTAATTGTTATGCATGCAACAAGTTTGGGCATAGAGCATCTAAATGTAGGTCTGCTATGAACAACACGGAAGATATCCTCAGAGGACTCAAGGAGTTGGTCCGGAACCCTTTGTGAACCGGAATCCCAACCGACTTAATACCTTTAATCATCAGTCAGGAAGCGATGGCTATTAGGCGGTAACCGGATGGAGAGCAAACTGTTTGATTTGTCATTATCATGGTCACACTACTGCAACATGCAGGAGGAAGACCAGTAACATGAACAATGGACCATGGAGAGCACCTGGAATGGTTTGCTATCATTGCAACAAACCAGGTCACATTGCCAGATTCTGTAGAACAAGAAAGAACATATCGGATGACATACCGGTCACTCAGGAAGGAAAGATTGATATTGAAACTATTCAGGCGAATATGAACAAAACCTGGAAAAAGAAACTAGCGGTGTTGCATGAAGAACCGGTTTCTACACCTAGTGTGGAAATCAATGAACCAGAAAACTAAGCATCAAAAAAGCTTAGGGGGAGAAAAAGGTGAAATACTTCGAACCCCCGGTTGACACCGGTAAAAGACCTTAACTGGTATGAGATACTTGTTAGTTGGCAGAAGACCAAAAACGGTAAAAGGCAAATTAGGGTTTACACCCTAATAGTGGAGCATTTATTATGGTAGGTAGAGAACCTATTTAAAAGGAGTTTTCAAATCATTTCTCACTTATCATTTTTGAAGCGAAGAAGTTTTTCAAGTGTAGAGTGAAGAAAAGCCATTTACACGGTGATTCAAGGAGTCTATCAAAAACCTGAAGAAGAATTTGAAGCTAACATCTGGTGAAGGAGAGTAGAACGCAAAGTGGTATCTCTGCAACTGAAGGAGTTTGAAGTGTAATTTAAATTGCACAGCCCTAAATTTCAATCTACAAAGGTATTCTTCAAAATTCTCTATTTATCATGGCTTCCGCATCACTTGGTAGCTCTAGTACACCCATTGATTCTATGGACTTCATTAAACAAAAGTTGAAATATAATACCTTGTCTCAAGTACCTGCTGGTGTTATAGTAGAAGAAGGCATTTCCAATTACATAGACTACAAAATCGAAGACCTAGGGTCTCTTGTGATCCATTCACAACTGAGCTTATTCTGTGGAAAGGATAAGAAGATTAAACCAAAATTCAACATTCTGGAAAGGAAGAAACTTCACAATGCAGTTTATTTTCTTGAAGAATTTTCGGATGATCACATTCGCATTATTCTAAGAAGGGTACACGGTGATAAGATGTACCTAGAGTGAATGCATGATATCACACCTGAAGCGATTCATGTCGTCACTGGTTTCTGTAACACAGGGGAAGTGCCAGCCCTAAGGAAGCTCAACAAGACTGAAATGTCCAAGCTCACCATTTCAGTGAGTGACTCACATGGAATGACCATCAACTCAATCAAGGATGATCTGGTCAAGTATGCCTGCATGGTGATAGGTTACCGAACGTTCTCTGCTAATAGAATTAATTTTGTCTCTACTGCAGCGGTAAATGCTGCTTATAGGATGATCAAGGAAGATGCATCATTCGATCTGTGCACTTGTATGCAAGGACAACTTATGTTGAATCTTAAGTCGACCAAATAGGACAATGCACTGAGATTTAAGTTCAGACAACTACTGGTTGGTTTGTTCTTTTACTTCCAAGGCTACTTTCCAGGAGTAGGTGACACTCAGTGGTCTGCCGACCAACCAGTGACAAAACAAATCAAGGAAAGTCTACAAGAAGTTGGAACTGGCTATCCAGAAGCATTAAAGAAATACTTTGATGAGTTTAGATGCAAGATGAGCCAAAGGATAAGGATATCTGGTGATATAGTCAAAAAGTATGAGGAAGACATCTTCTTCACCATCAAAGTGGATGAATGCATAATGGAGGCCATTGAGCCCAGACAGGAAGAAGTGGAGCCTATGGGCTATGAGGTAATGTATGATATGCTGGACGGGTATGCTTTTACCCTAATCACCTCACCCCTTGATCCTAAGGCAAAGAGAACCGACACATACTTGGAAAGGGTTACACTAGTTGTAGAACCCTCAAAAAAGAAAGGAAAGGCAGTGCCTTCAACATCGGCACTAGTTACTATAGCCAGTCCCAAAGTGACCAAGCGGTCACTAGCTAAGAAGAAACCGGAAGCTGCACCTACCAAAGTCTTTAAAAGGAAGCGGAAGACAAAAAGCAGTACACCAAACTTAGAAGAAACTATGTCAGAAGAACCGCCTAAGAAGAAGACTAGGCAAACGAAGAAAAAGACAAAGAATGAACTAACAACATCTGCACCAGTAAATATTGATATTTCTTCTTACAAACCTTTGACACATTGTCAAAGAACTATAAAGAATATTAGGAGAAAATTGTTGAATGATTTAATTGATTGTTTTGATGACTTTAGTGATAATGAAAAGGAAGAAGTTGAATAGGAAATCATTAGTATTTGTGTGTAAATGACTAGTCGCCTTCAGAAATTAGATCTGAGACACCAGATTCTTTGTATAATTCTTTAGACAACAAATGGCACATTGCCATAGAAAAGGAACAGGGAATGAGGGAGGAAATATTTGCTCAATATTTTCCTGATGTATCAAATTTAGAACTTTTCAAAGTTATGAACAAATACAAAGGCCTCTTCTTCATGAGAAGAAGAAGACTCCTGTTACTAGAAGGAAAGGTTAATGAAGTGATAAAAGATACACATACTCATGCTCAAGAAGCTCTGAAGATGCATCAAGTGGTCGAATCCAACAGGAAAGCTAAGCAAGAACCAGAAACAGGCAAACCGAATGAGGTGTATAATAGTGAAGGAGAACTGGTCACAGAACAAATGGACCCCATTGATGTAGACGCCTTAGATAGTGAAAAAGTTACTCAAGGTACACCATCAGAAGGAACAGGACAGGAGAAGCAGGCAGAAGAATAAAAGAAGCAACAACAAGAAGAGAAGAAGAAACAGGCAGATGAAGAGGATAAGAGACAAAAGGAGGAAAAGAGGAAAGAGGAAGAGGATAAGAAACAAAAGGAGGAAAAGAAGAAAGATGAAGAGGATAAGAGAAAAGAAGAAGAGAAGAAGAAGAAGGAAGAGGAAAATAAAGAAGAGGAGAAGAAGAGAAGAGAAGAGGAAAAGAAAGAAGAGGAGAAGAAGAGAAGAGAAGAGGAAAATAAGAAACAAGAGGAAGAGAAGAAGAAGAAGGAAGAGGAAAAGAAAGAAGAAGAGAAGAAGAGAATAGAAGAGGAAAATAAGAAACAAGAGGAAGAGAAGAAGAGGAAGGAAGAGGAAAAGAAAGAAGAGGAGAAGTGAAAAGACGAAGAGAAGAGACAAGAAGAAGAGAAAATAAAGAAAGAAGAAGAGGAGCAGAGGAAGGCTCAAGAAGATAAGCAAAAAGATAAGGACAAGGAAGCAGCGGAAAAGAGCACACAGGTGGAGACCCCAATGGCAACCGGTAGTCAGGCTAAACCGACTGACATTACCAGTCCTATTGACCTCCAGTCTGCAAATGAATCGGAGTTGCTACTAGCATTAAGCTTTCTCAAGAGTGATTGGATGCTCTGAGGAGGAAAAAGGAGGAAGATGTTATCCAAGCTGTGGTGGACACTCTTACCGGTTTGATACCCAGTACAAACCTTCCCAGTATTGATTCCTCACTTGCACAATTGAAGCTCCTATGTACAGTTGTAGAAGACCAGGTGCAAAGCCTGGAAGAGATCGCAAAAACAAATGCCAAGAAGGAACATCAAAAGGCTCTGGACACTGCCTTGGTGAGAAAATTAATAGACCTCCGGTATGATCTCTAGAAGGCACAAAAGGACATTAGAGATGAAATGAATGAGGATAATCTACTACTCAACAAGATTTGTCAACCTCATTTATTCTGTGATGATGTGCTCACTTAGAAGGACAAGCTACAAACTAATATGTAGTCATTTATTAACACCTTCAAGATGCCCTATGACCCCTTCTCCACCTATGGACAAACTGTTCACCGGCTTCAACTTCAGTCTGCAAGACTAGAGGAAGAGATAAGCAACCGGACACAAAATTTGTAGGAACTTCAACTAGTCCTACTGCCAAGATGACAAATTTTCTAGAAATGCTATCTAAATCTTGATGCCCTAACGGTCACTCAAGAAATGAGCATGATAGATGCCATGGAAGAACAGGTCTCCCAGATGCAGACAGAGAAAGAGGTGGCTACATCCCTACTTGAGTCATGGTCCTTATCCATGAAGCAATTTTTGTAGTTTTCTAAATCAGTTTTTGACAAATTTTACTCTTTACTGTCATAAACACTTATTATTTGAATACTAATGAAACAGGGGTTAGTCTGCAATATTTTTGTCATTGTTGGAAAAGGGGGAGAAGTATATAAATTTTGATGTTTTGATGTATACTTTCATGTTATTTCTATTAAGGAGTAGTATACATTGCATTTTCTACAAAATGGATAGTGTATATGCTTAGGGGGAGTAATTTTGATTATGGCATATTCTTTATTGTAAAACACTTAGATGTCAAAATTTTCCTAAGTGTTGCCATCAATACCAAAGGGGGAGATTGTTGGCATTTTTAATGATTATGTTGTGATTGTCATTGATGGACACACACTTGCTATGAGATCACTTTTTTGTATGAGTTAAAGCTCAACTGGTATTTGTTCCAACCGGTATGATGTATTATAGTCTTTAGACTATCAATGTTTTGCAGAAAGTGTTTACCAATCTGAAGCAGTATGAAGATCCCAAGCGGTTTGAGGATCTCAAGTGGTACAAAGGAACAAAGCAGCACAACTCATATTTCCCAGTCTTCATTTTTGTCGAACCAACAACCGGTATTTTGCTTAAACCGGTATTTTGTTTGAACCGGTAATACTCTGTGATAAGTTACCAACTAACATTTTGTGATAAGTTACCATCCCCTGATTGTTTTGCGGTGCCGACACTTTGGTGGTTCTTTTTGTGTCATGTTACCAAATATGTCTAGATGCATTGAACCTAGGAAATTATATTGTAATCCTATTGGACCGACATGAAATTAGATTCTTTTATAAGGACATCATGTCTAGGGTTTTAGGTTGTTGCTATGGTTTAAGGTGGTTGATAGGTTTTTGTAAGTGTGATTATAGAAGAGAAGTACAGGTCTATGAGAGAAGACAGAGTGTGAATGTGTTGAAGACTAAAGTAATTCTAGAATGCATTAGGAATGAGCTATCAAGGATCTAACCAAGCAATTTGTGCTATTTGCTAGATCACTCACTTGTTGATTACTCACATCTTTGACAAGTTTGAAGCCCTTAACTAGGTAGGCCCAAAAATCCTTTTGTAAATCCTCTAACAAGGTGGTTCACATCTGTGGATCTAAAATCCTCTAGCAAGGTAGTCTTTAATCGGACTTATCTCCTAACAGAGATTGATATTCCTAACAGGATCTGTTCTGGTAAAGAACATTGTATGACCTTAACCGGTCTGGTTCCTATTCTGTAGATAGTTACTTGTGAGTTTCATCTCACCATGGTGTTTCCCATTTGGGTTTCCACATCAAAATACCTTGTGTTATGGTGTTTGTGCTTCTATGGGTGAATGCATTATTTGCTATTTGGTTTGCATATGTGCTAACTAGTTTGTTTACTAAACTCCTTTACTGGTTTACTGTTAGAATATTAAAGTGTTTAAGTACAGTAATTTTTGGCACACTAATTCACCCCCCCTCTTAGTATTCATCATTCGTCTATTACTTTCTAACAACTACAACATAAATCCCTTAACTGGGTGGACTTTAACAGGTCCCTATTGTTAAATCCCTTAACTGGGTAACATATTAACTGATGTTCTAAGTCCTCTAACCAGGATACCTTTAACAGGGTAAAGGCACTAACCGGCCTTGATCAAAACCCTTAACCGGGTGGCACCTAACAGTGTCTTTGTAATCTCCTAATAGGGATGGCTCTTAATTGAGCATACTCTAGAAGAGTGCAAATTTTGTGAGTTCCTACTCACACCGTGGTTTTCTCCCTATTGGGTTTCCACAAGATAACTCCTTGGTGTCACTATCAACTTTTCATGCTTGCATATTTTACTTCAGTGATTAAGTATATTGTTGGATCTTAGATGAATGAAGATTTAAGATAAAATTTAAATTGTGAAATTTTGATTAATTGTTGATTCACCCCTCCCCTCTCAACACCAATTGAGACTAACACATAAGACATCCCAGAAACACATCAATAGGTCTTATCCACATGTTACATTAAAGACAGTCTATAACCTAGATCAATTGAGACCAAGTACATGTGCACAAGCTACAACAATGATCTCCATCTGCCAAGTCTCAAACATGATCATCAACAACATCTTGAAACTCCGCTAGAATTTGCACCAACACCACTTATGAAATTTATCAAATATCTCCACGAAATTCTCTTCCGGTGAAACCCTCGACGGAACCAAAAACCAAGCTTTTAGGCAAGCAGGATAGCATCCGATCACCAGACCAAAACCAACTCTTCAAATATGAGTATGAGTATCATGAACAAGCCAATTCCATCACCAAATTATACCAAAGCTACTGGATCATGTCGGATCCAAGTTAACTAGAAACCACTCAACCTACTAGGTCCAGAAGGGTGCTGGTAAAGCATCCAAATAGCTAGTGTTGGCATCAATGACAAAACATCAATGCAACACATAATCAATTCCACCAAATGGCCAACATCATCTACCTTCACATTTGCACTTTCTACTATCTTCCTCAACCTCATACTATAACACTTGTAGGCCTTTCTCTTGGTAGAATATCCCAAAAATATTCCTTCATCACCTCTTGCATCAAACTTTCCTATATCCTCATCTCTTTTGATATAACATTTACTTCCAAAAACTCTGAAATATCTAACTATAGGAACATGACCAAACCACAACTCATAAGGAGTCTTAACTGAATTACCTTTAATATGCACCTAGTTGAATATGTAAACAACGATACTAACAACTTCTCTCCAAAAATTTTGTGCATCATTTCCTTCAATCTACATAGTACCGACAACATCCAAAATAGTTATGTTCTTCCTTTCAATAACTTCGTTCTGCTGAGGGGTTCTAGGAGCATAAAACTGTCTTCTAATTCCATTCCTCTCAAATAATTGATCAAACTCACTTCATGTGAATTCTCCTCCTCTGTCAGACCTCAGACACTTCAGCTTCAACCCTGTCTCAGTATCCACTTTTTCTTTGGATATCTTGAATTTCTCCAACACTTCTGATTTCTCCCTTAGAAAAGTAACCCACATCATTCTAGAATAATCATCAATTAGAAACATGAAATATCTATCACCCTACACACTTCTCACTCTTATAGGACCACACATGTTAGTATGCACAAGATATAATAATCCATTAGATGAATACAACTTACTCTTGAATGCAGTTCTTGTTTTCTTTCACATCTAATATTCCTTACATACCAGATTAGGAAAATCTTAGGAAAATCTTTAACAACTTGAGTAGAAATTATCCTTACCATGCAGTCAAAATTAACATGACACATTCTCCTATGACACAACCAACTTTCATCAATTTGAGAAATCAAACTACTTTTCTCATCAACATTCAGGTGAAAGATATTACCTTTAGTCTTAATCCTTGATGCAATCTCTATACTAGAGGCATTTAGGATCTTGCATTTACCATTCTTGAATTGCAAATTAGGTCCCTTATCAACCATCTCCCCAACACTCAAAATATTATGCTTCAAACCTTCAACATACAAGACATCATCAATATTATGCTTACCATCAAAATAAATTGAACCTCTACCATGAACCACACAAGCTTTATTATCTCCAAATCTCACTATACCACCATCATACTTCTCCATATTCACAAATTTTCTTTTATCACCTTTCATATGATGTGAATAACCATTGTCAATTAACCATTCATATTTCTCTTCAATCTTAGCAGCCAAAGTTTTCTCCTCAACAATGCAGCTTGTAGAATTCACTGATACTAGATCATCTTCCTTGATAGCTATAAATATAAATTCATCTTCTGAATTCCCATTCTTAGATTCCTCATTTGTCACACCTTCATTGAGAGCATAATAACATCTCTTCTAATATCTGAACTTCTGGTTAGGCTTATAGGGCTTATCATACTTATCATGTTTTTCATATCTATCATTCTTATCAGATCTATCATGCATTTCATACTTATCATATCTAGACATTCTCTCAAGACACCTACAAGTAAAATGTCCTATCTTATTGCAAGAGAAACATTTCAAAGGTAACTTTCCATCGTACTTACTAGCTCCCTTAGGTAATCTCTGAGAAATATGTACTTCAAGCTCATCCAACTCCCTTTCCTTCTCTTCCATTTCTCTCTTTTCTCTTTCAAATCTAAAAACCCAACATGAACTCTCTCTTGGATCATACTTTTTCTTTATGGATATAGAGGCTTTAAATGCAGTCTCAGTTTAACCATGTGATTCTCCAAATTCACTCAATTCAAATGCAACAAGCTTCCCAACCAATATTCTCTTGTCACAATAGTCACACTCTGGATTTCATAAAAAGCAACTACCTTATGCTTATAAGAAGAAGGCAGAGATCTCAGCACCTTAGCAACAATTTCATCTTCCTCAAGAGTTCCACTGGAACATCTAATATTCATGACAAGCTCATTCACCTTAGCCATAAATGATGTTATGTTCTTATCTTCTCCCATCTTCAATGTCTCTTACTTTCCTTTCAAACTCTACAACCTAGAAACTTTAACGTGTGCATCTCCTTCATACAAGGTTTCAAAAATCTTCCAAATCTCATGTGTAGTCTTGAAACCCATCACATTAGTCATCTCTGAATCGATCAAGGTACTCAGCAATGCTTTGTTAGCTCTCATTATAGACATTCTTTGTAATCTTCCAATAATCATCTCCAAGACATTTCAAATGCACTTCCATCCAGTCATTCTATATAGTGTAATTTCTTCCATCAAATCTCAGAATCTCCTTCTTGGACACATAGGTTACCATATTGAATCACCTTAAGCATAAAAGCTTCTTCTGGAGGATCTAGCTCTGATACCAATTGTTGGCAACAATAATGAAGGAAAATTGAGAGGGGGGGTGAATCAGTTTTCACTAGATTAACCAAATTAAGCACAATCTCAGATCTAATCAATTTCATCAAGAATAAAGATAAAGACAATAACAACACACATAACACTAATATTTTTGACATGGAAAACCCAGTTAAGGGAAAAACCACAGTGGGAACTGTTGGTATTTGGTGTTCCTATGATGCTCCAGTGAATATTGGTGGTTCCTAATGCTTGTAGATTCTTTGGAGTTATCATTGATGGAAACTCAGTCTACTGATCCAATCCAGTATGGAGTTTCGGTTAACTGGATGTCTTGAATATTGTATTTCTGGATTAAGTCTATCAATGCAGCTCAGCATACGACTTTGTGACTTCTGGTGAAGTAGGTTTTGATATTAGTGATTGGTGATTAATTGGTTGGGTATATGAAGTAGATCATCATGTCAATCCACCCTCTGATATTGATTCCTATGCTTGTTTGAGGGTCTAATATCTGATAGAATAGTAAAATAGAGTACTCTTTATATTTGGTGGTGTATCGTGTGACCGGATTCGTTAATTCGTTTTTGGTGATTGGAAATGTGTTTGGAATGATATGTGACACCTATAGGAAGTGTGTGATTATGTATTTGAGGTTTGGTATATGGTTCGGTAATATATCTAAGCCAAGTTGCAGCTACACATCTCACATTTTGATAATTGGTGAAGCCAACTTATGGGAGATTAATTTTTTCTGAATATATAAGATGATTTGGGTTAATGGATTAGGTATCAAATATAATATGTGTGGGTATTTTGGAGTGATTGAGTGCAGTTTCATGTGTGCACTCAGAATTGTGTTGATCTAGTAAAGCAAAACAGAGCAATGTAGCAGATCATTTTGTGCATAACTGAAAATGGTATTTGGCATAGTCGGATGTTATTTTCTAGTTCACTACTAATTTTAATCAGTTTGTAATCACTTGTAAGGTAGTGAGCCTTCCTCCAAAGTTATAGCCCTATTTTTGTAACTTGAGTAGTGAGCTCTAGGCAGTGTGCCTGAATTCAAGTGCAATCCCCTTCTGTAATATTTTTTTGCTACTGACCATAGTGGAATAATATTATGCATTCAAATCCCACCATTTTTTTGCCCATTTGGGTTTCTAGGTAAAAATCTTGGTGTTATGGTTGCATGGTTACTTGCTTTATGTTTCTACACTTTGCTTTCTTTGTTGTTCATCTAGCGATTGAAGAATCAGATCAATAAATTTAAAATTTGTAGAACACTGAATCACCCCCGCTCTCAGTGTTCATTGATTCTAACAATTGGTATTAGATCCTAGTTTCTCCAATGAAGCCTAACTACTTGAGGAAGGTTCGGGAGATTGAATCAATGGATTCCAGTTTGCGGAGACAACTTTGTGTGCCTCTTAAAGATCTTGATGCAGAAGGAAATAAAATAAATTCATTGAAGAGAAACTTGAATGCAGCTAAAGACTTCATGAAGAATTTGAAAGATCAAGTGAACACTTCAAGAGACAAGAGGAAAGAGATTATGGACAAATCAAAAGAGAAAGAAGAACAAAGCATGGAAAATCGGGACAAGACTGATGAATGTGAAAATATTGCTAGAGATAATGTTATATTGAAGAACAAGATGCAATCTATAGTGATGAAGCTAACTAAGGAGATTGAAGACCAGAATAAGAATGAAGAAAGATTGACTCAATCATTGAAGGATAGATTGGATGAATGCTACAGAATTACCAATGAGATTGATCAGTTGAAGATTGATATGATGCAATCAAGGAATGATGGACAAGAACTTGAAAGATAGGTTGTTGCCTTAAGAAATGAACTTGCTACTGCAAATGAATACAAAGAAAAATTCAATGCTATCTCAACAAGGCTTGATGAGATGCTGGAAAGACAAAGACATGGAAAAGACATGAGAGTAATTGGATTTGAGAAAGGAGAATCCTCCAGTTCTAGATAGAGAAATGCAAAGCCTAAGAACAAGAATCCTCCAGTAAGACAACCTAATGCTTATAAATTTAATGGTGGATGTTTTTCTTGCAATAAATTTGGTCATATGGCGAATCAATGTAGAAGTAGGATGAATAATGGAATGAATAATATGAACAATGGTCCTACCTTTACTGGTTAGTGTTTCATATGCAACAATTTTGGTCACAAAGTAAATATGTGTACACTAGTAATGAATAACTTTAAGAACATGAGATGTTATGCATGTGGGATGTTTGGACATATCTCTAACCAATGTAGAATGAGACTAGATCAGATGAATTTTAGACCTATTCTGAGAAATGTTGCTTGCTATGCATGCAACAAGCCTGGTCACATTGCAAAATACTGCAAAAGCAAGAATAATGGTTTGGCAAACAAGAACAAATCAGATGAGAAAGGCAAAGAAAAAGTAGATGAAATCAAAGATCAACATATGAAAATGTGGGTTAAGAAAGAAGATTCTGATGTGTAGAATGGCTCCACACCTAAATCCGGTGATGGAACCTCATCTGGCAATAAGGGATTTTTGGCCTTATGGGGAGCTTCATATGCATATTCACAAGAACCCCCTCTTCGGTGATCTGTAACCGATTCGGGTAGGTTGAAGGAAGTTTAAATCATGTATGTAGATTTTATCTGAAAGATCTAATGAAGATTCGAGGCTTTGGTAAGCAATTTCATGAAAATCATGGTAACCAGTTAAAGCATTTATTACAACACAGAATTAGGTTTTTAGAGGTTAAAAGGGGAATTTCATAAGTTTATTTTACATAATGCAATCAAGAGAAAAGAGCAGTGCAGTGAAGAAAATATATTATAGACCAACAAATGTTATAGATGTACTTTTAGATTCAATAAATAAGATTACAGAATGCAATGCCTTAGAATTTAAGGCCATTGATGATTCTTTACCAATTTTGCAAATGATTGCATTGGCATGTAAAGTTGATCATATTGATGGATCTTTAGGTAAATTGGACACATTGTCCAAATTCATTGCTTCTAACATTCAAACTGTGGATAAAATAAATGAAGAGACCGTTAAGGAAAGAGTGAATAAGGAGAAAGATGAATTCTTTGATAGGTCAATTAAAGACTATACACAACAAATTGATTCATTGTTACCAACACTAAACTCCACCATTCTAGAATACAAAGAGTTGTACAGGGAAGCATGTAAGCCTTACCATCTAACTGAGGATATTGATGAGGAAATAAAGAAAACACAAAAGGAAATTGATGATATAGCTGATAATATGATTGGTTCTTTGGAACTTACTTTAGTTTTTGATCAGGAAATGGCAATCTATGAAGAGAAGATTGAGAAATTGGAAAGGGAGAAAGCAAGGCTAAGAATGAAAACCTGGGAGTTGAAGAACAAGCTTGGTCCTAGATTGGACAACTTATTAACACACCAGAATGAGCTTTCTAAGGCATCTATTCAAGGAGAAACATCACCGTAGCAATAGGTGCATTATCTCACTGGTATGATCCGGTAGATAGAGACTATAATTTCTGATAGTACTAAGTTTTTGCAAGGTCTTAACTTAGTTTTCACAGACATTTTCCAGATTGTACATAATCGGTTACAGGTTTCTAGGTAAATTTTGAATTTTTTTTATTCTTTTGACATCCTTTGTCATTGATGTCAAAGGGGAAGTAGTGTATGAGAAAAATGAATAGAAGGAGATCATTTGCTCAGGGGGATCACTATTAGTTTTTGGACTTCAAATTTTAGATATTCATTTTTGGATTTTTCTCATGAGTGTTGCCATCAATGACAAAGGGGGAGATTGTTGGCATTATACACTCAGATAAGAATATTTGATGTTGTCATTGATGGCAACCAACTAGTAACATGGTTCACAGGTTACACCGGCAACATACATCATCTACCAGCACGGACAGGGACCACAAGTTAATACACATCGGCATCTAGTCTACACCAACAACAGATCATACTGACAGTCTAAGCCAACTTGAAATAATATTGTTTTGTATTGTAATTATATTTGTATATCTGGCATGATGAAATGTAAAGACTCATATATGTATGAGATCTTGTACGTCATTATAAAATATAATTAGGTAATGTAAGGAAGCGATATATGAGATGTGATAGGTTATGACAAAAAATCAATTGTATATGCATTTTGATGTAATTATCTTATGAGTGAATAAGAGTAGAGCAGAAAAAAGAAAGGTTTATGGTAGAGGTATCAGATAGAGCCTAAACCAATACTCAATCCAACATTGTAGATGCTATTTTGTAGTACAATATTATTGGATCTAACCATCCATTTGTAGTCAGTGGGACTCCATTTTTTTGTTGAGCAGTGAGCTCTAGGCTATTGGCCTTCCTGCATGTGCAGGCCCTTAATGTACAAGTAATATTTATTCATATTGGCCAGTGACTAAATATTGTGGGTCACAAATCCCACCGAGGTTTTTCTCTTACTGGGTTTCCTCACCAAAAATATCTATGTTACGGTGTGTATTGATGGTTATACTTTTTTTTCTCTCTACTACATTATTATTTGCTTACCGGTATATTAATTTGGGTTATAAAGTTGCAAACAAGTTTAAATATTTCACCTACCGGTTAGACACTGATTCATCCCCCCCCCTCTCAATGTCTTTGGGACTGATCAAGTATCTAACATTGATAGGCATCATAAGATCACTAAGTAGGCAATTCAATTTGTGACATGCCTAAGTGGAACCAGTGAAGTACCTGGCCTGAGAAAGGTATAAAATAACATAGTGATAGCCACTACCAGTTCTAAGTTTTACAACAGAGCAATGAATATCAACGACATCTTGGAGCATGATGTCTGATTTGCATTGATGGTGGTTAGTTACAAAGTCTATCAATCAAGCAGATAGAACTCAATCTTTGGAACTACAATTTATTCAGCATATCAAATGCTCAAAGATGATAAGAGGTATGATCTATGCACAATCCTTCTGAATGAACTAGTGAGTAATTTGAAGAAAATTAAGCAAGACAAGAAGCACACTTTTAAGTATGGGTCTCTTCTTATTTGTTTATCCTTATATTTCTTAAATGAGATCCCCGATATAAAAGGAAAGGTCCAATGGGCCTATGATAGACTAGTGACAATGCAAATTAAGGAGGGATTGTGGGATATAGGAGATTCTACAATGAAAATATCTACATTGTAGGGCTATTTCAAGACCTTTCAAGCCTCCATGAAGAGTAGAGAAATAATCCCTAAGGAGATTGTGGAGAAGTGTGAGCAAACTATTTATTTCATGGTTGACAAAGATCGATACCAGATGGAAGCGGTTGAGCCTAAAATAGTTTGAATACTGTCCATGGGGTATGAAGTTAACCCTATCAAAGTTGAAGCATATGCTCAACACCTATTGAGTCAACTGATAGATCCAAAAGAAGAAAGATTTGGTATTTTCAAGGAAAAAGACTTAAGTCTGCATAAATAGTTCACTGATGTAGAAGGAAAGAGAAAGATCAGAAAGGAAGTAGAGGTTGTTGCAAAACAAATGGGATTGACAAAGGAAGTTATACAGAGGGAAAGAGCTCAAAAATTCTGAGAGAAGAGGATGTAACCAAACCATAGTTCAAACTGGCAAACCCTTCTATGCAGCCCAAAGTTAAGCCTAGCAAGTCTACACCTATCTCTGGAGTGAAGAAGAAAGTACCTCCACCTAAGCCCAAACTAGCAGTATCAACCAGTGGAATGGAGAAAAGGAAAAAGGAGAAGCCTTCAATGCAGTATGTTGGAGTAGAGGAGGAAACAGAGTCAGATGAAGAAATCTGGAAAGTGAAGAAGACTACTACTTATGCTTGAGTAGTCAGAAAGCCATTCGGTGATGCTCCACCCTCTAAGAAGACAAAGATCCAAGGTGAGTCATCTGGGAAGCCTAGAGGAACTAGGAAGCATAAATTTGAGATAGATGCAGCCTTGGAGTCTAGTAAGATTGAGACTATTCCTCCTAAATCCTTAGAACATATAAATAATGAAATCATTAAGGATGGAAATTTGAATAATCTTACTATATATTATGAGAATGTGGATGTTAAGGAAAGGAGAGAAATTGAGGAAGTAGTTGTACTATATATGAATAGCTTTAGTAGAGATCTAATTGAGTTGTCATCTGAGTTACCTAAGGAGCTATATAATATTCTTGATATCCAAAGAAATATTGCCTGCCAGAAAGATGAAGAAATGCAGGAGTATGTGTTGGTGAATACTTGTTTAGTCATTTCTAGGGATGAAGTTGAAAGATTATTGAAATTGGCAAAATAAAAATTCAAGATCAAGAGAAGAGTTAACAGAATTAGGCTTGGCAAAATTGATGAAGTTGCAAGAGAAACAGAACAAATAATGAAAGACTTTTTACTTGAGCTGAGATATGAGGTAAATCAATCTCAGGATGCCTCCCACTTAGAAGGACAAAGTCTTAACACTTATGTTGTGGAAGTACACATATAAGTCTCTGGTGGTCAGGAAGATTTGCAATTGATGAGAAAGAAGCAACACTAGATGCACCCTCTAAGAATCCAATTGTAGATGTCTCCAGTGAAGCTACTCAGGATCCTCCTGAGATAGAAGTGATTGCCGAAATGATAGAAGAGGAGATACTGAAAGATGAAAAGAGTGTCAATGTAGAGGTTGGGAAGGAGAAGATTGATGAGAAAATGGATAAACATGTTGGCATTTTTGATGATGATGTTGTGATTGTCATTGATGGACACACACTTGCTTTGAGATCACTTTTTGTATGTATGAGTTATGCTCAACCGGTATTTGTTCCAACCGGTATTATGTATTATAGTCTTTAGACTATCGGTGTTTTGCAAAAAGTGTTTACCAATCTCAAGTGGTATGAAGACCCAAGTGATATGAAAACTTAAGCAGTTTGAGGATCCCAATGCAGTACGAAGGAACAAAGCAATTGTTATCATTTTTCCCAGTCTTCGTTTTGACAAACCGATAATTGGTAAAATGTGTGAACCAGTAATCGATAAATATATGAACCGGTATTACTCTGTGATGAGTTTCCAACTGATATTTTTGTGATGAGTTATCATCCACCAACACTTTGGCAGTTATTCTGTGTCGTGTTACCAAATGTGTCCAGATGCACTGAACCTAGAAACTTGCAATGTAATCCTATTAGACCAACATGAAATCATATTCCTTTATAAGGACATCATGTCTAGGGTTTTAGTGGTTGTTAGGGTTTTTAGGTGGTTGATGAGGTTTTTGTGTGTGCGATCATAGAAGGAGGTTAGGTCTGTGTGAAGAAATAGAGTGTGGAGATTTTGAAGACTGAAGTAATGCTGAAATGCATTAACAATGAGCTATCAAGGATCTAACCAAGCATACTGTGCTAGTATTTAGATCACTCACTTGTTGATTACTCACATCTTTGACAAGTCTGAAACCCTTAACCGGGTAGGCCTGGAAAAGCCTTTGTAAATATTCTAACAAGGTGGTTCACAACTGTGGATCTGAAATCCTCTCACACGGTAGTCTTTAATCGGACTTATCTCCTAACAAAGATTGAGATTCCTAACAGGATCTGTTCTGGTGAAGAACATTGTATGACCTTAACCGGTCCGGTTACTATTCTGCAGATAGTTACTTGTGAGTTTCATCTCACCGTGGTTTTTCCCATTTGGGTTTCCACGTCAAAATCTCTTGTGTTATGGTGGTTGTGCTTCTATGGGTGAATGCCTTATTTGTTGTTTTGTTTGCATTTGTCTTAACTGGTTTATTAGTAAAACTGTTATACCTGTTTACTGCTAAACAATTTAAGTATTCAAGTTCAGTAGTTATTGGTATACTAATTCACCCCCCCCTCTTAGTATTCATCAATTGGTTTCAGAGAAAACCCTTCTATAAGTTTAACCACTTGGAAGGAGATATGGGGGAATACACTGTGAGGGAGATTACTCATCGTCTCACTTAGACTGAGAAAGCCTTTGATGAACTCAAAGTTAAATATAAAGCCTCTCTAGCAAAGAGAAGAGAGCATGCTGAGAAACTGATGGAGCTTACTGAAAATAGTTCTTCTGATGAAGCAGACATGGAAGCCCTAGTTGAAGAAGTTGAAAAATTGAATGAATCTAATGCTAACGTAAGAAGGGAGTTGGAAGGACTGACTATCAAAATGTGTCAAGAGCTTGAGAACCAAAGGAAAGCTAAAATCTAGTAAAAGACAAAGATCATGAGATCTCCAAGCTAAAGCAAGAAATAAGTGGACTTACTGCTCATATCCAAGAGAGTAAAGTGGAAAAAGAAGAAATGCAAGGTGAACTAAACATGGCTATTTTTGAGAATGCAACCTTGAAGGAATCCAATGCTTCTATTTCCAAAGAACTCACTGAGTCAAAGGAAATACTTGCCAAATTCAATAAGAGCACTGTTAAGCTATAACAAAAGCTTGAATCAGCAAAACCTGTAAAGAATACCACTGGACTTGGTTTTTCTGGCTATGAGGAAGGTGAGACCTCTGGAACAAAAGATGGAGCATCAAAGAAGCAACCAACACCAAAGGATAAAGGTAAGCAAAAGTTCAAACCTGTTTGCTTTAATTGTCTCAAGGAAGGACACACTGCCAATGTATGTAGAAGTAAGGCTTACAATAATTTTCCCTACTTTCTAAACAATAAGCCTAGATCCAATAAATTCAATGGTAACTGTTATGCATGCAACAAGTTTGGGCATAGAGCATTTGAATGCAGGTCTATTATACACAACACTAGAAGATATCCTCAAAGGAGTCAAGAAGTTTTTCTTGAATCCTTTGTGAACTAGAATCTAAACCGGTATAATGCCTATGACCATCAGTCAGGGGGTGGTGGCTATCAAGTGACAACCAGTTGGAGAGCAACCTATTTGATTTACCATGGTAGCGGTCACACTACTGCAACATGTAGGAGGAATAATTGTAGAATGAACAATGGACCATGGAGGACATCTGGAGTGGTATGCTATCATTGCAACAAACCGGGACACCCTGCAAGAACCTCCAGAATGAGAAAGAACATATACAATGATATACTGGTCACTCTGGAAGGAAAGATTGATGTTGAAACTGCTCAAGTAGATATGAAGACAACATGGAAGAAGAAACCTGAAGAAGTGTCACAAGAAGAACCGGCTTCTGCACCTAGTGTGTGTTGGCATTTTTTATGTTTATGTTGTGATTGTCATTGATGGACACACACTTGTATTGAGATCCCCTTTATATGTATGAGCTCATGCTCAACCGGTATTTGTTCCAACCGGTATGTTGTATTCTAGTCTTTAGACTAGTGGTGATTTTGCAAAATGTGTTTCTTGGTCTGAAGTGGCATGTCGACCCCAAGCGGTTCGCAGCTCACAAGCGGTACGAGGAAGCAAAGCAGCACAACACATTCTTACCAGTCTTCATTTTTGTCAAACCGGCAACCGGCATTTTGTATGAACCAGTAATACTCTATGATGAGTTACCAACCGACATTTTGTGATGAGTTACCAATCCACCGATTGTTTGACGGTGCCGACACATTGACGGTGATTCTTGTGTCATGTTACTGAGTATGTCTAGATTCACTGAACCTAGGAAATTGTAATGTAATCCAATTGGACCGACATGAAATCAGATTCCTTTAAAAGGACATCATGTCTAGGGTTTTTGTGTTGTTGAAGAAGTTGCGAATAGGGTTAATGTTGAGCTAGGGTTTAAGGTTGAAGTGGAGAGCGATCTTATCAGAGAAGATCAAGTTGTAACTGAGAGAGATAGAGAAGACTGAAGTAATGCTGGAATGCATTAGCTGTGAGCAATACTGGATCTAACCAAGCAATTTGTGCTAGTAGATAGATCAAACACTTGTTGATTACTCACATCTTTGACAAGTCTGTAGCCCTTAACCGGGTAGGCCTCAAAGCCTTTGTAAAATCCTCTAACAAGGTGGTTCACACATGTGAATCTAAAATCCTCTAACAAGGTAGTCTTAAATCAGACTTATCTGCTAACAGAAATTGAGATTCCTAACAGGATCTATTCTGGTGAAGAACATTGTAAGGCCTTAACTGGTCTGGTTTCTATTCTGTAGATAGTGACTTGTGAGTTCCATCTCACTGTGGTTTTTCCCAGTTGGGTTTCCACGTCAAATATCTTGTGTTATGGTTGTATTGCTTTTGTGGGTGAATGTTTTATTCGCATTTTGGTTTGTATCTGTGATAACCGGTTTGATTGTCAGACTGCTTTACCGGTTTATCTTTAGATTATGTAAGTGTTTTAGTGCAAAGATTTTTGGCATACTAATTCACCCCCCCCTCTTAGTATTCATCAATTGGTATCAGAGCCAACCTTTCTATAAGTTTAACCACTTGGAAAGAGATATGGGGGAATACACATTGAGGGAACTGTTGGGACTATACAAAATTGAGTAAAGTTTATAGGCCAATTTCAAAATTTTGCTCTGCATGTCAGAAAAGCACCTAAATGAGTCAGTTTGAATGGCTTAGTTTGAGAGGGGGTAAAATGGAGCCAGTTGATTTTCAGAGGGTAAGGCTCGGGATTCATGTCCCACACCTTTCATTTGGCCTATGCAGTGATGTGCAACTTTCAGAATTCAATTTGGATAAGTTTATGAGGTACCCATTTTGAGGGGTGAGTTGGAAGTGCATTTTAGGCACAAATGCAGATTTTATGGAGTAGCCTTCTTTGAGCGATTATATCTTTTGCCCTGTTGATCGTCATGGAGAAATTCAAAATGGATTCAATTGTATGCATTAATGTGAGTCAGCCTACAAAATTTCAGGTCTTGCCAAATTCATTTGCTTAGTTTTTGAAGTCAAATCCATTTGCAGTTTGTGTGGTTTGACCAGTCCCTGTTTCAACAGCTAGTCGGAGCCCTGTTTCGCACAAGTGTAAAAGTTGCCTCAGTAAGCGTCATGTCAGAGTGTTTGTTCCGGGCTAATTTTGGTATAAATGATGAGCTACATTTCAAATTTCAAGCCTTTATCAATCCGTTTGATTGGTTTTCAAAAGAGCTCATTTTACCATCAAATTCAATTATCCGTACTCCAGTGTTATATCAGTTAATGTAGCCGTTTTGGTGAGTGCACCATTTGCATCCTGTCAGTCTGGTGATCGAAATGAGAATTCAAAGATTTAATATGTAATTAAAGGTACCTCTGTTTCAAATTTGAGGGCCTACGGAGGTCGTTTGGTATTTTTGAGAAAGACATCATGTGTTGCCAGGACATTGACTTCATCAGGTCCGCAGTGTCGACAAAGCCAGTTGGGCATTTTTGGAAATTAATATCTCTTCGCTTAGGACTCGTCTTCAGAAACCGTTTGGTAGATGTCATCCTTGTATATCAGAGTACACGCCTGTTAGATGGCGAGCTCGAGAAAGGTGTTTTGACAAGTTTGAAAATTACGTCTTCGCGATTAAATGCGAAAATTGTGGCGTAATTGCCTGAAGGTTGTAAAATGCAGATTAATGATCCGAAAACGATGCCGATCATTTCCAGAGGTATGTTTGAGGTCCGTGAAGCATTCTAGGGGTCAGTTGCGTGAAAACAAATTTTTTTTTAGTCGGACCCACTTTGGGGCCCGACCTGGCTCATGCCCGCGGATTGATTTTATTGGTGACTTTGTTTATTAACAGATTTTCAGAATATGCCAATAAATGGAGTATTACAAGGAGAAAAGGAAGATAGCCATGTAAGAAGGTAGAGGCCTCGTAACAACCTAGTCACAAAATCAATAATGGATATAATCCAATTAAAGACAATAAGAGCAGCAAAGATAGATTCAAAGAGACTTTGACAGTTTGATAAAGGAAAGAGCAGCTACAGCAATACAAAGGTTGAGGTAGAAGACAGTGGATAAAGTTTCAAATATAATATATACAGTCCTTGTTTCAGAAGTTAAAATACACACACATATCACTTATGAATAGCATGGTGGCCAAAGGGAGGTGTTGAAGCCAAACAACAAATGCTAACAACAAACCATTAAAAGTTAAAAACAAAATACAATTGGCAGTTCTGAAGCTAATTTCTTCCTGTGTGTTAAATGTGGTATTTGAAAGGCTGTATAAATTCTCAGCAGCTACAACAGCTCAATTAAATCTTTAGAAACCAAAAGCAAATATGTTGGCTGGTGTAAAGCCATCCTCTCCCTCACAATGGCATGTTTGGAGATGCATAAACTTTGAAGTAAATGCAACAAACAGCAGACCTCTTTCCCCATGTGAAGCTACAGCAGCAAAAAATTGGAACAACAAATGCATGCCTAGCAGTGTGAAGCCATATTGCCCCTCCACGTGGTATGCAAAACATATAAAACTCAGGCAATGCAATTGGCTGGTTCAAAGCCATTCTCCCCTCTTCTCACGTGCTACAGGGAGATCCAAAAGAAATGCGCTAAGTTGCAAATGGTATCCTCCATTTTGTGTTCTCTTATCCTCTTTTCCCCCTGCATGACATGGAGGATGGTAAGTAGGCTGCATTGGGGCTTTGAAAATAAATGCAAAACAATAGCAATCAACTCCTCCTCCCATGTGATTGGTGAAAGGTGCATTTTGGATCAGTAAATGAATGTTTTTCCTCCTGCGTTGTGTTTTGTGCAAGGCACAGAACATTCCAAACCAATGAAAACCTCCCTCACGTGCCCTCCAATCATCCTCCCTCTGTGCTGTTAAATAATGGAAAGACATTGAAATCTTCAGCCAATGCAATGGGCAAGGGTAAAAACATTAACTTTCAAAGCAAAATGTAATAGCATTTCCTCCCCTGCGCAATGGAAAAGGGTAAGTAAAAATAGTTAAAATCTTTGTGCAAATCAATTGCCAATGTTCCCAACATCCTCTCTGCAGATGTATAGCATGGGAGAAATGAAGAAGGCGTTTAGTCTGAGGTTTTAAAAACTCCAAAGCAAAGGTATTGCCAGATTGGGCATGAAAATCTTCAAAAACTTGCAGTTCCAGGCGTGAGGCATTATCCCACATTGGCTGGGCGAGAGCATTTTTTGATATTTATAAGCAAAAACACACTCATCTAATATGTCTAAGCCATAAAGGCTTTTGACGGATGGTGCCTATGGGCACCCAAGGTGGGCCCACGCGTGAGCATGGATCCCGAGGTGACAAAGGAGGTGACTGAGCTGCGACCAGGTTGACCCCACGTAGGCACGCTTCCTAAGGCAGATCGACGAAATTTTGCAGAGGAAGGTCGGCTTAACGAGTGAGCAAGTTCGAGATGGATCAACGGTGTGCGCTATTTCGCGAAAGGAAGATGCACGCGAGTTACACCCTGCGAAGTTGCGAAAGCCAAGTGGCGGGTATAGTCAGCGGTCCAGTAGGCGGGTCCCGGTGAGGTGGCAATGACGTGGCACACAGTTGGTGCACAGTTGGCAGTCCAGTGGTGATGATGTGGCACTGAGGTGGTGTACACGTGGCAGTGACAAAGCAAATGATGTGGCAGTGATGAAGTGTCATCCCAGGTGGCGTCTGGTCAACCCCATCGACCAATCAGATCCCGCCACGTGGCAAAGCATCAGAGCACATATGGAGGCAAAAATCAAAATTAAAATGAGTAAATGATATAGTCTAAACTATATTAAATAATTCAAAAATTTAAATGATGTGCACATTGGGGAGTTAATTCGCCCAACACTCAATTTTTGGCCAAAATATAAAGTGTTATATATTTTCGGAAAGCTCTCGAAGTGAAGAATCCAATTATGGGGTTAATTTTGACAAATGTGGGATATTTTGGAAGCAGTTTCCATGGGAACAAAATTCAGTTAGAGAGGAGACACTTGGCAATTCAGTTGTAGATTTGATTTGGTTCCCTCTCTTTTTATTCCCAATTCTTCTCAGTTGTAAGGGTTCCAGAAATTTGGAAAATGCTCCAGATTTGATGGCTTCCATTTTCTCAAGATCTTGACTCAAGTTTGTAAATGCTTCTGTTTGGTTTTAGGGTATAGAGATTGCAGTGCAGTGTTGTAAATATGGTTTTAATTGCAGGTCTTACTTGTGTCAGGAATGAGTAATTTCCCACAAGATTGTCTCTGTGATATGTTTTTTCATTATTATGAATTCAATCCTCAAGGAGGATTAAATTTGTCATCTCAAGGAGATTGTATGATAGTTTGTAGGCATTCTTCAATGAAGAGTTTAAATTCTATAGTCAGTCATAAATAATGAAATATGTATCCAGATCTGATGAATTTGTGAATGAATCAAATAGTGCATTAATATAAGGTATTGATGCATGAATATCTTGTTTAAGGAAAACAAACTTGCATCTATGATTTATATTTGTAGTTCTGTGAGTGACTCTGCTAGCCAATGAACAAGGCACTAGTCTTTGACAGATTTGGGAATGGTCTCAGATATACATTTTAAAAGATAAATCTATTTCCCTTTATGTTTAGGGGTTAATGTTCTATCCTTCCAAAGCTCTATTTCACCTATTATTTGTATAAGATCCAACCCATCTATACGTGTTACCTAATTTGGTGAGCTTGTGGAATGGTTTGTCTGCTTATTGTTGATGCAGTCTTATGTTTGTGATTGCTGTATTTAATGCATCAAAAGGGTGTCCCCTCCTAGGTCTAGCAGAACCTGAAGTGCAGGAGGATCATTAGGATCCTATGTTATGTTGTCCAAGCCCTGAGGTGTTTCATTGATTGAGATCAGCTATCTCATAGATAGATTTGCAGGTGTCTTGGGTTATCACTTTTGGTGAACAACAAAAATGGCGACTTTGCTAGGGAAGTGTTGTAATAATTCATGTTGAATCGAATCCCATGAGTCTAGCCAAAATTCATTTGGGGAAGAGTCTTAGAAGTTTAGAAATCTGAAAGTCATTTTCAGATTTGGAAGTGTATACCTTGCAAATTTTTGTTGCTAAGAAATTTGAAAATATTGTGTGACTCTGATGTGTGGTGAGACCCATAAATCTGAAAGTGTTCAGAGTGAAGATCAGTGGTTAAGTTTTATTCCTCTTCAGGGAGGTGGTGACTCTGTAAGAACGAACCAAAGATTTGGAGGAGTTCTTCAAATTTTCAGTCAAGGTGAAATGAACAGCAACAACAAATTTATCAGGTATTCCCCAAGGTTTTTATGAAATTATATGTTCCTTATAAGGTGAATCAGTCACCATAGAAAGGAAAAGAAATTTGCAGTATGCATACTTCATGTTTTTGAAATAAATTTCAGTTATATGATCAAAGAAGTATGTAGTTCTTAAATTAGTGACTGCAAGGTTTTTGAAAAGATTTAAAAAAAAAATAGTAAGGTGCATGGTCATGATAATGGTTCAGTGATTGTTATAAAACCTAATGGATCCAGATGTAGTTCCTAGATCCGTGAATCCTTTGTCAAATTTGAAAGAGATCAATATAGAAATTGAAAAATGTCTTCAAATGATCCAAGAGAGATTTTTCTGGTTGTTAAAAGGGAAAGTAGGGCTAAGAAGTAAAGGAGAGTCATCATATGTCTTTTATGAAAGATTTTTAGCTGCATTGACTGAGCTTTCAATTGATAATAGACCCCCTGAGTCTATTTTAATTGAGATATTCTTAGAGCTTTATGAGCCTAACTCAGTTAATTGGTCTACTGCCTTCAGAGAAGAATGTGTTGAATCTATTAAAGAATGGATAGATATGATTGAAAGTAACCAATCTGAAAATATACACAAGATTAAAAATAATGAGGGAGATGAATTTGTGAGTGGATATACCTCCTATGATGCTGAATTTGATTATTCTCATCATGAAAGTTCAGATTTGTATTCAGAGCGAGAAGAAATTTGTGAGAATAGTGATTGTTCAATTAATCATGAACCCGTTGATCAGAAATAAGTCAGAGAATTAAATATTTTAATCTTTAATTAATTTTTGTTCTCATATAAATGTAATAACCTTTCAATACTAGATTGTCTTTTCGACTTCTGATGTAAACATAAATGTGGTGGCTGTTCAGCTTCTTTGAAAGCTTATAAATAAGCCCAATTTGAATCCAATTGCAAGGAGTTGGAGAGTTATGGAGTTACAAAGTTATAGGCATACACTCCTTCACAAGATTGCCTAAATTGTACAGGCTCAGGCATACAACTCTCTTTTACAGAGTTTGCCCAAATTGGATACATTCCAGGCATACAACTCTCTTTTACAGAGTTTGCCCAAATGGATAAATTCAAGGGCACACAACTCTCTTTCACAGAGTTTGCCAAAAATTGTATGGTTCTCACAAATTTTCAATGAAATGAAATTTTATATGATTTGTTATGTGTTTACAATACCACAAATGTTGCTTTGGGTATTGTCCTCTGAATTGACAAAATAATTCAGATCAGTGGTATCAGAGCCATTTTCGATCGCTGCAGGTACATCTACAGCCAATGAGCCGCTGCCCATACTACGCCAAACTCTTCCTTGTCTTCGTCTGCAGTAGAAGGAAATGAGGAAGCTACTGCAGCATCTACCAAGGAACCAGTAGCTGCTACGCCTCAAGCTGGCCAGTTTCCTGCTGCTACAGCAAATCAAGAAGAAGCGATTATTCTCTTGAGAGTCTCATTAGCACTTTCAAGTTACATTGCAGAATTTTATTTGGAAGATGATCAAGCAATGGGGCCCATTGCCTTTCAAGAAGGGAGTAATGATAAAAAATAAGTCAGAGAATTAAATATTTTAATCTTTAATTAATTTTTGTTCTCATATAAATGTAATAACCTTTCAATACTAGATTGTCTTTTCGACTTCTGATGTAAACATAAATGTGGTGGCTGTTCAGCTTCTTTGAAAGCTTATAAATAAGCCCAATTCGAACCCAATTGCAAGGAGTTGGAGAGTTATGGAGTTACAAAGTTATAGGCATCCACTCCTTCACAAGATTGCCTAAATTGTACAGGCTCAGGCATACAACTCTCTTTTACAGAGTTTGCCCAAATTGGATACATTCCAGGCATACAACTCTCTTTTACAGAGTTTGCCCAAATGGATAAATTCAAGGGCACACAACTCTCTTTCACAGAGTTTGCCAAAAATTGTATGGTTCTCACAAATTTTCAATGAAATGAAATTTTATATGATTTGTTATGTGTTTACAATACCACAAATTTTGCTTTGGGTATTGTCCTCTGAATTGACAAAATAATTCAGATCACCCGTTGAGGTTTCAGATGCTAATGATGTAGATCACCTTGTTGTTGATTTCAATCCACAATATGTTTGCAACCCCAGTTATGAAACTATGTTGCAACATGTAGCAACACATTATGAGCAGTGTGATAAAGGATATGATGCAAATGCAAGTTGTTGTGATGATGAAATAAATGCGCATAGGGACATGAACACTACAGATCCAATACCTTTATCAGATTGGAACAATGTTTGCAGCTCAGAGGATGAAGCCAAGGAAAATGAAGAAGGAGGTTCACTATGTAGTGAGCAAATTTCAGAACTCTTAGCTGCTGATTTTCAGAGATGTGGATTCAAAAATGTGCCTAATCTTTCATACCCACTCAGTATATGTTTTGATTCTGATGATGTTTTTGAGGGTGTAAAAAATGATACATATGATGTTGATTCTCTTCCTATGTTTGATAGACAAAATGATAATGCATATATGGTTGATAGGTATGATAATGAAGGTTCATATGTTGATATGAATTCTGGCTTTGATATGCATTATGAGGATCTACCTTTTAGAAGACATGACAGATCTGGGGTGTTTTTCTCAGATTTGCAAGGAAGAAATGAACCATTGACAAGTAAAAATCATGTATTTTCATGTGTGCAAAGTGCTGATAGAAAATGTGATCAGCAAGTGGAAGTGTAGTCATGTTATGAGGAAGTTTTCCTCTCTAGTTTGCAAGCCATCATTGTGGAGGAGTGTTCATCATTTGAGCAAACTAGCAATATAGATGTGCCTGATGTTTTCAACTTTCAGAATGAGTTAGACTACTTTTCATTTCAGTCGGGAAAGAATGGTAAAGAGTATGGCACTCTTATGTCACCTAGTGATTAGTCCTTTCAGCATGTGTTTGATTTTCAGAGATATCATGATTATGAACATGTTGTTGATTATGTTTTATGTGATCAGCTGATTAGAAATGGAAGTGTTTTTGATTAGGCAGATTGGAATGATGATCTCAACTTACCTCCGGTTTGTAGAAAAGAGAATCAAGTGTTTGACAGAGGTAAGAATTGATTTCAGTTTTGATGGCCCTGGGCCATTTATAAGTTGTATATTTTGTATAGTCACTTTGCTTTCAATTGTGTGGTTTTCAATAAAGTGCCTTGTTGTTTGGGTAGAATAAGGAAGCCTTGTTTTTTAAATGAAACGAGAAGAGAAGAATGATCCATTTTTGGGTGGTCTGCTTAACCAAAGATATCTGGATTCTTTTGTTGATCTTGCAATCAACCATCCCCAGTCAGAGCCACTATTGGGACTATACAAAATTGAGTAAATTTTATACGCCAATTTCAAAATTTTGCTATGCATGTCAGAAAAGCACCTAAATGAGTCAGTTTCAATGGCTTAGTTTGAGAGGGGGTAAAATGGAGCCAGTTGATTTTCAGAGGGTAAGGCTCAGGATTCATGTCCCACACCTTTCATTTGGCCTATGCAGTGATGTGCAACTTTCAGAATTCAATTTGCATAAGTTTATGAGGTACCCATTTTGAGGGGTGAGCTGGAAGTGCATTTTGGGACCAAATGCAGATTTTATGGAGTAGCCTTCTTTGAGCAATTATATCTTTTGTCCTGTTGATCGTAATGGAGAAATTCAAAATGGATTAAATTGTATGCATTGATGTGAGTCAACCTACAAAATTTTAGGTCTTGACAGATCCATTTGCTCAGTTTTTGAAGTCAAATCAGTTTGCAGTTTGTGTGGTTTGACCAATCCCTATTTCGACAGCTAGTCGGAGCCCTGTTTCGCACAAGTGTAAAAGTTACCTCAATAAGCGTCATGTTAGAATGTTTGTTCCAGGCTAATCTTGGTATAAATGATGAGCTACATTTCAAATTTCAAGCCTTTATCAATCCGTTTGATCGGTTTTCAAAAGAGCTCATTTTACCATCAAATTCAATTATCCGTACTCCAGTGTTATATCAGTTAATGTAGCCATTTTGGTGAGTGCACCATTTGCATCCTGTCAGTCTGGTGATTGAACTGAGAATTCAAAGATTTAATATGTACTTAAAGGTACCTGTGTTTCAAATTTGAGGGCCTACGGAGGTCGTTTGGTATTTTTGAGAAAGACATCATGTGTTGCCAGGACATTGACTTCATCAGGTCCGCAGTGTCGACAAAGCCAGTTGGGCATTTTTGGAAATTAATATCTCTTCGCTCGGGACTCATCTTGAGAAACCGTTTGGTAGATGTCATCCTTGTATATCAGAGTACACGCCTATTAGATGGCGAGCTCCAGAAAGGTGTTTTGACAGGTTTGAAAATTACGTCTTCGTGATTAAATGTGAAAATTGTGGCGTAATTGCCTTAAGGTTGTAAAATGCGGATTAATGATCCGAAAATGATGCCGATCATTTTCAGAGGTATGTTTGAGGTCCGTGAAGCATTCCAGGGGTCAGTTGCATGAAAACGAAAAAAAATTTAGTCGGACCCACTTTGGGGCCCGACCTGGCTCATGCCTGCGGATTGATTTTATTGGTGACTTTGTTTATTAAAAGATTTTCAGAATATGCCAATAAATGGAGTATTGCAAGGAGAAAAGGAAGATAGCCATCTAAGAAGGTAGAGGCCTCGTAACAATCTAGTCACAAAATCAATAATGGATATAATCCAATTAAAGACAATAAGAGTAGCAAAGATAGATTCAAAGAGACTTTGACAGTTTGATAAAGGAAAGAGCAACTACAGCAATACAAAGGCTGAGGTAGAAGACAGTGGATAAAGTTTCAAATAGAATATATATAGTCCTTGTTTCAAAAGTTAAAACACACACACATATCACTTATGAATAGCATGGTGGCCAAAGGGAAGTGTTGAAGCCAAACAACAAATGCTAACAACAAACCATTAAAAGTTAAAAACAAAATACAATTGGCAGTTCTGAAGCTAATTTCTTCCTGTGTGTTAAATGTGGTATTTGAAAGGCTGTATAAATTCTCAGCAGCTACAACAACTCAATTAAATCTTTAGAAACCAAAAGCAAATATGTTGGCTGGTGTAAAGCCATCCTCTCCCTCACAATGACATGTTTGGAGATGCATAAACTTTGAAGTAAATGCAACAAACAGCAGACCTCTTTCCCCATGTGAAGCTACAGCAGCAAAAACTTGGAACAGTAAATGCATGCCTGGCAGTGTGAAGCCATATTGCCCCTCCACGTGGTATGCAAAACATATAAAACTCAGGCAATGCAATTGGCTGGTTCAAAGCCATTCTCCCCTCTTCTCACGTGCTGCAGGGAGATCCAAAAGAAATGCTCCAAGTTGCAAATGGTATCCTCCATTTTGTGTTCTCTTATCCTCTTTTCCCCTTGCGTGACATGGAGGATGGTAAGTAGGCTGCGTTGGGGCTTTGAAAATAAATGCAAAACAACAGCAATCAGCTCCTCCTCCCACGTGATTGGTGAAAGGGGCATTTTGGATCAGTAAATGAATTTTTTTCCTCCTGCGTTGTGTTTTGTGGAAGGCATAGAACATTTCAAACCAATGAAAACCTCCCTCACGTGCCCTCCAATCATCCTCCCTCTGTGCTGTTAAATAATGGAGAGACATTGAAATCTTCAGCCAATGCAATGGGCAAGGGTAAAAACATTAACTTTCAAAGCAAAATGTAATAGCATTTCCTCCCCTGCGCAATGGAAAAGGGTAAGTAAAAATAGTTAAAATCTTTATGCAAATCAATTGCCAATGTTCCCAACGTCCTCTCTGCAGATGTATAACATGGGAGAAATGAAGAAGGCATTTAGTCTGAGGTTTTAAAAACTCCAAAGCAAAGGTATTGCCAAATTGGGCATGAAAATCTTCAAAAACTTGCAGTTCCAGGCGTGAGGCATTATCCCACATTGGCTGGGTGAGAGCATTTTTTTATATTTATAAGCAAAAACACACTCATCTAATATGTCTAAGCCAGAAAGGCTTTTGACGGACGGTTCCTATGGGCGCCCAAGGTGGGCCCACATGCGAGCACGGATCCCGAGGCAATGGAGGAGGTGACTAAGCTGCGACCAGGTGGACCCCACGTAGGCACGCTTCCTGAGGCAGACCAGCGGGAGTTGGCAGAGGAAGGTCGGCTTAACGAGTGAGCAAGTTCAAGATGGATCAACGGTGCGTGCTATTTCACGAAAGGAAGATGCACGCGAGTTACACCCTGCGAAGTTGCGAAAGCCAGGTGGCAGGTACAGTCAGCGGTCTAGCAAGCGGGTCCCGGTGACATGGCACACAGTTGGTGCAAGGTGGCAGTCCAGTGGTGATGATGTGGCACTGAGGTGGTGTACACGTGGTGGCCAAGTGGCAGTGACAAAGCAGATGATGTGGCAGTGATGAAGTGTCATCCCAGGTGGCATCCAGTCAACCCCATCGACCAATCAAATCCCACCACGTGGCAAAGCGTCAGAGCACATATGGAGGCAAAAATCAAAATTAAAATGAGTAAATGATATAGTCTAAACTATATTAAATAATTCAAAAATTTAAATGATGTGCACATTGGGGAGTTAATTCGCCCAACACTCAATTTTTGGCCAAAATATAAAGTGTTATATATTTTCGGAAAGCTCTCGAAGTGAAGAATCTGATTATAGGGTTAATTTTGACAAATGTGGGATATTTTGGAAGGAGTTTCCATGGGAAAAAAAATCAGTTAGAGAGGAGACACTTGGCAATTCAGTTGCAGATTTGATTTGGTTCCCTCTCTTTTTATTCCCAATTCTTCTCAATTGTAAGGGTTCCAGAAAATTGGAAAATGCTCCAGATTTGATGGCTTCCATTTTTTGAAGATCTTGACCAAGTTTGTAAATGCTTCTATTTGGTTTCAGGGTATAGAGATTGCAGTGCAGTGTTGTAAATATGGTTTTAATTGCAGGTCTTACTTGTGTCAGGAATGAGTAATTTCCCACAAGATTGTCTCTGTGATATGTTTTTTCATTATTATGAATTCAATCCTCAAGGAGGATGAAATTTGTCATCTCAAGGAGATTGTATGATTGTTTATAGGCATTCTTCAATGAAGAGTTTAAATTCTATAGTCAGTATAAATAATGAAATATGTATCCAGATCTGATGAATTTGTGAATGAATCAAATAGTGCATTAATATAAGGTATTGATGCATGAATATCTTGTTTAAGGAAAACAAACTTGCATCTATGATTTATATTTGTAGTTCTGTGAGTGACTCTGCTGCCCAATGAACAAGGCACTAGTCTTTGACATATTTGGGAATGGTCTCAAATATACATTTTAAAAGATAAATCTATTTCCCTTTATGTTTAGGGGTTAATGTTCTATCCTTCCAAAGCTCTATTTCACCTATTATTTGTATAAGATCCAACCGATCTGTACGTGTTACCTAATTTGGTGAGCTTGTGGAATGGTTTGTCTGCTTATTGTTGATGCAGTCTTATGTTTGTGATTGCTGTATTTAATGCATCAAAAGGGTGTCCCCTCCTAGGTCTAGCAGAACCTGAAGTGTAGGAGGATCATTAGGATCCTATGTTATGTTGTCCAAGCCTTGAGGTGTTTCATTGATTGAGATTGGATATCTCATAGATAGATTTGCAGGTGTCTTGGGTTATCACTTTTCGTGAACAACAGGAACTTGCTCATGGCTCACTAAGTCTGAGCAAGCCTATGATGATCTTATGGTCAAATACAAGGCATCTCAAGCAAAAAGAAGAGAACATGCAGAGAGGCTGATGGAACTATCTAAAAGTAGTTCTGAAGATGAAGCTAACATGGAAGCTATGATTGCTGAAGTGAATAAGCTGAATTAGTCAAACTCCAATTTGAGAAAGGAGTTGGAAGGACTAACTATTTGGTTTAGCCAAGAGCTTGAGAACCAAAGAAAAGCTAAAGATCTGGTAAAAGACAAAGATCATGAGAGCTCCAAGTTGAAACATGAGATTGGTGCACTAACTGCTCGCCTTCATGAGAGTAGAATGGAAAAAGAAGACATGCAAGGAGAACTGAACATTGCCATCTCTGAAAATGCAAGTCTTATGGAGACAAACACTGCTATTTCCAAAGAACTCTTTGAATCAAAGGAAATACTAGCTAAGTTTGGCAAAAGTACAGTCAGGCTAGAGCAAAAGCTTGAGTCATCTAGATGAACAAAGAATACCAATGGTCTTGGTTTTTCTAGACATGAGGAAGGAGAATCCTCAGGAACAAATGCTGAAGCATCAAAGAAGCTACAAGCACTCAAAGGAAAAGGTAAGCAAAAATTCAAACCTATTTGCTTTAACTGTCTTAAAGAAGGACACACTGCCAATGTATGTAGGAGCAAAGCCTACAATAATTTTCCTTATTTTATCAACAATGTACCTAGATCTAATAAGTTCAATGGTCATTGTTATGCATGCAACAAGTTTGGGCATAGAGCATTTGAGGGTAGGTCTGTAATGGATAACATTGGAAGATATCCTCATAGGACCAAAGGAACTGGTCCTGAATCTTTTATGAACCGAAACCACAACCGGTTTAATGTCTTGAATCATCAGTAAGAAGCGGTGGTCATCAAGCGGCAACCGGATGGAGAGAAAGTTGTATGATCTGTCATGGTCATGGTCACACTGCTGCAACATGCAGAAGGAAGAATGGAAACATGTACAATGGACCTTGGAGAGCACCTGGACTTGTTTGCTATCACTGCAACAAACCGAGTCACATTGCAAGATTCTGCAGAAGCAGAAAAAGTATATCTGATGATATACCGGTTACTCAGGAAGGAGAAATAGATGTTGAAAAAGTTCAAGAATACATGAAGAAAATATGGAAGAAGAAACCAGTATTATTGGAGGAGGAACCGATTTCTACACCTAGTGTGGAAATATCGGAACTAGCAAACTAAGCCTCAAAGGCTTAGGGGGAGCAAATGGCAAAATGCTTTTGAACCCCCAGTTAACATCGGTAAAAGACCTCAACCGATATGCTACACCTGTCTCTTGGTAGAAGACCGGAAATGGTAAAGAGGCAAATTAGGGTTTACGCCCTAATATAGGAGCATTAATGATGGTAGGTGAGAGACATGTATAAATGCATTTTTCAAATCATTTCTCACTATCTATTTTCGAGCGAAGAAAATTTTTCAAGTGCAGAGCGAAGAAAAGGCGATTTGAGCTTAGATTTCAAGAAATTGGATAGCTTTGAAAGAGATTCAAATCTAGTTTGCAAGCGGTAGTGGAGAACTCAAAGAGGTGATTTGGCATTCGACGGAGAACGAAGTAAAGTAGAATCAAGAAGCCCTAATTTCATGTTAGAAAGGTATTTTTTGTGTTCTTGAAATACTCTTCAATGGCTTCTGCATCTCATACCAGTTTAAGCACATCCATTGAGTCAAAAAATTTCATTCAGAGGAAGTCCAAGTATAATGCTTTGTCAGAAGTTCTAGCTGGAGTCATAGTCGAAGAAGGAATTTTAGACTATATTGATTGCAAGATAGAAGACCTAGGGTCCTTAGCCATTCATACTCAATTAGGTCTATTTTGTGGAAAGGACAAAAGGATCAAACCGGAGTTCAGTATCTTAGAGAAGAAAAAACTCCATAATGCGGTGTATTTTCTGGAAGATTTCATAGAGGATCACATTAGAATCATCTTGAGTAGAGTCCATGGTGACAAGATGTACCTAGAGAGAACACATGATATCATGCTTGAGGCAATTCATGCAGTCACCGGTTTCTGCAACACAGGGGAAGTGCCAGCCCTGAGAATGGTAAGCAAAATGGAAATGACCAAGCTCACCAGCTCGACAAGTGATTCATGAGGTATGACAGTTAATCCTATCAAGGATGAACTAGTAAAATACACCTGCATGGTGATAGGCTACAGAACATTCTCAGCCAGTAGGATTAATTCTATATCTACTGTAGTGGTAAATGTTGCTTACTGGATGATTATAGAGGATAAATCATTTGACTTATGCACCGATATGTAGAGGCAAATCCTATTAAATCTCAAGGCAATCAAAAAGGACAATTCACTGAGATTTAAGTTTGGACAACTACTGGTAGGGTTGTTTTCTATTTCCAAGGCTACTTTCCGGGTGTAGGAGATGTCCAATGGTCCCCTGACCAACCGGTAACCAAGCAGATAAAGGAAAGTGTGCAAGCCATTGGAACCGGCTACCCTGAGATCCTGAACAAATACTTTGATGAGTTTAGAAGAAAGATGAGTCAGAGGATGCGAATCTCAAGTGACATAGTGAAGAAGTATGAAGATGACATCTGTTTCACTATTCAGGTGGACAAATGTCTAATGGAGGCTGTTGAGCCTAGAATGGAGGAAGTGGAGCCTATGGGCTATGAGGTCATGTTTGACATTCTGGAAGGGTATGCTTCAACCCTTATTGCCTTGCCTCTTGATCCAAAGGCGAAGCGAACCAAAACCTACTTGGAGAGGATCGCACCGGTTGAAGAACCATCGGTGAAGAAGGGAAAAGAACCGGAAATCAAGAAAGCTAAGGCAGTGCCTGCGGCATCAACACTAGCTACCACTGAGACTCCAAGAGTGACCAAGCGGTCACCGGCAAAGAAGAAACCGGAGGTAACACCGGAAAAAGTCTTTGAAAGAAAGAGGAAGACTAAGGCAAATGAACTGAACTTCAAAGAAACTGAGTCTGATGAACAGCCAAAGAAGGCTAGACAGACCAAGAAGGTGAAGAAGAATGAACCGGCAACATCCGCACAGGTAAATATAGATATCTCCTCTTACAAACCTTTGACACATTGTCAAAGAACAGTAAAGAATATTAGGAGAAAGTTACTTCATGATTTAATTGATTATTATGATGATTTCAATAGTGAAGAAAAAGATGAAGTACTGCAGGAAATCATTCTTTATTTATGCAAAAATGACCGGTCACCATCAAAGATTAAATTTCAGACACCGGATTCATTGTTTAAAGCATTGGATAAAAAATGGCACTTTGCCATTGAAAAGGAACAAGAGATTAGGGAGAAAGTTTTTGCACATTACTTCCCCGAACTCTCAAATTCAGAATTATTTGATGTATTAGATCAAAATAAAGGTCTCTTCTTCACAAGGAGAAGAAGACTCTGGTTGTTGGAAGGGAGAGTTGATGATGTAGAAAAGGATACACATCAACACATGGCCCATGCTATTAGCTCACACAAAGCTTGAATGGACAACCTCCAAGTGGAAAAGGAACTGGTTATTTCCAAACCAGATGAAGTTTTTGATGAGGAAGGAAACCTGGTGGAGGAACCAATCAACACCATAGATGTTGATGCCCTAGATATAGAAGATGTCACTCAGGACATACCTTCTGAGGGAATAGAATAGGGGCAATAGGGCGATCAGGGTGGTGCACAAGCTATGGACACACAGCAAGCAGCAAAAGACAAGGAAGAAGACAAAAAGAATAAGGATGAAGATGAGAAACAAAAAAAGGAGGAAGACAAAAAGAAAGAGGAAGAGGAGAAAAGAAAAGATGAAGAGAAGAAGAAGCAAGAAGAAGAAAGGAAAAAGAAAGAAGAAGAGGACATGGAAGAAAAGAAGAAGAAGGAAGAAGAAGAAAAGAGGAAAAAGGAAGAGGAAGAAAAGAAGAAGGAAGAGGAAGAAAAGAAAAAAGAAGAGGAGAAGAGGAAGAAGGAAGAGGAAGAAAAGAAGAAGAAAAGAAGAAAAAGGAAGAAGAAGAGAAGAAGAAGAGGGAAGAAGAAGAAAAGGAAGAGCAGAAGAGGAGAGCAGAGGAGAAGAAAAAGGTAGAAGAAGACAAGGAAGAAGAGAAGAGAAGAGAAGCGGAAAAGAAGAAAGCTGAAGAAGCCAAGGAACGTGAAGTGGCAAAAAGCTCTCAGTTGGAGACTCCGAAGGCAACCGGAAGTCAACCCTCACCGGTTGATCTTTCTAGTCCTATCGATCTCCAATCTGCAAGTGAGTCGAAGCTTATGCAGAGTATCAAGGTTGCTCAAGAGCGCCTTGAGATCATTCACAGGAAAAAGGAACAAGACATCATTTAGGCAGCTGTAGACACACTTACTGGTTTAATCCCCGGTACTAATCTTCCTGACACTGATTCATCACTAGCACAACTCAAACTTCTGTGTATTGTAGTGGATGATCAGGTGCAGAGCCTAGAAGAAGCAGCTGAGGCCAATGTAAAGAAAGAGCACCAAAAGGCTCTTAATGTTGCTCTGGTGAAGAAACTGAATGAGCTTAGGATTGAACTGTCAAAGGATCAAAAGGACATAAGGAGTGCTTTGGATGAGGGAAACTTGCTACTCAGCAAAATCTATCAACCTCATCTATTCTGTGATGATGTGCTAGCCAAGAAGCAACAGATTCAAACAGACTTATAGTCCTATTTAAGCACATTCAAGACTCCTTATGACTCCTTTGCAGCATACGAGCAAACCGTTCACCGGTTCCAGATCCAGTCAGCCAAGATAGAGCAAGAGATCAGCACAAGGTCTAGGGATTTGCAGGAACTCCAACTGGTATTACTTCCACGACTGCAAATTCTCTAGAAATGCTATTTGAACCTAGATGCACTGATAGTCACCCAAGAACTGAGCACAATAGATGCCATGGAGGAACAAGTATCACAAATGCAGACAGAGAAGGAAGTGGAGACCTCCCTACTTGAGTCCTAGTCTCTCTCCATGAAACATTTTTTGCAGGACTACAAAGCGGTTTTTGACAAGCATTATTCATTATTGTCATAAACTCTTATATATATATATATGGAAATAGGTTTTTGCAGCGGTACTTTGTCATTGTTGGCAAAGGGGGAGAAGTATGGTTTTAAAATTTTGATGGTCTTAAATTTTTGAAATTTTGATATATCAGGGGGAGAAGTATATCAGAGGGAGAAGTATCTGTTTTGAAATTTTGATATATGTTGTGATATATGCTATATGCTCTAATGATTATGCTCTGAATGCAAAATTGTTATACACTCTATTGAATAAGGGATAGTGTATATGCTTGGGGGGAGCAATTTTGTTAATGGCAAGTTTTTGTTGTAAAACACTTAGATGTCAAAATTTTATTTTCCCAAGTGTTGCCATCAATGCCAAAGGGGGAGATTGTTGGCATTTTTGATGTTTATGTTGTGATTGTCATTGATGGACACACACTTGTATTGAGATCCCCTTTATATGTATGAGCTCATGCTCAACCGGTATTTGTTCCAACCAATATGTTGTATTCTAGTCTTTAGACTAGTGGTGATTTTGCAGAATGTGTTTCCCAATCTGAAGCAGCATGTCGACCCCAAGCGGTTCGCAGCTCACAAGTAGTACGAGGAAGAAAAGTGGCACAACACATTCTTACCAGTCTTCATTTTTGTCAAATCGGCAACCAGCATTTTGTATGAACCGGTAATACTCTGTGATGAGTTACCAATCGGCATTTTGTGATGAGTTACCAATCCACCGATTGTTTGACGGTGTCGACACATTGACAGTGATTCTTGTGTCGTGTTACTGAGTATGTCTAGATTCACTGAACCTAGAAAATTGTAATGTAATCCTATTGGACAGACATGAAATCAGATTCCTTTAAAAGGACATCATGTCTAGGGTTTTTGTGTTGTTGAAGAAGTTGCAAATAGGGTTTATGTTGAGCTAGGGTTTAAGGTGGAAGTGGAGAGTGATCTTATCAGAGAAGATCGAGTTGTAACTGAGAGAGATAGAGAAGACTGAAGTAATGCTGGAATGCATTAGCTATGAGCAATACTAGATCTAACCAAGCAGTTTGTGCTAGTAGATAGATCAGACACTTGTTGATTACTCACATCTTTGACAAGTCTATAGCCCTTAACCGGGTAGGCCTCAAAGCCTTTGTAAAATCCTCTAACAAGGTGGTTCACACATGTGAATCTAAAATCCTCTAACAAGGTAGTCTTTAATCAGACTTATCTCCTAACAGAGATTGAGATTCCTAATAGGATCTGTTCTGGTGAAGAACATTGTAAGACCTTAACCGGTCTGACCTTAACCGGTCTGGTTTCTATTCTGCAGATAGTGACTTGTGAGTTCCATCTCACCATGATTTTTCCCAGTTGGGTTTCCATGTCAAATATCTTGTGTTATGGTTGTATTGCTTTTGTGGGTGAATGTTTTATTCACATTTTGGTTTGTGTGTGGGGGAAAAAGCGAGACTAGGTTATCATGCCCTAATCCTACCTTTTGTCACACATTACGGAATACGAAAGAGCCTAGAGGTATCACACAATTGGCTACTTCTTTTTGTGGAAGAGAGAGCCACAGGCTACCTATTAGGGTTTCTATTCCTTTGTTGTAATTGAAAGGTAAGATTATGCAAGTCCAATTCCTAAACCTAAAATGCAAGTATGAACTAATAACAAGATTGCAGAATTGAACTTAAACAATGGAAAGCTGTAAATACAAAGATAAGACAAGAATGCAAATGTGTACCTGGAGTCAAAATCTGAGTGGAAATGTTCGGGATGGGGGTGCGGGCGCCACTGTCCTGATTCTGCACCTGAAACTGCACCTGAAACTGCTATTTTGCACTCTGGAAACTATCTGAAATGTTGTCTGTCAGGAGGACTAGGGCGCCCAGCGCCTCTGTCCTAGGGACCAGGGCGCCCAGCACCCCTTTCTTGGCAAGACCAGGGCACCCCACGCCCCTATCCTGGTATCTTGCTCTGCAATTTGATGTGGGGTGCTGTCTCGACCTGCTTTTTTCGGATCTGCAACCTGCGGCGTCGTTCGAATCTTGAAACCTGCACTTATATCTGAAAAAGGTGTTTGGGCGGCTATATAGGGTTTTGCCTTAGTCAAACCCCTGCTTCGGTGATTTCCACCTCCACGAATAGCCAAGTTGTATTGTAAAAGTAATGTGTGTGCAGACCTTGTGTGTGTGCACGATCTAAAATGCAAGTAAGCAAACTAGAGCAACCTAGAAAGTAAACCCTAATTGCTTGTTAATGATAATGTAAATGCTCCAAATCAAGATGCAAAGTGATCTAAAGCATGAATAAATGAGATATTGAAGCTTATGCAAAGACATGAAAACAACATGAAATCATACCCAACCCCCAAGGGAGAGGTACAAGCCAATCTTCAGTCGGTAATCTCCTATTGTTCTTCAATGTCTTCCAAGCCCTAAATGAATGAATGGAATTGATAAATGCTTGATAGAGGGATGTTGAAAGTTGTTGAAGTCTTCAAAGATCTGCTCTTTCGCTGCATATGAGGTTCCTGAAAACAAAATTCCCATCCCTTCAAATGAAGAAAGAGAGCTCTTATGTATGAAACCCTAGGTCATAATTTCATCTTTTGGCCGACCTAGAGATTGAATATCCCGCCAATTTCTTGGGGTTAAGCTTTATTTTATGATTGGATCGCGCTCCTAAAATTTCGGGAAAAATGTCCGAGACCGTGTGCACTCCGGGCGCCACGGTCCCGACAACTTTTCACCAAATTTTCAGGGCCGTCAGATATGATGATTTTAGAGAGAATCCCAAAGTTACAGGTGATTTCGAGATGTTTTGACCCCCGAAATCAAGCCCCCAAGCTCAGAATAGGGCCTAATTAGGGTTTTTGATTAAGTAGTGTATTGGAAGAATAAAATGAAAGGGGCACACTTTAATGAAAGGGCCCGACTTTATGATGTGGAAAATGATGAAATAGAACCTTTAGACCTAATTAATTTGATTAATTAAGTGCTAAAGGGGAAATGCAATGCAAAATGCAACTGCGCCAAGGCGGATGCTAAACTAGGTGTGAAATTGTACTGCTTTAGCAAGTGCATACAATTTATGACATTACAGTTTGTATGTGTGATAACCGGTTTGATTGTCAAACTGCTTTACCGGTTTATCTTTATACTGTGTAAGTGTTTTAGTGCAAATATTTTTGGCATACTAATTCACCCCTAACTCTTAGTATTCATCAGTGTGGAAGTCACTGAACTGACAAACTAAGCTTCAGAAAAGCTTAGGGGGAACAAATCGGTGAAATGTTTCAAACCCCTGGTTTACACTGGTAAAAGACCTTAACCGGTATGTGTTACCTATCAGTTGGTAGAAGACCAGAAATGGTAAAAGGCAAAATTAGGGTTTATAACCTAATTGTGGAGCATTTATTATGGTAGGTGAAGAATTTGTTTAAAAGGGATTTTCAAGTCATTTTCACTTATCAATTTGCGAGCGAAGAAATTCTCAAGTGCAGAGTGACCAAAGGTGATTTGTTTAATGATTCAAAGAGATTTAAAAAAATTTGAAGTAGAATCCAGAGATAGTATCAATTAGTCAAGTGAAGAACACTAAGCGGTGTTCCAAGCAACCAAAGTGGTGTGTTGCAAGCTACAACATCAAAGCCCTAAATCTTGATTCGCAAAGGTATTTTTCGAGCTTCTTTGTTTATCATGGCTTCTGCATCGCACTCAGGTTCAAGTGCACCTAGTGATTCAATGGATTTCATACAAAGGAAGATGAAATACAATACACTATCCCAGATACCTGCTGGTGTTATAGTTGAGGAAGGTATTTCAGATTATATTGATTGCAAAATAGAAGACCTAAGATCTCTAGTGATCCATTCTCAATTAAGTTTATTCTGGGGGAATGACAAGAAGATCAAAGTGGAATACAACATCTTGGAAAGAAAGAAACTTCACAATGTGGTCTATTTTCTTGAAGAATTCACAGAAGATCACATTCGCATCATCCCAAGCAGAGTGCACGGTGACAAAATGTATCTTGAGCGGACACATGACATCACACCAAAAGTGATTCATGCCATCACCAATTTCTACAATGTTGGATAAGTGCCAACCCTAAGGAAAGTCATTAAGATGGAAATGACCAAGCTCACTAGTTTTGTGAGCGACCAACGAGGAATGACCGTTAACACCATCAAGGATTATTTGGTCAGATATTCTTGCATGGTGATCGGATACCAGATATTCTATGCTAGCAGAATAAACTCTGTCTCTGTAGCAGTGGTGAATGCCACCTACAGAATGATCATGGAAGATGCATCATTTGATCTATGCACCTATATGAAGAGGCAATTTCTGGTAAACCTAAAATCTATCAAACAGGACAATGCCTTAAGATTTAAATTTGGACAACTGTTAGTAGGTTTGTTTTTCTATTTTCAAGCCTATTTTCCAGGAGTCGGTGATATATAATGGTCTACTGACCAACTGGTTACCAAGCAAATCAAAGAAAGTCTTCAAGTGGTAGGAACCGGTTATCCTGAAGTCCTAAACAAATACTTTGATGAATTCAGACGCAAGATGAGCCAGAGGATGAGAATATCTGGCGATATTGTCAAGAAGTAAGAAAAGACATCTGCTTTATCATCAGAGTAGATGAGTGCATAATGGAGGCGATTGAGCCCAGAAAGGAAGAAGTGGAGCCCATGGGATATGAGGTGATGTATGACATGCTTGATGGGTATGCCTCTACCTTATTTACCTTGCCTCTTGATCCAAAGAAGAAGAGAACTGACACCTACTTGGAGAGGGTAACACCGGTTGAAAAACCTTCAATGAAGAAAGGAAAGGTAGTGCCATCGGTATCGGCACTGGTTACTTCAGCAAGTCCTAAAGTGACCAAGTGGTCACTGGCCAAGAAGAAGCTGGAAGTTGCACCTGCCAAGGTCTTTGAAAGAAAGCGGATGACTAAAAACACCTCACCAGATTCTGAGGATACAAAACCTGAGGTACAGCCTAAAAAGACTAGGCAAATGAGGAAGAAGACAAAGACAAATAGCAATGAACCGACATCATCAGGATTGGTAAATATAGACATTTCCTCTTACAAACCATTGACACATTGTCAAAGAACTATCAAGAATATTAGGAGAAAAGTGCTAAGTGATATAATAGATCATTTTGATGATTTTAATGACAATGAAAAGGAGAAAGTTGAATAGCAAGTTATTCAATATTTATGTATTAATGACTGGTCGCCATCAGAAATTAGATCTGTGACACCGGATTCTTTATATGATTCTTTAGATAACAAATGGTGCATTGCCATAGAAAAGGAACATGAAATAAGAGAAGAAATTTTTGCACAATATTTTCCTGATGTGTCAAATTTAGAGCTATATGAAGTTATGGATAAATACAAAAGCCTCTTCTTCATGAGAAGAAGAAGACTCCTATTACTGGAAGGGAAAGTTCCTAAAGTGGTAAAAGATACACACTCACATGCCAAAGCCACTCTAAGGTTGCACCAAGTGTCTAAAGCCAACAAGAAGGCTGAGCAAGAACCGGAAACCAAAAAACCGGATGAGGTATATGACAGTGAAGGAGAACTAATCACTGAATAGATGGACACAATTGACATTGATTCTTTGGATGGTGAAAATGTCACTCCGAATGCAACAAAGGAAAAGGCTGATAAAGAGAGAGTAGACAAAGAAAAATAGGACAAAGAAAAGGCTGATAAGGTGCAAGCGAAGAAAAAGAAACAGGAAGAGAAGAAAAAGGAAGAGGAGAAAAAGAAATAGGAAGAGGAGAAGAGAAAAGAAGAAGAGAAAAGGAAATAGGAAGAGGAGAAAAGGAAACAGGAATAGGAGAAGAGGAAACAGGAAGAGGAGAAGAAGAAAGGAAGAAGGATGAAGAGAAGAAAAAGAAAAAAGTAGAGGAACAAAAGAAGGCAGAAGAGGAAAATAAAAAAGCCGAAGCAAAGAAGGAAGCAACACAGAGCACACATGTGGAGACACCAAAGGAAACCGGTAGTCAAGCCAAATCGGCTGAAATTACCAATCCCATTGACCTCCAATCTTCAAATGAAATAGAGCTGCTCCAAATCATTAATCTTGCACAGGAGCGACTAGAAGCACTAAGGAGGAAAAAGGAGCAAGATTTTATTCAAACTGCAGTGGAAACTCTTACTAGTTTGATTCCTAGTACCAACCTCCCAAGTACCGATTTCTCTCTGGCCCAACTAAAACTTCTATGCACAGTTGTGGAGGACCAGATACAAAGCCTAGAAGAGTTTGTTGAAGCTAACACATAGAAGAAGCATCAAAAGGCACTAAACATTGCCTTAGTGAAGAAATTGAATGAGCTCCGATGTGAACTTCAGAAAGAGCAGAAAGACATAAGAGATGCTATGGATGGGGGGAAATTACTACTTAGTAAGATAAGTCAACCCCATCTATTATGTGATGATGTGCTTGCACAGAAAGAAAAACTGCAACCTTATTTGCAGGCATTTATAAGCACCTTCAAGACGCCCTATGATTCCTTTACTACATATGGGCAAACTGTTCACCGGTTTTAGCTCCAGTCCACCAGAATAGAGTTGGAGATCACCAACCGGACCAAAGATTTGCAGGAACTTCAACTGGTTCTACTACCAAGACTACAAATACTTCAGAAATGCTATCTCAATCTGGATGCCTTAATGATCACTCAAGAGATGAGCACCATTGATGCCATGGAAGAACAGGTATCCCAAATGCATACAGAAAGTGAGGTGGCTACCTCATTACTTGAATCATGGTCCTTATCCATGAAGACCTTCATGTAGGACTTTAAATCGGGTTTTAGTAAGTTTCACTCATTATTGTCATAAACATTTATTATATTAATGATAATGAGAAACATGGGTTATTCTCCAATACTTTGTCATTGTTGGCAAAGGGGGAGTAGTATTTTTTATTTAAAATTTTGGTGAATGCTATGTATACTTTCATGTTATCTCTTTAAGGGAGTAGTATACATTGTCTTTTCTGCAAAAGGGATAGTGTATTGCTTAGGGGGAGCAATTTTGATTATGGCATATTTTTGTTGTAAAACACTTAGATGTCAAAATTTTTCCTAAGTGTTGCCATCAATGCCAAAGGGGGAGATTGTTGGCATTTTTGATGATGATCTTGTGATTGTCATTGATGGACACACACTTCCTTTGAGATCACTTTTTGTATGTATGAGTTATGCTCAACCGGTATTTGTTCCAACCGGTATTATGTATTATAGTCTTTAGACTATTGGTGTTTTGCAAAAAGTGTTTACCGATCTCAAGCGATATGAAGACCCAAGCAGTATGAAGACTCAAGCGGTTCGAGGATCCCAAAGCGGTACGAAGGAACAAAACAGTTGTTATCATTTTTCCTAGTCTTCGTTTTGACAAACTGGTAATTGGTAAAATGTGTGAACCGGTAATCGGTAAATATATGAACCGGTATTACTCTGTGATGAGTTACCAACCGGTATTTTTGTGATGAGTTATCATCCACCGACACTTTGGCGGTGATTTTGTGTCATGTTACCAAATGTGTCCAGATGTACTAAACCTAGGAACTTGCAATGTAATCCTATTGGACCAACATGAAATCAGATTCCTTTATAAGGACATCATGTCTCAGGTTTTAGTGGTTGTTAGGGTTTTTAGGTGGTTGATGAGGTTTTTGTGTGTGCGATCACAGAAGGAGATTAGGTTTGTGTGAAGAAATAGAGCGTGGAGATTTTGAAGACTGAAGTAATGTTGAAATGCATTAACAATGAGTTATCAAAGATCTAACCAAGCATACTGTGCTAGTATTTAGATCACTCACTTGTTGATTACTCACATCTTTGACAAGTCTGAAACCATTAACCAGGTAGGCTTGGCAAAGACTTTGTAAATCCTCTAACAAGGTGGTTCACAATTGTGGATCTGAAATCCTCTCACAAGGTAGTCTTTAATTGAACTTATCTCCTAACAGAGATTGAGATTCCTAACAGGATCTGTTCTGGTGAAGAACATTGTATGACCTTAATCGGTCTGGTTACTATTCTACAGATAGTTACTTATGAGTTTCATCTCACCATGGTTTTTCTCATTTGGTTTTCCACGTCAAAATTTCTTATGTTATGGTGATTGTGCTTCTGTGGGTGAATGCCTTATTTGCTATTTGGTTTGCATTTGTTAACCAGTTTGTTGGTAAAACTATTATACCGGTTTACTGCTAAATTGTTTAAGTGTTTGAGTTCAGTATTTATTGGTATACTAATTCACCCCCCCTCTTAGTATTCATCAAAACCTCTGGTAACCATGATTATGGCCATTGTCACCAACAAAGGTAAGGAAATTGATGTAGAGGATGACTTTTTTCATGGTCCGGTTGATTTAAGCACCCTTTCCCATCTTCAAGCTTTGAAACTTTCCACCCAAGCTTAGATCAAGGCAAGTGAAACCTCTAGTAACTAGACAAAGAAGTCATCTCTCTTGCCACTGAGGTTTTGAAAAATATTTTACCCAGTTTCAGTCAGGATTCTAGTGCTTCTCCCTTTGGAAAGCTTAATAACCTATTAAATGTTGTCAACTCTAATTTTGTATCATTATAAAAGGTTGCAGATGGATCTGTACATAAAAGGTTTAATGAGATGAGACTGCAAGAAAGGCCTAAATAAGTAGAGAGAGATAAAGCCAACCTAATGACTGTAATGAAGAGTATAGAAGAGGCACTGGATGAAGGAGGAAAAATTTTAAAATCATGTTTGTTTTTGTTAGAATCGGGGATCACTGAGAGGGAGGGGTGAATCAATGATCTACCAAAATTTATATCGATAAACTTATTCTTTATCCACCAGTTAGAAATGGATAGAAGAAAAGAAGTTAAACATGCAACAAAGAATACACAAATCCACAACACCTTAATTTTTATGTGGAAACCTAGAAAGAGAAAAACCACAGTGGGGATGGAACCCACAATATTCATATACTATGGCGAGGATTACATAAATATTACATAGATGGGAATGCACTTGCATTCAGGTGCACTTCTCAATTACAATTTTTTGGAGGGCTACAACCTTCAAGGAAGTCTCACTGACTTACAATTTGATTACAATGAGTAAATACAAAGAAATGAACTCCCAAGTAGCATCTAACTATGCAAGAATGAGTTCCAGTTAAGCACTGAATCTTTGACTGTCTTCACTTTGCTGAATATTGTGTTTCTATCTCAGTCAGCTACCGGATTGTCTGTCAACCAAATGTGCACATGAAACTGCGCTCAATCACACTAAAACTAATCACCACATCATAATACACCAAAAATCAATCGCCAAATTGATCTTATATATCTGGTCTTAACACAAAAATAATCTCCTTCAAGTCGGCTTTAAGAAGTGTAAAGTGTAGCTCCAAGTCAACTTCAATTTTGAATAAAAAATAGTACCAGATAAAAAGATTATAATCACATGCTTTGTAAGAGTCTTCCCAATCACCAAGATCACAAAAACAATCACCAAAAACACCTCAATCATCGGAATCATTCAATATCAAAACATTACTGAAATAGCCTATTTTACCAGTTAACTGCCTACCGGTTAACTCCATCTTCCAGATAAGATGAATCACTATTTTTGGATCAAATCAACAAGAATATTTTCCATCAATGAAAACCATAGACAAATATGCAACTACCAAAAGTCACCTGAAATCACTGGATGAGTGTCAATTGCCAACAATCTCCCCCTTTGGCATTGATGGCAACACCTATGAAAAATGGCTAAGTGTTGAAACCTATACATCGGATGAAAGAGTAAAAGAATTATAAGGAATAAAATAATTCTAAGGCTCCCCCTTAGATCAACAATCCAAGAATCTGCATTACACCGTACTATACACTCTATACATACAATCAGTTTGTACATTTTTTACCTTATCTCTCCCCCTTTGACATCAATGCCAAAGATAGGGTGTGAATCAAAATTGCCTGTACATATATACACATTCACTAGATGATCATATATATACATGTTTCAATATATTTGCATATGCTATCTTAAGCAACCCAAGATATGTGTTCCATCCTGCTCGCAACTTCTCCAAAATTGAAACAAAACCATTCAAAACATAAGCATGAAATTCTATAGCCGCAATCTCAGTAGGAGTCTCCTAGGACATGTTTTGAATTCATTCCATATTATGATACACTAAGGTGTCCAACCAAGGACCAATTAGGTTCCAGAGTTCATCTATTCGCCTGATCATCCTCTCCTTCTCCTTCTCAAAATTCCTAATCTGCTCAGTGATATTGAAAATTTGTCCTTCAATATTGTCAATTAAGTTAGTTGTAGGATCATAAGACCGAGAAATATGAGCTAACTATCCTCTATAATTATCTATTTTCTTATCTATCTCAGTAGTAAAATTGGTCAAAATTAGACAAGAATTATAATTTTATAGCCTTCTATTAAGGCCTCATCAATTAGTTTTAACTCCTTATCTAGCTGGGCCTTATCATTACTAATCATTTGCAAAAATGTTTGAAGTTTAGCATCTTTAAATTTCTCCATAGCTTGTTGGTCTGATGCCTTTTTCAAAGAATCAAACTGGGTGGATATATGATCAATTAAGTTCTGAAGCTTACTGGATGAGCTGGTGTTTGCATCAAGTTGCAGTTTTGGTACAACCTGTTCCAAAAATTTAACTGAATTTTTAATGAGTCTCTTTTCTTTAGATTCTGATTGTGCTAACTCCTAACTGGCTTGTGCCTGAAGAGCAACAACAACTATCATCCTCTCTGTCAGAGACATTTGATTGAAAGGTTTATCAAAACTGATATTGAACTGTGAAAAACTCCCTTGGCTTTGGATTTTTCCTATTTCAATTGCCACAAGTATTGGAGTCTCTAATGCCTTACCCTTTCCTTTATCCAATTCTTCCTATTTCTCTACTTCCTTCTTCTTATCCTCAACCGGTCCAGATTTGAATTCTTTAGGTGCCTCTTGTGCACCAGTGTCACCACTTGGTGCACCATCCTATGCCTCTATTGATTTATCATTTTATTTTATAGGCACAACTTCAATAGTATCCAAAATTCATTGTTCTCCATCATCCTAAGTATCCTCTTCCTTGTTTACATTGTTAACCAGAGGATTTTCTAACTGAGTGGCTTCATCTTGTGAGACATTTTCTACAATCCGGTTCTCAATAAGAAACTTCTTCCAGATTTCATTGGTTTCTCTCCTTATTTCTCCAACTTGGCCAACCATCAGACTGTTGACTCTATGCTTTCTCTTGAATCCTTTTTATTTGCTAACAAAATTAATCTATCAATTTCCTCTATAGTGATACTGGTGCACTAATTAACTAGTTCACTCTCCTTTATTTCTCCATCCATTTGGCTAGCATATTTTCTCCTAGCATCAATTAAGTTGTACAAATATTTGGGAAGATATTTTTATAATTCAATCAATGCTTTAGTAAATACATCCATGTACAAAATTATAGCTTCCTCAATATTCCTTTGATCCTTATCATCCATATTTGCATAACATACAAAGATCTTCTTCAAATTTTCATCTTTAATAATTTCATCAATCAACTCTTGAATAGACAAAGGAGGCAAACTATGATACTCTATTTTAGAAGTGTTCATCTTACTAGATTCTATAGCCTCATCCAAGTCATATTTTGTCTTCTTTCCTCTCTTGGGCTTGCCTATCGATACAAGATTAGACCTTGCCTTCTTCACCTTTGGCTCTTTCTTCTCACCACTAGATTGGGGTTTCCTGATCACTATAGAAAATTCTCCTTTCTTCGGTGCCTTGGGAATGTCTGTATTAGATTCAATTTTAGATTGCACTAGAGAAACTGTTACATATCCCCTTTGAGCTTTCTGCTTCTTCCTTAGAACACCTTTCTCCTTAGCAGATGTACCAGAGGGTTCAGCTTCAGTAGGACGTGTCTTCACTGGAGCAGGAGAAGGTCCTACCACCTTCACCTTAACAGGAGCAGGTGCAGTATTTTGTTTCTTTGCTTTCTTAATTCCATCCCTCACAGATCTAGCAGCTCTAACTCTCTCCCAGGGATGTCTTTCTTCAATAAGAATGTCTTCTACTATCTTTGCAACCTTCCTCTTCCTTTTTGGTTTGAAGAACTTGGAGTGCAACTCCATTGATTTCTCCTTGCAGGTTCCGAACCTTTCCTCCTTGGTGTCTACCGAAGCTTGTAACAAATGTTGTGCATAGGCATCCAAGGTAGCTTCATCAACTTCATATCCCATAGGCAATATCCATACTGTCCAGGGTTGAACTGCTTCCATAAGACATTCATCTTTGTTCACCATAAAGCAAATTTTCCCCTCATCTTTCTTTATAATTTCTTTGGGGATTGTCACTCTTTGTTTCATTTTTTTCCTGAAAAAATCTTGAATAAATCCCACAAAGCAGCATTTTGATTATCCTTGTTGCCAAGTCTTTCAAGCCTCTGTTTTATCTGTTAAGCCACTAGTCTATCAAAAGCCCATTGTACTCTGTCGGTTCCAGGGATCTGATTCATGAAGTAAAGCGCCAAATAGATAATCAAAGAACCAAACTTAAAGATATTATTTTTATCTTGTTTAATTTTCTTCAAATTTATCACTAACTCCTCCAATAACACATTGCACAGGTCATAGTGACCATCTTCTTTGACCATCTTATAAGATACATGGATAGCAGTGTCAAATACAAAATTCAATTTGTTAGACTGGTATACCTTGTAGCTAGTTACCATTGCAGCAAATTTAACGTCATCCTCTTTTATTGTGTTGATTTTCATAGCTTGTCCATCAAACTCTACACTGGTTAGTTTGTTCATGATAGGGTTTGTTACCTTCCACAAGCCTAGCTTTTCACTAGTTTGATTCAAATAGGTTAGTGCCCTAATCACATCAGCAGTGATCTTGTATGGTTGGTCTAGCCACATAAATTTGGCATGGATATTTCCTAACACATACCTCGCCCATTCCTTCTCATCGAATGTCAAAAAGTTTACAAATTGTGTGAAACCTTTCTTTGTAGCTATGCAAATTCCTGCTTCAGATTGCCAATCTCCTACTTCAGATTGCCAGTCTCATCCATGATGGTGTCAATATACAAGTCCAGAATATCCTCAGAGCCTATTTCTTCAATTTCGTAGTGAATGTAGGCTTGAACATCATTGACGTGAAATACACCGTACGGAATGAAAGAAAATACTCCAACCGGGTCATCTTCCATGGATTTGTAGTGGTGTTTCTTAAATACAATACAGGTCTTGTCCTTGACCTCAACTACCAGTGGAGTAGCAACGAAATATGCAGATGCCATTTCAAGTTCTTAGGAAATTAGACCTAGAAAATGCCCATTTGGAAAATACCTCAGCCAACTGACAGACTCCCTAGATCACTCGTCAAATCGCTTGGAAACCTTGATCACCTTGTTCTTTAGCTCAACACTATTCGAAAAGTGAAGAATGATTCTCATATTTTCCTTTTGAACTTTGCAAACCCTAATTTGACTTTGAAATAAATGCACCTCAAATATTCAACTGGATGCCCTATTTCACTACCGGATGTCGAAATAGGCCATCTAAACTTTGGATATCAACTAAAGCTCAATTTATAATATCTATAATCCATCAACTACAGATCTCATCAAGGGGTACTACAAGATTTGCATTGGTTTGCCTCCTCCTAAGGCCAAAATCCCTAGTTACCGGATGAAGATTCGGCACCAGATTTAGGTACAGATCCATTGTCAGCCTTAGATTCATCCTTTTTTACCCACATATTCTTATGCTAATATTTGATCTCATCTACCTTTTCTTTTCCCTTTTCATCTGATTTTTTCTTGTCAACCAGGGCATTGTTTTTGCTTCTGCAGTACTTTGGAATATGATCGATTTTGTTGCATGCTCCACAAATAACATTATTCTGGATAGGTCTAAAGTTCATTTGATTTTGTCATCCTGAACTGTTTAGAAATATGTCCAAACATTCTACAAACATAGCATGTTTTATTCTAAAAGTTATTCATTACTTCTCTACACACATTTGACTTGTGTCCAAAATTATTGCATATGAAACACTAACTGGTAAAGGTAGGAACATTATTATTGTTGTTCATCATATTGTTATTGTTCATCATTCCATTATTCATCTTACTTCTACACTGACTTGCCATATGACCAAACTTGTTGCAAGTAAAATATCTAACATTGAATTTATGAGCATTAGGCTATCTTACCGATGGATTCTTGCTCTTCTTCTGATCAGGTTTTGCATTGCCTTGTCCAAATCCAAAAGATTTACCTTTCTCAAATCCTAGGCCTCGCATATCCTTTCCATGTCTCTTACTTTCCAACATCTCATCAAGCCTTGTTGAACTAGCTTTGAACTTGTCTTTGTATTCATTGGCAGTAGCAAGTTCATCCCTCAAGGTAGCAATCTATCTTTCAATTTATTGACCATTATTCCTTGATTGTGTTAACTCAAGCTTCAACTGATCATTCTCATAGGTAAGCCTGAAGCATTCATCAGCTCTATCCTTCAATGATTGTGTCAAATTCTCTTCATTCTTCTTTCGGTCCTCAATTTCCTTAGTTAGCCTCATCACAATGGATTGCATCTCATTCTTCAAAGCAACATTCTCTCTCAGGCTTGTTAACTTCATCAACTTTGTCCTGGTATTCCATAATTTGATCTTCTTTCTCCTTCAACTTATCCATTAATTCCTTCCTCTTTTCTTTACAAACACTTTCTTGATCCTTTAGTTCACTAATGAATTCATCAGTAGAATTTAAGTTCTTCTTCAAGTTACATACCTCACTTCTAGCTGCATCAAGATCCTCAAGTCCCATATTGAGTTATCTCTGAAAATCAGAATCCATAGAACCAATCTCCCAGATCTTCCTCAAGTGGTTAATCTTCCTCAAAGGAAATAGGCTCTAATACCAATTGCTAGAATCAGGGATCACTGAGAGGGGGGTGGAGGGTGAATCAGTGATCTACATGAATTTATATCCACACTTACTCTTTATCCACCAGTTAGCAATGCATAGTGGAAAAGAAGATAAACATGCAACAAAGAATACAAAATACACAACACCAAATTTTTTATGTGGAAACCTAGAAAGGGAAAAACCACGGTGGGGCTGGAACCCACAATATTCATATACTATGGCCAGGAGTACATAAATATTACATAGATGGGGAATGCACTTGCATTTAGGCTCACTGCCTAGAGCTCACTACTCAATTACAATTGCTTGGAAGGCTACAACCTTCAGGGAAGTCTCACTGACTTACAATTTCATTACAATGAGGAAATACAAAGAAATGAACTTTCAAGTAGCATCTGACTATGCAAGAAAGAGTTCCAGTTAAGCACTGAATCTTTGACTGCCTTCGCTTTGCTGAACACTCTATTTTTGTCTTAGCCAACTACTAGATTGTCTATCAACTGAATGCGCATGTGAAACTTCACTCAATCGCATTAAAACTAATCACCACATCACAATACACCAAAAATCAATTGCCAAATCGATCTTCTATATTCGGTCTTAACACAAAAAACAATCTCCTTCAAGTTGGCTTTAAGAAGTGTAACGTGTAGCTCCAAGTCAGCTTTAATCTTGAATAAAACATAGCACCAGACAAAAAGATTATAATCACACACTTCCTAAGAGTCTTCCCAATCACCAAGATCACAAAAACAATCACCAAAAATACCGCAATCATCAAAAATCATTTCGGATAAAAATATTACTGAAATACCCTGTTTTACCGGTTAACTACCTATCGATTAACTCCATCTTCTGGATAAGATGAATCATGACTACCGGATCGAATCACCAAGAGGAATTGCCATCAATGATAACCAAGACAAATATGCAACTATCGGAAGTGATGTAGGAGCATCCCCAGTTCAAAGCAATCTTCTATCAACCAAAAACATTTTCTTTCTATTTTGCTTTCTATTTATAGTTTCAACTTTACTTTCTATGTATCCTAGTTTTGGCTCATCGGATCTTGTGGAGTTGGATTATACTTGAATACTTGATCATCTTTTTTATTTCCATACCACATCGTATTGGATCATTTTTCGGCAAGTTATTGTACCGATTTTCATGACAATTTCTTGTTACTAGTTGCCTGGACCTATTTTAGTGATCTATCGAAACCCCTTCTGAAGCTTGCAAAGCCTTGGGCATTGATTTCGATGTTTCTTGGCATGTGGCTGACCTTTTCCCATGATCTACATTTCATCCTTTATATTTTCTGAAGGAATCTCTTGGTGGAGGCCGACCTTGTTGATTTTACACATTAGGTCTTGTTCTCCGAGTTTTGATCCCTTTTTGGGCTGACCAAATCCTTTGGATCATATCTATAATTGTAATTGCACATTAGAATGAGAGGAAATGAAGAATCAAGTAGCTATACTAAGCATTAAAGATAGATCTTATGATTCAAGGTCTTGGTTGTGACCTATTCTATATGTTCTACTAGGCCTATGAGCCGGTTATACTGTAACCCAGTTGTTACCGGTTGGTTGTAATCAATTTTCATGAAATAAAACAATCTATTCTGCATTGCCTCCATCATATCTTTGTGTTTCCATTGTGTTTACTCTTGTTGACCAGTTCAGATTGATCTCTTTGAGTTCCCTCCTCACCGATGATTGCTTCAAGTGGTATCAGTGTGAATTTTCATTCTGGAGGTTGCGTGTCTCAAAATTTTGTTGTAGGGTGGCAGATTATGGATTCGACCTGCAGCTGCAGAGGACAGACATGAATGATGGTGTAAAGAGGAGCTAGGAATAGGGGAGCACGTGGAAATGTAGAACCTTCTATGATGGAAATATAGTGAGGGATAGCAGCCTGGTTGGAGTCCATGGAGATAGCCCAGAGAAGAGGCCAACATATCAAAGATGTAAGTGAAGATGAAGGAGAATAAGCCCTGGTAGAACAAGAAAACCCACTAGTGGTTGATCCGGATGAGGAAAGGTTTTTGAGGGTTTTAAGTAGGGTGAATACTAAACATCATTTTACCCCACTGGAATATGATGGGAAGCTAGATTCAGATGAATTGATGGATTGGATCTCAAATATGGAAAAATATTTTGATTTTGAAAACACTGCAGAAGAAATGAAGGTGAAATATGGTTATACCCTGTTGAAAGGTCATGCATCTCTCTGATGGGAGAATTTGCAAGTTGATAGACAAAGAACAGGTAAAGAGAAGATTAAGACATGGGATCGAATGATTGCTAAGTTGAAGTAAAAATTTATGCCAGTTGATTATCAAGTGAATCTGTTCTAGAAGTTGCAAAATTTGAGACAGAAGTAATCTAGTGTGAAGGAATACACTGAAGCATTTTACAAGTTGAATATCAGATCCAGACATGTTGATGATGAATTTGAACAATTTGTAAGATATTTCAATGGATTGCAGATGTCTATATAAGATGAACTCAGTTTGATCAATTTGGAGAATGTTGAAGAGGCTTACCAGTATGCCCTAAAGGCAGAGGATAAGCTAAATAAAAGGCATGAGCAGAGGCAGAGAGGCTAAGGTGAAAGGTTTACCGGAGGAAGATTTCAAGGACAAAGAGGATATACCAGAGGTAGAGGAACCTATACAAATCGGAACAAGGAAAAGGAAGTGAACAAATAAGTTAATTCATATTGAAAGGATGATAGAAATTTCTACTAGAGGAGAGAACCAAATGGCTACAGGAATGAGAATTTAAGACAAGACAAGAGAACATTTATAGGAACTTTTTGAAGTGTGGAGGAGAATGACATCATACTTTTGAGTGTAAGAAGATAAAGAGTACTAGAAGAGTAGAAGTGGTGGGAGAAAACCCCACCATATCAGAAAATAAACTGGAAGATGGAGAACTGTTGATGATGAGGAGAGCTTTGTGTCATACCAGAGGAGATGAAGAGCCCTTTCAGAGGAAGAATTTGTTCAAGACCCGATGTAAGGTATTTGGTAAGTGTTGTAAATTTTTTATTGATGGTGGTAGTTTAGATAATCTTGATTCAAAAGATATGGTGAATAAGTTGAATTTGGAGAGATTGAAACACCCTAAGCCTTATCAGATAGCATGGATTCAGGATAAACATAAGTTGCTAGTAAGTGAACAATGTTTGGTGAAATTAAAAATTGGTAATTATCATGATGAAGTCTTGTGTGATATTATGCTTATGGATATTTGTCATCTTTTGTTGGCTAGACCTTGGCAGTTTGATAGACATGCAGTATATGATGGGAGAAAGAATACATACACTATTGTGGCGAATGGGATGAAGAAAACTTTGTTGCCTTTGGATGAACCTTTGAAGAATGAAGTCTTTACAAATGCTAGAATCTGTTTGGTAGATGGAAGGAAATTCTTGGATGGATTGAGACATGAGAATGTGTGTTTTGCCTTAATTCCTAAGAAGAATGAGAAATTAGAGATGGAAGGAGAACAACCAGAAGAGATAAAAGATTTACTAACAAAATATGAAGACATCATTTAAGATAATGTACATGATGGATTGCTACCTATGAGAAGAATCATTTATTGAATGGACTTGGTTCCCAGAGCTAGTTTGCCTAACAAAGCTGCACATCGGATGACACCAACAAAAAAAGAAGAACTAAATAGACAAATGTAGGAGCTGTTGAAGAAAGGTTTGATCACGGAAATTCTGAGCCCTTGTGCAGTACCAACAATATTAGAACCTAATAAGAATGGAGAGTGGAGAATGTGTACTGATTATAGAGAAATAAACAAGATCACAGTGAAATACTGGTTTCCTTTGCCTAGGATGGATGACATAATGGACTATTTGAGTGGAGCCAAATACTTTACAAAGATAGATTTGAAGAGTGGATATGATCAGATCAGGATCAGAGAGGGAGATGAGTAGAAGACAACATTTAAGACAAATGAAGGACTATATGAATGGTTGGTGATGCCTTTTGGGTTAACTAATGCATCGAGTACTTTCATGAGGCCAATGAATGAGGTATTGAATAAATTATTAGGTAAGTTTATTATTGTGTATTTGGATGATATTTTGATTTTCAGTAAGACAAAAGAGGAACATTTGTTGCAGTTGAGACAAGTTTTGCAGAGGTTGAGAGAATTAAATTTGTTGATAAATATTAAGAAGTATACTTTCATGAAGGATGAGTTAGTCTATCTAGGATTTGTGATATCTGAGGACGGTTTGAATATGGACCCTAAGAAAGTGAAAGAAATTGTTGAGTGGCCTACACTAGAAAGCATTGGAGAGGTAATATCATTTCATGGATTGGCTAGTTTCTACTGGAAGTTCATCAGAAATTTCAGTTCAACTTGTAACCCTATGATTGAGACCATGAGAGGAGATCAGAAGCAATTCAAGTGGACCACCAGAGTGAACAAAATTTTTGAAATGTTGAGGTAGAAAGTGACTGAGTAGCCTGTGTTAGCTCTAACGGATTTCAATAAAGTATTTCAAGTGGATTGTGATAAAAGTAGAATAACAATAGGAGTAGTCTTGAGTCGGGAAGGTAGAGAAGTAGATTATTTAAGTGAGAAGTTGAATGATGCTCAGAGGAGATATTTAGTGTATGATCAGGAGTTTTATGCCATAGTTCAAGCCTTAAAGAAGTAGAGACATTTCCTATTGTCTAAGGAGTTTGTGTTGTATACAGATCATCAAGTTTTGCAATAGTTGAACAATCAGAGTAAGTTAAATCAGAGAAATATGAGATGGGTAGAATTCTTGTAGAGTTACACCTTTGTTTTGAAGAATAGAAGTGGAAAATCTAACAAAGTTTCTGATGCATTGAGTAGGAGAACTAATTTGCTAACAAAGATGAGAGTATCAGTATTAGGATTTGAAGAATTGAAGACCTTGTATGATGATGACTCAGATTTTGCAAAACCCTAGAAAGCATGTAGAGAACCGGTTATGGTAGATAGAAGCAAGTGGTTGGATTACTTCATTCAAGATGGGATGTTATTCAGAGGAGTTCAGTTGTGCATACCTAAGAGTTCTGAGGGAGAATCGGATAAAAGAGAAACACAATGGAGGATTAGCTGGACATTTTGGCATTGACAAAATAGTAGCATTGGTGAGTGACCAGTACTTTGGGCCCCAAATTCATAAGGATGTTAAGAAATGTGTGCAAATTTGTAGAGTTTTTCAAGTTGCAAAGGGTAGTAGTCAGAATGTGGGATTGTATAAACCTTTGACAGTACCGGTAAGACCTTCGGAGGATATAAGCATGGATTTTGTACTTGGATTGCCTAAAACACTGAGAGGGAATGATTTTATATTTATGGTAGTGGATAGATTCTCGAAGATGGCTCATTTTATACCTTGTAAGAAGACATCAAATGCATTACATGCAACAAACCTATTTTTCAAGGAAGTAGTGAGATTGCATGGATTACCTAAGAGCATAGTTTCAGATAGAGACACTAAGTTTGTTGGCTATTGGAGAACACTTTAGAAGAAGCTGAAGATAGATTTGAAGTTCAATTCTACTTTTCATCAATATACTGATGGATAGATAGAAGTAGTTAACCAGAGCTTGGGAAATTTGTTGAGATGTTTAGTTGGAGATAAAACCAAAAGTTAAGATTTGATCCTTGTACAAGTAGATTTTGCCTATAACAATTCAATAAATGGGAGTACTGAAAGAACACCTTTTGAGATTGTTACCGGAGTGCATCCTAGAGGTATATCAAAATTGAGAGACTTTAGCAGTGAATATTGGAGAAGTTCAAAAGCAGAAGAATTTGCAAATCACATGAAGGACTTACATTTTCAAGTTAAGCAACATTTGGAGGACATGAATAGAAAATATAAAGACAAGGTAGATGAGAAGATGAGACATAAGGAATTTGAAGTTGGTGATGAGGTGATGGTGTATCTAAGAAAAGAGAGATTCTCGGTTGGAGCTTATAACAAATTGTAGATGAAGAAGTTTGGACCTTGTAGGATTTTGAGGAAGTTCAATTCTGGGAATGCATATGAAGTGGAGTTACCTGATAGTCTGAGTATTTCACCTGTGTTTAACATTGCAGATCTTAATGAGTATTATGAACTATCATTCAGTGAGGATAATATTGCAGACTTGGAGAAACAGTTGCCCCAGAAACCATATCAGATTGAAGAAATTTTGGATAGTAGGATTGGGCATAGTATCCGGAGTAGTCAATATAAAAAGTATCTTGTGATGTGTAAGGATAAACTAGTTAAAGATTCATCTTGGATTTATCAGGTAGAGGTAGACCGCCTTGGTTTTCCTCTAACCCCAACAAAGTGAGAGGCTCAATTTTTCAATAACCCTGGATGTCTGATGCAGGAGCGTCCCCGCTTCATAGCAATCTTGCATCAACCAAAAACATTTTCTTTTTGTTTTGCTTTCTATTTATAGTTTCATCTTTTTTTTCTATGTGTCTCGGTTTTGTCTCACTGGATCCTATGGAGTTGGATTCTACTTGAATACTTGATCATATTTCTTATTTCCAAACTACATCGCATTTGGATCATTTTCTTGCAAGTTATCGCTATCATTTTCCTTGACAGTTTCCTGTTACCAGTTCATAGTTTCTTGTTACCGGTTACCTGTACCTATTTTGGTGATCTACCGGAACCCCTTCCAAATCTTGCAGAGCCTTGGGCATTGATTCTGATGTTCCTTGGTGTGTGTCTGACCTTTTCCCATGATCTACATTTCATCCTTTACATTTTTTGGAGGAATCTCTTGGCGGAGGCCAACCTTGTTGATTTTACATGTTAGGTCTTATTCTTCGAGTTTTGATCCCTTTTTGGGCCGACTGGATCCTTTGGATCATATATATAATTATAATTGTACATTAGAATAAGAGAAATTTAAGAATCAACTAGCTAGACTGAGCATAGAAGATAAATCTTAAGATTCAAGGTCTCGGTTGTGACCTATTTTGTATGTTCTACTAGGCCTATGAGCTGCTAGTACTATAACCCAGATGTTATCAGTTGGTTGTAATCAATTTTTATGAAATAAAACAATCTGTTCTACATTGCCTCCATCATATCTTTGTGTTTTCATTGTGTTTACTTTTTCTGACCAGTCCCAATTGATCTCTTTAAGGTCCCTCCTCATTGGTGACTGCTTTAGGAAGTCACCTGAAATCAATGGATGAGTGTCAATTGCCAACAATTTTTTCCCAAGTTTACTATAGACATTGTTCAGAAAATAAGAGATCTTGAGAATAAGTTAGCCAGTATAGGTCACTCTTTTGCACCTCAACCTATCTTCCCGAGTACCCTTGAAGTACAAATTTTGGATTATTATGATAAAATAAAGGGCTTGAACCATGACAAGGAGAGGATGGTGAGTAGAGTAGGGGAACTAAGGAGTTTGATAACTCCCCAAATGGATACCTTGTTGGGAGGACAACTAGATGCAACAAGTGCCTTAGGTAAACTGGTGCCATCCGATCTTTAGAGGGTTGAGATTCATACATTTATGTATAATTCCCTAATAAATGTCCTTGATTATTTCCTGAGAGGATGGAATAAGTATTTGAAATCCTTGAAAGTGACCTAGTCTAACATCTTTAAGTTCATGTAATCAAGTGCATTCATTCATTCTTTTTTTTGTATACAAGTTTTGGTGGATTCTCACCCTTTTCCATTGATGTTAAAGGGGGAGAGAGAGCACTGAAAAATGGAGAATGCAGTTTAGGAGTTAGATAGATTGAATGTACATAATTCAGATTTTTGGTGTTCTGCAAATTTTGGATACTTATCATTTTTCACCTGTGTTGCCATCAATGCCAATGGGGGAGATTGTTGGCATTCGGTGTTCTAGTGATGCTACGATGAATATTGGTGGTTCTTGATGCTTGTAGATTCTTAGGAGTTGTCATTGATGGAAACTCGGTCTTCTGATCTGACCCAGTTTGGAGTTTTGGTTAACCAGATGTCTCGAATATGGTATTTTTGGATTAAGTTTGTCAGTACAACTCAACATACGACTTTATGACTTCTGGTGAAGTAGGTTTTGATTTTGGTGATTAGTGATTAATTGGTTAGGTATATGAATAAAATCACCATGTCAATCCACCCTCTGGTATTGATTCCTATGCCTGTTTGAGGGTCTGGTATCCGATAGAATAGTAAAATAGAGTACTCTTCATATTTGTTGGTGTATCGTGTAATCGGATTCTTTAAGTTGTTTTTGGTGATTGGAAATATGTTTGGAATGATATGTGAGACCTATAGGAAGCATGTATTCATGTATTTTAGGTCCTATATATGGTTCGACAATATATCTAAGCCAACTTATAGCTACACGTCTCACATTTTGATAATTGGTGAAGTCGACTTATGGGAGATTAATTTTTAGTGTTCGGATATATAAGATCATTTGGGTTAATGGATTAGGTATCTAATATAAAATGTGTGGTAATTTTGGAGCAATTGAGCATAGTTGCATGTGCGCACTCAGAATTGTGTTGATCCGATAAAGCAGAACAGAGCAAAACATAGTAGTTTATTAGAGAGGTGCAGCAGATCATTTTGTGCATAACCGAAATTGATATTTGGCATAGTCGAATGTTATTTTCTATTTCACTACTGTAATGGTGGGAAAATGGTGAATGATAAATCAAGAAGGAAAACTACCCTTTCCCTCAAAGAGAGATGAGAGTTTCGATATTGATTACCATTCAAGCACTTTTCACCATTACATTAGGAAGGGGGAAGGATAATTCACTAGATTCAATCCCTCCACACAAAGATGGTAGATTGAATTCTGAATGAATTGGGAATGCTAAGTTGATCCCCTCTTCCTTGTTTGATTTAGAAAGGAATTTGATTGAATTATGTAGTGCAAAAGTGAAAAAGAATTAATTATAACTTGAGATCAGAATATGGGATGAAGTTGTGCACCTGGATCTGGCAGTAAAATGTCAAGATGAAGTCTCCCTGCAAATTTGAGGAAAATTTGCCCAGACTGTGGTGGGAATGTACACGGTCCTCCAAAAAATCTGTGAAACGAAAAGGGTTTTTCTGCCTCTACAAATGAAGCCTGAATCCAAAAGTACAGCGATGCACCTACAACCTACACATAGAAAAGAGAGGAAGATGGGTTGGGATTGGGGGTTTGCCTTTAGGTCAAACCCTAATTTTGGAATTAACCAAGTAATGAAAGAAAGTACTTGCAAGTAGATGTAAGTGAAAGACTGAATTGTAAATCACCTAAAGGGAGGTTGTAGTAGAAATGTTGATAGAAGTGCTTGTGTGGAATTTATTGTTGGAATCAATCTCCTCTTCAATGGTTGAATCCTTTACTTGAATGCAACACCTAGCCTTGAATGGAGACTTGAGAATGCTCAATGCTAGAAAAGAATATGGGAATGCTTGAATGCTTGATCCCTTGTGAATTTCCCACTCATCCAACTTATTGAACTCATCAAATGAGATGATGAATTCCCCTTCAAATACATGTTGGTGGATTTTAATTTCATCATGGGCCGACATCGGGGGAGTTTCCCGCTCGAGGCACAACCCACAAGGCATGCTCTAGGAAGGGTCTTGCCCCAAAATAGTGCAGGGATAGAGGCACGATGCCCCTATCCTAGGAGGAAAAGGGAACCATGCCCCTATCCAAGGGGAGAAAGTGGTGCCATGCCCTTGTCCTACCCCTTTCTCTAGGGAAAAATGTGGTCGGGGTGATGTAGAGGCCAAAGAAGAAGTTGTTTTCACAAGCCAGGCAATCTTTGGTCTCTGATCAGGCTAGAGGATTTGAGTTCAGATGCGTGAGGACCCTAATGCAGTCAAAAATTGCTACGGTCACAATTTTATGACACTACATTTAGCCCCCACTTTAGCGGGAGTATAAGCATACGCCAATACTACCGATAAAGTACAAGGAAACAAGATTGAAAGACTTTTACCACATCAAGGAGGCAAGATGTGCCAAGCCCCCAATGGACTTAGGATCTTACGAGTTCAATTGACAAATTAAAAGGGAAGATCAAGAAGGGGAGAACCATGACTGCAAGTAGAAAAGTACCCTTCACTATGAGTCATGAAAGCAAGGATAAAAAGATTACAAAGCAAAACAAAGTTTGCTAAGTAATTCTAATTATCACAAGAAGGAAAGTATGAGCGGAGTGTATGCCCCCACGTTAAAGAGATCACACGCACCTTATCGGGAGCAATTTATTTAAGGTAGGATACACCCAAGAGAGAGAGAAGGAGGGAGCACATTATCGCAAGGATTTAGCCCCTAATCGAGGTATAAACCCAAGGATAATGAAAACAAAACATGAGGTAGTGTCGCTTTCCTCGGGGTCAGTATGGTGTATGTTAACTCATGTAGATCATGTATTTATATGCATATAATAATTTTCATTCCCCAAAGAAGGACACTACCTTAGAAGAAAGGGAAGAGAGGATGTCTTTTGAGTCAACATAAGAGACCAAAAAAAAATCTCAATTCTTTGCAATGTCCCCAAGTAGACATTAAGGTAACAATAGAAGAATAGGGATACACATAGAAGAATGGTCACAAAAGAGAAAGTAATAAGAGAAAGAGAGAGAGAGAGAGAGAGAGAGAGAGAGAAATCTACAGGTGCTAGTGTCGCTATCTAGCATGACATCTATCTCCTGATCTTTCTGATCAATATTTCAAGAAGGCAATCAACACGCCAAACGAGCAATATCGAGCACAACAAATGGAGCTATCACAAGATCCAAAAAAGGACTATGCTCATGTTGTAAGTCACTTTGTTCAATTCTAGGATCTAGGATTAGGGTTTGTGAAAACTCATCCGATAAATGTTTGTCCACATCAACATACTCATACTCACTATCAAAAGCATTAGGAGTTGTATTACCATTATGAATAATGTTTTCACCCATTTCTTCATCAAAGTTTAAAGAAAGAGGAGAAAGAACACAAATAGCAGTAAAACTATCACATGTTTTATGCAACTTATGATTTGGAGATGTTGGTTGAGCATCTTTCTTAGGAGAAAAGGGAATCATGTCAGCTGTCGGAGTCTGAGGAGATTGAGTATTTCAAGGGATAGCTTCACAAGCTTGAACACAGTGTCTTCGTTAGTGTTATCTCACACAACGATTCCGTCAAGTCTTAGTGGAAGGATGAGAAGGAGGAAGAACACTTGAAAAAGTAGGAACGTTTCTCTCCTTGATAGTGGAAGGTTTAGGTTGAGATATTTTTGGTTGAACAATAGGAGAAGCAGGCCTCTTGTCTCGATAAGAGGAAGGAGGTGGAACGATGACATGGAAAGGAGGAATATTAGGTGTAGGAAGGAGACCAGGTCCATCATGAGGAGGAGGTATAGGTATAACCTTAGGAGGAATATTGTTGTTCTCCTTAAGAGAAGGTAAAGTCACATCCATAGGAGTAGGTGGACAATTTTCCTTAGGAGGCAGGCTAGTTCTATCCAAGAGGGGAAGAACCTCATCTTGAAGAATAATAGGAATGTCAAGTGTTGGGGATCTAGGTTAACTTAAGGATAAGATCATATCGTTCTTCCATTTTTGATAAGATTGAAAAAGAGAATATCTCCTTGATGGAAGACATTGAAATTGTTTAGGCCAAAAGAGATGAATAGGAACATCGGGGCTTCTTTCAGATGGACAAAATAAGCTATGGTTCACAATTATGATTTCTCCATTGTGAGGAAATTTAAGATACTTATGGATTGGAGAAGCAATAGCCTTCATGGAAGATAGCCAAGAATAGCTCAACTTCACGCGGAATTTCTTAGAAGAAGGTATGATAATAAAGTCAACATCCATGGATTGAGTATGAACTTCAACAAGAAGGGTGATAGAGCCAATGGTAGGACAAGAGAAGCCATCAAATAACTTCACAACCACATTAGAAGCATCATAAAGTGAAAAGATACTCTTCAATTATGACATTAGTCATGCAAGAGGGATCAATCAAGGCACCACGGCAAGGGATATCCTCAACCGTTGCCATTATGTATAAAGGGCCCTCGGGTGCTCTAATGGTCATGCTAGGGTCAAATGTCATATAGGGATCCTTAAGAGTATCTTGTGTTTCTACCATAATAACCAAGTTTGGAGTCATAGAGGTAAATTCTTCAGAAGTGAGAGAATTAGGCACAATCTCAATAACATTAGAGGTATGAGATGGGAAGGGATCGGTGAAAATCTTAAGATTTTGATTAGGAGGAGAAACTAATTTATTCACTTTATCATTCACACCTACCATAGATATAGTATTATTATCAATCAAGTCTTGAACCTTATTTTTTAATGCAAAACATTTCTCAGTATCATGACCAGGTTGATGATGAAATTGGCAAAAGGAATTGTTATCGAAATAAGGAGATGCAAGTTTGGAAGGATCAATTTGTTTTATAGGAGAAAGTTTGATAACATCTATGTGCAACAACTGAGACATAATACTATGTAAAGATTCATTCAAAGGAGTAAATTATCTCTCTTTTTGAAAAAAATTAGAAATAGAAAGCACACCCGTTGTATCATTCACATGGTTGTTGTTGATTGGATCATTGAACTTGATGAATTTTTTTGTTGGTTTGAACTTCACAAATGGTTGTTGAACACTCTCCCCCTTATCACTTGGAGCCATAGGAGTGGATTTCTCCATTTGACTCACAACTACGGAAAGGAAGTAAACTCAGACAGAAGAAGCTTTTCCCTGATATCTTTTTGTAAATTAAAAATGAAAATTCTTTGAATATCATTATCAGGTACATGAAAAGAAATTTGATCACACAAATGCTTATATCTACCAATGAAATTAGTCACTTTTTCTTGAACACCTTGTTTACAATGCATTAAATCAATTAAAGTGATTTTAGGACCAATGTTGTTTTGAAATTGTTGGATGAAAGCATTTTCTAGTTGTTGAAAGGAAGTGATAGAATAAGAAGGCAGAGAGCAATACCATTGTAAGGCCTTATCTCTTAGTGTTCTTGTAAACAATTTTGCAAGCAATTGTTGATCATAAGAAAAATTAGTACACAAGGTTTGGAATGTTTTGACATGCGTAAGAGGATTACCTTTTCCATTATAGAGTTTAAATTGAGGGATCTCAACATGTTTAGGTGGCATGGCTTTAACAATATCAAGAGAAAGTGGGCTCACAACATCAAAGGTGGGCACACTAAACATGGATTGACTCATGGAAGAAATTTGTTGTTGTAAGGAAGAGACGGTTTGAGCAAGATTGTTAATTGTTATTTCGGTAGAAGAATTGATATTAGACATAGGTGATTGAGAAGGTGGTGTGATGTTATTGAAAGAAGGCATGGACTAAGAATAAGGTGGTAGGACATTATGATAAGTAGGCATAGGTGATGATTGGGTAGGAAAAGGAACACTTAAAGGAGGAATAAAGTTGTTGAAGGAATTCCCCCTTGTGTCACACTAATTGGTTGAGGAATACTAGGAACACTCATGGAAGTCATAGGTAACGATGGAGGATTAAATGAAGAAGAGGGATTGCCCCCATGACCTATGGTTTTAGGAATGAAAATTTGAGTTGAAGTAGCCATGATGTTCGATGTGAAAGTAGGAATACTAGTCATAGGATTAGTCAAAGGAATAGAGGCATTGACTTGTGTTGAAGGTTGTGAATAACCTAGGGTTTTGGCACAACTCTTGATAGGCATGACATTAGAATCAAGAATATGTGCAATGCCACGCAATATATTAATTCCATTCTTATCACTTTGAAGCATATATTTAAGACCTTCAATTAATGGAAGAGCTTCACGATTAAGGTATTCTTAGGACATCCATTGTTGAAAGCTATCAAATTGATTGTCCAATGTAGAAAGTTGATCTAAAGAAACCCTAGTTAAAGCGTCTTCTTCATCATGAGATCCATCAATAGGCACATGATTAGGATGTGAAGAATTAGCATGATCCTCATTAAAGAAGTCACCCAAATTAGGCTTCATATCCTCGGTAATCAAACCTTGGGATGCCTTAATTATAATGCTTCACCTAACGGGGATAGGATAGGTAGGACTAATAGTGGTAAAACTCATGCACTAGAGGGAAATTTTGAATTTTGAATTTTGGAACAAAACTCACAAAATTGAGTAATGCAAAATGTAAGGAAATAATGATTACACAATTTGAACTTTGTTGGAGGAAGAGGATGACACAATTTCAAAAAATGAAAGGAAATTAGAATTTTTAAATTAGGGCCAAGGGAATACCACTTAATTTTAAAAGAAATTTTTTTAAAATCAAGGCAGACTATAATTAGCCTCTTAATTTTAATTTTTTTTTTGAAAGTTGAAATGTTGAATTTTGAAGGTATTTCTGATTCTAGAGGGATCAAAAAATGAAAAAATAAGCCAATCTTCTATATTTAGGTTAGTAAATACAATCATAATAGTCTCCCAAAATTTTGGGAAAAAAGTCGAAGACTGGCGGGAACGCACATGGTCCGACCAACTTTTTTTGAAATTTTCAAGGATGGATATTATGATGATTTTAAAGCTAACCCCCCAAAAGTGGCAAATTTTACGATCTCTAGATGGGCGAAATTGAGGCACAAATGTGAAAATAGGACCCTATTAGGGTTCTGAAAAATAAAGAGGAATTGAATTGAAATTTTGAAAAGGGTCAAACCTAATGGATATGGACACCTTGGAAAATATTTATAAATATGAATGTAACTAAAATTGATTTGAAATTCACACAAAATCCAATTAATTTTAAAAATTAGGGTTTGATGACCTAACCCCTTAATTTTGAAATTTGAATTTTGGAAAAAAGGGGGGAAATTGAAAATTTGAACTGGAGAATTGAAGACAAATCTAAGAACAATCAGAAATCGAAAAATTAAGATGAAATCCAATTTTTGCACAAGTTCAATATGATTTTTGAAAATTAGGGTTTTAACAAGTAACCTCTCAATTTTGTAAAATTTAATTGTGAATTGAACAAGACAATGAGGAAATTGAATTTAATAATCAAAACAATTTTAAGATCTAAGATAACCACAAATAATTTTTACAAATCACAAGTTTAATTTTAATTTAAAAACTAGGGTTTTTAATGAATTAACCACTAAGATTGTAGAAAGTTGAAACTTGTAAATGACAAATATGCAATATTGTTCAAAGGAAAGCATGCAAGACATCGGGTTCACCAAAATGTAATGGTGGGAAAATGGTTAATGATAAATCAAGAAGGAAAACTACCCTTTCCCTCAAAGAGAGTGAGAGTTTCGCTATCGATTACCATTCAAGCACTTTTCACCATTACATTAGGAAGGGTGTTAGGTCCCAGAGACAACTGAGAGGGGGGGGCTGAATCAATTGTCTAATAAATTCAAACCAAAAACAACTTAACCAACTTAATGCTTAATACCGGTAAACCAGTTAAGTATGTCGGTAGACAGTTTTAATAGTTAATTTCTATACCGGTAAAGATTAATGCATGAAACATAAACACGGAGTCATCCACAACACATAACACCAATATTTGTACATGGAAACCCTGTAAGGGGAAAAACCACGGTGGGAAACCTTACCAACAATCAGATGATGCTACTGCAGATAGTAAGTGTACATAAATGGGGTCTGCACATGCAGAAAGGCCAACAGCCTAGAGCTCACTGCTCAATCACAGAATGGGAGTCACACTGACTACAGTTGGATGGTTAAATCCAATAAGAATTTACTACACAAAAATAACATCTTGATATGCTGGATTCAGTACCGATGTAATTCTTATATGCTTCCACAAAAACCTAGCTTCACCTTCAAATGATGTCTGCATGTATTGCACTGCTTAATCTCGCATATACCTTCACACAATTCTTTTTCACATTCCACATTTGATCTTACAAATAAGATCTTACATTTATACCATAACCTAAGACCAATTTTAGTAGGTCGGCTCTACAAGATATTACAATAAAAACATTTTACAAACAATATAATATCTGATGCAATAACCAATTGAACATGTCATCTTAATGCATTTACAACAATAATTAATCATCTCCATAGCGTGCCATGTTGATCTGGAAAAGATAAACTTGTTGATGTATCCCTAGACCTATTTGCCGGTAAAAGAAAATATGTAAATATGAATATACCAATGATTTAATTCATTAAGATAAGATGTCCACACGATGTCTTTGATATTACCAAGTGTCTTCCATATCATTCCAAGTGTCGGTGATCATTATATCTTGTCGGTGAACCATATACCAGTAACTATGCAATAGTTGCTTGCCGGTGAATGTTGTTGGATCTCCAAAGTTCTAGTGTTTTAGTAGGTGTTGACATCAATGACAAAACCATACCAAAACACCAACAATCTCCCCCTTTGGCATTGATGGCAACAAAAGATGGAAAAACCATCAAAGTGCCAAAACAAAAATGCCAAATACCAAAAACCAACAATCTCCAAAAAGATCATAACCAAAAATCAAAATACATATAGAGAGTAATAGTCTCTCCCAAACAACAATCTCTCCCCTTGGGAGCAATATGTGTTATCCAAAGTTTTTCAATACCAATCTCTAAAAGATAATGTCTCAAAAGATAATGTGTTTTTCTATAGATATCTCTCCCCCTTTGACATCAAATGCCAAAGTCATATACAAAATACCAATCAATTCAATATACCAACTACTCCCCCTGAGAAGTAGATTCCTCATCAAAGACCGGAATAAAAGATTTGTCTATTAATTTTGCCGGTTGATGACAATCATCAACTTCCTAACTCTCTACTCATGGTGGTATGACTCCAAGCTGATCTCTGAGATATTCAAAAGTCTCCTTGGGAAAAGGTTTTGTAAAAATATCTACAAGTTGTTCTTTAGTATTGACATAAACTAGTTTTATCTCCTTTTCTTCAACTTTTTCTCTTAGAAAATTCAATTTGATAGAAACATGTTTTGTTTTAGAATGTAGTACTGAATTCTTAGATATATCAATTGATGCAGTGTTATCACAATAGATAGTAATAGGTTCCTTGCATTTTACCTTTATGTCTTTCAACATTTCCTTAAGCCATAGTACCTGTGTACAGTTAGTTGTTGTTGCAACATAATCTAGTTCTGTTGTTGATAAAGATGTACAACTCTGTTTCTTACTCAACCAAGAAACTAGTCTGTTTCCAAGAAAGAATGCTCTGTCGGTGGTGCTTTTCCTATCATCCACATCTCCTGCCCAATTTGCATCTATGTATGCACATAGATCAAAATTTTCATTTCTAGGATACCATAATCCCAGATTTATAGTGCCTTGTAAGTACCAGAAAATCCTTTTTACTGTTGATTCATGATTTTCTCTAGGATTACTTTGAAATCTTGAAACAATACATACTGCATTCATAATATCAGGTCTGGTTTGTGTCAAGTACAATAAACCTCCTATCATAGATTTGTATCTAGTTGGATTAACAGGTGTAGATTCATCCCTTTGAGATAATTTGTCATTTGTAGTCATAGGTGTGCTTACCGGTTTAGAGTTCTCCATCCCAAATTTCTTTAGTAACTCTTTTAAGTATTTGGATTGACTCAAGAATATACCTTTATCAGTCTGTGAAATCTGCAATCCTAAAAAAGAATTTTATTTCTCCAATCATATACATTTCAAATTCTTGTTACATTTTAATAGAAAATTCTTTACATAAACCATCTTCTCCTCCAAAGATTATATCATCAACAAATACTTCTATAATCAAGATGTCATCATTAGTTATTTTATAATATAAATTGTGTCTGCATTTCCTCTAGTAAAACTAAACTTCAAAAGATACTTATCCAATCTTGCATACCAAGCTCTTGGAGCTTGTTTTAATCCATACAGAGCTTTTCTTAACCTGCAAACCATATCATTGTCATCTATCAAAGAAAATCCATCAGGTTGTTCAATGTATACTTCCTCTTCAAGATCTCCATTCAAAAATGCACATTTAATATCCATCTGATAAACTTTGTAGTTCTTGTGTGCTGCAAAAGCCAAAAATAATCTGACTGGCTCAATTCTAGCTACTGGTGCAAAGGCTTGATTGTAATCAACTCCTTCCTTTTGAGAATATCCCTTACACGCTAGTCTTGCTTTATTTCTGACAACCTTACCATCTTCATTAAGTTTGTTTTTGAATACCCATTTGGTTCCAATTACATTTTTATCTTTAGACCGGGGAACTAATGTCCAAGTGTTATTTTTCACAATTTGTTCTAATTCTTCTTCCATAGCTTTAATCCAAAATTTATCTTCACATGCCTCATTAATAGATGATGGTTCAATTTGAGAAATAAGATGTACCTCTTCATTTTCCAATCTTCCTCTTGTCATAACTCCTTTAAATTTATTTCCAATTATTTGATCTTCAGAATGATTCAACCTTACATGTCGGGGTGTCTTTGTTTGTTGTTGTTCTTCAATTATTGTGGAATCCTCATATGGTACCGGGGTAACTAGATCTTCATTCTGTACCGGTGGATTTGGTGTAGGTTCATTTGTCACAATTTCTATTGCCGGTTCAGAGTCTATATACCTTGAAGTTCCTCTAAATTGTTCATCAATCTTTACATTTGTACTCACAACAATTTTCTGAAATCTCTTGTTAAAACATCTATATGCTTTTCTCTTAGATGAATAACCAAGAAATATTCCTTCATCACTTCTAGGATCAAATTTTCCAATATACTCATCTCTTCTGATATAACATTTAATTCCAAAAATTCTGAAATAGTTAAGAGTAGGAGTATTACCAAACCATAGTTCATGAGGGGTCTTACCGGTTTCACCTTTGATGTGAACTTTGTTGAATGTATAGACAGCGATACTAACTGCTTCTCTCCAACACACATGTGGTAGGTTTGCTTCTGATAACATACTTCTTGCTGCATCCAAGATAGTTTTGTTTTTCCTTTCAATAACTCCATTCTACTGTGGTGTCCTAGGTGCTGATAGTTGTCTTCTAATTCCATTCACTTCACAGAATGTATTAAAATCCGTAGATGTGAATTCTCCTCCTTGATCTGATCTTAAACATTTGATTTTCTTACCAGTTTCATTTTCAACCATTGCTTTGAATAGTTTGAACTTTTCCAAGTGCTTCTGATTTTTCTCTGAGAAAAGTAACCCAACACATTCTAGAATAGTCATCAATGATTAGCATGAAATATCTATCACCTTGTAAGCTTTTAGTTCTAGCTGGACCACATAAATCAGTATGAATCAAATCAAGAGCATTATTGGATTTTTATTGAATAATTTTGAAACTAGCTCTAACTTGTTTTCCAAATTGACATTCCTTACATACTATATTCTGAGGTTTGACAATTTTAGGTAAATCTCTAATTGCCTTAGTAGTACTGATCTTTACCATGCAATCAAAGTTTACATGATAGAGTCTCTTATGCCATAACCAACTTTCATCTATATGTTCAATCAAGCATGTCTTTTCACTGTTGTTCAAATGAAAGATATTACCTCTAGTCTGATTACCGGTTGCAATTTCTAAACCAGTTCTATTCATGATTTTGCACTTTCCATTCTTAAATTGTAACTGAAATCCTTTCTCAACTAATTGACCAACACTTAAAATATTATGCTTTAATCCTTCAACATAGTAGACATTGTCAGTTTTATGCTTACCATCAAGAGATATTGTACCCTTACCTTTGATTGAACAGGCTTTGTCATCTCCAAATCTCACTAAGCCTCCATTGTATTCTTGAAAGTTCAAGAATTTACCTTTGTCTCCTGTCATATGATGTGAGTATCCTGAGTCAATGATCCATTCATCCTTTACTTGAACTTTAGCTACTAGGGCTTGTTCTATCGGTTGAGCAGTAGGTGCTGGTTGATCTTCTATTATAGCAAGAAAAACCCATCCATTGTCTACTAGATCCTCATCAGAATCATCAGTCACACCTTCATCAGCAATGTAACAAGATTTGTCTTTGTTCTTCTTAAATCTGTATCTTTGATATTCAGGGTTAGGCTTGTATGTTCTTCTAGCTTCTTCTCTTAGTCTAGCATGTCTATCAAGGCATCTTGAAGCCATATGACCAATCTTATTGCAATTAAAACATTTAAAGGGTGCTTTACCTTCATACTTACTTCCAACTGGACCTTTAGGCATTTTCCTTGCAAATAGTGCTTCAAGTTCTTCAAGTTCTTCATTTTCTTTCCTGCTTTCTTCAAGATCTCTTGCATAAAAGGCTTTCCAATTAGATTTGTCAAATGATGGAGCAGATGATGTTGATGCTTTAAAGGCTAAATTTGTCTTAATAGTAGCAATAGGACCAAATTCTTCAATTTCAAAAGCTGAAAGTTTCCCAATCAATGTATCCCTAGTTACTGATGTATTAGGCATTGTTCTCAACTCATTTATAGTAGTAACCTTCATTTTGTAGCCGGTGGCAATCCTCTTAAAATTTTTGAAACAATTTCATCCTCCCTTAAGGTTCCTTCACAACATTTAATACCCAAAACAATTTCATTTACTCTTTCCATAAAAGCAGAAATCCTTTCATCTTCTTCCATTTTCAGATGTTCATACTTGACCGGGAAGCTTTCAAGTTTTGCAATTTTGACTATGGAATCTCCTTCATTCAGTGTTTCCAAATGACCCCAAATAGCTTTAGCGGTAGACCTATCTGATAGTCCCATGATTTGTTGATCTGATAATACACTCAAAAGTGCTTCTCTTGCTTTGCAATCATTTTCCTCATCTTTTGTCAAGTTAGCTGGACTGGGCTGACTAGGTATACCAGTAGTATAACCATTCTTTGTAAGTTCCCAGATGTCTTTTCCAATGCAATTTAGATGTGTCTCCATTCTGATCTTCCATATGCCATAGTTGGTTCCATCAAGTTTAGGACTATCCTTCCTGAAATAGTTAGTAGACATTAGATCTCCTCAAGCTGTTAAACTTTTGCAAAAGAGGACTAGGCTCTGATACCAATTGTTAGGTCCCAGAGACAACTGAGAGGGGGGGGGGGGGGGGGGGTGAATTAGTTGTCTGATAAATTCAAACCAAAAACAACTTAACCAACTTAATGCTTAATACCGGTAAACTAGTTAAGTATGCCGGTATACAATTTTAACAGTTAATTTCTATACTGGTAAAGATTAATGCATGAAACATAAACACAAAGTCATCCACAACACATAACACCAATATTTGTACGTGGAAACCCTATAAGGGGAAAAACCATAGTGGGAAACCTTACCCATAATTAGATGATACTACTGCAAATAGTAAGTGTACATAAATGGGGTCTACACATGCAAAAAGGCCAACAGCCTAGAGCTCACTGCTCAATCATAGAATGGGAGTCACATTGACTATAGTTGGATGGTTAAATCCAATAAGAATGTACTGCACAAAAATAACATCTTCATATGCTGGATTCAGTACTGGTGTAATGCTGATATGCTTCCACAAAAACCTAGCTTCACCTTCAAATGATGTCTACATGTATTGCACTACTTAATCTCGCATATACCTTCACACAATTCTTTTTTGCATTCCACATTTGATCTTACAAATAAGATCTTACATTTATACCATAACCTAAGACCAATTTTAGTAGGTCTGTTCTACAAGATATTACAATAAAAACATTTTACAAACAATATAATATCCGATGCAATAATCGATTGAACATGTCGGCTTAATGCATTTACAACAATAATTAATCATCTCCATAGCATGCCATGCTGATCTGGAAAAGATAAACCTACCGGTGTAACCCTAGACCTATTTGTCGATAAAAGCAAATATGTAAATATGAATATACCAATGATTTAATTCATTAAGATAAGATGTCCACATGATGTCTTTGATATTACCAAGGGTCTTCCATATCATTGCAAGTGTCGGTGATCATTATATCCTACCGGTGAACCATATACCAGTAACTGTGCAATAGTTACTTGCTTGTCGGTGAATGTTGTTGGATCTCCAAAGTGCTAGTGTTTTAGTAGGTGTTGACATCAATGACAAAACCATACCAAAATACCAACAAAGGGGAAGGATAATTTACTAGATTCAATCTCTCCACACAAAGATGGTAGATTGAATTCTGAATGAATTAGGAATGCTAAGTTGATCCCTTCTTCCTTGTTTGATTTAGAAAGGAATTTGATTGAATTATGTAGTGCAAAAGTGACAGAATTGATTATAACTTGAGATTGGAATATGGGATGAAGTTGTGCACTTGGATCTGGCAGTAAAATGTTGAGATGAAGTCTCCCTGTGAATTTGAGGAAAAGTTGCTTGGTCCATGGGGGGAATGTACATGGTCCTCCAAAAAGCCTATGAATCGAAAAGGGTTTTTCCGCCTTTGCAAATGAAGCCCTAATCTGAAAGTACAGTTGCACACCTACAACCTACACATAGAAAAGAGAGGAAGATGGGCTTGGATTGGGGGCTTGCCTTTAGGTCAAACCCCAGTTTTGGAATTAACCAAGTAATGAAAGAAAGTACTTGCAAGTAGAAGTAAATGAAAGACTGAATTATAAATCACCTCAAGGGAGGTTGTAGTAGCAATGTTGATAGAAGTGCTTGTGTGGAATTGAATGTTGGAATCAATCTCCTCTTCAATGGTTGAATCCTTGACTTGAATACAACACCTAGCCTTGAATGGAGACTTGAGAATGCTCAATGCTGGAAAAGAAGGCTTGAATGCTTGAATGCTTGAATGCTCTTGAATGCTTGATTGCTTTTGAATTTCCCACTCATCCAAATTATTGAACTCATCAAATGAGAGGATGAATTACCCTTTAAATACATGTTGGTGGATTTGAATTTCATCACAGGCTGACATCAGGGGAGTTTCTCACCTAATACACAACCCACAAGGCATTCTCTAGGAAGGATCCTTCCCCAAAATAGGGTAGGGACAGGGGTGCCATGCCTTATCCTACCCCTTTCTCCAAGGCAGAATGTGGTCGGGTTGATGCAAAGGCCAAGGAAGAATATGTTTTCGCAAGCCAAGCAATCACCAGTCTCTGATCAGACTAGAGGATTCGAGTTCGCATGTGCGAGGACCCTAATGCAGTCGAAAATTGCTAGGGTCACAATTTTATGACACTACAACTACTTATTGTAATCAATTTGTAATCACTTGTAAGGAAGTGAGCCTTCCTTTGGGGTTATAGCCCTATTTTTGTAACTTGAGCAGTGAGCTCTAGGTAGTGTTCTTGAATGCGAGTGCATTCCCCTTATGTAATATTATTTTTCTACAGGTTGTAGTGGAATAATATTGTGGGTTCGAATCCCACCATGGTTTTTCCCATTTGTGTTTTCACATTAAAATCTTGGTGTTATGGTTGCATGGTTACTTGCTTCATGTTTTTTCACTTTGCTTTCTTTGTTGTTCATCCAGTGGTTGAAGAATCAGATCAATTAATTTAAAATTTGCAGATACTAATTCACCACCCTCTAAGTGTTCATTGATTCTAACATGGACCTACCCACAATAAGATAATAGTTTTGTAGTAGTCTGTATAAATATTAGAATAGGGAATGCACATGCATTCAGGCACACTGCCTAGAGCTCTCTTCTCAAAATACAATTACCTAGAAGTCTCCAACCCTTAAGGAAGTTTCACTACCTTAAACTAATATTCAGACTACAATCTAGATTACATGAATTGCAAAGATAGCATCTGCTAATGCCTAATGATAGTTCTAGTTAAGCTCATTTGTCTACTTTTCAACAATCTTTTCTTGCTACACCACACCAAAAAATAAAGTCATTTATTTTCACACACACCACTCTCTGGTAATGAAAACCCAACTCCCATGCATAAATTACATTAATATAACACCTATTTATACAAATCATCAACCTTGACTACAGTGTCAGCTAAACTCTCAACCCTTAATTACAAAATTACATCACACAATACATAGATCAACTACCAGATCAATATAATACCATAGATGACATAGCATGAACCTAAATCAACTCCTCGAGCATGCAAAACCACAATAAATCTCACTAGGTTCAATTGCAACACGTTGCACCACTGAAAATACCACATAACATGAAGAATATCACTGGGCCCATAATATCTTCAAGAACATGCACAATGATCAATGAGGACCACCAAAACAAATAGGACACAATTAGGAAATACCAACAAGCACGTTAGAACCATCTGCAATAGCTACACCAACACCATTTATTCAAATCTTCATCGATCAAATTACTAACACTTAACAATAGCAACTCGAACAAGAAGGATAACTTGTGGAGCACCAAATCATGAACCATCTAAAATGAAGATACACATGAACATTGAAAACACTCCCAAATCCACAACCAAAGATGTGATCATACCAGAGCACAATGGATCAATTCAACAAAACACTGCAACACTGAACACTGAAAAATAATCTTCATACCAGAATCCATAACCCAATCAAATCACCACATATTATCATGAAACCAACACTAAATCAACTAGAGATACTTCATTACTGAAATCACAATTTTGCACAAGCACATCTACAACATACCAATTGGAATAGCCAAACCATTTCTTTGCAAAACTAGGACCCGAGAATATGTTGACATCAATGATAACAACATATTCTAGCAACAACAATATCCAATAGTTTCAGCCTCTAATCATTCTCAATATCCACCTACAACACTTATGATTTTCTCTCCATGAGCCTATACAATATAACTACCAACTTCCAAATCTCTTCCTCCCCTACAAAAGCAAGCTTCTTTGTAAGGAAGTCATCATGTTGGTGTTTTTGGGCTTCCACTTCCTACAACTAACGTTGACCTTGATAAACAAGCTCCTTTTGAATGGGTTCCTCTAGAAGCTCTTCCTGAATACAAGGAGCGGGCAATACCTCTTACAGAATGGGTTCCTTCTAAGGATGAATCTACTCAAGGATAGGCTCTTCATCAGATTTGGGAGGTCTCCCCTGCTTGAAGCTTGGGATTATTCTTTTAGGGGGAGTAGGGGTTGATACCTCTACATGCATTATCTTGACCTCTAGGGCTGCCAACTGCCTGATCTCTTCCTCCCTAGTAGAAGCAAGTTCTTCTACAAGGAAAGCCTCACATTGTTGTTGATAATAAAATGCATCCTCCTACTGATAATGATAAAATTAAGGAGCGCATTGATGTTTTTGGGCATCAAATGGTTGTTGTTGTGCCTGATATGCCTCCTCTTATTGATCCTCACACAACTGTTGTTTGACCTCATCAATATGCTATCTGAAATCGAGTATCATATTTTTTTATCTCAGCAATAACAACCCTTTCATGAATTTGGGGATGATTGGGAGGCAAGAAGGGGTGGGTGGTAAGCATTAGGGAAATACCTGCTAGATAGCTCAGATAACTAGAGGAAAACTGAGAGAGAGGGGGTGAATCAGTTGTCAGAAAATTATAAAACTTTAAGCATTAAAACCTTATTACTAGAATGCATAAACCAAATACCAAAACAACAAATATAATAGTTAATCGTAAATATAAACCATAGAACATTTACCAACCATCCACAAAAGATAACACCAAGATTTGTATGTGGAAAACTTGGTAAAGCAAAAAACTACAGTGGGAAGCCCACCCATAGTCAAATAATACTTTTGCAGTAAGTATGTGATTACAATAAGAGGAGCCTACACATGCAGGAAGGCCAATAGCCTAGAGCACACTGCTCATCACAAAAGGAGCCTCACTGACTACAAAACAAATCTAGATTACAAACCGGAAGTAGAATAAACTGCAAGAATAGCATCTCCTATGCCTGAGTATAGTCCTGGTTAAGCTCAGTACCAGAGGTCTTAAACCTCTTTCACCAATCCAATTCAATCACCTATGATCGACCAAAAACCTCTGCATATGATTACAAATTTATTCGCACATAGATAGTCCCATAACCTATGACCATATTAATTCCATGAAATCCCCATGATCTACAAAGAGATCTTACATCATATTTATACCAACCTGGGACCTAAACAATTAGGTTGGCCACCTAAAAGATAATACAATAAATTCATAACTTAAACCTGCAATCTAATGATCAACCAAGTCATCCTAAGACCAAAACAACATAATCCAATCAACAAACCCAATCGGTAACACATCAGGATCATCCACCAACATGTTACATAAATTGGTCCATAACCTAGCCGAATAAGATAGCATTAGGTCCGGACCCAAATCCAACACCACCGATCAATAGGAACATGAACAAGATAACCAACATCATACTAAAATCCATCTAGAATTTGTGCCAACACCACTTATCACGTCCATCAAAAGGTCTTCAACAAATCTCTGTCGGTAGAACCCTTACCGGTGACCAAAAGGCTTACTATAACAAATGATAGCTCCCGAGTCATCAAATCCCAAACCAACTAATCATGATACCCATCTGAATAGAATGAATAACATATCTAAACCAAATCCACAAGCCAAAGAATACCAAAGCATATCCGATCAATATCATAAACTAACCACTCTACCGGAACCTATCAGAAGCTAGTAAATAACCAAAACAGTTGGTGTTGCCATCAATGACAAAACATCAATGCAACACATAATCAATTCCTCCAATTGCCAACAATCTCCCCCTTTGGCATTGATGGCAACACTAGATGTGAAAAACATCCAAGTACCAAGAAATGCCAAACAAGTCTCCCTAAAGGAAGACACTCAACAATCTCCCAAATGATGATATAACAATGAAGTTAACAAAATCCCCATGTGAATGATATCTCTGTTAAGCTTTGATCTCTCCCCTTGACTGATATTCTCTTAAGCTTTGTTTTTCACATATATCTCTCCCCCTGTGACATCAATTCCATAAATCTGACATGAACATTAAAGAAAAATCATAAATCCACTAAACCACACAACTGACTACTCCCCCTAAGTAGTAGATCCAACACATCAATCTAGAATGAATAGTATCTTTGTAAGTGCATTCCAGACTAATGCCAATCAACATCATTTAGGTCTCTACTAGAGGGACAGAAACCCCGAATCTGTCTCTGAAGTACTCAAATGATTTCTTAGGCAAAGGTTTAGTGAAGATATATGCAATTTGCTCTTTAGTGTTCACATAAACAAGTCTGACTTCGTTTGCTTCCACCTTCTCCTTCAAAAATTTATACTTGATAGATATGTGCTTTGTCATAGAATGAAATACTAGATTATTTGATATATCAATAGCAACAGAGTTATCATAGTGAATAACTACTGGTTCATTACAATTCACCCTTATATCCTTCAACATTTTCTTCATCCACAGAACTTGTGTATAGTTAGTAGCAATAACAACATACTCAGCTTCACAGTAGACAAAGATGTACATGACCGCTTCTTGCTGATCCAAGAAACAAGTTTCTTTCCAAGAAAGAAAGCTCCACTAGATGTGCTCTTCCGATTATCAACATCTTGAGCCCAATCAACATTTGTATATGCACATAGTGTAAAGTCATCATTTTTAGGATACCACAAACCAAGTTTAGTTGTTCCCTGCAAATACCTGAAATATCCTTTTCACCGTACTCTCATGATTCTCTCTAGGATCACTTTGATATCTTGATACAATAAAAATTGCATTCATTATATCCAGTCTAGTCTGAGTCAGATATAACAAACCTTGAATCATAGACTTATACCTTGTAGGATTTATCGGTGTTGATGCATCTTTCTTAGTCAACTTCTCACTTGTAACCATAGGTGTACCAACTGGTTGAGAATCTTCCATACCAAATTTATTCAGCAAATCTCTAGCATACTTAGTTTGATAGACGAAAATACCTTTATCAGTCTGAGTAATCTACAAACCTAAGCAAAATTTCATTTCCCCAATCATTGACATCTCAAAATTCATTTTTCATGTTCTCGGAGAATTTCATGCATAACTTATCCTCACCTCCAAAAATGATATCATCAACAAAGACTTCAACAATGAATATGTCATCATCAGTGATCTTATAGTATAAATTACTGTCAGCATTACCTTTAGTGAAACCAAGCTTCAAAAGATATTTGTCCAATCTTGCATACCAAGCTCTGGTGGCTTCTTTTAGTCTATATAAATATTTCCTTAACTTACAAACCATTTTTTTGTCATCTAAAAGTGAAAATCTATCAAGTTTCTCAATGTAAACTTCCTCTTCAAGATCTCCATTCAGAAATGCACACTTAACATTCATCTGATAAACCTTTTAGTTCTTATGGGTAGCATAAGCAATAAATAATCTCACAACTTCAATCTTAGCTACTAGAGAAAAAGTTTCATCATAATCAATTCCTTCCTTCTGAGAATAACCTTTACAAACCAATCTAGCTTTATTCCTCACAACTTGTCCATCTTCATTCAATTTATTCCTAAAAACCCATTTAGTTCCAATAACATTCTTATTTTTAGGTCGGGGAACTAAAGTCCATGTGTTATTCTTTTCTATCTGATCTAATTCCTCTTCCATAGCTTTCATCCAACTTTTATCTCTACATGCTTCCATTATTGATGTCGATCCAATTTGAGAAATTAAACATACCTCATCAGCTGCCAACCTTCTTGTCATCACTCCTTTGTTCTATTCTCCAATGATCTGATCTTCTGAATGATTAAACCTTACATACTGAGGAGTCTTCTGACTTTCTATTCATCTGCTCTGATCTTCAGTTACTGTTGAATTTTTTGATACTATTGGAGTAACTAGTTCAACATTTTGTTCAGGTGCAGGTGCTACCAGTTCAGTTATGATCATCTTCACTACTGGTTCTCTCTCATAAGTTTTGATTTGATTTATGTTTTTCTCATCCACCTTGACATTAGTGCTCCCCACAATTCTTTGTAATATTTTATTATAACATCTATATGCTTTTCTTTTATTAGAATAACCAAGAAATATCCCTTCATCACATCTAGGATCAAACTTTCCAATGGAATCATCTCTTTTGGTATAGTATTTACTACCAAAGATTATGAAATACTTAACTGTAGGTGTATGACCAAATCATAACTCATAAGGTGTCTTACCGCTATCTCCCTTGATATGAACTCTGTTGAATGTGTATACCGTCATGCTCACAACTTCTCTCGAGTAGATATGAGGTAGATTAGCTTCCATCGTCATAGTTCTATCCACATCCAAGATAGTTTTGTTCTTCCTTTCCACAACTCCATTCTGCTGAGGTGTTTGGGGTGTTGGGACCTATAATATTTTGAGGGTTTAGGGTTTTTGCTTTTCTGTGAAAACATTTTGAAAAAATTAAACCTTTGTAGCGCATTATTGTAATTCATACTGAACTTGAACCCTTGAAACTTTTTGGTTCAAGGTTCAAGGGTCAACTGCTTCTCTTGCATGTGTCATGGTTTTGTAATGTTTTTTAAAAAGTGAGAATGTGTTATGTTAGTTTTGAACCTTTTGCAAATTGGTTCAAGGTTCAAGGTTCAAAATGTCCCTTTCTTTTTATCCAAGGTCTTTGCTCGTTACTTTTTCCACTTAAGTGGAAGGGTCTGTGCATCATCAACAGGGGGCCCCTTTTAAGTCTAGGCCTGGGCGGGTTCTGATAAATTTTAATTTTGCCTAAGTCTTATGTCTTTTCCTATGTATATGTCAGGCTTCCTAAAGATCAAGTAGGTTCCTATTGATCTCGTGGCTGTCACTATACCACAACCCAAAAGTGCTCGATGGTTATTCGCCGCGACATGGCGAATAAGTGGTGCGACCCGTGAGAAAGGTGTGAAGTGCAGAAAGTATAAGAAGATCAGAAGTTAGGTCTTCATGCTACACTGATGACCTGATGGAAAGGCCCAGGCAGACCTTTTATCCCACATTGGTCGTGGGAAGGAGCAGTTTTGTATTTAAAGACAAATCCCCATACATATTAAGTGTCAAAGCTTACGAGATTTTGGCAAGTAGCAACTCAGAAGTGGTGGGCCCCTCGTGTGCATCTCAAAGTGCCCAAATTTTGTAGCAGAAAGGAAAAATAACCAACGAGCAGGTTGAATGCAGATCCACGACCATCACTATACCATCATGCGAAGGTGATCGACTATTAATGGCCTTGACTTGGTGATTGATGAGGTGGCAGACAAGTGCCCGACACGTGGTGACACCATGGCATAGGATATAACCGCTTAGAGGGGCTAAGGGTTGAGAAGATTAACAAAGATCAATGATGATCAAGATGGATCTAAGGGCTGTCGTTGTGTCACAACATAAAAATGCTTGCCAGATATCACCTGCGACTTGGCCACAAACCACTAGCGATGAATCATAGCCAGCAGTTGTTGCAAGCAGTTAAGGTAGACAGTTCATTCTAGTGGTTAGTGGAGGCCATACTACAGTGTCAGAGTGGAGAGCCTAGAATGAATGCGCTCGTGATAGGTGGCACCCAGTTGTGAACTCCAGAGCCAATCAAAGGGTGCCATGTGGCAGACAGGTGGCATATCATCAAGGTGTATATCGAGTAGACCATGGCTTCGATGGATCATTGAAGGGACTCACCGAAGGCATCAGTTTCATCGACATGAATGGTGTCAATGAAACTAGGGTTTTGATAAAATATGAAAATGGCTAGCCAAAGAGGAGGTTTAGCCAAAAGAGTGGTGGGTCCAGTAGTGCTAAGGTGGCAGACAGAGCCGTGCTCAGGTAGATTTCAGGAGCAAATCATAAGGTGCCATGTGGTGACACATAGCTGATGAGGTGGAAGGTCGAGTGGTAACATGAGGAAGACAGCCGATGTGTCATCAAAATGAACATCAAGTAAATCTTGGCTTCAATGGACCTCTAAAGGGACTCACCAAAGGCATCAGTTTCATTGACATAAAAAGTGTCGATGAAACTAGTGTTTTGATAAAACATGAAAGCGGCTTGCCAAAAGGGAGGTTTGGCCAAAAGACTGAGGCATAACAAACTAGAACAAGTGGTGGGTCTGATAGTGCTAAGGTGGCAAATGAGGCTGTGCTTAGGTGGATCTGGTGGCTAGTCACAGACTGACATGTAGCATGGATGGATGAAGAGGTAAAGACCGATCAGCTTTGTGTCAATCAAACAGTTGTCGCTATACCACTATGCTAAGGTGCTCGATGGTTATACCCTATGACATGGTGACTGATGACATGGTAGCTGCGGTGACGGTCTAGGTGGGTTCAGAGAAAACCTGGAAGTGACACTTGGTGGACCCGCCAGAGGAGACAGTAGCCTAGGTGAATTAACCGGTGGGCATGTCAAGAAGGATTTGATGGTCGGATGGATGATCTGATGGTGTTCGCCATGTTGTGATGGAAAAATGCTTAATGGCTAAGAGGCACAACTTGGCGACTAAGTGGTGGGACCCATAGGAAGTAAAGAATAAGCAAGTTCAAGGAAGATCTATGGTTGTCGCCATACCGCAAGATGGAGGTGCCCGAATGTTAATGGTTGCAACTTGGCGAATAGTAAGGTGGCAAGATAGGTGGAGTCCAGAGGGAATCACAAGCAAACCAGGAGTTGACATGTGGCCAAAACCTAGGTGGGAAAGTCAGGTTAAAATATAGTTTTAGACTGTGGTGAAAAGGAAAAAGCTTAAATGACTGACCTACAGAGGGATTGATGGCTGAGGGTTGAATTTTTACCCAAATATAGATTTGTCATATATCACTGGAAGGCTCTTGATTCAAGGAATCTGATTCTGCAGTCAAGTGTAGCCCACAACAAGTATTTTTGGGGCAGTGACCTCAAGATCTAAGAAGTTATTTCTCAAACTGAAGGTGATGATTTTCTACAAGTCAAGTGTGACAGCGGTTAATGCTAGTAGTTAAGGTAAGTGGTTATGATGACAAACTAGTGGTAGCGGTTAAGTTGTTAATAGCTAGAGACCAAGTGGTGGGGCCCATTTCTAAGCGGATGACTCAGGAAAGCTAAAGGGCATGTTAGTTTCCCATGACCGGATAGCTTTCGCTATACCACAATGGAAACACGTCTGAACTTTAACAGCCGTGACATGGTGACTAAAGGAAAGGTTCTTAGAAAGAAGACCTCCTGATCCATTGGCACCAAAAGTTTTAAATATTCTAGCAGCAGAGGTGTGCAAGTTACATATGATATTGCTTTAAGGTGAAAAAGAGTTGGTGAGAGGTATCTAGAGAGATCTACGGGGAGATCTGCAGAGGACATAATGGTGCGCGGCTCTGTGTTTTCTTAGGTAGAACCATCAATGCTCTAGCTCAAGACAATACACTAGCATTATGAAGCTGCCGATTGTTATAACTAATTTTGGGTAATAGGGGCCTGCCCTTTCAACCATTTTCCAAATGAATGCCCAGTAAATTAATGAAGCACGCATCCCAGAAAGAATGTTAGATTTCTCCCTCAACTAGAGTGGTACAGAATATAATTTTTGCAATAAATGACTATTAGGGTAAGATTTTTCTTCTAGGTATTCTAAAGCTTGTTGCATCCTAATTTCTATAAAAGGGTACCAAGGCTACCTAGAAAAGGGACACAAATTTTTGTAGCTAAACTCTGGCAAAATTAACACAGGCCTTTGTCTTAGCAATTTTTGAGTCAAATTTGAATTACTTGTAACCTTCTGACAGAGGAATGAAATATACATTCTAGAGAATTTAAATTCAGATTTGTATTATCTCCATGACATTGTACTGGTGCTCATCTCATTTAAGTAATCAAGGATTGGTTATCTGAATGATTTGCTAGGCATCTAATGAAGTCGTTTTGAGTCTTTTTCTTAAGGATAAAAATATAAATATACTTCAAACAAAGTCATTGATATCATTATTTCTGGTGTGGATTTGATGATGAAATCTGGTGCAGATTAGGACTCTATGTATGTCAGGCATATTCAGAGTTGATAGATCAGGAACTTGTGATTTGTGTACTAGTTTCTCTTGTCAGGTTTTCCAGTCTGTTGTAGATGGCTCTGTTGCCCAGATAAGGCATTGGTTTATCTATTGGTTTTTTGCTGCATTTTGTGATCCTTTTTAAGAAATTCAAATCAATTTTCCATTTAGGTTAGTTGTACTGGTCAGTAAGGAAAGTTTGCAGGAATTTACACTGGTTTTCTACAAACCATTTACTATTTTTGTGAGAAAATAGTCTTTAAAAGGGTTCACCTGCCCAAGCTTTTATAAGCTTAAAGTGTAGGAGGTTTCCTAATTCTGGAACCTCATATTGTTGTCTTTATTCCAAACTTTTTTTGTTCACTTCCATTGTAGCACAAAGGCAGTAATTTTCACTTTTAAAGAGAAGAAACAAAAGTTTTCAAAATGGAGAACAACAAAAATGGTGACTCTGCTGGGGAATAAGAGTGTCTTGTAATTGTATTTTTAGTAAGGTTGAGTGAAGTTCTATTCACCTTGTTGATTGCAGACAAACCCATGAGTCTGCCCAATATTGATTTGGGGAAGAGTCTTAGAAGTTTAGAAATCTGAAAGTTGTTTTCAGATTTGAAAGTATGTGTCGTAGAGATTTTGTTGCTGAGAAATTTTAAAAATTAATATTATGTGACTCTGTTGTGTGAGACCCATAAATCTGAAAGTCTTTCAGAGTGAATATCAGTGGTTAAATTTTATTCCTCTTCAGTGAGGTGGCGACTCTATAAGAACGAACCCAAGATTTGGAGGAGTTCTTCAAATTTTTAGTCAAAAGTAAAGTGAACAATAGCAACAAATATACCCAAGTATTTCCCATTCATGAGATAACTTTGGCTCCTTAGAAGGTGAATCAAGTCACCAGGAAAAAAAGTATTGGTTCTAAGGTTACATACTTCTTGTTTTGAAAAGTTTCATTCAGATGTATTGTGAGAAGTATGTCTGGTTATGAAGTTAATGACTGCATGTGTTTTGCAAAATAATTTGTAAAACAGTAAGATGCATTGTCATGGTAATGGTTTAATAGATGTTTCAAAAGTGGTGGATCTAGATGTGGTTCCTAGATCTAAAACTTCTTTGTCAAATTTGAAAGAAAGTTATAAGGAGATTGAAATGCATCTTCAAAAGATCCAAGATAGATGCATCTTGTTTTTAAGAAAGAAAGTAGGGAAGAGAAAGGTTGAATCATCATATGATTTTTATGAAAGATTTATTGCTGCATTAAATGAGCTTCCAGTTGATGTTAGACCCCATGAGTCAGTTTGGATTGAATTATTTTTAGAGCTTGATGAGCCTGACTCAGTTAGTTGGTCTTTAACTTTGAGGGAAGAAAGTGTTGCCAATATTAAAGAATGGATAGATGAGATTGAAATGACCAATTCTAAAAATGCACAAAGTTTTGAGTACAGTGATGAAGATGAATCCATGAGTGGATATATTTCTTATGATGCTGAAGGTGACTCTTATTCTTAGCATGATAGTGCAGATGTGTATTCATAGAAAGAAGAAAATTGTGAGAACATAAGTTGTTGTTCAAATAGTCTTGAGCCTATTGAGGTTTCAGATTTGAATGATATAGATCACCTTGTTGTCAATATCAATCCACAAAGTGTTTGCAACCAAGGTTATGAAACTATGTTGCAACATATAGCAACACTTTATGATCAACATGATAAAGGTCATGATGTAGATGCAAGTTGTTGTAATGATAAAACAAATGTGCATGAAGACATGAGCACTCTAGATTTAATGCATGCATCAGATTGGGACAATGTTTACAGCACAGAAGATGAAGTCAAGGAAAATGAAAATGAAGGAGAAGGTTCACTAAGTAGTGAACAAATATCAGAACTCTTAGCTACTGATCTTAAGAGGTATACATCCAAAAATGTCCCCAATCTCTCATACCCAATCAGTATATGTTTTGATACTGATGATGTTCTTGAGGGTGTGAGGTATGATACATATGATATTTATTTTCGTACATTTGATTTGAATAATGGACAAGATGAAAATGCATATAAGGTTGATAAATGTGATAATGTGGATTCATATGTTGATATGAAATCAGAATTTGATATGCATTGTGTGGATCTTGGTGTTAAAGAGAAAGACAAATCTGAAGTTGTTTTCCCAGACTTGCAATTGGTAAATGAACCATTGACAGATGATCATGCATTTTCATGTTTGTAAAAGGCTGATATTAGGTGTAATCAGCATGCTAAATTGCAGTCATTTTATGAAGAAATGTTCCTCTCTAGTTTGGAAGCATGTATTATGGATGAGTGCTTTTCATTTGTGCAAACTAGCAATCAGCATGTGCTTGATGTTCCCAGTGATCAAATGGAGCAGGGTTACTTTTCTTTTCAGCTAGGAAATAATTGTAAACAATATGATAGTTATATGTCATTTGATGATCAGTATTCAGAGGCGAGTTTTGTTTTTCAAAGATTGAATGATTACTAGCATGTTGATTATCTTTTATGTGATGATCTGATGAGAAGTTGCAGAGTTTGTGATTAGGCAAATGTAAATGAAACTTCCACCTTACCCTTGATTCATGGAAATGAGAATCATGTGTTTGACATAGGTAAGCATTGATTCCAATTTTGATGGCCCAGGGCCATATGTAAATAAATTCTATTGTAGGTTGTATATATTTTCTTTTAGTTGTATAATTTTCAATAAGGATCCCCTGTTTTGAATTGAAGAGAAGTCATTCATTCCTGAGTGGTCTGCGTTCCAGAGTTTTGCTAAATTCTTGTGTTGATCTTGTGTCCAACCATCCCCAGTCAGAGCCACTGTTGGGACCTATAAAATTATGAGGGTTTAGGGTTTTTGCTTTTCCATGAAAACATTATGAAAAAATTAAACCTTTGTAGCGCATTATTGTAATTCATATTGAACTTGAACTCTTGAACCTTTTTGGTTCAAGGTTCAAGGTTCAACTGCTTCTCTTGCGTGTGTTGTGGCTTTGTAATGTTTTTTAATAAGCAAGTGAGAATGCATTATGTCAGTTTTGAACCATTTGCAAATCGGTTCAAGATTCAAGATTCAAAATGTCCCTTTCTTTTTATCCAAGGTCTTTTCTTGTTACTTTTTCCAGTTAAGCAGAAGGGTCTGTGCATCGTCAAGAGGGGTCCCCTTTTAAGTCTAGGCTCAGGCGGTTTTTGATAAATTTTAATTTTGCCTAAGTCTTATGTCCTTTCCTATGTATCTATCGGGCTTCCTAAAGATTGAGCAAGTTCCTGTTGATCTCGCAGCTATCGCTATACCGCAACCCAAAAGTGCTTGATGGTTATTCACTGCAACATGGCGAATAAGTGGTGGGACCCGTGAGAAAGGTGTGAAGCGTAGAAAGTCCAAGACGATCGGAAGTTAGGTTTTCATGCTACACCGATGACCCGATGGAAAGACCCAGGCAGACCTTTTATCCCACATTGGCTATGGGGAGGAGCATTTTTGTATTTAAAGGCAAAGCCCCATACATATCAAGTGTCAAAGATTACGGGCTTTTGGCAAGTAGCAACTCACAAGTGGTGGCCCCCCCGTGCACATCTCAAAGTGCCCAAATTTTGCAGCAGAAAGGCAAAATAACCAGCAAGTAGTTTGAATGCAGATCCACGACCATCGCTATAACACCATGCGAAGGTGATCGACTGTTAATGGCCTCGACTTGACAACTGATGAGGTGGAATACAAGTGGTGGACACGTGGTGACACCGTGGCATAGGATATAGCTGCTCAGAGGGGCTAAGGGTCAAGAAGATCAACAAAGATCAATGGTGATCAAGATGGATCCAAGGGTTGTCGCTATGTCATGAAGTACAAATGCTCACCAGATATCGCCTGCGACTTGGCAACAAACCACTAGTGGTGAACCATAGTCGGAAATTGATGCAATTAGTTAAGGTAGGTGGTTCATTCCAGTGGTTAGTGGAAGTCGTGCTAAGGTGTCAAAGAGGAGAGCCCAGAATGAATACCCTCGCAACAGGTGGTGCCCAGTTGTGAACTCTAGAGCCAATCAAAGGTTGTCACGTGGCAGACAGGTGGCATATCATCAAGGTGTCTATCGAGTAGACTATGGATTCGATGGATCATTGAAGTGACTCACCAAAGGCATCAATTTCATCAACATGAATGGTGTCGATGAAACTAGGGTTTCAATAAAATATGAAAATGGCTAGTCGAAGAGGAGGTTTAGCCAAAAGAGTGATGGGTCTAGTAGTGCTGAGGTGGCGAATGGGGCGGTGCTTAGGTGGATCTTGGGAGAAAATCATAAGGTGCCAGGTGGTGACACGTAGCTGATGAGGTGGAAGGTCTAGTGGTAACACGAGGAAGACAGGTGGCGTGTCATCAAAATAAACATTGAGCAGATCTTGGCTTCGATGGACCTCTAAAAAGACTCACTAAAGGCATCTGTTTCTTCGACATAAAAAGTGTTGATGAAACTAGGGTTTTGATAAAACATGAAAGCAGCTTGCCGAAGGGGAGTTTTGGCTAAAAGACTGAGGCCTAACAAACTAGAACAAGTGGTGTGTCTGGTGGTGCTGAGGTGGAGAATGAGGTTGTGCTCAGGTGGATCCGGTGGATAGTCACAGACTGAAACATAGTATGGATGGATGAAGAGGTAAAGACCAAGCAGCTTTGTTCCAATCTAACGGTTGTCGCTATACCGCTATGTGAAGGTGCCCGATGGTCATACCCTATGATATGGTGACTAATGATGTGGCAATTGTAGTGGCGGTCTAGGTGGGTCCGAAGCAAACCAGGAAGTGACACCTGGCGGGCCCACTAGAGGAGATACTAGCCCAGGTGAATTAACCAGTGGGAATGTCAAGAAGGATTTGATGGTCAGATGGATGATCTGATGGTGGTCGCCATGTTGAGATGGAAAGAGGCTCGATGGCTAAGAGGCGCGACTTGGCGACTAAGTGGTGGAACCTGTAGGAAGAACAATTCAGAGGACATAAAGAATAAGAAATTTCAAGGAAGATCTATGGTTGTCGCCATACCGCAAGATGGAGGTGCCCTAATGTTAATGAGCGTGACTTGGCGATTGGTGAGGTGGTAAGATAGGTGGAGTCCAGAGTCACGCATGAACCAAGAGGTGACATGTGGCCAAAACCTAGGTAGGAAAGTCAGGTTAAAATATAGTTTCAGACTTTGGTGAAAAGGCAAAAGCTTAAATGACCGACCTATAGAGGGATTGATGGCTGAGGGTTGAATTTTTGCCCAAATATAGATTTGTCATATATCATTGGAAGGCTCTCGATCTAAGGAATCTGATTCTACAGTCAAGTGTAGCCCACAGAAAGTATTTTTCGAGCAGTGACCTTGGGATCTCAGAAGTTATTTATCAAACAGAAGGTGATGATTTTCTGCAGGTCAAGTGTGATAGTGGTTAATGCTAGTAGTTAAGGTAAGCGGTTACGATGACAAACTAGTAGTAGCGGTTAAGTTTTTAACAGCTAGAGACCAAGTGGTGGGGCCCATTTCTAAGAGTATTACTCAGGAAAGGTAAAGGGTGTGTTAGTTTCCCATGATCGGATGATTGTCATTATACCGCAATGGAAACACGTCTGAACTTTAATGGTCGTGACATGGTGACTAAAGGAAAGGTTCTTAGAAAGAAGACCTCCTAATCCGTTAGTGCCAAAAGTTTTAAATATTCTAGTGGCAGAGGTGTGCAAGTTACATCTGATATTTCTTCAAGGTGAAAAAGGGTTGGTGAGAGGTATCTAGGGAGATATGTGGGGAGATCTATAGAGGACATAATGGTGTGTGGCTCTGTGTTTTCTTAGGTAGAACCATTAATGCTCTGGCTCGAGATAATACACCAGTATTATGAAGTTGCCGATTGTTATAACTAATTTTGGGTAATAGGGGCCTTCCCTTTCGGCTATTTTCCAAATGAATGCCTAGTGAATTAATGAAGCACGCATCCCAGAAAGAATGTTAGATTTCTCCCTCAACTATAGTGGCACAAAAATATAATTTTTGCAATAAATGACTATTAGGGTAAGATTTTTCTTCTAGGTAGTCTAAAGCTTGTTGCATCCTGATTTCTATAAAAGGATACCAAGGCTACCTAGAAAAGGGACACAAATTTTTGTAGCTAAACTCCAGAAAAATTAATATGGGCGTTTGTCTTAGCATTTTTTGAGTCAAATAATAAGTACTTGTAACCTTATGATAGAGGAATGAAATATACATTCCAGAGAATTTAAATTTAGATTTGTATTGTCTCTATGTCATTGTACTGGTGTTCATCCCATTTAAGTAATCAAGGATTTCTTATCTGAATGATTTGCTACGCATCTAATGAAGTCATTTTGAGTCTTTTTCTAAGGAGAAAAATATAAATATACTTCAAACAAAGTCATTGATATCATTATTTCTGGTGTGGATTTGATGATGAAATCTGGTGTAGATTAGGACTCTATGTATGTCAGGAATATTCAGAGTTGATAGATCAGGAACTTGTGATTTGTGTACTAGTTTCTCCTTTCAGGTTGCAGTCTGTTGTAGATGACTCTATTGCCCAGATAAGGCATTGGTTTATCTATTGATTTTTTGTTTCATTTTGTGATCCTTTTTAAGAAAGTCGAATCAATTTTCCATTTAGGTTAGTTGTACTAGTCAGTAAGGAAAGTTCGTAGGAATTTACACTAGTTTTCTACAAACCATTTACTATTTTTGTGAGAAAATAGTCTTTAAAAGGGTTCACCTGCCCAAGCTTTTATAAGCTTAAAGTGTAGGAGGTTTCTAATTCTGGAACCTCATATTATTGTCTTTGTTTCCAGCTTTTGTTGTTCTCTTCCATTGCAGCACAAAGGCAGTAATTTTCAGTTTTAAAGAGAAGAAACACAAGTTTTCAAAATGGAGAACAACATGGGTTGCAGATAACTATCTCCTTATCCCATTCTTTTTACAATAACTATTAAATTATCCGGCTGTGAATACTCCACCCTGATCATTCCTTAAGAATTTAATCTTCAATCATGCCTCTATCTCAACTTTAGCTTTAAAGATTTTAAACTTTTCAAATGCTTCAGATTTCTCCCTTAGAAAAGTAACCCACATCATTCTAGAATAGTCATCAATGATTAGCATAAAATATCTATCACCCTAAAAAAATTTGATTCTAGCAGGACCACACAAATCAGTATGAATAAGTTCAAGAACATCATTAGATTTGTCTTGTATACTCCTAAAAGAAATTCTAACTTTATTTCCCATTTGACATTCCTTGCATACCGGATTATAGGGCTTGACAATCTTAGGTATATCTCTAACTGCCTTAGTATAGCTGATCTTTACAATGCAATCAAAATTTACATGACACAACCTCTTATGCCATAACCAACTCTCATCAATTTGTGCAATCAAACATGCCTTCTCACCAGAATTCAAATGAAAGATGTTACCTTTAGTCTAAGTATTGGTTGCAATCTCCAATCCAAATCTGTTGATAATCTTGCATTTTCCATCCTTGAACTATAACTGAAATCCCTTATCCACCAACTGTCCTACACTAAAAATATTATTCCTTAAACCTTCAACATAATAAACATTATCAGTATCATGCTTACCATACAGTGATATAATTCCTCTTCCCTTGATCATGCATGCTTTGTCATCTCCAAATATAACCGGACCACCATCAAATTCTTGCAAAGATAGAAACTTCCTTTTACCTCCAGTCATATGATGTGAACATCCACTATCTATCACCCATTCATCCTTGTCTTCAATTTTAGCAGCAAGGGCCTTTTCTTTAGGCACTAGATCATCTTCCTTGATAGCCAAAATACTCATTCCTTTCCATTGCTATATCCACTAGCTGAATCTTATGTCGATTCATCATCAGAATCAGTCACACCTTCCTCATCAGCATAGTAGGATGATTTGTCTTTGTTTCTCCTGTACTTATGCTTGTTCAGATAATCATGGTTAGGTATAAAAGATCTTCTAACTCTTTCCTCAAATCTTGAATTACTTTCAAGATATCTAGATGTAAAATGACATATCTTATTACATGCAAATAATTTAAAAGGTAATTTTCCTTCATACTCACTTCCTGCAGGACCTTTAGGTACTTTTCTTGTGAATAGGGCTCCAAGATTCTCAAAATATTCATCTTATTTCTTCATTTCCTCCAGTTCCTTATCATATAAGGCTTTTCAATCACTCTTCCTAGTAGATGATGTAGATGCATGAAAAGCAAGTTCAAATTTTGCAACTCCAAAAGGACCAAATTCCTCAAGCTCAAAAGAAAATAACTTCCGAACCAAGGTATCCCTATTAACAAGGGTGTTTGTCATAGTTCTCAACTCATTAATTGCAGTAGCCTTCATCTTATAAGTCAGTAGAAAATCTCTCAATACTTTAGAAACTATTTCATCTTCACTCAAAGATCCACCACAACACTGAATTCCCATGACAATCTCATCAACTCTCTCCATAAAAGGAGTAATCCTTTCATCTTCTTCCATCTTTAGGTTCTCATATCTCACTCGGTAACCATCAAGTTTAGAAATTTTAATAGTAGGGTCACCTTCATTCAGAGTCTCCAATTTATTCCATATAGCCTGCATAGTTGATTTGTCAGATATTCCCATAATTTGCTAATCAAAAAGTGCACACAAAAGGGCTTCTCTAGCTCTACAATCATTTTCAATGTCCTTATCCAAGCTTGCTGGAGGAGGATTGCCAGATGCTAGTTTATAAGGTGTATAGCCATTCTCAATGATCTCCCAAATCTCCTTGCCAAGACATCTCAGATGAGTCTCCATCTGAATCTTCCACACTCTGTAATTTGTTACATCAAGCCTAGGAATTTCTCTCTAGAAAACAATAGCAGATGAACTTGATGAACTTGCACTATTAGACGCCATAGGATCTTCCTCAAGCGGTTAAAGTTTTTTAGAGAGGACTAGTATCTGATACCAATTGTTAGACAAATCAGATAACTGAAGGACAACTGAGAGGGGGGCATGAATTAGTTGTCAACAAATTATAGAACTTTAAGCATTAAAACCTTATTACCGGAATACATAAACCAAATACTGGAACAACAAATATAACAATTAAGAACAAATATAAACCATAGAACATTTACCAACCATCCACAAAAGATAACACCAAGATTTGTACGTGGAAAATTGGGTAAATATATTGATTTAATTGTAATATTCTTAGTGAGTCAACCTACACATTTGGTCTTAAGTTTTGGTATATATGTAAGATCTCATTTGTGATATTATGAAGTGGTAGAGGAATGTAATAAGGTATATGTGAATATAAGCAGAGCTACTCATGCAAACATCATTTGAAGATTCAAGGAAGGTTTGAAGAAGACAATCAGAGCTTAACCAATACTGAATCCATCATATGAAGATGTTATTTTAAGCAATACATTATCATTGGATTTAACCATCCAATTGTAATCAGTGTGACTCTCATTTTGTGATTGAGTAGTGAGCTCTGGGCAGTTGGCCTTTCTGCATGTGCAGACCCCATTTGTACACACATACTACCTACAATAGTATCATTTGATTGTGGGTAAGGTTTCCCACTGTGGTTTTTCCCCTTACAGGGTTTCCACATACAAATATTTGTGTTATGTGTTGTGGATGTTATTTTCCTTTCTGTTTCATGCATTAAGTTTCACCGGTATTTTTATTAACTGTTAAACTGTTAACCAGCATTAAGTTTGGTTTACTGATATTATGCATCAAGTTTGATTAAGTTATATTTGGATTGAAATTAATAGACAATTGATTCACTCCCCCTCACCCCCCTCCCCCCCCCCCCGTCTCAGTTGCCTCTAGGTCCTAACAGCCTACCCATAGTTAGATAATACTTCTATAGTAAGTATGTGATTACAATAAGAGGATCCTGCACATGCAGGAAGGCCAATAGCCTAGAGCATACTACTTATTATAAAAGGAGCCTCACTGACTACAAAATAAATTCAAACTACAATCCGAAAGAAGAATGAACTACAAGAATAACATCTCCTATGCCTGAGTACAGTTCTGGTTAAGCTCAGTACCAGAGGTCTTAAACCTCTTTCACCAACACAATTTGATCACCTATGATTGACCAAAAACCTTTGCATATTATTGTAACTTTATTGGCACATAGATAATCCCATAACCTATGACCACATTAATCCCATGAAATCCCCATGATCTACAAAGAGATCTTACATCATATTTATACCAACCCGGGACCTAAACAATTAGGTCGGCCACCTAAAAGATAATACAATAAATTCATAACTTAAACCCACAATCTAATGGTCAACCAAGTTGGCTTGAGACCAAAACAACATAATCCAATCAACAAACCCAACTGGTAATGCATCAGGATCATCCACCAACATGTTACATAAATCGATCCATAACCTAGCTGAATAAGATAGCATCAGGTCCGAACCCAAATCCAATACCACCCATCAACAAGAATAGGAACAAGATAACCAACAATGTCCTGAAATTTATCTAAAATCCAGGCCAACACCACTTAACACGTGCATCAAAAGGTCTTCAACAAAGATCTATTGGCAGAACCCTTACCAGTGACCAAAAGGCTTACTAGAACAAATAATAGCTCCCGAGTCATCAAATCCCAAACCAACTGATTGTGATATCCATCTGAATAACATGAATGACAAATCTAAACCAAATCCACAAACCATAGTGTACCGAAGCATGTCAGATCAATATGATAAACCAACCACTCTACCGAAACCTAGCGAAAGCTGGTAAATAACCAAAACATCCAATGTTTCCATCAATGACAAAACATCAATGCAACACATAATCAATTCCTCCTATTGCCAACAATACCCACATGTTGCTGGAGCAAAGTCACTATTTGGGATAAAACTAAGAGCTATCCTAATTTATTCATATTGGTGAACTGGGGAGGGCTGATTTGGATTTGCATAGAATGGGGGTGAATAGAAATTACACCCATGGTAGGAGCTCATATTGAAGCATTAAAAAATGATCCTATTACATAAAACACTTAAGGGCAACAAGATCTACCTAATCAGAGGTTGATGACAAGCCAAGACTTGCAGAGTCACCAAGTGTTTGAAGGAATGAAGCCTCCAAAGGTTGGAATACTAAAGTACACACCAAATCTTCAGTTGTTTTGAGTGCTAAAATTTTTAACCAATAGGATTTGTTATAGATTCCCCAACTATGTAGGATTCTACCTCCAAAGGTAACGTTTGTTGATAGACACACCAACTATTAGTAAATGATAAGAAATCTTGAACCAAAGCTAGTTCAACCAGTCCCACTCGATGTGCCAAAATCTATGGTATGATAGGTGGTTTGAAATGAAACTATTAGGTGTATCAATATTTCTTGAATTCTTACAAACTATCATACCAGGCGTGCCAAAAACTATTGTGACAAAAGTTGTACCCTATGATAATCAACCTTGATCATCAACCTTGTGAAACATGGAAACAACCTCCCAAGTGTGGGGCTTGCAATAGTGAGGTTGAGTCTCTGGAAAAGGCTGACTTCCTATTCAATCTGATGCAAGCATTAAACCAATCCAACACTAATTAAATATATTCTACTGGCTTGATAGGGAAAAGAGAGAAAGAGGGAATGCATAAAAGAAGGGAAATAAGGTTTGCACCCAAACTGAAATGGTGATCTTCCCTGCCTATGTTTGCACAAAACATTAACAAAACTACCCAAGGATATGCATAAATTTCTATCCTAATTGACCACCTAAGTCTAAGTGAATTTTAGAATTCTTATGAGGTGAAAGGAGGAACAAGATAGTTCACAAATAACACCTGAAGATGGATTAACACAATCACCTACAAATCAAGAAAACAAGAAAGAACGCATTCAAACAATGAGGTAAGAGAGATACACATTATAAGAAATAAAATTAGGCAAGACAAGTAAATTTCATTAATGTGAAGGCAAAACAATGTTTACAAATACAAAAGACATAAGAATTTCACCGAGAAAAGAAAGAAGATCTTGTACAAATGTTACAAATCTTCCTTTATAGTTCAAGCATAACTTAGATGGTTAGAGTTAAGAAACCCTAACCTTGGCTTAGGTTAGGTTAAAAAATACTAGAGGGAAGGAAGATAAGATCAAGGATGATCTGATCTGATTACACAAGCACAACTCTACAAGTGGTCATCATCTCTAAAAGAGGCAAATAGGGTTGTAGGAAAAGACATCTCTGCAATAGATGCATCATGGTGACACAATAGAGGCAAGAAAGTCTCCAAAATGTATTAAATGGGCATGGAGGACATCCAAAACGGGCCTGCATAAGTCCAATCTAGAGTAATGGTAATAATCCCTAGTGGTTGGAAGCGAAACAGATCAGAGATCAGGCACCAACTGAAACCAAAAATGTCTCGACTATCAGGTCAACAACCACCCCTAATAGAGAGCATTCAAATCTCAACAGCCCCTGCAAGTTCAAATTTTCATCATCAATCAAGAGATCTCATGTGCAGATGGACGCACGAGATCTCACCACATACGTGCCCAAAAAAGGCCTAACTGGAAGATTAAGTTGTGACCATTGATCAGCCTTTTAAGTGAAAATCCATGGCCACACACATGCCACATTGTGAACTGAGATCACTTGTATATCATTGGTACATTTTTACCCTACACGGCCATCTAACTACCTCTATTTATCTTACAGGATAAGGGGGATGGCAACCCTTGGCGTTGTAATTTTCTTATCTTGCAGCATCCTTCTTTCACCTTTGTTGGCCTTGCGAGATAACAAATTGCCTCTTGTTCCCTCCGGTAGCATCATTTATCATGATATTGTGTGAAATTAGAACAGCTGAACAAAAGCTTGTTCCAAAGGCCCCTTGATCTATCACTACAAAACAATGATGTCATTTTTGTAACTGGGACCCATGGGTGACATGAAATGGAGGTCCCACCTCAGTTGGAGTATTTCAAGACATGGCCTTTTGGCTAGACACCCTTTTCACTCCTATTTCCTTTGAAACCCTTACTGAAAATAACCCTCCTCTCTATCTTGTAGGCCTAAACCCACCATCGCATATCATGTTGTCGCACGAAAAATGGAAGATCGGAACAAGGAACCAAAATGGAAGTGTTCTTTTTTGATGTGACAAAGTGATAAGAGAACCCCGCCAACTGGTAGTAGGTGAAAGGGGTTGGTCCCATCATGGACCTAGGACCCTTCAGCCAATAGAAACTTAAGTGATTTTACCACTACGATCGATCAACCTAAAAATAAAACTTTGGAGTCTGAATAGATGAAAAGATCCCAACTGCTTGCCACCAAAAAAAATGTGCATATCACAAAATCTATGTAGAAACTCTAGATTTCTCAGATTGGTTATCTTCAGGATAAGTTGACAGAAAAAAGGTCAACAGTGAATGTGTATGGTGAAAATGGATAACAATGATAACAATATTGAAAGACTAAATGGATTCAACCACAAAACCCTAGCCTAACAATCAACAAAGATCCACCATAACATATAAAGATTACCTAAAACAATGCAAAATAAAACAAAATCACAAAGATTATACCATCACATGTCCAATACGGTTTTGATCTCCATTCTTCCTATCTCCATTGATCTTGCTTGATATATTTGCTCTTAGATTTTTGTATGCACAAGAGCTCAACAAAGAATAAATGTGGTTGCAAGTAGGATCGTAGTATGAAAAATCATTAGCATGAGTGATTAGGGTCATTAGGGTCTGACAATGAAGAAAGCATCTTCTTAAATAGAAGACACAATATGAAATGGAGGGTTAAGATTGAGAGGTGTAAAAAGGAGGTCGGCTAGGATTAGAGGGTAGGTAGAAGAAATAGTAAAATAATGAAAGAGGTAGGTAGTGTATGAATTAAGAGATGAATGACATGTGTCATGTGTAGAAAAAGATAATGAATTAATTAAATAAATAAGGATTTATTTAATTAATAGTAGAAGTGGGATCAATTAAATAAATAAGATATTTATTTAATTTAGGTAAATGATAATTTAAATAAATAAATGTATTTATTTAAATGAGAAATAAGGCTAGAAGAGGATAAATGAATTAATTAAATAAATAAATAAAGATTTATTTAATTAATAGAAGAATTAGGCTTAGATAATTAAATAAATAAAATATTTATTTAATTAGACATGACAATTTTAGGTGTCTACATTTTGCCCCTCTTTGAGACAATGTGGCTTGTCGCGTTGTATCAAAGAAGATAAGATGAACTGATACAGAGTTGCCCCAGCATGGGAATGATATGCCCCCTCGAGAGATTGGATGAAAAAGTATGAAAAGATTGCAGACAATCTCTCGATAAGAAAGAAAGGCTAGAATGGCTAGATCGGATAAAGTGACAGAGTCACGGGATGAAGAAGACTGACTCGGGAAAATGAATGCGAGGGCTAGGGTAGGCTATAAGATAGACCACGAGAAAAAGACATCCTCATTGTCATCTACACCCTTACGAGATCACAGTGCAGAGCGAGAAAAGAGCAGGAGCAGTCAGCAGCGATCGCTTTGGTTCACAGATTCGACCGCGTTCGCCGATTTCAGAGGCCAGCAGAGCCAGGAGAGCCAGTAAGTACCACCAAACCTCCTCGTACTTTGATGCATTTCAATTTTGTCATTAATGCATGGTAGTGTAGCAATAAATGCACTTAGGAATAGGGCACAAAAAAGTGCAAAAACGTGCAACCGCATCTGTGTCGGTGCCAGGCGCGTCTGTGTTCGGCAGGCGCGTCTGTGTCGGCGCGTCTGCGTCTGGGTCTGGAACCGCGTTTGTGCTTGATGCAGGCGCGTTTATGTCCTGTAGGGGCATTTATGTTCCAAAGTCGCGTCTGTGACAAATGTAGGCACGTTTATGCCAAACAGGCGCGTCTATGTTGTTCAGGCGCGCCTATGCAGTCTTCAGGCACGTTTATGAGTTTAAAGCGCGTATATGTCAAAAAATGCACGGTTTTAGTCTTCTAGGTCAAATCGGCAGTTCTGTGATGAACATACGCTGTCGATTGGATAAGCTGCTAAGAGGATACACTCAAGCAGGTCCTCTAGGAAGACTAGGATAGATCAAGGCACTTTGTGATGAACAGGGAGCACCAAGATAGAGTACTTTATGATAAACAGGGAGTACCCAAAGGATGAGCAGCACTTTGTGATGAACAGGGAGTGCTAAATGTGAGTAACACTTTGTGATGAACAGGGAATGTCACACACGTAGTACTTTGTGATGAACAGGGAGCACTACTAGGATAGATAGCAACACTTTGTGATGAACAGTGAGTGTCACTAGAATAGATAACCATATGCATTTAGATAGCGAGTAGCATTTTGTGATGAACAGGGAATGCCACGATAACTGACATGATTGATTGTTTGACTGCAGGAGTATCTGCCTATGCTAGAGTCATGGGAGAGATTCCCGTCCACACAGAGGTTGCAACCAGAGTTGTCATTTCAGGATAGAGCTGCCATTGAGGAGATGGGATTGAGACACATATTATATGTGCCTGAGTTTCAGGCAAACATGGGTTTGTTGACTACGCTGGCGGAGAGATGGCACTCTGAGACATGCACATTTCATTTGCCGATGGGGGAGATGACAATGACCCTCGAGGATGTCTACCGGATATTGCATATACTGATTGATGGAGAGTTGATCCCATACGATCATGACGGAGACAGGGAGGCTTTGAGATGGGTGTTCCAGGATCTCGGGCTAGAGATGAGAGCAGGGCACGTGGCATGGGATACCATGACTGCGACAGGGTTAGCCTTGCCAGCTGTGATCAGAGGAGCCATCAGTGGGTTCCTGTGTCCGGACAGGGTGACACAGGGGTTGGCAGTGGGCTGGGGAGGAGCACTAGAGATATTGGTGACTGAGCACACCAGGTATGCATGGGGTCCATGTGTCTTGGCACATCTGTATTATGAGCTGCACTAGTTCGTCTACCATGGATCAGTGGGACTGGGTTGTGGAGTGACACTGCTATAGGTGTGGGCATACGAGCATCTGCCTATCACACGGCCGATACACTTCAGGGGCAAAGGTCAGGGGCAGAGCTTTGTTCATCTTTATGACATGATTACTTCACAGCCTCGGATTGGCAGGTTAGAGCACTGGAGGCGTGTGATAGATGACATTGATGTAGTCATCTGGAGGCCATACCTGGGGTGCGAGGAGTGGGAGGATGATGTAGTGGAGCTACCTTATACCTTTAGGAGCAGATATTTGATTGGGCGGACACCCTATATATTGGAGAGATAGTTGGTGGATAGGGTTGGCAAACAGTTTGGCTCGGGTATGTATGCCCGCACAGTGAGGGATCAGGCGCAGTTCGGGCCATTATTATCATATGATCAGCCAGTTACATAGCTGGCAGAGATGATACCCCTTCCCTGGGACATGTGGCCTGAGATTGAGGATGCAGATATGGATGCAGAGTATACAGCTTACTGGGCAGAGCATCCATTCCCTCGACTGACAAATCCAGGGGAGCTACTGGATGGAGATGGAGGAGGAGATGATGATGATGATGGTGGGGGTGATGGGGGTAGAGGCCGACGATGGTGGAGGGGAGTAGTTGGGGAGAGGAGGGTGGCACCTCAGAGAGAGGGTGGATAGGAGGGACAGGCCCAGGTGGTGAGGAGTCGCGGTGGAGTGCCCCTGCAGGTACCAGCAGCACAGGGTCCTAGAGCACAGGGACAGAGACAGGGACAGATGCAGGGACAGGTGCCAGTACAGGCACCGGGACAGAGACAGGTACAGGGACCTAGGCATGTACCGAGACAGGTACCTGTTCAGGCACCAGTACAGGTACAGGGAGGGGTACAGGGGCAGGCACCCGCAGAGGGAGAGCCACGGGCAGAGGCAGAGGCAGAGGGGGTTGACCCAGTGGAGGCTGAGCTGCTGGATCTGAGGGAGATCTGCCAGGGCCAGGCAGACGAGATTCAAGATCTGGAGAGGGAGAGGGATCGACTCAGGACCCGGGTCAGGGATACTGAGCGGGAGAGGGATCAGGCGATTTAGCACTACACTGAGGCTGAGACAGTGCTGAGGGCAGGGAGGCAGGTGGCGGAGGACACAGGAGCAGGCTACGCATATGTGCTGCGAGCCGGAAAGGAGATCGCCTACTGGAGGGACCTGTATTATGGTGTCGTGCCAGCAGATCAGCGGGTGAGGAGCTTCCATAGACCATCGCGGATAGCGATGGCTACGGGAGGGAGCCGGAGGAGATAGGCATCTAGTGGTGGGGTCATGGGTCCTCCACCACCACCAGATAGGCAGGGTGATCCTAGAGCGGGTCCTTCTAGAGCTCAGACTCCATCGAGGCCAGGCGGCTCCGAGGGAGGGAGTTCATCATAGCCATAGAGGGCTCCCTTGTATCAGTATATGTACCCTTTTTGTATTGTAGACACCTGCGGGTGATTTTGTAGCCATATGATTTTTGACATCATTGTATCATGACACATTTTGATTATATATGAGAGATGATTCATTTTTGCAGCAGCTCTATGCATGTGTACCTATGTGATGAGATGTTCTTATGTGATGCTTATGATATGGATGCAAATATGTATATGATGCAATATTTTTGTTCTTTTATGATTCTATGTGTATGCATGATGTAAATGTGAATGTATGTAATGCAGATGAATATGATAATGCAAATGTAAATTGTGCTAATAGGTGTTGTGTGCAGGATGTGATGCAATTGTGATATCTATATGTATGTATGAGATGCTTATATGTGGTAATGCAGGTGCAGCTACATGAAATGCAAATGTTTTTGGTGTGTCATTATACTCAGTCATGTGATAGCAGGCTACGCAGACTTGAGAAGGACGTTGGAAGTCAATCAAGAAAGGGGGGATGAAAGACAGAAGATATGAAAGTGAAAGAGCTTCTTGTGCATTATCATCATTGAGCTTTATTATGGCAAGTAGGTTATGACAATCGAGGCATTTGTTTGACCCAGAAAGTCATTGTACCCGTTTGCATGGAGATAAGACAGTCACAAACAAGGAATGCCCCAGTTCATACTAGACTCATAGTGTCCTCATATCCTTGGACAAGTCATAGCATTACTAAGAGACAATCCACAGACAGCAAAAGAAAATGGGTGATGACACCCCATCCTCGCCTTTCTAGTCAAAGACATCCTAGAGATAGAATCTCTAGTCAAAGACATCCTGGAAAAGCTAAAAGACATGTCACCAAAAAAGATGAAATCAAAAGAAAACCAAGACTCGACACCAACATCCACTGTAGTCCTCAAGTTTAGTGTCCCTTGTCACTTGTATAAGTCATGTTTGATTGTGGTCACAATGTTCACTTTCACAAAAGGGATAGATTAACACTGAACCATAATGTTGTCTGAGTCTGTTGAAAGATTTGATTTGTTGAAGCCCATTACTGTTGCTGTGTCTCATCTGAAACTGACTGAATCCATGAAACTGATACTTTATTGCGAAGAAGATGAAGCTTTATTGCGGATCTGCGATGCAAATGTTGCTTTATTGTGGATTGTGCGTGAATAGACTGAACGAAGCTGGAAGAAACTGTACTCCTCGAAACATGTGATGTCCTTAGTTCCACACCCATCACTAGACATAGGATTTGCCTTATCCACAGATAGGATCTAATTTATTATGGATGGAAAGGGAGGTTTATTGTGGATGGCTAACCAATCTTAGGTAGATCAATAACAAGCCATGATGGGAATGGGTAAGTGTATTATGAACGAATAGGTTGTGAGTGTGTGTAAAGTGAAAGGATGAAAGTGAATCGTGAAGGAGGGAGGAGCAAAGTCTTTATGCATGGCGCTGGTGACCCAGTTTTCACCATGGTACTTGCCCAGGGCACCACCAAAGTGGTTTTTACCATTGGATGAAATTATTTCTCTTTACTTTTTTCAATTTTTCAATTTTTTTGTGTCACAAGGCGCCTGTTTGCCAGGTTTTCACCAAGTAACAATTTTTTTGTTTTATAATTTTTTTTTGTATTTTTGAATTAGGATATTCCGATGAGCTATGTGTAGAACCTGCGAAGGTGCATGCTGTTGATAGGATCCTCCAAAGGTTCACCTTCTGTAGTAGAGAGCTGATATGCCCCAGATCCATATACGGCTGTGACGATGTAAGGACCAAGCTAGTTTGGTTCAAACTTGCCCTTCTTCTCTCTGTCTTGCTGATTCTTGGGGTTTTCTTTGAGAACCAAGTCACCTACCTCAAATGTGCGAGGCTTGACCTTGTGATTGTAGCTGCGACTCATTCGCTGTTGGTAAGCCTTAAGATGATTAAAAGCAGTTTGTCTTCGTTCATCCAGCAGTTCTAGTTCTTGTAAGCGGGAGACCCTGTAATCTTCATCAGTGATGATGTTTTGCAAAGAGACCCGTAAAGAGGGTAACTTGACCTCAATAGGCAAGATGGCTTCAGCATCGTAGACAAGTGAGTAGGGTGTAGCTCCTGTAGGTGTGTGGACACTTGTGCGGTAGGCCCAAAGTGTAGGATTAAGTTGGATATGCCAGTTACGGCCAGCGTCGTCAACTGTCTTCTTGAGGATTTTAAGGATTGTTTTATTAGATGCCTCAGCTTGGCCATTACCTTGGGGGTAATATGGTGTGGAGAAAAGATGGGAGATATGGAAGCGCTCACAGAGTTCACGAACATCCTGATTTTTGAAGGGACGCCCATTATCAGTGATAATAGAATTGGGAATACCATATCGGCAAATGATGTAGTTAAGGATGAAAGTAGCAATTTGTTTTCCAGTGACTTGTGTGAGAGGCACGGCTTCAATCCATTTTGTAAAATACTCTGTGGCAGTGATAATGAATTTATGACCATTAGAAGAAGGAGGATGAATCTTACCTATGAGATCGAGTCCCCACTGACAAAAGGGCCAAGGAGACGCAAGTGGTTGTAGTTCTTGTGCTGGTGCATGTATGAGGTCTCCATGAATTTGACATTGCTTACATTTCTTGACAAACTGATATGAGTCTTTTTCCATATTGGGCCAATAATATCCAGTCCTGATGAGTTTCTTGGCCAAGGTAGGACCACTAGCATGCGGACCACATATCCCTTCATGCACTTCACGTAACGCAATCTAAGCTTCATCGCTTTCTAGACATCTAAGAAGAGTGCCATCTAGACCTCGTCGGTATAGGATATCAGCTAGAATGACATATCGAGAGGATTGGCGAATGAAAGTGCAACGTTGGTTATTTGATAGATCAGGAGGTAAGGTATTGTCTCGTAGGTATGTGAATATGGAACCATATAACTGGGATTCAGGACCGACAACACATATCATTTCAGTAGGAGTGTTCTCATATGAAGGGACCAAAAGGTTATCCACCAAGAACTCATAGTAGGTCTCATTTTGAGGTAGATCAATTAGTGAAGCAATTGTAGCCATGGCATCTGTGGCGCGATTCTGCTCTCTTGGTATCTACTCAAAATCTATCTTTGTAAAGTGTTGTTTTAGATTATCTACCATTTGTTTATAAGGCAGTAATTTTTCATCTTTTGTTTGGTAATCATCAGTTGCTTGACAGATAACAAGTTGGGAGTCTCCAAAAACACGAAGTTCCTGGATCTTCCATTGAACTGCAATTCGTAATCTTGTTGTTAATGCCTCATATTCCGCTATATTGTTGGTGCAAGGAAATGATAAGCGGTATGATTTTGGTATAGAATCGCCTTGAGGAGTTATAAAGAGAATACCAGCTCCTGCCCCATGCTGTGTGTATGAACCATCAAAGTATAATTGCCATGGCTTTGCATGTGATACTGTTAAAATGGATTCATCTGGAAATTCTGAACTTAGAGGAGCATCATCTATCATGGGAGCATCTGCTAATTGATCCGCGATTGCTTGTCCTTTTATTGCTTTTCTGTCCACATACTCGATGTCGAATTCACTCAGGATCATTACCCACTTGGCCAGTCGCCCAGTAAGTGTAGCTTTGTTGAGAAGGTATTTTAATGGATCAATTCTTGCAATCAACTTAGTCTTGTGAGTGAGCATATAATGGCATAATTTCTGTGAAGCAAAGACCACAGCGAGACATGCACGCTCGATTGGTGTGTAGTTTAGCTCATATCCCACCAATGTGCGACTGATATAGTATACTGCTTTTTCCTTGCCGTCAGCAATTTGTTGCGCTAAGAGTGCCCCCAGTGCTGTTGGAGTAGCTGATATGTATAGCAACAAAGGCTGATCTGGAACTGGTGGATTTAGGAGATAGTCTTTGAGCGTCTGGAAATCCTGTTGACAGTTGTCATCCCATTTGAATTTGATGTTTTTATGTAGCAGGTGTTGAAAAGGGTTACACTTATCTGCCAGTTGTGCTATGAATCTTCAGATGGACTTGAGTCTGCCTTGTAAGGATCGAAGTTGACTGATATTTCTTGGTGGTTGCATTTCCAAGATAGCTTTGACTTTTGCTGGATCCGCTTCAATTCCTCCTTTGGACACGATGAATCCTAGGAGTTTCTCGGAGGTTACTCCAAAGACACATTTCTTGGGGTTTAATCTTACCTTGTATTTTTCCAACCGATCAAAGACGACTGAAAGTATGTCCAAATGTGTATCTCTGTCTATTGATTTTCCCAAGAGATCATCAACATAATCTTCCATGGTTACATGCATGAGATCATGAAAAATAGTCGTCATAGCTCTTTGATATGTAGCACCTGCATTCTTCAGCCCAAAGGGCATGACATTCCAACAGAAAGTTCCCCATGGACAAGTAAATGATGTTTTGTGTTGATCCTCCAGTGCAATCCTGATTTGATTATAACCAGAAAATCCATCCATTAATGATAGCATTTCATGACCTACTGTGAGATCAACAATCAAGTCAATGTTTGGTAATGGGAAGTCATCTTTTGGACAAGCTTTGTTGATGTCTTTGAAATCTGTACATATTCTGATGCTGCGATATGGTTTACTGATAGGTACTAAATTGGAGATCCATTCAGGATAATCAATTAGGCGTATGAATCCGACATCGAGTAATTTCTCCAGCTCTACTTTGACTAGTAATGCCACTTGTGGATGCATTTTCCTTAATTTCTATTTCACTGGCTTTGCCCTCGGTTTGACTGTCAAATGATGCATTACCAAATCCGGATCTAGTCCAGGCATATCAGCGTATGACCATGCAAAGTTGATTTGTCGTTCTTTGAAGAAGCTTATGAATTTTGATCTTTCGGACTCTGTTAATGATTGAGCCAGGAATATGTTGTGTGGAACCTCTTCTGTACCAATGTTTGTTTTGATAGTCTCCTCTACCAACATGGATGACTTTTCCTCATATTATGCTGGGAGAATGTCGAGCCTTCCATCTTCGGGTGCCTCAGAGAGGTTTTCGCCCTTTGATACGTCCTTTCTTTTTACTTTTTTGGGGTCAGATAGCGCCATAGTGTGGTTTTCGCCATAAGATCCTTGATTTGTTCTTATTTTCACATTTTTGAGACTGGAAGGTCCGACACCCTCACCAAAATATGCCATGTTGTTGAGTTCTATGATGTATCCTGCTTTGTGGTCTCCAAGGGGAAGATCATCTCGTATGCCAAGATAGTCAATAATAGCTTCGTCATTCTGAAATGTGTCAAATTGTGTTGGTCCTTCATAATCCCAGTCAATGAGTTGGGGATGAACAAGGGGAAGGCCTTTAATGTTTTCAGAGTTTGTAGGGCTAAGAGTGAAGATGTGGTTATATTCGAGTATATCGAGGCAATCGTCAAGGTCATCGATGGCACTCTCCTCATCAGTTTCGATCGCAAGTGAATCCAAATTATCATTACTAGTAGCGCATTCCGGAACAAGTGTTCTCATCCTATGTGATTTCGACCTAAGACCTTGAAATGAAGACTGTGGGAAATCCTTATGGGTTGTTTCTTGACCAACTCTAAATTTGTTATAAAACTCCTCTTCTTCTGTGGGTTCATCTGGCTCTCTGAATGTCTCGGTGAGCTCATAGTCACTGGTGGATTTGTCTGAACCCCATTCCCATTCGTTGGAGTCTGTGGAATAGCAATCTTCTTGTTGAATTTGGCAACTTTTATTTGTGATGCCTCTTCTGTCCTTTTTGTGTGGATCTTGGAAGTCAGAAAACCAAGTCCCTTTGAGCATTCTCTTCTTATGGTCAATTCAGGTTGTAGGGGTTCCATGACGCCTTCTTTGCGTAACCCAAGAGGGCTTTTTCCATCATACCCAAATTTTTGTAGAATCTTGAAGCCTTTGCCATATTTCTCACAAGGTATATTGATCTGATCATGTGTGTCATCTTCAATGTCTTTATAGAGCATTTTGTATAAATCCTCCTCTTCCAGTTCGCCCCATCTTTGAAAGGTAGTAGGATCCCATTTGAGCGTCATGATGAATTTTTGCTTGTTAGGATGTGGCCTTCCAAATTCTTTTGGAGAGCTCATGACTTGTCGTAAATACATGGTCTGATTCAAAGTGTATTCTCCCATGCCTTTGTCTTGAAATCTGCCTTTAAGTTCACCTTGTTTTGATGTCGAAGGTTTTAATGACTCAGGGTCAATGTATGTCGAAGAAGGAACAACTTCACGATTACTGGGAATGATGGTCTCCGTATGTGATCTCAGGTTATTGCAATATATGAATGGATTAGGATCACCATTAACTGTTACCTCGACTCCATTATGAGGAAACTTAATGCATTGATGATATGTCGATGGGATTGCCCTCGTTTCATGAATCCAAGGATGTCCTAGCAATATATTATAAGTGAGATCTAAATCCGTGACCTGACAAACCACATCCTTTGTAACTGGCCCAATTCTTAGAGGTAAGGTGACCGTGCCCTTGGATGAGCGTTCTTCATCATCATATGCCTTGATGGTAATTTGGTTCTTTGAATTCACAGCTTTATCGAAATATCCCAATTGTTTAATGGTGCTCAATGTACAAATGTTTAGACCAGCTCCTCCATCTATTAGGACTCGCTTTATTCAATGCTTGTGTATGAAGGCTTCAATATGTAATGGTGCATTATGTGGCTGACTTATGGAGGCGTCATCAGCTTCTGTAAATGTAAGGGAATGTGGAATGGAAAGGTATCCCACCATGGCTTGAAACTGGTCCACGTTCAGATCAGTAGGAACAGCGGTGTCTCTTAAGATTTGGTCAAGAATAGCTTTATGAGCGGGGGATATGCATAAGAGCTCAAGGATGGATATGAGCGCGGGTGTCTTCCCTAATTGTTCTACAAGGTCATACTCAGGTTTAGTAGATGAAGAAGAGGTGTCTTTAGTGGAGGTACCTGGCAAAGTAATTTTACCTTGATGAGTTGTTACATGACATTCATAGGTAGACTCGGACGAAGATCCCACACCTCTTAGAACAATCTTGGGTCTCTGAGGAGGATTCTCAGGATTTTTGTTCTTGATGGTAATAGTAGAGATATGATTATCCATTGAGATGTGATTAATAGTTGAGTCATAGTTGTAAGGTGCTCTAGTATAGTTGGCCTGATCATCTGTGACTTGGGCTTTTCCTTTGTCATGCTTTGAGAATGGTTCCTTGAACATCTCATGTTCTTGATTAGATGAATGTCCCTCAATCTCAATGTCACCTTTATCAATGAGATCTTGCACAATATTCTTCAGTCGATGGCAATTTCCTATCTTATGTCCCTTGCTCTTATGAAACTCACAATACTCATCATCATTCCACCAATTTGGTTTGACCTTTGGTTCATATGGAGGAAAATCTGGAACTGTGATCACTTTGTTTGCCACTAGCTTTTTGAAGACTGATTCAAGTGGTTCTCCCAATGGAGTGTACTTCCTTTGTGATCTGGAAGTTGTTTGAGTATTCACTTGATTTTTTGTAGAACTTGATCCTGAAAAGATGAACTTGGGTCTCACTGTATTAGCATCAACAACTCCATCGTTGACTGTGTTCTTGTTTTTATTCCAAAATCTTGGCTTGTCTTTTCCTTTAAAGTCATCTTTGTTTTCCTTGAATAGCTTAATGACTCCTTGTTCAATTAAGACCTTTTCTGTTGCTAGGCCCTTTTCAATAACATCCTTGAATGTGGACAAACAAGCTTTCCTTAGATCATAGCCAATATCCTTGTTAACGTTTTGAGTGAACATTTCTACCATTTGCTTTTGGGGAATTTCACAAGAGCATCTGCTGGCTAGATTTCTCCATCTTTGTAAAAATGACGCAAAAGATTCTCCTTCCTTTTGCTTAGTATTGCACAAAGTAGTGACTGAGATATCTGTTTCTATGTTGTAAGAGAAATGTTGAATGAATGCCTCTGCTAAGTCGCCCCATGACTTAATACCGGGAGGTAATTGAGAAAACCATTCCATAGCTTGATCGCCTAAGCTCTGCGGGAACAACCTCATCAAATATGTTTCTTCTACCGCTACCTCAATGTAGGCTATGAAAAATTGTCGTATGTGTGCCTTGGGGTCTCCTTTTCCTCTATACTTGTCAAATTTTGGTGTCACAAAGTGTGCAAGAAATGGAGGCATTGGGATGCTCTTATCAAATGGATAAGGACATATATCTCTCATAGTGTATGTTGGTTTTGGTGTACTCATGTCCTCCATTTTCTTTTGTAAATCTCTTATTTGTTGCTCCAAATTGCTCTTGGGAGGAGATATATTTCTTGTAACATACCCCGTGTTTGAAACACCCATTTGAGGAGGAGCTTGTTGCATGTATGGATGATACTGATCATAGACATGTCCATATGGAGGTCTATATTGATGCGGCATATAGGGAGCACTTGGCATAGCTTCATGTTGAGGAACCCCATATCTATTTTGTGCATATATACCATATTCAATAGGCATTTCATTTTCCATTGTGTTGCCCCCAAATTTGACATGAGGTTTCCTTATGTCCAAATTTTGAGGATGCCTTTGAGTATCCACTTGTTTTGATTGATCCATAGTTGGAGCATGTGATTGAGCATATCTATCTGCATAAGGCTTCCATAATGGTCTTCGAAGGTAAGTATCATATGTTTGAGCTTGTGTATGTGAGACCTCTGGTTTTTGAAGCAAAGCTGATGGTGATTCAGGTACCATATGCTGTCCTCTATTTCCTCCACTATTGGCTCTCCTTTGATCCATGTTGGAGTGAGTTTGTTGCGAGGGTCGATTTTCCATAGGTTGAGACATGTCAAAGTCATGAGGTATTTTAGCTCCACTTTGTGCCATCATGTATAAGAAGTATTGTCTATCCCTCTTCATTATCTCTTCAACCAATCTATTGAAATGAGGATTCATTATGGATTCTTCTATATCTGCTGATTGTATTGAAAAGTTGTCCACATTGTCATTGTGTGTAGCATTGTTGTTTGTAGTGTCTGTGTTCTCAACATTTGGATTGTTTCTATAAACCTCCATGTCAGGTAATGTAGTGTGCTCAGGATTGAAGAATAAATCATTGTCATACTCATAAGAACTCATGTTGGCGGACCCTTGAGCTTCTTTAGCTTTTCTCCTAGATTTTTGAAGATGGGTTTCAACCATGAACTAGGTGTTTGACCAAGATGTGTAAGACTAGTTGAAAAATGGAAAGAGTATGGAAGACCAAGAGTTGAATGGAATGTAAATGAATTTTGAGGTGTACTTGCAATGTCCAAAGTGTAAGACCAAGTATGTAAGTAGTAGAGTAGGTGTGACTTCCAAAGAGAGGATAGTTTCTCTTGATGAGGTAAGCTAACCTTGACTCTAAGTAAGACCAAATGAGACCCAAAGGTAAGAAACCTTGATGAGGGACCACTTAGCAAAGTGTTGTTGTATGTAGTGTGTTGACAAAGTATAGTGAGGACAAGCAAGTGACCTTTTGACTCAAGTTTAGACAATTGTGAATGTAATGAGAGATGTAAAGCAATGGTTGACTTTGTGAGACCCAAGGACAGGTTGAATGCTAAATGAAACCTGAAGAAACAACCTAGGAAGCTCAAGTATTCCGAAACTGATTTCTCTTGTTTGTTGGACTCTGAAATTTTCTTGCAATTTTGAACACAGACGCGACTGTATACTGCACAGACGCGGTTTCCGGACACAGATGCTACTATGTTTAACCCAGACGCGCTTCTGTGATTTTTTTGTTTATGTTTGCTAGACTGTAAAGTTTTTGCAATTCTGGACACAGACGCTTCTGTATTCTTCACAGACGCGATTCCAAGACACAGACGCTACTCTATTTAACACAGATGCTGTTATAAACACAGATGCTATTCTGCCCTTCACAGACGTGCTTAGACAACACAGACGCGGTTAAAACAGACACAGACACGTTTCTGTGAACTTCGTGCAATTTTTCCAATCTGTGAAGTTGTTTTGTTGTGACCAAATCCGACTGTTTGACTGTTTTTCGTGACAAGAGGACACAATGTTGATGAGAACTCAATGTTTGCAAGTGTTTAGACTCAAAAAGTGTGTTGTTTGATGTAAAATTGTTTTGCATACACTTGAAGACACAAAAGACACAATGTTTCGTTGTTTGGTCTTGATTGTTTTGAATGTTTAACATAAGTCAAGCACAATTCTTATGGCTGGCCAAGACAATAGTTGTTGATCCCACATAGGGTTTTACCCCCGAGGCTACGCTATTCAGAGTGGATACTTAGATGCTTGACCTCACTGGCTCCACCCTCGGCACTCACTTCTCGGGTTAGCCAAGCATCAGTCCCCATGAAAACCCCCCATGGCGAACTTTGTATCTCTACTAAGAACTGTATGTGTGTGGGCCGCTACAAGAGGTCCGACCTCCTGCCCCAACAACTAGAAGGATTTGGGCCTCTAAAACAAAATGGTGCTAGTAAGGGCATCCGCTCGTGTGGCCATACATGCGGCACTTTCAGCTCTGTAAATACAAAAGACTCCCAGCCGATAGGGGTTACGCCCTACAACTGATCAAATAAATTTGATCAAATGGGTTTATGGGGAGACATAGTGTCGGTATGAACTAATCAGCACACGTTATTCATAGTTTTCACCATGAATACATTTGATTATAGTGGTTCGGATGAGGTGGGTTTTCCTCGCTACCACTTGGGTCATCCTCTTCTCACTAGTAGTCCTAATGACCACATGGGAAGACAGGCCCTCTAAAGATTAAACAAAAAGAGCCTATTGCTCAGGACACAAAAGACAATGATTCAATTTTAGTGCACCAATGGAAGTGTTTGCTAGTCTATGAAAATAAGGTACACAACAAAATTTCAAAACCCTAGCCAAGGACCTGCAACAAAATTTGTTAGTAGTTTGGGTTGTTTCACATGATCACCCCTTCCTGCAAGCACACAAGTTAGGTGAATTTTAGAAAAACCCAAAAAACTTTGTGAAAGAGGGGCCTTCAACCAAAATGTTTTTGCTTCCAAAACAAGCTGCACAAACTTGGTTAGCTAGATCTGCAAAGGTTAGTCCAAAAATAAACCAGATCTGAAACCCTAAGTACGAAATCCGAAAAACTGAATCAAAGAAAGTTTGAAATTCCGAAATAGTAAAAACACAGACGCAGTTATACCAGACACAGACGCGTCTTTATGACACAGATGCGGTTCTGTGATTCACAGACGCGTCCAAAACACACAGACGCCCGTCTTGGACACAGACGCGATCATAAGTAACTCAAACGTGATTATGTAACACAGATACCCCTGTCTGAGACCTGCAAAACAAAATTTGTTGAAAACACAGACGTGATTCCCGCCTCCACAGACGCTCCTGAAACTTAGAGACACGATCCGAACACTCATAGATGCGGAAATACTTAAAATGTCGTCGAAAAAAAATATCCGATCTGCAACTTCAAAAATGCAAAATCTGCAACAAAAAGGTTAAATGCAAAGGGACAAGAGTCCCACCGGGCGTGCCAAAATGTGTATGGTGAAAATGGATAACAATGATAACAATATTGAAAGACTAAATGGATTCAACCACAAAACCCTAGCCTAACAATCAACAAAGATCCACCATAACATATGAAGATTACCTAAGACAATGCAAAATAAAACAAAATCACAAAGATTATACCATCACATGTCCAATAGGGTTTTGATCTCCATTCTTCCTATCTCCATTGATCTTGCTTGATATATTTGCTCTCAGATTTTTGTATGCACAAGAGCTCAACAAAGAATGAATGTGGTTGCAAGTAGGATCGTAGTATGAAAAATCATTAGCATGAGTGATTAGGGTCATTAGGGTCTGACAATGAAGAAAGCATCTTCTTAAATAGAAGACACAATATGAAATGGAGGGTTAAGATTGAGAGGTGTAAAAAGGAGGTCGGCTAGGATTAGAGGGTAGGTAGAAGAAATAGTAAAATAATGAAAGAGGTAGGTAGTGTATGAATTAAGAGATGAATGACATGTGTCATGTGTAGAAAAAGATAATGAATTAATTAAATAAATAAGGATTTATTTAATTAATAGTAGAAGTGGGATCAATTAAATAAATAAGATATTTATTTAATTTAGGAAAATGATAATTTAAATAAATAAATGTATTTATTTAAATGAGAAATAAGGCTAGAAGAGGATAAATGAATTAATTAAATAAATAAATAAAGATTTATTTAATTAATAGAAGAATTAGGCTTAGATAATTAAATAAATAAAATATTTATTTAATTAGACATGACAATTTTAGGTGTCTACAGTGAATATCTCCAATTGTCAACAGGGATTCCACTATCGAGTACAAGGAATGACATAGTTATGGAGATAAAACTCACATAGTAAGTTTTTCTGCCGAGGAGATTATGTATTGTTGGCATTCAAAGATTCTTCAAGGGTCATAAAAGATGAGTTCAATCCAGACAATTCCCTACTTAGTTTATATGAAAGATGCAATTCCTTCAAATAGAGGGAGTATACCCTAGGAGGTGGTCTACACTCAATTGTTTTTGGTACCAAAGTAGCTATATTGTCTATCCTATCCTCCAATGTATTTATTTCTACATCCTTTTCTTTTAATATACCCTCTAGCACTTCTTTTTCTTCTTTCCATTCCTTCTTCTTTATTTCCAACAATTTATGTAATTCTAGTGCAACTAAAGCCTAATAAAATAGAGTTGGTTTATGTGTACTTACCATAATTCCCCTTCTTTTCTCTTCTTGATTAACCTTCTCCGGAGCATCAATTTCCTTTCCAAAAGAGGGTTGTCAACTAGGTGGTTTTTGACATTCATGAGTTTCTTCAATGTTAAGGTCGACTTTAATTTCCCTAGAATGAATCAATGCTTCCTCTTCTGCAACTTCTTCCTCATCCCCTACTGTATCTTTTTCTACATTCTTTGTCACAAATTGTGATATGTGTTGGATCACATCTCCTGCTACATATTGTGTTGTATCTCCCAGTTCCTTTTCTTATGGTTTTTCCATACATTCTTCTTCAGATACTTCCTTAGATTCTTCTTCAGATACTTCCTCAGATTGAGATGCCTCCCGATCCTAACTTCCTTCTTCATTAGTGGAAGAAGATGGAGATGAAGGTTTCATTTTGAAAGAATCCCTCTTAGGAATTTCTTCTTCTCCAATATTTGACCTTGGGATATCAATTTTCTCTCCTTCAACAGTCTTACTCTTAAACATTTTTTGAGTCTATGACTGCTTTTAGTAGGAAATTTTCTAGTAGTAGGCTTATCAACCTATTTACGTTTCTTCCCAACTTGACTTTTTTTTACTACTATTTTCTTCACTTTCTGAGTTGTTGCAGGGGATTTAGACTCCTTCACATTCTATTTTTTAGATGCAAGGGTTTTTGGTGTGTACTTATTCAAAGAAAAACCAAAAAGATTAACTTTTTTTCTCTTTCACCATCATACCCCGTGTAGATTTCCTCTTTTTACCCCTAGCATTTGATGGTTTCTTTACCACAGGGGCTTCCTCTACATATTGAGCAGACTCCTCTTCTTCAATCGAAGAATCTCTCCTAGAAACATTAGTTGCCTTGGAGGATGAAACACTTGCAACTTCTTTAATACTAGTTGTAGCTAGGAATTCAGAAATCATCAAAGCAAATCAATATTAGTCATAGCTCAATCACAAAAGCTTAAATGCAATGATCAATCCTAAACACATTCAATAAAGACATGAAAACAAGACATTCAAGATTGAAAGCTAAGCAAACCAAATGTAGACTTGAATGTCTCCTTCATGTGGCTCCATTGTCCTTCTTTCTTCTTCAAATAGCTTTGTTTGTGGATCTCACCTACAAGTGCATACACATGAGATGAAAGCAAGTAGACAAGATAGAAGCGCAAGAATACTCAAAGCGTGATTGATTCGACAAAGTGATTTGAAAAAGTGATTAGTTCGATAATGTGATTCGAAAAAGTGATTTACATTGGGGATTGAAGAAATTCATCCAATTTATAGACAAATTGGAGAGACGACAAGATTAGCATGAATTTGATTCAAATGGAAATTGCAAAATCAAGAATGACAAATATGACAAATTATGACAAATTTGCACTTTCTATGCAAGATTGATTGATTGATAATTTATGACAATTTATGACAAATTGCTATGCAAGGATTTATGACAAGATTTTGAAATAGAAATAGACATTTAGGAATTTAGGAGAAATTAGAAAATTAGGTTAGAAATAATGACTTGGAAATTAGAAAATTGATGAAAATTAGGTAAATTAATTAATAATTTCTCATTCATTAATTAATTTACAAAAATAGGAGGAATTAATTAGCCAATTAAATAAACATTTAATTGTGACAAGAAGACTTAGGATAAATAAGTAAATTATTTAACCTAGAGGGAAAATGACAAACAAGATTAAATGATTAAATCACGAAACCCTAGAAGACGAATTAGAAAATGCAAGAATGACAATTAGGTCTTGACAAAGGATCATTGACGTCGATTCGATTTGATCATGATTCTGACTTGATAAATGACCAATGCTGATAAGTGATTTGATCGATCACAAGATAACAAGATTGATGACAAATTGATCAAAAGACAAGGATCGATGACAAATTGATCGCAAGATAATAAGATTGAAAATGACAATGATCGATGACAAATCGATCGCATGATGACAAGATTGATAAGAGGACAAAACCCTAATTAGGATTGATGATGTCAAAAATGATGACAAATGAATACGCACATTGATGCGACAGGATAAGATCGATCAAAATCATGACTAAAGATTGTTATCGACGAGACCTAATTTGAAAGCAAGGCAAATGAAGAATGCGAAAGAAAGACTCGATGCTCACAAATGATAAAGACCAAGTGCGAATCATAGGAGAAATGTTAATGCGACGCAAAAACTCTAAAATGAGACAATGCGCCAATGTTAAAGTATGACTCCACAAGCGTTGACCATTTTTAGACATCTACACTAGTCACTTGCCTTAATGGTTGAGCTCCAATTACATCTATAAAATCTACCCATTGCATTCCAGGGTTCATTTCAACTAGGGTATTCTCAATTAACAACTGGATTAAACAATGGTGAGAAACAAACTAGATATTACCTTTTTGTACTTGAGCAGCCATCTATTTCAACATGTTGTAAACTAAATTGGGAACATTCATCTTCCTTCCATAACTTAAATGGCTCAAAATCTTATAATGATCAGAATGCAACTATGACTATCGACCCTCGCAAGTGAGATACATGATAAAAAATGTTACCCTATGAGCCTAGAGAGTAATGACAACTAACTTGTGCCCTAATGAGTAACATACAGTGGAGGGTCACCGTGTTTTGTAAATTGAGCTCTCGCCAACCTAGCATCTTTAGTTTGAGGAAATGGTTCTCCAGTTGAATAAGCAACCTATGATTTGTGCAATTCCTTCTTCTATGACAGGCACACTTAACCCTTTAACTAGTTCTTGGTTATCCTTTAATGTATGCACAAATTCCAGGGCAACTCCATCATCATAAGCATGTAGATTAAGAAAATAATCCAACCAACCACACCCTCTAAAAAGAGGTTCACAATCTTGATCTTCTAATATTAGGCTATGATTTGTGGTTTCATGGTGAATTGGAGGACCTCCCATTGCTGAAAACCGCATTCCCTTAACAAATAAACAATTCTTCAAGAAACCCTTCTATTTTTTTGAAACTCAAATATTGAACTTCCTTATTTCTCAAGGTTTTTAAAAGAAAATAAACAAACAGTATTAAATTTATGACACAACCTCTCAAAATGATAACATAACACAAGAAACAAAGGGTAAGCACAATCAAATCACGCAACCTTTCCTAAATTTTGAAATTTATTGATTTGACATTAGGCTAAAGTAAGAATCAACTCAAGGAACCACCTAAGTTAATATTGTTGGAATCAATGAACACTGAGAGGAGGGGGTGGATCGGTGTTTTATAATTTGCAAACTTATCAAGCTGATTCTTAAACCACCAGATGCATGAGAAAGTAATCAAAGTGTAGAAACATAAAATGAATAACCAAACAACCATAACACCAAGATTTTTACGTGGAAACCTAAAAAGGGAAAAACCACAGTGGGATTGAGTACCCACAATATTGTTATACTATGGCTAGTAGTAAAATAATATTACAAAAGAGGAATGCACTTGCATTTAGGCTCACTGCCTAGAGCTCACTGCTCAATTACAAAAGGGCTACAACCTGGAGGAAGGATCATTGCCTTACAGACTAATACAAAATGATTACAATGATAAATTAACCAAAGTGTAGCATTTAACTATGCCAAAATATAGTTTTGGATATGCTTATAATGTCTTCTGCAACTAATCTGATATTTTGCTCTATTATTCTTCTCTATCACATATTGGAGCAACAAAATCTTCACCAAAATTGCAAATTCGCTCACACAAACTTCCTTCGCTCATTTAACACACCAAAATGATCAACCTAATCAATCTTATATATCCGTACCATAAAAAAGAATCATTTACTAAGTCAGCTTCCAAAAACCACATAACACGCAACTTGAAATGTGTTCCACCAAGTCGGCTCAATCTGATCATAAATCTGATTGCAGACCAAAACAAGATGATAAAATGCTTCCCATAAGTCGGCCCAATCATCTCAAACACAAAATTGATCACCGGAATTATCCCAAAAAATCCGCAACACAAGTTATGTTGGTTCCCAAAATGGATGGCGAGTTTACACTACTTATAGAGTAGAGACCAAGCTGATTTCCTCCAAATATATACGGAGATCCACCTCCAACTATCAATATCTATTAGGGTTGGACCAATAGTAACAAGGACAGAAAGTCCTTTTGTGCTTTAGGCTCTGCAGAACCAAGGAGGGTGATCCCTTCGGTAAGATATCCTACTCTCTGCAACGATACTCATGAACTTACTGAAACAAAGCAAATTATCTCATAATAAGACTCAATAGAAAAGGGAGAATGCTCAAGGATGGAAAATCCTTCAATGATCCTCAACCTTAAGGTGGAGTATGAGAGAGGGCGAGACAGCTTTCAGAAAATACATAAATCTTAGCAAATGATTGTTCTAATATTTATAAGATTCATTCTAAGAGATCATAAAGAAGATAAAACCAAAAACTAAAAACCTAATGAGATTTTCTAGCAAATACCAGTGCCTTACTCATTTGGGTTACAGAGTCTATAAAAAGTGTTACTGAAAATCTAATAAAATTTCATCTAATAGTTGGTCTAGCCTGAAACAATACTGCCTTACAATATTGCTCTGCTCATAACCCTTCATCTAAAATGCTTATCAAATCCTATGGCAAGGCTTATTTCCTCTGTAATCACATTCAAGCATTTTAATTAACCCCTTGGACTAAATAATTGAAGGGAAAAATATATACATCATAACAATGCAATACACAAACAAAACCCTTGATCCCATTTGCTTAAAAGAAGATAAAATCACACACAAGAGAGTAAAGATTAGGAAAATATATTTGCATTAATGTCATGAGCTATCTTTTATCAGATGATAGCCAACAAATTCAAATACAGAATGACCCACTTGAAAAAGGCGAACCTGCAACTGTTCTATTACTTTTTTGCTCTGCAAAATAACATTACAGTCCCTATTATTTCCTATGACTCTCTAGAACTACTTTGGACCTAACCCTATAGAAAAGATCTATTTTATAGAGATCTTTCTCAGAAAATTTGAACTCTAACTAATGGCCTTGAATTAACTTTTATAGAAGACAAGGGAGCAACAAGCTTCAGGCCATGAGACACTAGTCAACAAAACCTAGCCTTAGAGGTTGTACGCAATTCCTATTGCAAATTACTCCTTATCCGCATGCTGGTGCCCATTATGAGGTGGAACCAAAATTTCCAACTGATTATTGGTATAAACAAAAACACTTTAGTCATGCCGATATCACCCAAACACTCTTAGATGGACCCTAAGATGCTCAGTCTGATCCATAACATTTCTCTTCCTGAAAAGGAAAACAGATCCCTGCATGAAACAAGACTTTCCCTCTAAATTAAAGGAAAATCTCTAGCCTTTATGCCCTAGATCAGAGAAAATGGAAAGAGGAACTTGGGGGTAAATAGGATTTGTTGAGAAAGCATTGCAGCTTCCATGATGCTGCATAGATGACTGGCTGCACATCTTCCCTCAAACAAATCCTTCTTTCAGTTCCCCATAAGCTCCCTCTTGGAACACTCTGCCAACAAAAGGTAGAGTAAGAGTGGGAAATAGGCCTGGGGTGACTTTTATTGAAAAGAAAAGGATTTCACACCCCCTCTGGAAATCCCCTGAGCTTTCACATCCCCTTTGGCAATGAACAACATTATACCAAAGAAAGATCATTCATCTAGTGTCACAAAATATGCAATGACTCCATTCATAGTTCTGTTCGAACACCATCCTCTCATTGATGAAGAAACTATTATCAGAAAAATGAAGAAACTTGTATTTGTTTCTACCCATTTTATCATCTGCCTATTGAATTTATAACCTGAAATTCCCTTCAATATGGCGGTATTAATCCATGTGAAGAATCATCACCTTGATATCTTCTGCTCACCTTGTCAGTTACGGATTCCAGCAATCATGCCCATAATTCAATTCACCACCATTTCCTAGGCAATCGCTCTATTGCCACTTGCATGCATTCACCTTACGTGAATGATTTCATTCTGATCTTATTCCTTTTTTCAGTGTACAGTCTCCTGCTTTAGGATCTCTATCAACAAGCAAATCTTTGAATTCATCAAAGAACTCATGATTCATCACACTTGAACTAGAATCTTATCCAAATCCTTTCACATCTCTAAGCTATCATCTTTGATTATCAAATCAATCCTAAATCGACAAGTCTAAATCCCATTCATTCTACCTTTTCCCACAAGCTACGACCAGTGCCTCCAAAATCCCTCTAAAATTCTCATTTGAAACTCAGCCACAGATCTCATCCAACTTGGCAAATCTAACTGTCATTTCTTGCCAACTTAGCAGTTTGAATTTCCATCTATGTCTATGGACCCACAAAACCCTGACTGAATAGTTCCATATCATCCTTTGACCAAGCTCCATCACCAACCTCTCCATAAGCCTTCCTAATCAGCCTGGGACATGTGGCATCATCTTGTGATGTCGTGGTCTGTAATCTTCCTGCAACTTCCATCGTGGGAATATGAGGGCCATCTGATCTGTTCAATCTTTATCGCTTTGCAAACTGCATGTCAACTCTTCCAGGACTTAACAGTCGAGCACCTTTTACCTCAGGATAAAACATCTTCGTTCATTCTAAGCACGTGCAAATTAATGGGACTATTAGTACTCGACCTTTACTGCCTACGAACCAGTAACATAATGCTTTCAACCGATTACACTGCTAATCCTATCAGTTTTTGCTGATAACATGTGACACAATCTCACGATGCCACGATCATTAAAATCCTCGCACCTTTAATCGCGGGGAAGCGCTAGCCATTGGATCCATCCTATCTTTAGCAAATGGTCAAAATATTAAGGACCTTTTGGACTTAGGAAATACAAGTACGGGAATAAGTATTTTAAAAAGGGACTGGTAATAGGAATGCTATGTGCTTGACTTAGGGAAATTAATATTTCACGAACTGGTTGATCTACATTTTGCTTTAGGGAATAAGATGGTTGTGCTCATGGAAAGGGTACCCTTAGCTTTAAGTGGGAAAAAAGTAACAACAAAATATATCATTTCTAGGGTTTTCTTCATAAAATGTAAGAAGTTTTGATAAACCCTAAACCCTAGACCTTGGATCATTCACAGAGGATAAAAGTAAAACCTGAAAATCAATATTTCAGGCTCAAAAATTGAGAATTTCATGCAATCAATTTTTAGAGCTATCACATTACTCAAAAATAACTCTGCCCTAACTAATTATCAGATACCAAAGCTTTAAACTTGCACACAATTCAACACTGAATATTAGGATCACGAGATAATCTATCTCGAACCTTGAACTAACTGCCTTGATCATCACAACCCAAAATACATCACCGAAATCAAGATATGCATAATGATCTCATGCTCTATTGGTAACTATGTTCCACCTTCTATACTTATGCCTTATGAACAAAATGAATTTTGGTAAACCAATTCTATGTACACCAGATATGATCTGCACAATGAGTTTCCATCTGTAGTGTCATGAAATTGTGACCCTTGCAGTTTTTGACCACATTAGGGTCCTCATGCGTGCCAGCCCAATCCGTAGGCTTGATAGGAGACTAGAGACTTGCTCGGCACCTAACAACTGCATCTTTCTTGCCCTCCGCACTGCCTAAACTGCATCATGTCCTATAAAATAGGGCAGGACAGGGGCATGGCAGCCCTGTCCCCTGCCCCATTTTGGGGCAAGACCCTTTTCAATTATGCTTTGGTGGTTATGCATTGAGCAGGAAAGCTCCCCTAGTGTCGGCCTACGACGGAATATCAGTCATTTAACCCTAATTGATGAGTATATAAGTTGAATTTTCCCTCTCATTTGCATAAGTGCAACGATCAGAAAATTTGAATATGTGATAAGGCGGGCATAAGTTCAAGAATTCAAGCATTCCTTTCCAGCATTGAGCATTCTCAAGTCTCCCTTCAAGGCTGTGTGTTGCATTCAAGTCAAGGATTCAACCATTGAAGAGTAGATTCATTCCAACATTCAACTTCATACAAGCAATTCTATCAACATTTCTATCACAACTCCCTTGAGGTGATTTATAGTTCGGTCTTTCATTTATATTTACTTGCAAGTACTTTCTTTCATCATTTGGTTAATTCCAAAACTGGGGTTTGACCTGAAGGCAAACCCCCAATCCCAACACTTTTCCCTCTATTTTCTGTATAGGTTTCAAGTGTGCAATTGTACTTTCAGATTTGGACTCCATTTGCAGAGGTGGAAAAACTCTTTTCATTTTGCGGATTTTTTGGAGGACCGTGTACACTCCCGCCATGGTCCGGGGAACTTTTTCTCAAATTCGTAGTGTGGCTTTGTCTCAACATATTATCTTGAGATCTAGGTGCACAACTTCATCCTATGCTTCTATCTCCATTTATAATCAAATCTTTGTCACTTTTCCACTTGGTCATAAGTACATAATTCAATCAATTCAAATCTCATTCCAGAAGAGAGGATTAACTTACCATCACTTAGAATTCAATCTCTTTCTCTGAAGGTTGAATCTAGTGCATTTCCCCCCATCTTCTAATGTAATGTGTGAAAATTGTTTGAAGGGAAATCCAAAGTGAAACTTTCATTTCTCCTCGGAGGGAAGAAAAGCTTTCCTCTAGATCTCTCCATTCATTCACCTTTTTCAACATTACATTTTGGTGAACCCGACGTCTTACATGCTTTATTCTAAAAATCATTGCATATTTTTTATTTGCAAGTTTAATTTTTCTGCAAACTTAGTGGTTAATTCATTAAAAACCCTAGTTTTTAAAATTGAAATTGAACTTGTGTTTTGTAAAAATTGCTTGTTATTGTCTTAGATCTGAAAATTGCTTTGTTTGTCAAATTCAATTTCTTCATTGCCTTGTTCAATTTACAAATCAAATTCCTAAAATTAAGTGGTTAATTGTCAAAACCCTAATTTTCAAAAATAATATTGAACTTGTGCAAACATTTAATTTCCATTTAATTTTCAGATTTGTGATTGTTTTTAGACTTATCTTTTGTCCTACAATTCAAATTTTCAATTTCCCTCCTTTTTCAAAATCTTAAATTTCAAAAATTAAGCGGTTGGGTCCTAAAACCCTAATTTTCAGAATTAATTGGATTTTGTACAAATTTCAATCAATTTCATCAAAATTCAGATTTGTTAAAACATTCTCCAAGGTGTCCCTCCTCTTTACGTGTGACCCTTTTCAAATTTTTAATCCAATTCCTCTTTTTCTTCAAAACCCTAATATGGTCCTATTCTCACATTTGAACCTTAATTTTGCCTATCTCTAAATCATAAAATTCGCATTAATCCCTAAAAAAATTTTAAAAAGTTGGTCGGACCATGTGGATTCCCGACACGGTCTATGGATTTTTTCCTGATATTTTGGGAGACTATTATGACTACATTTAATAACCAAAATCCAGAAGATTGGCTAATTTTGTCAATTTTGGATCCCTCTAACATCGAAAATACCTCCAAAATTCAATAATTTAAATTTCAAGAAATTTTTTAAAATTAAGAGGTTAATTATAATCTACCCTGATTTTAAAAATTTTGTTTTTGTTAATTTTAAAATTAAGTGGTATCCCCTTGGCCCTAATTTTAAAATTTCAATTTCCTTTGATTTATTATTTTGGAAATTGTGTCATTTTCTTCTTCCAACAAAGTTCAAATTGTTTAATCATTATTTTCTTAAATTTTGCATCACTCAATTTTGTAAGCTTGGGTCAAAATTCAAAATTTTAATTTTCCCTCTAGTGCATGAGTTTCACCAATATTAGTCCTACCTATAATATCCCAGTTAGATGAAGCATTAGAATTAAGGCTTCCCAAGGTTTAATTACCAAGGAGATGGAGCATAATTTGGGCGACTTCTTTAATGAGGATAATACTAATGGTTCCCATCCTAATCATGAGCCCATTTATCCCATTGATGAATCCCATGATGAAGTAGAATATTTGACTAGAGTTTCCATTGATCAACTTTCAAAATTGGACAATCAATTTGATAACTTTCAACAATGGATGTCCCAAGAATACCCTAATAGTGAAGCTATTCTATTAATTGAACACCTTAAGCACATGATTCAAAGTGGTAAGAATGGAATTGATATATTGCATGGCATTGCTCATATTGTTGATTCTAATGTCATTCCTATCAAGAGTTATGTTGAGAACTTAGGTTATTCACAACCTTCACATCAAATCAATTCTTCTATTCCTCTGACCACTTCAATGGCTAGTATTCCTACTTTCACTTCAAACATCATGGCTACATCAACTCAAAAGGTCATTCCTACAACCATTGGTCATGGGGGCAATCCATCTTCTTCATTTAATCCTCCATCTTTACCTATGTCTTCCATAAGTATTCCTATTATCCCTCAACCAATCAATGTGACACAAGGGGGAAATTCATTCAACAATTTTGTTCCTCCTTTGAGTCTCCTATTTCCTACTCAATCATCCCCCATGCATACTTATCACAATGTCCCACCACCTTATTCTCAATTGATTCCTTCCTTCAATAACATCACACCACCTTCTCAATCAACCATGTCTAACATCAATTCTTCTACTGAAGCAACCATTAACAATCTTGCTCAAACCGTGTCTTCCTTACAACAACAAATATCTTCTATGAGTCAATCCAAGTTTAGTGTGCCTACATTTGATGTTGCGATCCCACTTTCTCCTAATATTGTTAAAGTTATGCCACCTAAGCATGTGGAGGTCCCCCAATTGGAACTCTATAATGGAAAATGTGATCCTCTTACACATGTTAAAACATATCAAACCTTGTGTACTATTTTTTCTTATGATCAAAGATTGCTTGTGAAACTGTTTACAAGAACATTAAGAGATAAGGCTTTACAATGGTATTGCTCTTTGCCTTCTTATTCCATCACTTCTTTTCAACAACTAGCAAATGCTTTCATCCAACAATTTCAAAATAACATTGGTCCTAAAATCACTTTGACTGATTTAATGCATTGTAAACAAGGTGTTAAAGAAAAAGAGACTGATTTCATTGGTAGATATAAGAATTTGTTTGCTCAATTTTTTTTTCATGTACCTGATAATGATATTCAATGAATTTTCATTTTTAATTTGCAAAAAGATATCAGGAAAAAGATTATTTTGTTTAAGTTTACTTCCTTTCCACAATTGTGCGCAACACTCCACAATTATCAACTAGTTGTGATTCAAATTGAGCAATCTACTCCTATGGCTCCGAGTGATAAGGGGGAGAGTGTTTGAACAATCATTTGTGAAGTTCAAACCAACAAAAAGCTTTATCAAGTTCAATGATATAATCAACAACAACAATGTGAATGATACAACAGGTGTGCCTTCTAATTCTAAATTTTTTAAAAGAGAAAGACAATTCACTCCTTTGAATGAATCTTTATATAGTATTATGTCTCAGTTGCTACAAAGAAATGTTATCAAAATTCCTCCTATAAAATGAGTTGATCTTTCTAAACTTGCATCCCCTTATTTTGATAACGATTCCTTTTGTCAATTTCATCGTCAGCCTAGTCATGATACTAAGAAATGTTTTGCATTGAAAAGTAATATTCAAGATTTGATTGATAATAATACTATATATGTGGCAGGTGTGAATGATAATGGAAATAAATTAGTATCTCCTCCTAATAAAAATATTAAAAAATTTACTGATCCTTTGCCTTCTCATACCTCTAATGTGATTGAGACTGAGTATACTTCTTTCTCCTCTAAGGAATTCACTTCTATGGCTCTGAACTTTATAAATATAGTAGAAAAACAAGATACGCCTAAGGACTCTTGTATTGCATTTAACCCTAGTGATACCATTAGAGCACCTGAAGGCCCTTTATACATAGTTGCAAAGGTTAAGGATATCCCTTGCCATGGCACTCTTGTTGATCCCTCTTGCATGGTTAACATCATCATTGAGGAGTATCTTTTCACTTTATGATTACATAAACAAATATATGATGTGTCTAATGTAGTTGTAAAGTTATTTGATGGCTTCTCTTGTCCTACCATTGGCTCTATCACCCTTCTTGTTGAAGTTCATACTAAATCCATTGATGTTGAGTTTGTTACCATACCCTCTTCTGAGCAATTCCATGTGAAGTTGGTCTATCCTTGGCTATCTTCCATGAAGGCTATTACTTCTCCAATCCATAAGTGTTTTAAATTCCCTCACAATGTTGAAATCATAATTATGAAACATATCTTATTTCCTCCATCCGAAAGAAGCCCTGGCAGTCCTATTCATTTCTTTTGGCCTAAGAAATTTCAATCTCTTCCATCAAGGAGCGATTCTCTTTTTCAATCTTATGAAAAATGGAAGAAAGATATGATCCTATCCTTAAGTAAACCTAGATCCCCAACACTTGACATTCCTATCATATTTGAAGATGAAGTTCTTCCCCTCATGGATAGAACTCCTAAGGAAGATCTTCAATTTATTCCTATGGATGTGACTATGCCTTCTCCTAAGAAGACTTCAACACTATTCCTCCCAAGGTTAGACTTATACCTCCTCCTCATGATGGACCTGTTCTTCTTCCTACACCTAACATTCCTCCTTTATATGGCGTATTCCACCTCCTTCCTCCTATAGAGAGAAGAGGCCTTCTTCTCCTCTTGTCCATCCTAAAATACCTCAACCTAAACCTTCAACTATCAAAGAGGAGAATATTCCTACTTTTTCAAATATTCCTCCTCCTTCTCAACCTTCCACTAAGACTCAATAGAATCATTGTGTGAGAGAACACCAACAAAGACATCATGTTCGAGCTCATGAAGTTGTCCCTCTAACTATTAGATCTCCTAAACTCCAATAGTTGACATGATTCCCTTTTCTCCTAAGCAAGATGTTCAACCTACATCTCCAAATCATAACTTGCACAAAACATGTGATGGCTTTACTCCTACTCATGTTTGTGCTCCTCTTTCTCTAAATTTTGATGAAGAAATGAGTGAAAATTTTATTCATGATGGAAATACAACTCCTAATGCGTCTAATAGTGATTATGAATATGTTGATATGGACAAGCATTTATAAACTAAATTTTCACAAACCCTAATCCTAGCTCCTAGAATTGAACAAAGTGACTTACCACATGAGCATAGTCCTTGTTTGGATCTTTTGATAGCTCTATCTTCTATCCTCAATGTTGCTCCTCTGGCATGTTTCTCACCTTCCCAAAATAGTGATCAACAAGATTAGGAGATGAATGTCGTGCTAGAGTAGCAATATTAGCACTGTATATTTTCTCTCTCTCTCATTTCTTGCTCTTTTGTGACCATTCTTCTATGTGTATCCCTGTTCTTCTATTTTTCCCTCAATGTCTACTTGAGGATGATGCAAAGCATTCAGATATTTTTTGGTCTCTTTCATGTTGACTCAAAAGACATCCTCTCTTCCCTTTCTTCTAAGGTAGTGTCCTTTCTTCGGGGAATGGTGATTATTATATGCATATACATACATGATATACATGAGTTATCATACACCATACTGACCCTGAGGAAAGCAAAACTACCTCGTGCTTTATATTTTGTGTTCATTATCCTTGTCTTTATTCCTCACTTGGGGGCTAAATACTTGCGATAACGTGCTCCCTCTCTTATCTCTCTCTTGGGTATATCCTACCTTAAAGAAATCACTCTTGATAAGGCATGCACAATCAATTTAATGTGGGGGCATACACTCTGCTCATATTTTCCATTTCGATACTTAGAATTACTTAGTGTACTAATCTTTGCTTTATGATTTTGGTATCTTTTTTGTGACTCATAGTGAGGGGAACCTTGCTACTTGCAGTCATGGTTTTTCCCTTCTCAATCTTCTCTTTTACTTTGTCAATCAAAGTCATAAGATCCTAAGTCCACTGGGAGCTTGGTGCATCTTTCCTCCTTGGCATGGTAGAAGTCTTTCAAACTTATTTCCTTGTACTTTATCTACTGTATTGGTGTATGCTTATACTCCCGCTAAGTTGGGGGCTAAATGTAGTGTCATTAGATTGTGACCCTTGCAATTGTTGACCACATTAGGGTCCTCATGCATGTGAATCGAATCTCTGGGCCTGATCGGATACCAGAGACTTGCTCGGCACCCAAAAACTACATCTTTCTTGCCCTCCACACTGCCTAAACTGCATCCTATCCTAGAAAAAAGGGCAGGACAGGGGCGTGGTACCCATGTCCTATGAGGACATAGACATGGTGCGCCTATCCCCTGCCCCATTTTGGGGCATGACTCTTTTCAATTATGCTTTGGTGGTTGTGCATTGAGCAGGAAAACTCCCCCAGTGTCGGTCCATGATGGAAAATCAATCAATTAACCCTAATTGATGAGTATATAAGTTGCATTTTCCCTCTCATTTGTATAAGTTCAATGATCAGAAAAGTTAGATAAGCGATAAGGCGGGCATAAGTTCAAGCATTCAAGCATTCCTTTCTAGCATTGAGAATTCTCAAGTCTCCCTTCAAGGCTAAGTGTTGCATTCAAGTCAAGGATTCAACCATTGAAGAGGAGATTCATTCCAACATTCAACTTCATACAAGAAATTATATCAACATTTCTATCACAACCTCCCTTGAGGTGATTTACAGTTCAGTCTTTCATTTACATTTACTTGCAAGTACTTTCTTTCATCATTTGGTTAATTCCAAAACCGGGATTTGACCTAAAGGCAAACCCCCAATGTCATGCCCAACTTTTGGGCATGAATGGAATTTTTTTTTTTAAAAATACTTGACTAACTAACGACTTACCTAACTAATATAACTAACTTATTTAAAATATCCAACTAAGTGCAATGAACTTAAATAAAATAATGCACTTGTTTGGTCTTAACTATGTTTCAATTAAACCAAGCAACTAAATTTAATGAAACAAAAATAACCTATGTTAAAAACGAGCCATTATCTCCCCAACTAGTGACATTAATCTTCTATTAAATGGTTAAATTTTCTAATAAGAAAATTTCTAACTAAATATAAGATCTCTAAAATAAGTTAAATACTTTCTATAGTTCATCCACCCCGTGGGTTAAATATTAACTCATCCTAACTCTTAGATTGAATAAATTTGTTAAATCAAATATTCGTTAATTTGAAACAAGCCCATTAATTCTCAGAATAGAGGGGCCAACATGGTAGATTTTATCCTCTAGAATTTACCCTCCCAAAATATAAAATCTCTCTCTCCTTTATTTTTTTATTTTTTATTTTTTTAATAAAAGTAGAACATAATTCTTCAACTAATAATTTTGAATTCCAATTAAATACGAAAACTAATATATATATATATATATATATATATACTTACTTAAGAATTTTACACAATAGCTTATAAATGTATTCTAAGGTAGGAGGGTGGAGCTTTTAAATTTGATATATTAAGTTATCCTAAAAGATATTCCCCACTTATCTACTCTTCCCCTTTTTTTTTAAACCAAGCACCAATAACTAAATGTGCTTGCCCTAACCCGAAATTAGGGTTAGGGCATGTGTGTTAAACACCCCCCATACTTATCCCCTTTTTTGTGTATGTGTGCTGGGAGTGTGTATGGAGTTCTTTTTTTTTTCCCTTTTTTTTGCGTGCTTGTGTGTGCAGGAGGGTTGGCGGCCACGGGAGGGGCGCGCAGGGCCGAACCCGAGCCAATCACCTTTATTTCCTTGCAAGCTTTAACTGGTAACGGCGGGGAAAATAAGTTTTTTTTTTTTTTTAACACAGCAAAGAGGGAGGGGAGCGGGGTGGAGCGGGCGCCACGGTTGCGGACGGCGCCGCCCGTAGGCTGCGGCTCCCGCAGACTGCGGACGTCACCGCCCGCAGGCTGCGGGACGGTGGCCGCCCACAGTCTGCGGCACCGCAGGCTGCGGGTCCCGCCGCCTAGAGCCGCGCCCGCCGCCGATTTCCAAGGCACATTTTTTTTGTTTAAACGAGTTACGTGGGTTTAAAACCAAGATAAAACATTCAAAAAAAAATATGATATTCTTTCTTTTGTTTACATTGATTTATATATATATATATATATATATATACATATAAATATATGTTTATATATGTTCTGGAAAAAAAAAAACATTACATATAGTTTTATATTTGGGGATGGGCAGTTTTTGCACATAAGCAGATTTTTAATCATGTATATATATTCATATATATATATATATATATATTGGCTTGTTTAACAAGAGGGTTAGATGCCTCTCTTTCATCTGTAGTGAAATCAGATCTGTAAACCTTTCATTTTTTTTTTGAACAGATTTTTCAAATGATACTTAATGTTTAAAAATGTATATAAATATATATATATATATATATATATATATATATATATATATATATTTGTATATATATATATATATATTTTTATATATGGTTATTTGTCACTCAAGTAGGCATATATTTGTTTTGTTTTTTTTTACAACTAACAATGCATTCTTTTTTTAGCAACTAATAATGTAATCCTTTTTGGGTAACAAAATAAACCTAAATCTAAATGTAATAATACTTTCTTTTCTTGTAACAAAATACTAAAACTAATTGCTAAATTATTTTTTTGCAAAGAATAGACCATTATAATAAATTTCATTTCTGCAATAAACAGGAAAAATAAATGACTGTTTTCACTTATATTTACAGCAGGATAATATTTTAAGGAACATGTAGCAATAAATTCCATTTACTTGCAGAGTTCCTAATAATGCAATTACTTCTCTTTCCTTTGTAAAACATGAAAATCTACATGCAATCTAGTGCATTGCTTCCTTCATTTGCAAACTAACTAGAGTAGGAAAGACATTATGTATTTCATTAGCAAGGTAGATACAAAATAATTATGGATACAAAATAAACATGAATACAAATGGGTTGAAATCTCAGCAATGTTTTTCTCTACATAGTAACTTAAATATAATACAACACTTTCTTTTCTTGAAAGTAAATACAACAAAAGCTCACATTCCCCTTTTATACACTACAACATTGAATCTATCCTTTTCTTTTTTTTTTTTTTAAAAACACTTTTCTGCAACACAAAACAGCAACATAGTCCTTTAATCCTTCCTTTCCCATCCCATGCAACCTGCAATAAAAACACATCTTGACCATGGAAAGCTCACCTCCCAGCCTAGGCTTACTAGAAGCCACCCCCGAGCTTGGAGAACCAAGCACTAGACGGGTTACAAACAAGCAACTCCACAACAAACATAGGAAGACACTTAACATTCAAATTTCCCTTCCCAAGCTACACTTTCACCACATTCATGGTGACTCTTCCATGGGTGGAAGTGGACCAAGTACCAATGGGGAGATTTGTAAGCCAAATACAACACAAGCCACCTCATGGCAATACAAATGCAACAAAATACTTCCACAATCCTTATGCCCCCCAAAAGGCTCAAGGCCATATTTACTCCCCTTATGACCCCCAAATGCATACACAAGGCTATGCAACAAGGGCCACAAAGGACACCCTTGAGATCACTCTCCATAAGGAGAGCCTCTCACCCAAGGCTGTCATACTCCTTCCACCCCAAGATCTTCCTACCCTCCCAAGAGTAGGAGATCTTGGACACTCCCAAAACAACAAGAACACAAAACAAAACACATAGAAAAGAAAACTACACATTCTTTACTTCCACAAAAACTTCATAAAATACTTTCTTTACAAGCATCTCTTTTCTACAACAAAACAACATAACTAACACATACAACATAAACAAGAGGAGATAAGAAGAAACCAACCTTATTCTGCCAATAGGTATGCTAAAATTAGTTGGGGATGAGCTGCCCAATTCCACACTAACTTTCTCCAAATTCCACCAAAAGTGTTATTCTCCTACTAACTTTTCAAAACAAGCATAATCTCCAAGAATGGAGAGTGGGTGATTACTCACTAAGTCTCCAATTCTTGCCTAAGAAGGCCTCTCACACACTTCCCAACCCCTTGGGTGAGGTGTGAGTTCCCATTGGTTGCCCTTCCCAAACTCTTACACATTACCAAAATTGGAAAGGGAAAAGGTGGAAGAAGATGGGGAAGAGAGTTTGACATCTTAAGGGAAGGTTCTCTATCCTAGGAGGAACTTTCTAAGTTGAATTTTCGTTCATCTTGGAAACACCACTTTTTGAAGTGACTAAATAGTCACATGGGAGAAGCCACATGTTGCAAAATACCCCTAACCCATAGGTATACCCTTTGGACCCTTGGAAAAGCCTTAAAACTGACCCTAGGAGTCCATTAAACCCTTTGGAAACCCAACTGAAGTTTACCTACGGGTCAAACTTGAGTTGACCACTCCCAAGACTCCCTACCCAAGGCAAATTTGGGACCACACTCATGTTTTTGAATGGCTTTGGTAGAAACAAAACTCCCTCCAAGAGACAAGTCAAAATCAATGACACTAATCAGCACATGTGTCAAGTGACACAATAAAAATACAATATAAAAATCACACATGGAATTTGTCTCTTGTAGGATTACACATATACATATAAATTAATTTTAACACTCAAGCATTATACACTTCACAAATAAAATACATTACAATGGGGTGTTGTCTCTCCAAATAGACAACTCCCGGCTTAACAAACGCACATTGGTCTAGGCTTGGTTCTCCATATAAATTCCATGGTCACATGGATAATTTTCCTGTGCATCTCAATTAACACATTAGTAACTCCAAATAATCACAATTATACATAAACAAATACATGGATTTCATTGCACATCAAACACTCATACATTTGGCAACAATAATTCAATATCTCATTCGTTCAAATTCGATTTCACATAAGCAATTAACATAATTTTTCCAAAATTGAACCATTCATAAGTAAGCATCATTTTTCTATCATCAAAATGAAATCCTGCAAATTTCCAATAATGACATTCACCATCACAATGTAATTCTATTCTAGTAACATATCTAAAGTTTCATAATCATCATGCATAAAATAAAGCATCAACATATGTCAGTGTGATCCAAATCATGGAATCATATACGTTCTAAGTCCATAAAGCATAAAATAAAACATCCATAATAGTCTCAATATGCAAATAACTGAAAATGTCAAACTGAGTCGGGGTAGGGCCTCACACCCTCCCCCTCTAGGCATGAACTTCCTCCTGGAGTTCATCAAAAAGGTGGGGGTACTGTGATCTCATAAGTGTTGCATCCTCCCATGAGGCTGTGACCTCATCATAGCAATCCCACTGGACCCTAACCTGGTCCAGCTCTCGCCCTCGAAGGCTCAGCATCCAGCATGTCAAAATGCGAATGGGCTCCAAATCTAGCTGCCCGTCCGACTCCACCTGCAAGGCATCCCAATCTAGAATATGAGACTCATCATAGATATACTTCCTCAAAATTGAAACATGAAACACATCATGGATGCGTGACAGGCTAGGTAGCAATGCTAGGCGGTAGGCAACTGGCCCTATCCTCTCAAGGATCTCAAATGGTCCTACAAATCGGGGTGCGAGCTTAGAACCCTTTCCATAATGGATTGGACTCTTATGCGGTCGCACTCTCAAGAAGACTCTGTCTCCAACTGAGTAGCTACGATCAACCCTCTTTGCATCTGCATATTTCTTCTGTCTATCATGTGCCTCTCTAAGACGCTGCCTAATCAAATCCACTTGCTGCTCCATATCCCGAACTTTCTCTAGACCAATAGCAACTCTGTCCTCTATGCGGTCCCAACTCAACGGTGTCCTACAAGGCCTGCCATATAATTCCTGATAGGGTGGCATCCCCAAGGACGTGTGATGCCCATTGTTATAGGCAAACTCCACTAAGGGAAGATACTCTTCCCATCTGGTCTGGTGATCCATGACATACATGCGAAGCATATCCTCTAACACCTGGTTAACTCTCTCTGTCTGGCCATCCGTTTCTGGATGATAGGCTGTACTGAAATTGAGTTTGGTACCCATAGCTGCCTGTAATGCCTTCCAAAAAGAAGAAGTGAAGAGGGAATCCCTGTCGAAAATGATCTTACGTGGAACACCATGAAGTCTGACAATGTCTCGCAAAAACACCTGTGCTACTGCTGGTGCTGTGAAGGTGGTACGAACTGGTGAAAAGTGAGCCACTTTGGTCAACTTGTCAACCGTCACCAAGATGGCATCATGGCGGCGAGATGATATAGGGAGACCAATGATGAAATCCATGGATATAGTGTCCCACTTCCACTCTGGTATAGCATGAGATTGGAGCAACCCACCTGGATGGTGGTGCTCCACCTTGACTCTCTGACACTCAAGGCATCGGGCTACCAACTCGGCAATAAGCTGTCGCATTCCTGGCAAATGGTATAGTGCTCTCAGGTCTGTGTGCAACTTCTTGACACCGGGATGTGCTGCATAAGGAGCTCTATGAGCCTCTGTGATAATGAACTCCCGCAATCCCCCGGAAGAAGGTACATAGATGCGCCCTCTATGGCGTAATAAACCATCGGACTCTAAGGAATAATCCACATATTTCCCTTCTAAAGTTTCCTGAGATCGAATAGCCTAGCAAACCTCTAAATACCATCTGTCCTCTGGCAATCGCTGCAAGATCCGATCTCTCAAATCCGTGCTCATAGACATGGTGTATACCTCATGACGTCTCCTACTCAAAGCATCTGCAACTACATTTTCTTTCCCTTTGATGTAGTGAATGTCAAAATCATACTCACACAAGAATTCCATCCATCTCCTCTAACGTGCATTAAGATTTGGCTGAGTAAATATGTACTGAAGGCTCTGATGGTCTGAGTGCAACTCAAAGTGATGACCCAAAAGGAAATGTCTCCATCTCACAAGTGCATGCACTACGGCTGCAAGCTCAAGGTCATGAGTAGGGTAATTAAGCTCGTGATTCTTGAGTTTCTTAGACTCAAAAGTTATAGCTCTACCATTCTGCAAAAGTACTGCTCCTAAACCCTCTAGGGAAGCATCTATGCAAACCATGAAATCAGCCGAAGGATCTAGTACTACAAGGATAGGTGCGGTAGTAAGTGCCTTTTTAAGTTCCTGAAAGGCCTTCTCTCACTTCTCCATCCACTCAAACTTCTTCCCTTTGCGCTGAAGAGAAGAGATAGGATGAGCAACTCTAGAGAATCCCTCAACAAAACGTCGGTAATAACCTGCTAAGCCCATGAAGCTCCTGACCTCTGTCACACTGGTAGGTGCTGGCCAATCCATAATGGCTCTGATCTTGGATGGGTCTACTGAGATCCCATCACCAGATATAACATGACCAAGGTACTTGATCTCAGTTCTAAAGAAAGCACACTTCGACAAACTGCCATACAACTGATTTTCCCTCAAACACTGCAAAACCTGTCTCAAGTGCTCCTCATGTTCCTCCTCATTCCGTGAATATATCAATATGTCATCGAGAAACACAATCACAAATCGGTCGAGGAACGTACGGAATACTCCATTCATGAGACTCATAAAAACTGCTGGGGCATTCGTAAGACCGAATGGGACCACGGTGAACTCATAGTGGCCATATCTAGTGCGAAATGCGGTCTTGTGGATATCACTATCCACTATCCTCAACTGATGGTACCTTGACTTTAGATCAATCTTGGAAAATACTCTGGCACCTTGAATTTGGTCAAACAAATCGTCAATCCTGGGCAATGGATATCGGTTCTTGATGGTTACTTTGTTCAACTGACGGTAGTCCATGCATAATCAGAGAGATCCATCCTTCTTCTTCACGAAGATGACTAGTGCACCCCAAGGGGATACACTAGGGCGAATGTGGCCCTTCTCTAGGAGTTACTCAAGCTAAATCTTGAGCTCATTAAGCTCATTTGTGGTCATTCTATATGGTGCTCTTGAAATTGGTTCGGCTCCTGGAACAAGGTCTATATGAAAATCAATCTCTCTACGGGGCGGCATACCAGGTAACTCTGAAGGAAATACATCCGAGAATTCCCTAAGGATGGGATGGTCGTCAATAGAAGGTTCCTTTTCCTCTTCCTCTTCTCTATCACTAATGGTGATGGCAAACAACTGACATCCCTTTCGCATGCTCCACTTAAGCTGCATGGCGGAGATCATACGAAGAGACATGGGTCTCTGAATTCCAGTGATCACTATAGGAGAGCCATGATCATCCTCACACTCGATCCTTTTCAGGCGACAATCCATCTTGGCTCTGTGGGCATAAAGCCAATCCATGCCAAGTACGACGCCATATGATCCAAGTGGTGTAACTCTAAGGTCTACTAAGGTGGTGGTATTACCAATCTGAAGCTAACATCCCTTAACCTCTGATTCCACTGACACTCTAGCCCCTGAAGCTAATTCCACTTCCCAACTGACCTCTTGCCTAATTGCCACTAGCCCGCAACGCTCCACAACCAATGGAGATATAAAAGAATCAGTAGCTCCTGAATCAAATAATATAGATACACTGCTACCTCTGATCATACCTGCTACCTCAATAACCGTGGCCTAATGCTCTGCCTGGCAGTTGTCAACCGCTGTGAAGACCCTATGGGACTTGCCCATATCCCCAACTGTCGGCTCTGATGCTGCCATCCTCTGATTCCCTGCCATCTGACCCTGAGGACACTCTCTCACCATGTGTCCCATGGCTCCACATGTGAAGCAAGCGCCTCGTGCCTGAAACTGTACTCCCTGTGGTCTGGAGAAAGACTGTCCCCCTGTCCTACTAGAACCACTGTACCCACCTCTAGAGGACTGCTAAGTCCTAGCCGGAGGTGTGTAAGGAGTCTGAGATCTCTGATCTCACCTCTGACCCTATGACTGCCACTACTTGGGCTTTGTGCCCTGCTGACTCTGCGGAGGCCTTTGCCTCTGGTTTTGCTGTGACTGTTGCGGAGGAGGGGGTTTGGAGAACCCCGATGAGTGCCTGTTGTTACCTTTCCAATGGGGTTTCTGAAACCCATAAGTCAGTGGTGAAGGGTTACGGTTCTGGAACCGATCCTTCGAGTCCTGTGGTCTGGCCTGAATCTCCTCGGCTATCAAAGCCTTCTCCACAGCAACCCGAAGGCTCCCTGGAGCGGCCATTCTCACTGGTCCTGCTATGCCGGAATTCAATCCTCTAATAAATCGGTTGATGAGAAGCTTTTCATCTTTCAGGTAGTCTACATAAGGTAATAGTTCAAAGAACTTGTTCTCGTACTGTGTCACTGAAAGACCCTTCTGCTGGAGGTCATGAAACTCATCCACCCTACGCTGTCTGAAATGCTCTGATAAATACCTCTCCCTAAATCTCTCTGTGAAAATCTCCCAAGTGAGGGTTTCTATCTCTAAGCCACACTTATATTCTTCCTATCTCCACCATGTGGAGGCTGTTCCTCGCAATAGGTGAACCGCTGCACGTGCTTTTAGATTGCTCTCATAAGAGTGCAATGCAAAGTACCTATCTAGGCTTAAAAGCCATGCCTCTGCCTCTACCCCATCGGTAGATCCCCCAAACGATGGTGGCTGAAGGCGCATAACCTCTCTGATTAGATCCCCTGGATCCCGACGTGCCCTCTCAATATACACTGGTGCTACGGCTGGAGGTGGTACTGGTAGGTGAATGGGTTCGGGCTCATGCCCAGCCTGACTCTCTACGGGATTAGGAGGTGGACTCCTACTCCATTCCCGTTCTACTGTTCTATGACTTCCTAAGTTCTGGTTCTCAACATTATGATCTACTGCTGGAAGCCTATCCTGTACTAGTCCAATCAGGTTCTGAAGAGCTACCAAGATGTCTCGGTTTGGGTCAACTGATTGCTCGGGAGGAGCTGCTGGGTTCACTTCCTGAACCGATTCCTCCCTAATGACCTCTTTGCGTGCCATGCGTTCACGCCTAGGGCCTCTACCACGTTTGCGAGCTTGTCGCGTAGTTGGAGGCATCCTCTTTAAGAAAATAAAATAAAATAAAATAAATAACCATTTTAGGAGAAAATATTTTAGCTAATTTAAAAATAAAAATAATTACAATTTAATTAATTAAATAATTATAGCGAAACGTAATGGCGTAAGGTTCCTAGTGTTGGCAACCTTGTTTTGATACCAAAATGTCATGCCCAACTTTTGGGCACGAACGGAATTTTTTTTTTTTTAAATACTTGACTAATTAACGACTTACCTAGCTAATATAACTAACTTATTTAAAATATCCAACTAAGTACGATGAACTTAAATAAAATAATGCACTTGTTTGGTCTTAACTATGTTTCAATTAAACCAAGCAACTAAATTTAATGAAACAAAAATAACCTATGTTAAAAACGAGCCATTATCTCCCCAACTAGTGACATTAATCTTCTATTAAATGGTTAAATTTTCTAATAAGAAAATTTCTAACTAAATATAAGATTTCTAAAATAAGTTAAATACTTTTTATAGTTCATCCACCCCGTGGGTCAAATATTAACTCATCCTAACTCTTAGATTGAATAAATTTGTTAAATCAAATATTCGTTAATTTGAAACAAGCCCATTAATTCTCAGAAGAGAGGGGCCAACATGGTAGATTTTATCCTCTAAAATTTACCCTCCCAAAATATAAAATCTCTCTCTCTCCTTTATTTATTTATTTATTTATTTATTTTAATAAAAGTAGAACATAATTCTTCAACTAATAATTTTGAATTCCAATTAAATACGAAAACTAATCTATTTATATATATATATATATATATATACTTACTTAAGAATTTTACACAATAGCTTATAAATGTATTCTAAGGTAGGAGGGTGGAGCTTTTAAATTTGATATATTAAGTTATCCTAAAAGATATTCCCCACTTATCTACTCTTCCCCTTTTTTTTTAAACCAAGCACCAATAACTAAATGTGCTTGCCCTAACCCGAAATTAGGGTTAGGGCATGTGTGTTAAACACCCCCCATACTTATCCCCTTTTTTGTGTATGTGTGCTGGGAGTGTGTATGGAGTTCTTTTTTTTTTCCCTTTTTTTTGCGTGCTTGTGTGTGCAGGAGGGTCGGCGGCCATGGGAGGGGCGCGTAGGGCCGAACCCGAGCCAACCCCCTTTATTTCCTTGCAAGCTTTAACTCGTAACGGCGGGGAAAATAAGTTTTGTTTTTTTTTTAACACGACGAAGAGGGAGGGGAGCGGGGCGGAGCGGGCACCCCGGCTGCGGACGGCGCCGCCCGCAGGCTGCGGGACGGTGGCCGCCCACAGTCTGCGGCACCGCAGGCTGCGGGTGCCGCCGCCCAGAGCCGCGCCCGCCGCTGATTTCCAAGGCACATTTTTCTTGTTTAAACGAGTTACGTAGGTTTAAAACCAAGATAAAACATTCAAAAAAAAATACGATATTCTTTCTTTTGTTTACATTGATTTATATATATATATATATATATATACATATAAATATATGTTTATATATGTTCTGGAAAAGAAAAAACATTACATATAGTTTTATATTTGGGGATGGGCAGTTTTTGCACATAAGCAGATTTTTAATCATGTATATATACATATATATATATATATATATATATATATATATATATATATATAGGCTTGTTTAACAAGAGGGTTAGATGCCTCTCTTTCATCTGTAGTGAAATTAGATCTGTAAACCTTTCATTTTTTTTTTGAACAGATTTTTCAAATGATACTTAATGTTTAAAAATGTATATAAATATATATATATATATATATCTGTATATATATATATATATATATATTTATATATGGTTATTTGTCACTCAAGTAGGCATATATTTGTTTTTGTTTTTTTTACAACTAACAATGCATTCTTTTTTTAGCAACTAATAATGTAATCCTTTTTGGGTAACAAAATAAACCTAAATCTAAATGTAATAATACTTTCTTTTCTTGTAACAAAATACTAAAACTAATTGCTAATTTTTTTTTTTGCAAAGAATAGACCATTATAATAAATTTCATTTCTGCAATAAACAGGAAAAATAAATGACTGTTTTCACTTATATTTACAGCAGCATAATATTTTAAGGAACATGTAGCAATAAATTCCATTTACTTGCAGAATTCCTAATAATGCAATTACTTCTCTTTCCTTTGTAAAACATGAAAATCTACATGCAATCTAGTGCATTGCTTCCTTCATTTGCAAACTAACTAGAGTAGGAAAGACATTATGTATTTCATTAGCAAAGTAGATACAAAATAATTATGGATACAAAATAAACATGAATACAAATGGGTTGAAATCTCAGCAATGTTTTTCTCTACATAGTAACTTAAATATAATACAACACTTTCTTTTCTTGAAAGTAAATACAACAAAAGCTCACATTCCCCTTTTATACACTACAACATTGAATCTATCCTTTTCTCTTTTTTTTTTTTTAAAAAACACTTTTCTGCAACACAAAACAGCAACATAGTCCTTTAATCCTTCATTTCCCATCCCATGCAACCTGCAATAAAAACACATCTTGACCATGGAAAGCTCACCTCCCAGCCTAGGCTTACTAGAAGCCACCCCCGAGCTTGGAGAACCAAGCACTAGACGGGTTACAAACAAGCAACTCCACAACAAACATAGGAAGACACTTAACATTCAAATTTCCCTTCCCAAGCTACACTTTCACCACATTCATGGTGACTCTTCCATGGGTGGAAGTGGACCAAGTACCAATGGGGAGATTTGTAAGCCAAATACAACACAAGCCACCTCATGGCAATACAAATGCAACAAAATACTTCCACAATCCTTATGCCCCCCAAAAGGCTCAAGGCCATATTTACTCCCCTTATGACCCCCAAATGCATACACAAGGCTATGCAACAAGGGCCACAAAGGACACCCTTGAGATCACTCTCCATAAGGAGAGCCTCTCACCCAAGGCTGTCATACTCCTTCCACCCCAAGATCTTCCTACCCTCCCAAGAGTAGGAGATCTTGGACACTCCCAAAACAACAAGAACACAAAACAAAACACATAGAAAAGAAAACTACACATTCTTTACTTCCACAAAAACTTCATAAAATACTTTCTTTACAAGCATCTCTTTTCTACAACAAAACAACATAACTAACACATACAACATAAACAAGAGGAGATAAGAAGAAACCAACCTTATTCTGCCAATAGGTATGCTAAAATTAGTTGGGGATGAGTTGCCCAATTCCACACTAACTTTCTCCAAATTCCACCAAAAGTGCTATTCTCCTACTAACTTTTCAAAACAAGCATAATCTCCAAGAATGGAGAGTGGGTGATTACTCACTAAGTCTCCAATTCTTGCCTAAGAAGGCCTCTCACACACTTCCCAACCCCTTGGGTGAGGTGTGAGTTCCCATTGGTTGCCCTTCCCAAACTCTTACACATTACCAAAATTGGAAAGGGAAAAGGTGGAAGAAGATGGGGAAGAGAGTTTGACATCTAAAGGGAAGGTTCTCTATCCTAGGAGGAACTTTCTAAGTTGAATTTTCGTTCATCTTGGAAACACCACTTTTTGAAGTGACTAAATAGTCACATGGGAGAAGCCACATGTTGCAAAATACCCCTAACCCATAGGTATAGCCTTTGGACCCTTGGAAAAGCCTTAAAACTGACCCTAGGAGTCCATTAAACCCTTTGGAAACCCAACTGAAGTTTACCTACGGGTCAAACTTGAGTTGACCACTCCCAAGACTCCCTACCCAAGGCAAATTTGGGACCACACTCATGTTTTTGAATGGCTTTGGTAGAAACAAAACTCCCTCCAAGAGACAAGTCAAAATCAATGACACTAATCAGCACATGTGTCAAGTGACACAATAAAAATACAATATAAAAATCACACATGGAATTTGTCTCTTGTAGGATTACACATATACATATAAATTAATTTTAACACTCAAGCATTATACACTTCACAAATAAAATACATTACAATGGGGTGTTGTCTCTCCAAATAGACAACTCCCGGCTTAACAAACACACATTGGTCTAGGCTTGGTTCTCCATATAAATTCCATGGTCACATGGATAATTTTCCTGCGCATCTCAATTAACACATTAGTAACTCCAAATAATCACAATTATACATAAACAAATACATGGATTTCATTGCACATCAAACACTCATACATTTGGCAACAATAATTCAATATCTCATTCGTTCAAATTCAATTTCACATAAGCAATTAACATAATTTTTCCAAAATTGAACCATTCATAAGTAAGCATCATTTTTCTATCATCAAAATGAAATCCTGCAAATTTCCAATAATGACATTCACCATCACAATGTAATTCTATTCTAGTAACATATCTAAAGTTTCATAATCATCATGCATAAAATAAAGCATCAACATATGTCAGTGTGATCCAAATCATGGAATCATATAAGTTCTAAGTCCATAAAGCATAAAATAAAACATCCATAATAGTCTCAATATGCAAATAACTGAAAATGTCAAACTGAGTTGGGGTAGGGCCTCACACCCAATCCCAACACTTTTCCCTCTCTTTTCTATATGTAGTTTGCAGGTTTGCAACTGTACTTTCATATTCAGACTCCATTTGCAGAGGTGGAAAAACCCTTTTTGTTTCATGGATTTTTCGGAGGACCGTGTACACTCTCACCACGGTCCGAATAATTTTTTCTCAAATTCGCAGGGCGGCTTTGTCTCGAAATATTATTGCTAGATCCAGGTGCATAGGTTCATCCTATGCTTCTATCTCGAGTTATAATAAGATCTTTGTCACTTTTCCACTTGGTCATAAGTACATAATTCAATCAATTCAAATCTCATTCGAGAAAAGGGGATTAACTTACCATCACTCAGAATTCAATCTCTTTCTATGGAGGTTGAATCTAGTGCATTTTTCCCCCTCTTCTAATGTAATGTGTGAAAAGTGTTTGAAGGGAAATTCAGTGAAACTTTCATCTCTCCTAGGAGGGAGGAAAATCTTTCCTCTAGATCTCTCCATTCATTCACTTTTTTCAACATTACACCATCAATGACAACCCCTAGGCATCTATCATGCACCAATCTTCACCGAAATCACCAGAGCAACATCTCTTGCCAACAATCTCCCACTTTGGTATTGATGGCAACACTATGAAAAATTAACTTAATGATCTATATACTTAAGACTACAAAATCTCAAATTTACAAAGAATATACAATATACAAGCTCCCCCTGAGAATCCGCACCATTTTGCACTCTCCTCTCCCCCCCTTTGATAGAAATGTCAAAGATAAATGGTCCATCAAAACTGATATACAAGGGTATGTACAACTGCTCACAAAAAAATTGAAAATGTCTGCAAAAACTTTCTTAAGGGACAAAAAGTGTTTATCTCATGCTTTCCTCAAGCTCTCCAAAATACTGATCATCCCACTAAAAAGATGAGCAAGCATTTCAGATCCTCTTCTATCTGTTGTAACATTAGAATTTAGAGCATCCTTAGCATCTTGCATCTTGTTCATTACAGAATATATCTGGGGAGTGATAAGACTCCTTAACTTAGCTACTCTACCCAAAATTCTTTCCTTTTCATGGTTTGGACTCTTGATTTTACTCAGTATACTCAAAAATTGGGGTTCAAAATTGGTATCTGGAGTAGATTGTGGTATGTATGACTGTGATATGCTTGCTAGCTGATCTTTACATTCCTTTATTTTCTTATCAATGTCCAGAGTGAATTTGGGCAAAATTAGACATGACCTGTATATATTACCTCCTTCATCAATTGCATCCTGAATATTCTTTAGTACAATAACTAAAATGACTCTATCCTCTTCAATCATTTTTAAAAATGTTTTCAACCTGATAGCATTAAACTGATTCAAAACTTTAGTATCTGCTACCTTCTCTAAATTTTCAAAATGAGAACCAACAAAACTTAGCAGACTTTTGAGCTTATCAGAGGAAACAAATGTATCCAATTTGAAAGATGACATAATCTTCTCCAACATATCTCCCGCCAATGATATTAATTCCTTGTCTGCAAAATGGGACTTAAGCAAGTCCTTACTGGATTTGTCTTGAGATATAGTTGCCAATTTAAGTACTTAAACGGGAGATAAGGAACTTAAGTCAATCAGCCCTTGACCAAAATCTTTTGGATCAATAACAACTTATTTCCCCTTAACAGCACTAATGTCTCTTGCCACTATTGTCGGGGCCTGTTCTACCTTCTCCTTTAGCTTATCCATCAACTCCTTTCTCTTTTCTCTAGAAGTGTTCAATTGATCTTTCAATGTCTCAATGAAGTCTTCTACTGCATTTAGATTTGATTTCAGGCTACTCTTTTTCTTCATCGTTGCATCAATGTCTTCAAGTTCCACAATAAGTTGTTTCTGCAAACTGGAGTCCATTGATTCAATCTTCTAAATTTTCCTCAATTTGTTAGGCTTCTTCGAAGGAACTAGGCTCTGATACCAATTGTTGGAATCAATGAACATTGAGAGGGGGGGTGAATCAGTGTTATATAATTTGCAAAATTATCAAGCTGATTCTTAAACCACTAGATGCATGAGAAAGTAATCAAAGTGCAGAAACATAAAATGAACAACCACACAACCTGTTGTTCACCAAAAGTGATAACCCAAAAATACCTGCAAATCTATCTATGAGATAGCCAATCTCAATCAACGAAACACCTCAGGGCTTGGACAACATGACAAGGATATGAATACTTCTACTCTTCAGGCTCTGCAAAACCAAGGCGGGTATACCTTTGATGCATTTAATCAGACCTATTACACACAAGACTGCATCAATCAAAAGCAGATGGATCTCAAAAGGTTCAAAAACTAAGAGATAACTGCAAATGGGCTAGATCCACACTTGCAACTCAACATTTTGAATCATGAGATGGAGGGACATTTCCACATAATATAAAATATAAAAGATATTCTGATTTTGGATTTTTAAATGGTGTTCTGACAACCTTTCAATATTACAAGAGACCAGTGTCTTATCCAGGCCACAGAGTCATGCATAAAACTGGATGAGAAATCTCAAATGCAAGTTCTTTTCAACATTAAATTTTCATGTATCAATGCCTTACATTAATACAATCCTCTGCTCTGTCACAAAACCATACTTATATGTAGATATCCAATATGCATTCAAAATCATTAATGTTGGGTTTTAGGATTTAAATCCTTCCTTAAAGAATACCCAAAAGACAATATTACACTCTTAGCGGAATCTAAAAGAGACAACTCAAATTATCCTTGATAATATGAAATTATGTGAATCTGAGTACATTTTGGAGACAATTTCATGGAAACTCACACATGCCTTGCATATGTGTGAACCTGCAAACTGAAACTGAACCTACAGTAAAGACAACACTGAAAACATAGACGAACACACTGTCATTTGCATTGATAAAAGGATGCTATCACTGGAACCTGCAATTTTGGATTTCTCCCTTGGAGCAAATCTCTCAAAAATTGGAACCCCTACAACTGAGAAGAATGGGGAATAAAAAGGAGAGGGAAGAGAATCAAATCTACAACTGAAAATTGCCAAGTGTCTCCCCTCTAACTGAATTTTGTTCCCGTGGAAACTGCTTCCAAAATATCCCACATTTGTCAAAATTAACCACATAATTAGATTCTTCACTCCAAGAGCTTTCTGAAAACATATAACACTTTATACTTTGGCAAAACATTGAGCCCTGGGCGAATTAATCCTCAACATGGACCCATCATTTAAATTTTTTGAATTTCTCTATAGTTTAAACTATATCATTTATTCATTTTAATTTTGATTTTTGCCTCCATTTGTGCTCTGACGCCTTGCCACGTGGCGGCCTCTAATTAATCGATGGGGTTGACCGGACGCCACCTGGGATGACACCTCACCACCGCCACGTCATTTGCTTCATCACTGCCACTTGGCCGCCACGTCATCGCCACTGGACTGTCACCTGTGCGCCAATTGTGTGCCACCTCACCGGGACCTGCCTGCTAGACTGCCATCTATCACGACACATGGACGACTCTTGTTCCCTTTCGCTATTTCGCGGGGTTTAAATGACGTGCATCTTCCCTTCGCGAAATAGCGCGCACTATTGATCCATCTTGAACCTACTCACTCGTTAACCCGACCTTCCTCTGCAAAATTTTGCCTGTCTGCCTTGAGAAGCGTGGGGTCCACTTGGTCTTCATCGACTCACCTCCTCCGTCACCTCGGAAAGCGTGCAAGCGCATTGGCCCACCTTGTGCGCCCATAGGCACCATCTGTCAAAAGCCTTTATGGCTTAAACATATTACTATAGTGCGCTTTTGCATATAAACATTAAAAAGAACTACTTCCCAGTGCATGTGGGATAATGCATTAAGCCTGGGATTGTGCTTTGAAGCTCTCTCCCTGGGTTTTAATGGTGATTTCTTTGCATTTGCTTGGAATTCGATGCCCTTTGCTTTGGTTTTAACGCTGCTTCTCCTCCACCACGCACAGAGATTTACATTGGTGTTTGCATTTGCTTGGAGATTTCATACAAATTTCACACATGCCCACTCTCCTCCATCATGCTCTGCACAGGGTCTTCACTGGGATTTTCCATCTGCCAATGCATTTGCTTGAAAGACTATGCTGTTCAAAAAAAGAAAACCACGAAGAGGAGGAGAGTGTTTCACTAATTTGATAGTTTACTGTTGCTGAACATTGGCCTCCCAATATCCATGCAGAGAGGAAGACTTGGGTAGAATATGCGTTGAACTTCTAAATTCACCTGTTTCAAACTACCAAATGCATTAATTGGAGCTTGTGGCTGCTGGTAATGCCTCCCACCAATGGCATTTGCTTAAGTTTTAAACGCCTTTCACCATGCCACACACTGGAGGAAAGAAGTCTTTTACCAGCCACGTTGCCATTTGCAATTGCATTAACTTGGAGTTTCAACATTCCCTCTCCTTCACTAATCATGCAAGGGCTGCCAAACTATTTGTTGGAAGCATTTTCTGTTTTCTCTCATGAGACCATCACCATGCCATGTGAAGAGGCTTTATGGCTTGCTGTTGCTTTTGCTGAATTTTAAATGCCTTCCAAACATCCACACACAGCAAGGAGGAAACAAGATTGGTTGCCAAATTTCATTTGTATTGAAAATATTTCTATTTTTTTTTATTTGCCTCTCCTCCAGCTAATTGCTATTTGTTGCTAATTGTTTCTGAATTGCCCCTTTCTCATTTGTGCAGGGAGACTTTGCATTGTTTTTTGGAATTGGATTTATGCCTCGCAAACATGCCTTTACCATTTGCTTCATCAAAGGGGAAATGTTGGAGATACACCTGCTGATTGCATTGGCTGGAGTTTTAAAATGCACTCCCAGACATCACGCACAACAAGGAGAATGCTGGGAAGGTTGTGGAATTTGGCTTTCAAAATCCCAAATTACATTTGGTTGAAAGGTTTAATGAATTTCCACATGCCAATGCATTTGGTTTAAAACTTTTAAATGGTCTTCTCAATACCACGGCTGCCAAGTGCATTTGCATTTTTAATATCTCTTCTTTGTCGCTGAAGGAGGATTTGGGCATTAGAATCACCAATTTGAAATTGCCTGAAGGTCTACAATCTTTTCAACTCTTATGATAAATCTCGTGACTACAATCCATATTTATAGAATTCTGAAATTCTCGAAGTGAACAAAGTCGCCAATAAACTAATACGGCACAGGCATGAGCCAGGTCGGGCCCCAAAGTGGGTCCGACTAAAAAAAAATTCGTTTTTATGCAACTGACCCCTGGAATGCTTCACGGACCTCAAAAATACCTCCGGAAATGATCGGCATCATTTTCGGATCATTAATCCACATTTTAAAACCTTCAGGCAATTACGCCACAATTTTCACATTTAATTGCGAAGACATAATTTTCAAACCTGTCAAAACACCTTTTTGGAGCTCGCCATCTGACAGGAATGTACTTTGATATACAAGGATGACATCTACCAAACGGTTTCTCAAGATGAGTCCCGAGCGAAGAGATATTAATTTCTGAAAACGGCCAACTGGCTTTGTCGACACTGCGGACCTGATGAAGTCAATGTTCTAGCAACACATGATGCCTTTCTCAAAAATATCAAACGACCTCCGTGGGTCCTCAAATTTGAAACATAGGTACCTTAAAGTACATATTAAATCTTTGAATTCTCGGTTTGATCACCAGACTAACAGGATGCAAACGGCGCGCTCACCAAAACGGCTACATTAACTGATCTAACACTGGAAGTGCGGATAATTGAATTTGATGGCAAAATGAGTCCTTGTGAAAACTGATCAAACGGATTGATAAAAGCTTGAAATTTGAAATGTAGCTCACCATTTATACCAACATTAGCCTGGAACAAACATTCTGACATGACATTCACCGAGACATTTTTACACTTGTGCAAACCTCACAAACTACAAATGGATTTGGCTATGAAAATGGAGCAAACGGATTCGTTAGGACTTGAAATTTTGTAGGCTGACTCACATTTATGCATAGAATTGAATCCACTTTGAATTTATTCATGATGATCAACAGGGCAAAAGATATAATCTCTCAAAGTAGGCTACTTAATAAAATTTACACTTGTGCCTAGAATGCACTTTCAGCTCACCCCTCAAAACGAGTACTTGATAAACTTCTCCAAACTGAATTCTGAAAGTTGCAACACACTAAATAGGCCAAATGAAAGGTGTGGGACATGAATCTCGAGCCTTACCCTCTCAAAATCAACTGGATCCATTTTACCCCCTTGCAAAGTAGGCCATTCAAACTGACTCATTCGGGTACTTTTCTGACATGCAGGGCAAAATTTTGAAATGGGCCTCTAAACTTAATTCAATTTTAATCAGTCCCAATAGTGGCTCTGACTGGGGATGGGTGATTGCGAGATCAACACAAGAATCTAGATATCTTTGATTAAGCAAACCACCCAAAAAAGGGGTCGTTCTTCTCTCAATTCTTCTCTTCTCATCTCAGGGCTTCCTTATTCTACCCAAACAGCAGGGCACTTTATTGAAAACCACACAACTGAAAGCAAAGCAACTGTACAAAATATACAACTTATCAATGGCCCCAGGCCATCAAAACTGAAATCAATTCTTACCTCTGTCAAACACTTGATTTTCATTTCCACTAACCGGAGGTAAGTTGAGATCATCATTCCAATCTGCCTGATCAAAAACACTTCCACTTCTAATCAGCTAGTCACATAAAACATAATCAGTAGCGTGTTCATAATCAATCAATCTTTGGAAACCAAACGAATGTTGAACGTGCTGATCACCAGGTGACATAAGAGTGCCATACTCTTTACCACTCTTTCCCAGCTGAAATGAAAAGTGGCCTAACTTATTCTGAAAGTTGAAAACATCAGGCACATCTCTATTGCTAGTTTGCTCAAATGATGAACACTCTTCCACAATGATGGCTTGCAAACTAGAGAGGAAAACTTCCTCATAACATGACTGCAATTCGTCTTGCTGATCACAATTCCTATCAGCACTTTGCACACATGAAAATACATGATTGTCACTTGTCAATGGTTCATTTCCCACTTGTAAATCTGAAAAAACTACTTCAAATTTGTCATTATTTTTAACAGCAAGATCCACACAATGCATACCAAAATCTGAGTTCATATCAACATATGAATCTACATTATCACACCTATCAAGCGTATATGCATCTTCATCTTGTCCATCACTCAAATCAAAAATAGGGAAAGAATCAATAGCATATGTATCATACTTCACACCCTCAAAAATATCATCAATATCTAAACAAGTACTGGTTGGGTGTGAGAGATTGGGCACATTTTTGGATGCATACCTCTGAAAATCAGCAGCTAAGAGCTCTGAAATTTGTTCACTACTTAGTGAACCTTCTTCATTTCCATTTTTCTTGGCTTCATCCTCTGAGCTGTAAACATTGTCCCAATCTGATAAAGGTATTAAGTCAACAATGCTCATGTCTCTATGCACATTTGTTTCATCATTACAACAACTCACATCTACATCATAAGCTTTATCAGGCTGCTCATAAAGTGTTGCTATATGTTGCAACATAGTTTCATAACTGAAGTTGCAAACATTTTGTGGATTGAACTTAACAACAAGGTGACCCATATCATTAAAATTTGAAACCTCAACGGGCTCATGAATACTCGAACAATTAGTTATTTTCTCATAGATTTCTTCTTGCTCTGAATACACATCTAAACTGTCATGCTGAGAATAAGAATCATCTTCAGCATCATAGGAGGCATATCCACTCACGGATTCATCTCCCTCACTATCCTCGATCTTGTGTACATTTTCAAATTTAATTGCTTCAATCTTATCTATCCATTCTTTAATACATGCAACACTCTCTTCTCTCAAGGTAGTAGACCAATTAATTGAGTCAGGCTCATCAAGCTCTAAAAATAATTCAATCAAAACAAACTCATGGGGTCTAGCATCAGCTGGAAACTCATTTAATGCAGCTATGAATCTTTTATAAAAAATACATGATGACTCTTCCTCTTTTCTTTTCCCTATTTTCTTTCTTAAAAACTAGATGAATTTCTCTCGGATCTTTTGAAGACATACTGCAATCTTTTTATCAATCTCTTTCAGAATTGATAGAGGATTTGGAGATCTAGGAACTACATCTAGATCCATCGGGTTTAAAACATCTACTGAACCACTATCATAACCATGCATCTCACTATTTTACAAATTCTTTTCAAAATACAAGCAGTCACTACTTTTCAGAATCATACACACTTCTCATCATATCTCTGACTAAAAACTTATTTCAATGAAGTATGTAAATTGTAAATTTCTTTTCCTTTCAATGGTGACCTTTTCACCTTATAAGGAACATATAATTTCATAGATACTTTGAGGAATACCTAGTAAAATCAATGTTGCTGCTGTCCACTTCACTTCTGACTAGAAATTTGAAGAAATTCTCCAAATCTTAGGTTCGTTCTTACAGAGTCGCCACCTCCTTGAAGAGGAATAAATTTTAAACTACTGATCTTCACTCTGAAACACTTTCAGATTTCTGGGTTTCACCACACATAGCAGAGTCGCCACTTTTGTTGTTCTCAAAATCTGATTCCCTTCAATGTCTTTAGAATAAGATGATCTAGAATGGGTGCCGATAAGACATCAAAGATAAGGAAATTCCAGAAACAACATATGACAAGGTTTGGTTAGACCTTCTACACTTCGGGCTTTTCTTGGAGCCCAGGTGGGTATACCTTTGTGAATTAACTTCACACTTTTAAACAATAAACCCACAGCAAACCAGTCCAGAAAACCAGTGGATTTATTCACCTCGAAAGCAACTGAAAACAAAGCATGAAAACTATACTTGAGTTTAGCATTTTGATCAACAAAGCATGTAATAAACAACGTCCATTAATAGCAGTGCCTTATCCAAGGTTACAGAGTCACCTAACTCAAATAAAACTCCTGAAACATAATATCTATATACTTCCCATCAGCTCCGTTTCCACTAATTCTTACATGTGCCTGACACATACAAGAATTTAATCATTTCACACTAAACTATGGTCCTCAAAATTCAAAGTTCCTCCCAAAGAATTTACTGGTATAAGTGATCTTGCATATTTAATTTCCCTCCTAAAGAGAAAAGCTAAAAACACTCATACTGAGATTGCTTTGCAATTCCATTCAAAAGAAAAATCCTGGATTGTTCAGAATGAAAACAGTAAATAAATTTGTGAATAAACTTGAAGACAACACAGAGTTTTACTCAAAAAACCGATGGCCTGTATATTGATATTCGTTCGAAGAGATTTTACAAAAAGTTCTTTTTCTCCATTAAACTTTGAAAAGCTTAGATAATTTTCTGCAGCGTTTTCTTACAAAATTTTGTGATCCCTTTCCCTCTAGTCCTAGTATCCATTTATAACAATATGGATGCACAAAGCTTCAGACTTCTCGAAGAAAGTTTGTTATAATTATTTCAAAAATTGAAGAGGTTACAATTTTTGCGTAAAGCAGTTATGTGCTTTTTTCAGCTTCTGCAGTCTGTTCAACAAGTTGTTCGGTTGTAACCTCTTCTGGCTTTTTAGGGGCGTTCTCCAATTGCTCCGGATCATGGGTAGAATATTTAACTCCCCACTCACTATATGTCTCTTCTGTCGGCCATGAAAAATTAATCACATCACTCTTAATTTTGGTCAACCTTTTCCAAGAATTTCTCAATTTGTTGACTTCTGAATTAAGGAAACTATAATGTGATTTAATCTTTTCTATTTCCTGTATTGTTATGACAAAGAAAGAGGTATCATCAAGGTCGATGATTCCCTTAACCCTTGCTGACAATTTGACCTCTACCTCTTTGAGCCATATTTGCTTATCTTTTATCTGATCCGGATTGGCAAAAATTCTCGGGAGCAACTCAAAAACCTGATCAGTGTATTCCTTCTTACATAGATTGACCTTCCTATCCACATTATCTACATCTGCAGCCAATTGCATTAAGACTTTAGCAACATCAGAGGTAGATTTTATAATGGGATTGGCCCTTGCTTCATCACAGGAAACACACATGAACTCTAAATCCTGCTCCCTTGGCCTCCATCTGTCAAAAATGGGTGTCAAAATGGCCTTATCTCTCCTTAATTCATTCCATATCTCCATGACCTTTCCCACATTATTGTGAAGCAGTGAGGCATTTATAGTGTTTGCAAAACTGGAGATTGTGGCTTTTATTTTCTCCTCATACTTCCCCACATAATAGGCCTGAGTCTCCTTTAGGTTCTCCAATTCTTGGGGAGTTATCTCAATCATTTGAGAACTGGAAGGCACAGGAGATGGTGGGAGCTCAATAATGGGGCTAGTAGGTGGAGGTCTTGTAGGAGAAGAGGCGATCATTAATGAAGACTCACCTTGTTGGCATTGTCCTACCAGCTGGCTCTGCAATTTGGCAATAATGTTATCTTTGCCTCTTATCTCCTCCTTAGCACTATCATAAGCCTTCAAAACTATTTCTAGTTTAATTTGGAGGGCCTCCTTTTCTTTGGCTTCCTTTTCAGCCACTGCAACACTGAATTTGGCAGTCTCTAACACAGTGCTAGCAGCCTCTACTACCCCTGTACTCTCTACTCTTTTAATCATCAATCCACCAATGTGACTTGTCCCTGAGGTGTCTTTACCTTTCTTGTCTTCATTTCTTTTGAGGGACCACATGACTAGTGCAACATTGTCCTTACTGAATGTAACCCCTTCCATGGGTTTAGTCTCTTTTCTTACTGCATCCAGCACTAGAGCATCAACAATATTCCACTCTGGTAGAATGAGCACTCCAGCTTGTGCTACTAGATCCCTTCCCTGTTCAGGAGTGATGGTTTTGAATTCTTCCATCATCTCCTGTTTTATTTCTTCCTCCACTGAGGCTGGATCTTTATTAGGCTACTCTTCCTTTCTTGCTTCACATCTAGCATTATATTTATCTATATGCTGCTTCCAGATAAATTGCATGAATGCTTCAGATGTGACAAAGCTATCATCAGCTAAAAGGGCACTAGTGGCCTTCTTTATCTCAGGATCTCACTCCTGGCCTTTAAGTTCAGTCGAGGTGATGTCCATCTGTGCTTCAGTGGGCTCTTCTGGCATCCCTTCTTCCACTTCATCATAGGTATATGCAATTTCCCCCAAGCTGCCCAACTGAGAGAGGTATTTAGTTGCTGCTTGTTCATCTCCTATGTGGAGAGGGGATTGGGATGGGGAATACAGGGGTGTATTTGATTGCACTTCCTTCCCCACCCTCTACTTCTTTGGGTTGTCCTAGATGTCAATGACATCTTGTACCTTCCTCTTTCCTTTGGATGAAGAGGGTTCCCCTGTTGTAGACACCAACACACTGTAACCTACTTTCTTATGCAGGGTGTAGTCACCAGGAGGGATTGCTTTAGTGGAAGCTGACTTTCCTAAAATCATTCTTGCCTTTTTAGGGTTATTCTTAATTACAGCTTCCCTCTTCTCCTTTAGTGTTTGCATCACATCCTCAAAGCAAACAATCAAAAAATTTATTTTTTATTCCAATGGGAAGAAGCTAGACAATGGGTCATAGCTAGCATCAAATTGATGCACAAAGTCCAGGGCTTTCTTGTAAGCCACCCATTTTTCTTTCCTTAACTCTTGTTCATCTAAATCAAATTCTTTCCTGATGAGGTCTTCAGGAAAGTGGAATTGATGAGGCCTACCTCTGCATGCTACCTTCTTCCGGAACACACCATTGTAGAAGTCCTCTGGATCAGCACATCTAGACACTGCAGTGGACAAATGGTAGGGTTTGAGGAAATCCTCAAAACAATTCCAGCCTCCCTTGGTGATTACAAATTGGTGGGCTACTGTAGCTGCAGGGAAAATTGTCCCTTTACCTTTGCCTGTTAGCTCTGCCTCTTGTAGGCCACCAATTTGTCTAAGAATCTCAGCTATTCCCACTTTGAGGGGGATCTGGTATGGTAACAAAAATGGGGTGCCTCTGAAACCAAAGACTCTGAAAACTGTGGAGACTGGATATAAGTACATATCACCCCAGTTATGAACTATCTTGATATTCTCTGCAAATTCTTTTGGTCTTAAGAATTCCAGAAGAACCTTGGGGACTCTTGGGTTGTCAGAGCAAAGGAGAATCCTTATTTTGGATGCAAAATATTTATCAAATTTTAGAAAACTAGCATCCTCTCTGTCCCATGACAACACAGTACTCCATAGTTGTACTGGCATCTTCTCTCCTTCCTTTTCTTTTACCAGGTCCATTCCACTGGCGAAATAATCACCACCTTTGAAGAGAAAGAGGTGCATCAAGAGTGAATACCACCCAAATGGCCTATCCACCTTTCCATTCTTTATCCCTATCAACCCTCCATGGATAGCATCAGCAATATAAGCAGCATAATCAAATGTAATAGCAAGAGAAGGATTCAAAATTTGAACAATCATTAACAAGTAATGGTTTGGCATATTTGATTCAGCATCCTCTCCTAGAACTTGGCAAAGTGCCCAATACATCCCTTTCGCCCTCAAGGTAAACATACTCAATGAAAAAGGCTCCTGTGTGTTGGGCCCTACAACTGCTAACCCTCCTATTTTCAGAAAAAGTTCTTTGAGAGGCCCATTCCTAAGATGACTCCTCTGTGCACTGTACACTTGAGCTGATTGTGTGAAGTTTATGGGTTCCAAGAAGTTTGTAAACTCATTGAGCCCAAATGCTGTTCTCAATTCTTCTGCATTGATTTCCACGAGGGTTTTCCCATTTACATTCCGGATGCACCTTGTGATTGAATCATAGTTTAATGCCATTTGGGTTAGCAAGTCTGTATCCATGAATACTCCTGGGACTACCAACTTCCCGACATCTAGTTCCCAAATGCTATTTTGAGGAGCAGGAGAATTCCTCATCCCAAATGCGACTCTAAACAGCCCCAACCCAGACAGTCCAACCTGTGGGTTTCTTAACCAATTACCTTTGTCATATAATCCTTCTCCTATCTTCAGATGGGGAGCCCTGGGTACTAACTCTTTGGCCTTAGACACCTGGTTAGTTGACAGCATCAACTGCTCTAAAAAGTCATCACATACACTTCTTTCTAAATAATCAACCTTGCCAGAAAATTCCCTTTTAGGAGCCATTTGAAAATGCAACAAGATGAATATCACTTCTTAAACACTCCTGTAATACGAGAATAATTTCACTTATTACACCACACAAGAATAGCTGCAAAATAAGAAAGAACCTGATGCTTGCTTGAAGGAATTCGCTCTGCAACTGATTCGCCTTCTCTATTTGAAAAAGATAACTCTGCGTTACTCTTCTGCAAAATCCTTTTAAAAGATATCTACACTTGGTTGTTAGGAAATAAAATGCTTGTACTCTGGGCCTTAACTATAACATTGATTCCGCATGCTTCGGTCGTCCCTTCAAAATTGAATTCATACGAGAATTCATATTTTAGCTCCAACGGGTCGCAGCCTTCCTGCAAGTGTCTCACTGTTAATTTCATTTTGACGGCTTTGTCTTTAGTCTGGGTCCCGTCTTTCTATTGGCTACATAATACCACGCGGCATCCGACCATTGGCTTAGAAAATCCCTTCGCATTCTGTTTTGATACTAGCCGAATGTCTCCCTTTATACTGTGGCGGGCCCATATTTTTCCCTTTTTGCCATGTCATCATCATGACACGTGGACGGCCCTCGTTAACTCTCACTATTTCGTGGCCTTAAGAAGTGAGCACCTCACCCTTGCGAAATAGTGCGGGCCGTAGGATCATCCTTCAAGTTGATCACTTTTTAATCCTTCGAAAAGGTCCTCAGGAATGGTGGGCTCGCTGAGTCGTCACTAACACCTGGCACCTAGTCACCTACTGTGCTGATTTGTCGCTCCGTCACTTGCCAGAAGAGGAACCATGGGGGGTCCCACTTTCGTCTCAATAGGTCTGTCTCTTATGTCATCATCAAGACACGTGGACGGCTGATATTCATCCTCACTATTTCGTGGGTTTAAAGGGTGAGCACTTTACCCTTGCGAAATAGCGCCGACCGTCAGATCATCTCTACAGTCGATCGGTATTTAACCCCTTAAGAAGGCTCTCAGAGATGGTGGGCCCACGGACACGTCATGGACACCTGGCGCCTTGTCACTTTCGAAGCTAACTTGTCAATTTCTCATTTGTCAAGCAGGAACCATAGGGACCCACAATTTCCTTTTAGACCGCGTGTCATCAAGACACGTGGACGGCCCTCGTTAACTCTCGCTATTTCGCGGCCTTAAGAAGTGGGCATCTTACCCTTGTGAAATAACGCGAGCCGTTAGATCATATTTCAACCTGATCGGTATTTAAACCCTGTTAAAGGCTCTCAGAAGAGGTGGGCCCACGGACACGTAATGGACACCTGGCGCCTCATCACTTTCGGATCTGACTTGTCATTCTGTCATTTGCTGGAAGGAGCCATAGGGTCTCAATAAATTGTAAGAGCTGTTCCTGCTAGGTCATCTCCACCTATGAGCTGACTCATCTTTGGGGCCCACTTTTGAACCTTTAATCCTAACCCGCTGACTGTGGCAACTTGTGCCACGTGCTGCCTTTTAATACGCCAGAAGAAAACCACGGGGGCCCCACTTTCTTTGACCGCTATATCCTTTACATCCTCCGTCATGACACATGGACGGCTGACATTCATTCTCGCTATTTCGCGGCTTTAAAGGGTGAGCACTTAACCCTTGCAAAATAGCGCGAACCGTCGGATCCCTTCTCAAGTTGATCGGCGTTTACTGGGCCCGACACTTTAGAATGAAGTAATACAAGGCGAAAATTTTTCAAATAATCAACGTAACTGCCTAGGTAAATAACAAGGGGGGACACTTCCTACGACCCCGCGACCCATGATCTAAGTGAAATAAAGTAACGGCAAAATAGAAACCAGGGGGTTTAACACAAAAAGATAAGGTCTAAAACTTTAAAAAACCCTTAAACCCTCTAGGTTAAGAACAAAGAAGCTGGAGCACCAGGGACTACACCTTATTCAAAAATTTTTAAAATACCACAGCCAATTATGGGAAAGAAGAATCCAGTTTTAAAACAGTGATAACAGCGGCTCTGACTGGGGATGGTTGATTGCGAAATCAACACAAGGAAACTCAGAAATTTTGGAGAAACAGACCAAAACATAGACCAAAACTAGGAAAGCAGGAAATAAAACAAAATATATACAAACAAAGGACCCACCGTGCATGGACGTTAAGAGAAATAATGCTTCAGAAATTGTCCATGCACTGGAAATTCCTGTATTTCATCATTCATATTCTTCAAAAAATATGAATCTTTACCATTCAGGTCACAAACTATAAAAGGGCCAATCCAGAGTGATTCAAATTTTTTATGCTTTCCTTTATCCTGCCCTTTTGCATTCCACTGAAGAACCATGTCATCAATTTGAAACTTCCTTAATGATGTCCTTTTATCAAAAAGATATTTTGACTGTAACTGGAGCTTCTGATTTTTTTTATGGGCGGAAGTCCTAAGCTCCTCCATTTCTACAATTTGGATCATTCTATCCTCCATTGGTTCAGATATTTCCATGTTCTCTTCCTGCAAAAATTTATACATTGGAAGAAGGTTATTTACCGGTAATCTGGCTTGGGTACCATAAACCAACTCAAAAGGTGACGTTCCAATGGATTTTTTAACTGTTATTCTATCTGCCCACAGAGCTAACTTCAACTTTTAATCCCAAGACCTCTTGTTTTCTTCTAGGATATTCTTGATGATATTTAACAAGCTTTTGTTGCTAGATTCCGCTTGTCCATTCCCCTAAGGGTGATAAGGCGATGAGTATGACATGAGTATACCATGACTATTGCAAAAACCTACAAATTCTTCTGATCTAAAACACATAGCATTATCCATTACCAATTTTGCAGGTGTTCCAAATCTAGTCACAATATTATCCATCAAGAAATCAATGACAATTTTAATAATAGCTCTTCTTGTAGGAATAGCTTCTATCCATTTGGTAAAATAATCTGTGGCCACTATAATCCATCCATGACCTCTTCCTGATTTCTCAGCAATTTCTCCAACAAAATCAATGCCCCACTGGACAAAAGGAGCTTCTACAGAGACTGGATTTAGTGGTAAGGCTCCTTCATACTTGAGCTTAGAAGAAAATCTTTGGCATGGATCACATTTTTGAACATATGCATGGGTAACTTTAAATAAGGTAGGCCAATAATACCCAGCCCGTATTATCTTACCAGCAGTAGTCTTAGCAGAGTAATGACCTCCACATACTCCGTCATGCATTTCATTCAACACCTGTTTAGCTTGAAATTCATCCAAACACAGTAATAACTCCCCATCTCTTTTTCTCCAAAAAAGATCACCCTGAATGAGCACATACTTTTGGGACTTAAGTTTCAAAGTTCTCTTTTGATTGTGTGTCATTTCTTCTGACAGCGTATTACCTTTCAATACTTGGATTATCCCTGTGTACCATGGTTGTCTCTCAATACTAGTAACCAAAATATCTTTAACCTCAACATTGTGTACTTCTACATTCATGAGATTTGACTCAGTCATGAGCTTGGCCAAACCTAACCCTCTCACCAATTTAGTGATCTTTATCTCCAAATTGAACTCTTGAATTCTATTGATCCATCTACATCTCTTCCCAGTAACCTCATATTGAGACAAAATATCTTTAACTGCAGCATGTGGAACATATGCAATGATGTTTGCATTCACCAGATATGGCCTAAAGGCTTTAATAGCTTTAACCAAGGCATAAGCTTGTTTCTCCATGGTTTCATATTTTAATTCTGCCACTTGCAAAGATTTACTATAGAAAGCTATGGGATGTTCATATCCTTCATTATCCTTTTGTAATAATACTGCAGCCACTATGTGATATGAAGCAAAAGAAAACAGAGAAAAAGGCTTACCATAATCCGGGGATTTCAACATTGGTGCTTCCTGAATTGCCTTCTTAATCTCATTAAAAGCTTTTGAGGCCTCTTGATCCCAATGAAACTTTGCGTCCTTCTTGAGCAACTTGACAATAGGCTTCACTATCTCAGCAAAGTTTGCAATGAATCTCCTGACAAAATTCACTTTGCCTAAAAAAGACTAGATTCCTTTCACATTCTTTGGTTCTGACACTCTGTTGATTGCTTCAATTCTCTCAGGGTCTATTCTTATCCCTTCCTTAGAAACTATGTGTCCCAATAACTTTCCTTCAATGACCCCAAAATGACATTTCTTGGGATTCAGTGATACACCAAATTCCAAGGCCTTATCAAACACCTTCTCTAAATGTCCATAGTGATCATCAGCTTTCTTTGAGAAACAAGTTAGATCATCTTGGTAAACCACCATAATAATATTTATGAATTCCTTAAAAGCCACATCCATAGCTCTCTGAAATGTAGCCCCTACATTTTTTAATCCAAATGGCATTCTCACATATACATAGGTTCCCCATGGGGTAGTAAAAGTTGTTTTAAACTGTTCTGACTCCTTTACCAGCACTTGATTGTATCCTGAGAAACCATCCATCATGGATAAAAGATCACATCTTGTCACTCTTTGTAGCATTGTTTCCATATTTGGGGATGAATAATTATCTTTTAAAGAGGCAACATTAAGATTCCTAAAATCAACACACAATCTGATGTCCCCATTTTTCTTTCTTACTGGGACTAGATTAGAGACCCATGAAGAATGTCTTATTGGTTTGATAATCCCCCCTTCTCTCAATTTAGTCAACTCTTGCTGCATTTTAGTTTCTAATAAGGGGTTGATAGGTCTCTGTTTCTGTCTAAAAGGCTTAGCATCTAGAAGTAAGGGAACTTCATGCTAAAAAAGATCTTGTCTATACGCCTTCAAGTCTTCATAAGACCAAGCAAAAACATGCTTATACCTTTTCTAGTAAACCGATAAGGTTAGTCCTAACATGAGGGGGTAGCTTCTTTCCAATATATACCAACTTGGGGGATGATTCTGTCCCCAGGTTAACCTCCTCCAACTCTTCCAACTTGGTGGTAGATTGCTGGTGTAAATGACTGTCATTATAACTAAACATACTTTCTAACTCCACCAATCCTTTAGGTATCTCATTAGTTTCTAACTGGACAATATCATTCCCAAGCACTGTCTCTCTGTCATCCACCACTTCCACCAATGCATTGCAATCAATTTTTTGTCCATCATAATCATCAACACATTGGATGAACCTAAGAATATCCTCATCATCAGCAAAAACTTGCCAATTATATACATTATCAGGGATAGCGGGCCTAGCTTTTATTTCCACAGTGGAAATACCAGTTAGTGTTGCATCATCATTTTTTAAAGCAACATTTGCTAGGAAATCTACCATAATATTTTTTGTTCGCTCTATCCAGTTGATAGAAAAGGCATCAAAATATTCAATAACATCCCAGACGGCATGTTTATATTGCTTCAATTTATCATTCTTGGATGCATATTTAGATCTTACCTGGGAGACAACCAGCTCTGAATCGCCCATCACTTTCAATAGTCGGATTCCATGCCTTTTTGCAACCTCAAGTCCTAATAACAGGGCTTCATACTCTGCAGTATTATTTGTGCACTGGAATGCTAATAAGAATGAATATTTAAAGGTTATACCTGATGGGGATACAAAAAGAACCCCTGCTCCAGATCCTTCTTTGGAGCAAGCTCCATCAAAATACATCTGCCACAACCCATACTGTTGTGCTTGTAGCTCAACTACAATTGGGTCAGTGTTCTTCAATTAAGGTGATACTGGCTGAATTCTGAAGTTATCTAAATCCACATCAATCATACAATTAAGCATACTAGGGTCCACATTTTCAATTACCTTAGGAGCTCGTGGCTCCCTGTATAGTTTGACCTTATTGCCACCAACAGGAATAGTAGCATAAGACAAGTCCAGTTGAACATTTCCCCCCACTGCTGCTGCCCACTGCTTAGAAAGTAACATGCCATAGTGGGGTTTAGTATCTGTGACAATAACATCCATTTTATAAGTGGCTTCAGGAAATGCAGCTATTTTTACTTCTACATCTTTCATTGTACCTATCACAGGCACTTCTCTATTATCCATGGCATAACATTTCCCATACACAGTAGTTACTGACAATCTTAATTCTTTCATAACACCATAGGGCATTACATTGGCAGCTGCTCCTGAATCTATCATGCAGTTTTTAATTAACCAGTTATTGACTAGCAAAGTTACATAGAAGGGATCCACCTGAGAAGGCTCCTAAGTGATAGTGGTTCCGACATATACCTCTGGGGTTTGGAACTCTTGATCCTTTCCAACTCTATTTGAACCAGTGGGTAATACTGGGTCACCATCAGATATACTAGAGAATAGAAACAAAGCTGCATCCTTGTGTTCTTTAATCTTTAGTAACTCTACTAATGGGACAGTGACTTTCATTTGAGTTAACGCTTGGGCCATATCAAATGTAGAATAATTACATTTTTCAGTATTAGCCTTAACCTTTTCTGCTTTGAGTTGATCGGCCTTTTTCACTATTTCCGCCTTTTGTACATCACCAGCATTTTTGGCATCTGTGGTTCTAAGTAAGTCTTTAACTTGTTCCTCTTTTTCTTGACTAGCTTTAAAAGTAGCAGTAACACTGCTTGATGCCCCTTTCTTAGTGACTTCTTTTACAAACATGGAACCTGGCTCACCTTGATCAGTATCTCTCTTGGTGCTTCTCAGGTTGTAATTATGTTTTGCTTTGGCAATTGCAGCCTTAGTGAGATTTTTAACTTCCTCATCACTAGGCCTCCTAAGATGAATTTCTTCATCTTCAATTGTTACCACATTCAATGTGGGATGCCAACTTAAGGCTAATTGTCCTTGCACTAACCTTTCATTATCTAGCACATCACTGTATTCACTTTGCATAGATTCCTCATCACTTTCTATGATAGTTTCAAACATATTAATGTCAAGCTCTGCTTCTGGTCTCATGGATTCTTCCAGAGCTTGAGCCACTGCACACTGATGAGGAGAATGTGGTCCATCACAAGCAATACACCAAGGAGTATTTTCTATATTATTAACAGTTTTCCCTTTCAAAGGATCCGGTGTGTCTTGGCTTTGGGCAATTTTAGGCTTCTCAACTTGGGGTTTACCATCCTTCCAATTTGTATTGTATGGCATATCATGTAATCTAGGAGGTCTATCTTGCCAGTTGTAATGAGGCTTATCATTTTTGTTTACCTTAGCAGTTAAATATTTCATAGCAGTAACCAGTTTTTCTATTTTATCCTCCTCTTTAGGAACTTTGTTAGGTTGCTGTTTGGTTTCATGCCATAATCTTCCATCTGTCCTTCTTCCTAATTTTCCAGATGCCTTTCTATTACTTTCTACATTTATGGCAATTCTAAAGGCATCCCTTAGGTTATGAGGATTCTTATCTCTCAAAATATAAGCCATCTTGGAATCAAATGCATTATAGTATGTATTAAGGCACATATTGTCATCTAGCCTCATTACCTGATACAATCTGTGCATAGCTTTTTGGAACCTAGCATTGAAATCAGTGACTATTTCATTTTTCAAATTTTCTAATGTTATTGAACTCATTCAGCATGAAAATCATATTAGTCTTATCACCGTACTGTTCTTGAAAGCAATTTTTGAACTCTTCCCATGAACTTATACTAGCTACTGGGAGACCTCTGTACCAATCTCTTGCATCATCAACCAGGGATTGAACAAACAGTTTCATAATGACATCTTCATCTGCAATCTCATAATAATTTATCAGATCCCCAAAAGATTTTAGATGTTCCTCAACACTGACTGCATTGTTCCCAGCAAATTTATGGAGTTTATCTCTTAGCTCAGTGGGAACATGATTTGGATACCCTGGGATCCCATCAAAAAACAATTGCCTATATTGTTCTAGATTAATTGGCCTTCTTTGAAAAGGGGAAACAGTACTATTATTCTCCATGATCATTTTAGCTTTTGGGATTGGGGATTGAGATGTTTGGTTATACTGTTTATTTGAAGGTATCTGGCTTGCTGAGGCACTGTTAATATGTACTGCAGGTTGAGTATTGACCTGAGGAAAAGAGATGTGTTGGGGATTAGGCTTGCTAAGATCTTCCGATGGGAATGTAATAGGGGGAGCTTTTAAGTAGTTAATCTTTCTTTTAACTTCCTGATTTGCTGCTTCTAACTCAGCCTTTTCCAGTTCCATTTGGAGGTCTTCCTTTTCCTTTCTCATCCTTTCCATCTCTCTCTCATGTGTTAAGATCCTATGAGAAATCCCTTCTACAGTTTTAGACTCTACTTCATCATCTACCCATATCTGTTTCCCTTTGTCTAAATTGACTTTAGGAAGCTGGGAGTCATTAGATACTTCTTTACTTGGCTGGGCTACTGACTTAGAAACTAGTCTAATCTTAGGGATTAAAATCTCCCTAATCACTGGGCCTTCCTCATCACCTTTTTCTTTTTTCTTAGCAAGCACTTCAAGATCAGCTATCTGTCTAAGAAGCCTATCTCTCTCCATTATTTTGGCTTTAACTTCCTTTTCCTTATTTGCCTCTTTTTGGGCTCTTAGGGATATTAAATGATGAACTCCTTTGTTTAACTCTTCAATTTCTTGAGACATTTTATCTTCATCAGGATAATTTTCTTCAGAATCTGATGCATTAATTTGATCTATGTCAATCAAACTAATGTTCCCATCTATTGTCCTAGGAACAGAGTGCCTAATTGCATTTGAACTGGTTCTATCTTTTGCAGAAACACTAACATGAGATAAGTCTCGACTTAAAATAGGCACATCATCAATATTTCCAAACAATCCTGAATGGAAACCTAAAATATCATGCTCTGAATCTCTAGAAGATGAATTTGACTTTGCATAAACAGGTCGGTCAGGCATCTTACCAGTATTGTTGTTTTTCTGTACCCATGCAGCGTTTGATGGCTCATGCATCACAGATCTCTTCTGGCCTCTTCGTGACTGCTCTGGCAGACTTTCTTGCAAGGTTTCACGAGGATGTTTCTTCATGAATGATCTTGTGTTCTTATTTCCTTGCATCTTGCTTGTCTTTATTTTAGAAAGTTTATATCTCGCAAGGACTGGTTCAAAAGTAACAGAGTCGCCACCCACAAAACTATGGGAAAGATAAAAACAAGTAGTCTTACTCACAAACACAACAATACTCTCCACAAATCTTGGCTCAGATCTATATCTATATCTTTGTTATAACTGGTTCCCCAGCAGAGTCGCCATTTTTGTTGTTCACCAAAAGTGATAACCCAAGTATACCTGCAAATCTATCTATGAGATAGCCAATCTCAATCAATGAAACACCTCAGGGCTTGGACAACATGACAAGGATATGAATACTTCTACTCTTCAGGCTCTGCAAAACAAAGGCGGGTATACCTTTGATGCATTTAATCAGACCTTTACACACAAGACTGCATCAATCAAAAGCAGATGGATCTCAAAAGGTTCAAAAACTAAGAGATAACTGCAAATGGGCTAGATCCACACTTGCAACTCAACATTTTGAATCATGAGATGGAGGGACATTTCCACATAACATAAAATATAAAAGATATTCTGATTTTGGATTTTTAAATGGTGTTCTGACAACCTTTCAATATTACAAGAGACCAGTGTCTTATCCAGGCCACAGAGTCATGCATAAAACTGGATGAGAAATCTCAAATGCAAGTTCTTTTCAACATTAAATTTTCATGTATCAATGTCTTACATTAATACAATCCTCTGCTCTGTCACAAAACCATACTTATATGTAGATATCCAATATGCATTCAAAATCATTAATGCTGGGTTTTAGGATTTAAATCCTTCCTTAAAGAGTACCCAAAAAACAACATTACACTCTTAGCGGAATCTAAAAGAGACAACTCAAATTATCCTTGATAATATGAAATTATGTGAATCTGAGTACATTTTGGAGACAATTTCATGGAAACTCACACATGCCTTGCATATGTGTGAACCTGCAAACTGAAACTGAACCTACAGTAAAGACAACACTGAAAACATAGACGAACACACTGTCATTTGCATTGATAAAAGGATGCTATCACTGGAACCTACAATTTCGGATTTCTCCCTTGGAGCAAATCTCTCAAAAACTGGAACCCCTACAACTGAGAAGAATGGGGAATAAAAAGGAGAGGGAAGAGAATCAAATCTACAACTGAAAATTGCCAAGTGTCTCCCCTCTAACTGAATTTTGTTCCTGTGGAAACTGCTTCCAAAATATCCCACATTTGTCAAAATTAACCTCATAATCAGATTCCTCACTCCGAGAGCTTTCCGAAAACATATAACACTTTATACTTTGGCAAAACATTGAGCCCTGGGCGAATTAATCCTCAACATGGACCCATCATTTAAATTTTTCGAATTTCTCTATAGTTTAAACTATATCATTTATTCATTTTAATTTTGATTTTTGCCTCCATTTGTGCTCTACCGCCTTGCCACGTGGCGGCCTCTAATTAATCGATGGGGTTGACCGGACGCCACCTAGGATGACACCTCACCACCGCCACGTCATTTGCTTCATCACTGCCACTTGGCCGCCACGTCATCGCCACTGGACTGCCACTTGTGCACCAACTGTGTGCCACCTCACCGGGACCCGCCTGCTGGACTGCCACCTATCACGACACATGGACGACTCTCGTTCACTTTCGCTATTTCACGGGGTTTAAACGACGTGCATCTTCCCTTCGCGAAATAGCGCGCACTGTTGATCCATCTTGAACCTGCTCACTCGTTAACCCGATCTTCCTCTGCAAAATTTTGCCTGTCTGCCTTGGGAAGCGTGGGGTCCACTTGGTCTTCGTCGACTCACCTCCTCCGTCACCTTGGGAAGCGTGCAAGCGCATGGGCACACCTTTTGCGCCCATAGGCATTATCTATCAAAAGCCTTTATGGCTTAGACATATTACTATAGTGCGCTTTTGCATATAAACATTAAAAAGAACTACTTCCCAGTGCATGTGGGATAATGCATTAAGCCTGGGACTGTGCTTTGAAGCTCTCTCCCTGGGTTTTAATGGCGATTTCTTTGCATTTGCTTGGAATTCGATGCCCTTTGCTTTGGTTTTAACGCTGCTTCTCCTCCACCACGCATAGAGATTTACATTGGTGTTTGCATTTGCTTAGAGATTTCATACAAATTTCACACATGCCCACTCTCCTCCATCATGCTCTGCACAGGGTCTTCACTGGGATTTTCCATCTGCCAATGCATTTGCTTGAAAGACTATGCTGTTCAAAAAAAGAAAACCACGAAGAGGAGGAGAGTGTTTCACTAATTTGATAGTTTACTGTTGCTGAACATTGGCCTCCCAATATCCATGCAGAGAGGAGGACTTGGGCAGAATATGCGTTGAACTTCTAAACTCACCTGTTTCAAACTACCAAATGCATTAATTGGAGCTTGTGGCTGCTGGTAATGCCTCCCACCAATGGCATTTGCTTAAGTTTTAAACGCCTTTCACCATGCCACACACTGGAGGAAAGAAGTCTTTTACCAGCCATATTGCCATTTGCAATTGCATTAACTTGGAGTTTCAACATTCCCTCTCCTTCACTAATCATGCAAGGGCTGCCAAACTATTTGTTGGAAGCATTTTCTGGTTTCTCTCATGAGACCATCACCATGCCACGTGAAGAGGGTTTATGGCTTGCTGTTGCTTTTGCTGAATTTTAAATGCCTTCCAAACATCCACGCACAACAAGGAGGAAACAAGATTGGTTGCCAAATTTCATTTGTATTGAAAATATTTCTATTTTTTTTTATTTGCCTCTCCTCCAGCCAATTGCTATTTGCTGCTAATTGTTTCTGAATTGCCCCTTTCTCATTTGTGCAGGGAGACTTTGCATTGCTTTTTGGAATTGGATTTATGCCTCGCAAACATGCCTTTACCATTTGCTTCATCAAAGGGGAAATGTTGGAGATACACCTGCTGATTGCATTGGCTGGAGTTTTAAAATGCACTCCCAGACATCACACACAACAAGGAGAATGCTGGGAAGGTTGTGGAATTTGGCTTTCAAAATACCAAATTACATTTGGTTGAAAGGTTTAATGAATTTCCACATGCCAATGCATTTGGTTTAAAACTTTTAAATGGTCTTCTCAAGACCACGGCTGCCAAGTGCATTTGCATTTTTAATATCTCTTCTTTGTCGCTGAAGGAGGATTTGGGCATTAGAATCACCAATTTGAAATTGCCTGAAGGTCTACAATCTTTTCAACTCTTATGATAAATCTCGTGACTACAATCCATATTTATAGAATTCTGAAATTCTCGAAGTGAACAAAGTCGCCAATAAACTAATACGGCATAGGCATGAGGCAGGTCAGGCCCCAAAGTGGGTCCGACTAAAAAAATTTCATTTTTATGCAACTGACCCCTAGAATGCTTCACGGACCTCAAACATACCTTTGGAAATGATCGGCATCGTTTTCGGATCATTAATCCGCATTTTACAACCTTCAGGCAATTACGCCACAATTTTCGCATTTAATCGCGAAGACATAATTTTCAAACCTGTCAAAACACCTTTCTGGAGCTCGCCATCTGACACGAATGTACTTTGATATACAAGGATGACATCTACCAGACGGTTTCTCAAGACGAGTCCCGAGCGAAGAGATATTAATTTCTGAAAACGGCCAACTGGCTTTGTCAACACTGCGGACCTGATGAAGTCAATGTTCTGGCAACACATGATGCCTTTCTCAAAAATATCAAACGACCTCCGTGGGTCCTCAAATTTGAAACATAGGTACCTTAAAGTACATATTAAATCTTTGAATTCTCGGTTTGATCACCAGACTGACAGGATGCAAACGGCGCGCTCACCAAAACGGCTACATTAACTGATCTAACACTGGAAGTGCGGATAATTGAATTTGATGGCAAAATGAGTCCTTGTGAAAACTGATCAAACGGATTGATAAAAGCTTGAAATTTGAAATGTAGCTCACCATTTATACCAACATTAGCCTGGAACAAACATTCTGACATGACATTCACCGAGACATTTTTACACTTGTGCAAACCTCACAAACTACAAATGGATTTGGCTATGAAAATGGAGCAAACGGATTCGTTAGGACTTGAAATTTTGTAGGCTGACTCACATTTATGTATAGAATTGAATCCACTTTGAATTTCTTCATGATGATCAACAGGGAAAAAGATATAATCGCTCAAAGTAGGCTACTTAATAAAATTTACACTTGTGCCTAGAATGCACTTTCAGCTCACCCCTCAAAACGAGTACTTGATAAACTTCTCCAAATTGAATTCTGAAAGTTGCAACACACTGAATAGGCCAAATGAAAGGTGTGGGACATGAATCTCGAGCCTTACCCTCTCAAAATCAACTGGATCCATTTTACCCCCTTGCAAAGTAGGCCATTCAAACTGACTCATTCGGGTACTTTTCTGACATGCAGAGCAAAATTTTTAAATGGGCCTCTAAACTTAATTCAATTTTAATCAGTCCCAACACAACCATAACACCAAGATTTTTATGTGGAAACCTAAAAAGGAAAAAACCACGATTGAGTAGCCACAATATTATTATACTATGGCTAGTAGTAAAATAATATTACAAAAGAGGAATGCACTTGCATTTAGGCTCACTACTAAATTACAAAAGGGCTACAACCCGGAGGAAGGCTCACTACCTTACAGACTAATAAAAAATGATTACAATGATAAATGAACCAAAGTGTAGCATTTAACTATGCCGAAATACAATTCTGGATATTCTCATAATGTCTTCTGCAACTAATCTGATATTTTGCTCTGTCATATACTGGAGCAACCAAATCTTGACCAAACTTGCAAATTCACTCACACAGACTTCCTTCGCTCATTTCACACACCAAAATGATCAACCCAATCAATCTTATATATCTGTACCATCAAAAAGAATCATTTACTAAGTCAGCTTCCAAAAACCACATAGCACGCAACATGAAACATGTTCCACCAAGTCGGATCAATCCGATCACAAATCTAATTGCAAACCAAAACAAGATGATAAAATGCTTCCTATAAGTCGGCCCAATCATCTCAAACATGAAACTAATCATCAAAATTATCCCAACAAATCTGCAACACATGTTACTCCAAAATAAATCTGCCCTAACTGAATTACTGGATACCGGAGTTCTAAAGTTGCATGCAATTCAACACAAGATATCAAGATCATGAGATAATCCATCTCAAACCTTGAACTAACTTCCTTGATCACTGCAACCCAAAATGCATCACTGAAATCAAGATGTGCACAATGATCACATTCTCTACCGATAATTGTGTTCCATCTTTAGGACTTATGCCTTATGAACAAAATGAATTCTGGTAAACCAATTCTCTATACACTAGATGTGATCTACAAACTGAGTTGTCATCAATGATGACCCCTAAGAATCTATCATGCACCAATATTCACCGGAATCACTGGAGCAGTGTCTCTTGCCAACAAATATGATAGTTAAAATTTGTGCCAAATAATTATATTGAAAATGCCAACCTCACACTATCCTATTCCTCCCCCAAACTGAATTTATATGTAGGTGTCCACACATGCAGAGGAATATCCATTATGAATGCAATTATAATTATTATTATCTTTGAAATGACAAGTAAATATGTAACAAAGAATTATAATCATGAAAGGAAATTCAAAGTACTTGCATGATTATATGAAATATTTTGGCATGTTGGCATGACATTTGGCACATGTAAAGTGGAAAAGTTGCTTTTTGAAGTGTTTAGGAGTGTGAGATTTTGCCAAGATCAAGGGCACAATGAAAAGCACAAAAGAGAGACAAAAGTAGGACAAGAACAAACTATATTCTCATCAATATACAAATGATCAACTGGATTAAACAATATAATAAATATAAGCCTACATATATAGGCAAGGCCAAATGTATATGTAAGCACACAATCAAGACATGTGGCTTAATGAGAAACAAGGGTAGGTAAGAAAAAGTAGGGGTAGGTAGGAGAAATAGTATAATATTCCACAGGAGGTGGATGACCCACCGAATATGGAGTGTAATAGCAAGATAAGACCACAAAAGGTGGAATTTCTCCTACAAGCTAAATTCCTATGTGCACACTTCCCTAAGTGTCTCATATCCAAACTACGATGAGATGCATTTGTTGGCATTTTTAGTTTGTTGGCTTTTTGCATATAGATTGCATTAATGATATGTTGTCATTGATGTCAGTTGAACCGTTAATGGTATTCATGTTATTGTTGATATTGTTGTTTTTTATATTGGCTAGTAACTAGTAGGAAGAGATTTGTGGAAGATGTTGTAAACCGATATGTTAGGCTTGTGAGTTGAATAGGTAAACCGGTGTAAAGGGTTAAACATTTCTATGCAATGTAACCGGTAAACCCTATCAGTTGTTAAACCCTAAACGATCAAGTTTGTTGGTTTATTATCTGATGAGCGGTAATGATGGAGACACGTGTGATCATTATATGAGGATAAGTTCAAATTGTTTTGGCGCATTTGTTTGTTGTCTAGGGAAGGAGCAAAGTGGATTGCATCTAATGCATGGTGCGTGATGAGTTACAAAGTCCAATGAAGTGGTGATCATGGAGCCATTGGAATTTTCTTGAAGAATGTGAAGAGATTGTTATAATTTCTAACGGTCAAGATTGTACCGACTTTTTTGTAATATCGATGATGAGAATTAAGTTTTTGTTGTCTTACCGACCTAAATGATTTGTAGTTAAGGTTAATGAAGTTGTTTGTAAAAGTTGTTGGCAAGATTGGTAGAAACCTGTTGAGTGTGTAGTTGCCTAACCGATGAATGGATCTGCACTTTGAGTAAAGATAGATTGAAGCTTAAAAGGATCTGATCAAGCAAATGTCGTGCTATTCAAATAGATCAAGAAAACCTGTTGTTTTCTAACAATTACAGCAGAAGTGAAATCCTTTAACCGGGTAAGCTCTAACAAGCTTGGTTACTTATTAAATCCTCTAACAAGGTGGTCCATTAGCTTGGATTTGTAAATCCTCCAGCGAGGTTACTCCTAACAGGGTATTGTTCTTTTCATCAAGGCATATTTATAAATCCCTTAACTGGGTGAGTCCTAACTAGAATTAGTTCTTAACATGATTTATTATAAAGCTTTAACAGGCTTGGCTCCTAATAGGGCGAACTTCAGAAGAGTTCAGATAGCTATCCTTGTGAGTCTCATCTCATCGTGGTTTTAACCTATTTGGGTTTTCCACGTATAAACATTTGTGTCAAGTGGTGAATATTTTTGTGATTATGATCTTATTTGTTGATTTGATTAACTTCTGATAAGGCATGATAACTAGAAGCATTGAGAGATGAATATGTTGAGATATGATTAAGCATTGTTGATGTTTACAAGATTGGAGTTGTTTACTGTTAAGTTGTCATAACAGTCAAACCGGTTGATGTCAAGTATTCTTATGAATATTGATCTTGATTGTGATATGTTTACTTTGTGTGATTGAATTTGAGTTTGGGAACTTTGTATCAGTTTTTCAATATACCGTTTCACCTCCCCCCTCTCAGTATTCTACTAGATACTTATTCTTTCATCATACCATCAATTGGTATCAGAGCATCTCAAGTCCTCTTTAATATAAAAGCCTAACAACTTGAGGAAAATATCTTGTAGATCATGATGAAGAAAGACGGTCTGAAGTTCAACAAAGATAACTATAGAATATGGAGCGACAACATGAAGATTTACATTAAGAGTCTTGGTAGTCAGTATTGGGATCATATAGAAACTAAGTATATTACACCGACTGGAACCTTGACTGATGATCAGAAGAAAGAATAACAAGAAAATCATCATGCATTAGAGGCTATTTTCAGTTCCATGTCTGATGCTAAATATTTAGATGTTCATGGTCTTGAAACTGCATATGAAGTATGGAAAAAACTTGAAGAGATTTATAGCGGTGATGAACATGTTAAGATTGCTAAAGAAGAGAGTCTAAGAGGAAATTTTGATAACATGAGAATGTCTGAAGGTGAGAATATCCAGCAGTATGGTCAAAGGATAAAAGAGATAGTTGGTGAAATAAAGAGTGTAGGAGGGAAAGTGGAAGATGCCATAGAGATCAGTAAGGTACTGAGAACCCTGCTACTGGTCTATGCTATTCGAGTTGTAGCTATTCAAGAGTTGAAATCCATTAACAAGACAAAGCTATCTCTTGACTCTATTATTGGCAAACTTACTCTTTTGAATTAAATGACTATGATGGTAGTGTACAAAAATCAGAATCTGCATTCAGAGCTTCTGTCTCTAACCCATCTGTGAGAAGAAGTAGAGATACCAGCCATAGCTATGAATCTAGATCTAGCAGAGATGTTGATGATGAAGATAGCTTAGTGGAACTTGAAGCATTGTTGGCAAAATGACTTCCTAGAGGCACTGGTAAATATAGAGGTAAGCTACCTTTAAAATGTTTTGCATGCAACAAGATTGGTCATATAGTAGCTAATTGCCCTAATGGTGAAAATGAATACAAGAGAGACAAATTTAAGAAGTATAAGGGTAAAGGCAAGAGAGATTGTCTTGTAGCTATTGACAGTGGTATTATTGATGAAGAATCTCATGATGATGCTAGTGAAGATATTGTATTTGTAGCTATTAAGGAAGAAATATCATATCAAAAGGCACTAGTATGTAGGATGGATAACTCTAATGATTGGATCATTGCTAGTGGTTGTTCACATCACATGACTAGTGATCGGAGAAAACTTCTTTCCCTAAAGGAATTTGATAGTTGTGTTGTCAGATTTGGCAATGACTCACCATGTATGATTAAAGGTAAGGGAGTTATTTCTCTTAATGGGAAGAGCAGTGCTGACAATGTCTACTGGGTTGAAGGCCTAAAGCACAATCTTTTGAGTGTGATACAACTTAATGACAGAGGATACCCACTGGAGTTTAGAAATGGTATTTGCAAAATCTTTGACAACAAAGGTGAATTGATTGCAACTAGGAAATAGACCAGAGGTAATCTATTTCATCCTAATCCTAAAGTTAGCAATTGTTTGATTGCAAAGATAGATGATAGTTGGCTTTGGCATAGGAGATTTTGTCATATAAATTTTGACAATATTGTTAAAGTGAGCAATTCTAAGATAGTAAGAGGTCTGCCTCAGCTAGACAAACCGGTTAATGCTCTTTGTAAAGAATGTCAGTTAGGAAAGATGACTTCTTCAACTTTCAAGAGAATGTCCTTCTCAGCAGAGCACTTGTTATATTTGGTTCATACAGATCTATGTGGACCAATAAGAACAAGAAGCATTCAAGGTGACAGATATTTTATGATGTTCACTAATGATTGTTTAAGGATGATGTGGGTCACATTATTGAAGGATAAGAATGAATCTTTCGGTAAATTCAAGGCATTCAGGGCCTTAGCTGAGAAAGAGAGTGGCAAAAAGATAAAATGTATGAGAACAGATTAAGGCGGTGAATTTACTTCTGAGGAATTCACTAAGTACTGTGATGAGAATGGTATCAAGCGGCAACTTTTTGCACCAAGGATACCACAACCGAATGGTATAGCAGAGAGAAACAACCGGTTAGTGGTTGAAGCTGCTAGGACTATGTTGATACAAGGAGGTGTAGTGAAAACATTTTGGAAAGAAGCTGTAAGTACAGTAGTCTACACAATGAACCAAGTTCTGGTGAAAAGAGGTAAGGACAAGACCCCTTATGAATACTGGTATGGGAGATCACCTGATGTTAGCTATTTTAAGATATTTGGAAGCAAATGTTTTATTAAAAGAGGTGATTACATAAGCAAGTTTGAAGCTAAGAGTGATGAAGGCATAGTTCTTGGCTATTCCACCAAGAGCAAGGCCTATAAATTCTTCAACAACCAGACATAGAGAATTGTTGAGAGTGTTAACGTTCATGTAGATGAATGTCCTAAAGTCTCTGAAGGAACCAGATTTGAGAAAAAGGATGAAGGTTCTTGCATTTTGCTTTTGGAACCTAAAACTGTTAAATCAAAAACTGGAAAAGAAAATCCTGACGTACTTGTTCAACCGGAACAAATAAATTCAGAAGAAGATGATAATGAAGATGTTGAACCTAAAGAGAATGATCATGTTATTCCTAGGTATGTGAGACTGAATCACAGTCCTGGACAGATTATTAAGGATAAGGATGCTAGAGTACTAACTAGAAGGAGAATAAAAGAGAACTCTTGCATGATCTCCACCTTTGAACCTAGAAGTGCTAAGGAGGCATTTGGTGATGATCATTGGGTTAAAGATATGGAGGAGGAATTGGATCGAATTGAGAAGAACAATACTTGGACCCTGGTACCCCAACTGGTAAACAAGAATGTTATAGGTACTAAATGGGTGTTCAAAAACAAGTTAAATGAAGATGGTGTTGTAGTTCGCAACAAGGCAAGATTAGTCTGCAAAGGTTATGCACAAGAAGGAGAAGATTATGGAGAAAATTTTGCACCAGTAGCAAGACTGGAAGGTGTTAGAACTTTACTTGCATTTGCAACTCATAAGAAGTTCAAGGTATACTAGATGGATGTTAAGTCTATATTTTTGAATGGGATATTGGAAGAAGGGATTTATATAGAGTAGCCTGATGGTTATGCATTGACAGATAAGGAAGACATGGTATGCAAATTGCATAAAGCTTTGTATGGATTAAAGCAGGCACCCAGAGCATGGTATGAATGGCTTCATACACATCTGATGAAGATAGGATTTGCTAGAACTAGTGATGACAACAACATTTATCTCAAGTCTAAAGAAGATGAAATACTGGTCAGTGAAGTATTTGTTCTGATTGATTGAAAAATAGGTTTTAAGGACTCGAAAACATTACATCATAGAAAGATAGAAAGCAGCAAAAGGAATAAAAGTCCACATATAAAATGACTGGCCAAAAGACCGCGAATAGAAAGAACAGCAAACCAACAAAACACAGCAAAGAGACCAAGGAGGCACTACATAGCAATTTTCTTTAGCAGATCCTCTGCCTTTATTACCGGCTCATCATAGGTCGCCCCAACTGCTTTCAGCTCCTCCAAATCCTTATTCACTTTCTTTTCCTTCATCTTCCCTCTAGTGCGGGTTCTGGGACCTTGGGCTTCCCTGTTCCTTCAGCGTCCAGGTCAATTTCCTGGATTTCCTTGTTGTCATCAAGCTTGCTGATGAGGGTATGGGTATTGTTGGTTGAGATTTTCAGAATGCTGAGGCTCTACTCCGCAATATTCTTAAGGCACTCCTCAATCTTTTCCATTTTGATGACTGTGTCCGAGAGCAACTTTTCACTAGTTTCCACCAGGGTTTTTCTGTCCAGCATCTCCTTTTCAATCTTCTCAAACCTGGGGTTAAAAGCATCTCTGATGTCTTCCACTTTAGCAATAGTATTTTTCAAATCCTCGATATAATCGGCCATTGTATTCCCCTCACCAATGTTAATGGTCTCCAGAATCAGGACTCTGTTGCAAAGTTTTTTATACTCATCCGTTGCTTTCTTATACCCATCAATAAGCCATTCAATAGTTTTCATAAAACCATTCAAGGCCTTGGGAGGAGGGCTAGAGGAGGGAGTCATTTTTCTAGGGGTTACCTGTTCATTTTTAGGAATATGGAGGGCGGAAATAGTGTCAGCGACCTTGAGGGTCTCCTCCATTATCTCCATTTCCAAGCTATGCTCGGCTTCCAGGGTCCTAGTTTGCTTGTCATCTTCCGGTTCCTTGCCAGTCTCCTCTATTTTCTTGTGCTTTTTCTGGGTCTGGGCTTGGTTTTTACTTTTCTTCTTCAACAACCCCTTAGGGTTCTTCTTCTCTTCAGAGAAATCAGAGTACTCTTCTTCCGAAGAGATACTGATCAAGGGTTTGCTTTGATGTTTTTTGCTCTTAGAAGAAGAGGGTCTTGATTTCCTCTTCTTACTACTCTCATACTCTAAATCATCAGAGCTATCCTCATTATTAGTCGAGGAATCATTGTCTGATTCCTCCTCCTCCGAAAAATTAGAATCAGACATATCTTCCTCAAAGTCCATAGAGAGCTGCTTTCGGTTGATTTGACTAGCCTTTAAATGGTCATAAATGAGGACCATAAGACCTTGGTGCATTGCGGTATCGCCCCGAGGATTTTCTTTGTAGGATTTTAGGGAGGCATTCATTGAGCAGAGCAAGAAGTAAGGAAAATTTACCTTATCATTATGCCTAAAATGGTTTAACAAAACAAAGTGATACCCATAGACTTTTGAAAACCTACCATCTAGAGTTATATACCGCATTAAAACAAAGAGAATTTCCCACTAGGGTTTTGCAAAAGCCCTAGGCGGGTAATAGGTTTTGCTCAACTTTACCAGTTTTTTTTTCTCTTTCTCTGTAACTAGGTACCTTTTGATGGCTTCCCTACTGACCTTCCTGTCTCTGTAGAAGTTGCAGCCCTCCCTGTTGAGGCCCGTAGCTTTAGCTATTAATTCTTCATCAATTTCCACCATTTGGTCACCCATTTTTAGCATGCCCTTCTTCCAATTTTTGCAGAAGAGGCTAGTTACCTTTCCATCACGACCATGGAGTCTCTCTATGAAGCTCGAAGACCACCCTTCTACAAAATTTCCCACACCTCTTCTTTCTGTTTCCACTCCTTGCAATTACTTGGCTCATATCGTCTCCTATTTCCACCCATGATGTCGTCTCTCACAGCCAAATTTTGAAGTTTACAGAACTGGTAAAACTGAGAGCTTTTCAGAACTAACACAAAAACCCAGAAAGCGTGTGTAGCCTTAATGATCTGATAGATTATAAAACATGTTTTGCTGGTTTTGATGTTATAATGAGTGATTTTCTGATTATAGAAGTAACTCGAGGTGCTTACATCAGTACTTTTCATAATTACTCTGTCAATCAAGAGTCTTTGGGGTACTTCGATATCTTTCATCAATTATGATTTGTCTGACATCTTCAGGGAGACCCCTCTCACCCATCCACATGGTAATAGTCTCATTCTTAACCACCACATTTGCAGCCCAATCAGCAAAACAGTTGGCCTCCCGATAGATATGGGATATATGGCATTTTTTAAAGGTTCTAATGATATCGATAGCAGAAGTAATTATATTGTGAATCGACCAAGAGGGCTTTGAAGTCCCATTGAGGCACTTAATTATATTATTAGAGTCCCCTTCTATCCAAAGATAGGGGCAGTTCCATTTTTTGGCTAGGATAATGCCTTGAAGGGCTGCCATAGCTTCCGCTTTATGATTGGTTTGAGTACCAATAGGGACAACAATCATACCTTTGCAAATGCCTCTGTAATCTCTTAGAATAGCTCCATAGCCTGAAGGATCTGGGTTTCCTTTGGCTGGACCATCGAAATTGATTTTGAGCCAGCCTTGGGGAGGGGTTTGCCATTTAGCTTCAAGCCTTTTATTGTAGCTGAGATTAGGACCATCACTAATCTTCATATTCCACGCTCTTAAGATATTTGACTCCAGGGAGTTATTTGAGTAACAAGAGACCTCCATGATTCCCATATTTTCCTAGATAGCCCTTTGAATTTTCTGAAAAACAATGTCTTGTTTTAGGGACACATCCCTGAATATTTAGTTGTTTCTTTCTTTCCAAAGACCCCATAAAATGTGAGGGAGAGAGAGTTGTCACATACATCTCAGAAAAGAGTTAGTCCATTGAATTTGCCAGGAGGAGAACAAATCTCTGATGTTACTGGGAAACACCCAAGCTAAACTAAAGCTCTTGAGGAAACTTTCCCAAACAGAGGCTGAGAAGGAATAGTGGAGGGCAAGATGATCCACTGACTCTTCCTCTTGAAAGCACAACACGCACCTATTTGGAAGGGCAAAACCTCTGCATTTAAGGTTGTCAACAGTAAGGATCTTATTTTGGAGGATAGTTAGTGAAGTATTTGTTGATGACATTATATTTGGAGGTAATGATGACATGAGCAATAGTTTTACAGATGAAATGAAGACTAAGTTTGAGATGTCATTAGTAGGAGAAATAAAAAATTTCATAGGCTTGCAGATACAACAAAAGAAGAATGGTATTTTTATTACTCAATCTAAGTATGTGAAAGAGATTTTGAAAACTTTTGGTATGAGTGACTGTAAACTAGTTGGAACCCCAATAGTTAGAGGTTGTAAGTTGTCCAAGGAAGATGCATCTAAGTTTGTAGATGAAAAGGAATACAAGTCAATGATTGGCAAATTACACTATGTTGTTCACTGTCGACTGGATATTGCCCATGCAGTTGGTATTGTTGCTAGATTTCAGAAGAATCCAAAGGAAGCACATCTAATGGCAACGAAGAGAAATTTTAGATATCTAAAAGGTACTGTTGACTATGGGTTATGGTATCCATATGGTGGAAATTTTGATTTGGAAGCATACACAAATGCTGATTGGGTAGGAAATATTGATGACCAAAAGAGTACTACCGGTGGAGCATTCTTTCTAGGAGGAAGGCTAGTTTCATGGAGTAGTAAAAAGAAGATTTGTACTTCATAATCTACTGCTGAAGTTGAGTATGTAGCAGCTTATATGAATTGCACACAAGCTATTTAGATGAGACATATTTTGGAAGGTTTTAAGATGAGAATCTCATAACCAATAAATATTTTGTGTGATAATACAGGTGCAATAAACATTTCTAAAAATCATGTTTTTCACGCAAGGACTAAGCACATTGAATTGAAGTATTACTTCTTGAGGGAAAAAGTTCAAAGTAAAGATGCTATCTTGGAGCATGTTTCTACCAAGGAGCAGCTTCCAGATATCTTTACCAAACCTCTACCGAAGACCACTTTTGAGTATCTTAGAAGTCAATTGGGGGTTGTCCCTCTTCATGATGTTAGTTGAGCATGATGTTGATTGTATCAGTCCCTCAATTACTTGTAGAATCTTACATGGATTGATGAAGAAGTGGATGTATTCCACAGGGTGAGCATCAAGTTGCAATATATTGTTGATGCACAGTGAGAGCAAAATTACATGTTTTTACTTTCACTTTGGCATTATTGTCAAAGGAGGAGAAGAATTATGTGATTGAGGAGATGAATTATGTATCTGATTAGGTGAACCAATGGCAAGCTGAAGACAAACAGAGCAAGGTGAATACTTGGTAATATAAACCAGGATTCCTATTCACCAATCTCAATAGCAATTAGACGCATTGATATTTGTATTTCCATCAATGCCAAAGGGGGAGATTGTTGGCATTTTTCATATAGATTACATTAATGATATGTTGTCATTGATGTCAATTGAACCGGTAATGGTATTCATGTTATTGTTGATATTGTTGGTTTTTATATTGTCTAGTAACCGGTATGTTAAGTTTGTGAGTTGAACCGGTAAACCAGTGTAAAGGGTTAAACATTTATATGCAATGTAACCAGTAAACCCTATCAGGTGTTAAACCCTAACCGATCAAGTTTGTTGGATTATTATCTGATGAGCAGTAATGATGGAGACACATGTGATCATTGTATAAGGATAAGTTCAGATTGTTTTGGCACATTTGTTTGTTGTCTAGGGAAGGAGCAAAGTGGATTGCATCTAATGCATAGCACGTGATGAGTTACAAAGTCCAATGAAGCGGTGATCATGGAGTGGTTGGAATTTTCTTGAAGAATGTGAAGAGATTGTTATGATTTCTAACGGTCAAGATTGTACCGACTTGTTTGTAATCTCGATGATGAGAATTAGGTTTTTGTTTTGTTACCGACCTAAATGATTTGTATTTAAGGTCGATGAAGTTGTTTGTAAAAGTTGTTGGAAAGATTGGCAGAAACCTATTGAGTGTATAGTTGCCTAACCGATGAATGGATTTTCACTTTGAGTAAAGGTAGATTGAAGCTTAACAAGATCTGATCAAGCAAATGTAGTGTTATTCAGAAAGATCAAGAAAATCTATTGTTTTCTAACAATTACAGCAGAAGTAAAATCTCTTAACCGGGTAAGCTCTAACAAGCTTGGTTACTTATTACATCCTATAACAAGGTGGTCCATTAGCTTGGATTCTTAAATCCTTTAGTGAGGTTACTCCTAACAGGGTATTGTACTTTTCATCAAGGCATATTTGTAAATCCCTTAACCGCATGATTCCTAACCGGAATTAGTTCTTAACAGGACTTATTGTAAATCTTTAATAGGCTTGGCTCCTAACGAGGTGAACTTCAGAAGAGTTCACATAGCTATCCTTGTGAGTCTCATCTCATCGTGGTTTTTACCTATTTGGGTTTTCCACGTATAAACATTTATGTCAAGTGGTGAATGTTTTTGTGGTTATGATCTTATTTGTTGATTTGATTAACTTCTGATAAGGCATGATAACTAGAAGCATTAAGAGATGAATATGTTGAGATATGATTAAGCATTGTTGATGTTTACAAGATTGGAGTTGTTTACAGTTAAGCTATCATAATAGTCAAACCGGTTGATGTCAATTATTCTTATGAATATTGATCTTGACTATGATATATTTACTATGTGTGATTGAATTTTTTGGGAACTTTGTATCAGTTTTTTTGTATACTGATTCACCCCCCCTCTCAGTATTCTACCGGATACTTATTCTTTCATCATACCATCAGCATTATCCTAAGTTAACTTAAGTAAAGTGTAATTATATCCTATAAGAATAAATAATTACACCAACACCCTCCCTTAAGTGCAACTTAGGGGAATGAAGACTCAAGTCAACAATGCAAGATGGGTCCCGACTACTAGGCCATGATAAATACCCATGTACAAAATGCAAAAGCAAGCAAACCTATGCAATGCAATCTCTCACAAATGGAGAAAGGGAGAAAACCCAGTGGGAAAAAACTCCTCCCCAAAAGAGAGATAAATGTACAAAAGACTCTCAAAGAAGAAGGAAAAAACCTTAAAGAGGAAAAATTCCCCCCCATAAGAGAGGAAGGAGAAGTCAGCTGACCCCCCCTAATGAGACATCTTGCACCCCCAAGAGAGCTCGCAACTAGTGCAACTTACTCTCGGTGAAGGGTTTGTTGAATATGTTTGTAATTTGCTCCGCTGTAGGACGATATTGCAAATCAATGACCTACTCTTGGATCAGCTCTTAGATGTAGTGCATATGAATCTCAATGTGTTTGGTCTGCTGATGCTGAACTGGGTTCTTTGAGATTGCAATAGCACTATGATTGTCACAATGTAGGACTGTCAGTCATGAAGTGGAGAACCCAAACTCCGTGAGAATATGCTGAAGCCAAATAGTCTCAGTTGTTGCATTAAAAACCCCTCCATACTCAGCCTCAATTGAAGAGAGAGCAATAGCATGCTACTTCTTGCTCTACCAACAAATAGGGCCTGAACCAAGGTGGAAGTAGTAACCAAAAGTAGACTTATGATCATCAAGATCACTAGCCCAATCAGAGTCTGAGTAACCAACCAAGCGAAGTCCTTTCCCTACTGCATAGTGAATCCCATAATGATGTGTACCCTGGATGTAGTGAAGGATGCATTTGGCGGATTTCCATCGAAGCTCATGTGGTTCCTACATGAAGTAGAAAAACATGCCAACCGCAAATGAAATGTCAGGTCATGTGTGAGTCAAGTAGATGAGACTACCCATAAGCTAATGATACAATGTGGCATCAACTGGTGGAGAAGAACACCTAGCCTCAAGCTTGACTCCTGAAAGAAAGGGAGTTGATGCAGGCTTACAATCAGCCATATGAAAGCGTGCAAGTAGATCAAGAACATACTTGAGCTGCGAAAGAGTAATCTCAAAAGATGGCTGTGAAATCTCTATCCCGAGAAAGTAGTGCAAAAGACCCGAGTCGGTCATAGAAAATCTATCATGCAAAGCATATTTGACACTGCTAATGATGGATGTGGTGCTCCCTGTAATGATCAAATCATCAACATAGAGAACAAGTATCAAGTGTGAGTCATCCTGTCAAAAAATGTAGACATTCGGATTAGAATGACACTTGGTGAACCCTACTGAGAGAAGAAAGGAATCCATCTTGGCGTACCAAGCCCTAGGGGCTTGCTTAAGGCCATAGAGAGATTTCCTCAGTCTGCAAACCAAGGAAGAATCCTAGATGAAACCCTGTGGCTGCTCCATATATATCTCCTTATCAAGATCCCCATGAAGAAAAGCACTCTTCACATCCATCTGATGTACATCCCAACCATGAGCTACAACAATAGCAAGTGTCAAGCAAATGGAGTTCATCTTGGCTACGAGTGCAAAGGTCTCAGTATGGTCAACACCTAGAACCCGAGAGAAACCTTTCACAATAAGTCGAGCCTTATACTTATCCACACTACCATCTACTGCAAACTTGGTCTGATAGATCCACTTATACCAAACCATATTTCTCCCCTTAGGGAGAGGGACTAACTCCAAGGTGTTTTTCCTCATGAAGGATCTATACTCTTCCTCCATAGTGTGGTCCCACTCGGGAACCCCTGATGCTTCCTGAAATGTTTGTGGATCAGAAGCGATAGAAATGTATGCATGTGGAAGGTCCTAATGTTGTGATTGAGTCCTCCATGTATCTAAAGGATCCCCAACAAGAGAACCTGCTGACTCAAGTGTCTGTCGAGCCCAAAGAGGTCTACATGGAGGTGGAAAACGAGGCTCCTCAACTGCAAGTGGACCCTGCGGAGGTGTAACCCTGCAAGTCAGAGTTGAAGGAGTCTCACCATCTAAATCACTATCATCACTATCCACAATGGAGGAAGGTAGAGGAGGAAAAGAGGCTAAGGTAGGAGATATTTCCTCAAAATGAACACTCCTCTCAATAAACACCTCATGTGTTTCTGGATCCATCAATTGATATGCCTTAACACCCTCGAGATATCCAACAAAAATACAAGGCTTACTCTGAGGTTCCAATGCCTTACGTTTCTATGGAGGAATGCAAGCCCATGCTAGACACCCAAAAACTCTGAAATGTCTCACAATTGGTTTCCTACCATCCCAAGCCTAAAAAGGAGTAATACCTGTCAAATCTTTGTGAGGAACCTAATTTTGGATGTGTGTGGCACAACTGATAGCCTCTGCCTAAAAGGTAGGATCAAGAGAACATGCATGTATCATACAGCTAGCCATTTCTTTGAGAGTTATATTCTTGCATTCTGCAACTCCATTTTGTTCTGGAGTGTAGGCAACTGAATGCTAAAGATCGATCCCCTCAAATGTACAAAAATCCTCAAGTCTTTTGTTCACATATTCCCTTCCATTATCTATGCGAAGAATCTTGACCACTTTCCTTGATTGCTTCTCCACATGAGCCTTGAAGTCTAGAAATCTGTCAAACACTTCACTCTTACAAATAAGAAAATAGACCCAAGTGAACCGGGAGTAGTCATCAATGAAGGTGAGGACATAGCGGGCCCTAATAAATGAAGGTGATGGAAATGGACCTGCTACATCACTGTGAACAAGTTCTTCAAAGCTCTCCAAGATTTCCCCTTATCAAACTTCTCCTCGGGATGCTTTCCCATGGAACATCCTGAACATACACCCTCTAAAAAATTGATTCGAGGTAGACCTGTGACCATGTCTTTAGTGCTAAGCTGGTGAAGATAGTGGTAGTTGAGGTTACCAAACCACTCATTCCATAACTTACTTTCTGAATTTGAATGAGTAAGCAAGGCCCTAGTAGGAGAACTTGGCACAAAGTGGGAGAATGAATAAAGTCTTGAGTTATAATTGACTTGTCCCACTGCTACCAAGGCATCATTATCAAGTTCCTTTACCACAACTAAAGGAGGTGTAAACTCAACCTTTTTCTCATTCCCATAGTGAGTGATTTGGTAGATAGAGAGAAGATTGGTAGACAAGTTAGGAACATAAAGAACATTCTCAAATGTTCCATCATCCATGTCAACCGAACCTTTCCCTTCAACCTCAACTTGTGTATCATCGCCTATGTAAATGTGAGGTACCTTTGATGGCTCCAATGAAGAAAACTGCTCCTTTGTAGAACCCATGTGATAAGAGGCACCCAAGTCAAGTATCCACTTCTGTGAAGAACCTATTTTAGCCACAATGCCTGCCCTTTTCCCTTAGACTGAGAGGAAGTGGAAGGAGATGAATCCTTCTTGTTGTAGGCGGATGGAAAATTGATATTGTTCTTCTTAAGAAGATTTGTCAACTCATCAACTTCCTTGGTGTGACATCTATGCTCATCATGACCATACTTCTTGCCAGAGAAACGGGACTCGCCCAGACTCGCCCAAACTCGGCGAGTCCGAGTACGAGTCATGCTCGGCGAGTCCTAGGGACTCGGACTCGGACTCGTCCGAGTCTGGGGAGTAAACTCGCCAGACTCGCCGAGTTGGCAAGTTTGGCTCAAAATCGGCAGACTCGGCGAGTCCTGAGCCCCAGACTCGGCTACTGGCTGGGTTAATAAAATGACAAAAAAAAAACATTTTAAAAAGTTTTTTTGGAAGGGCGAAATTTGACATTTTGGTCTCTCCATCAGGATTATTTTATGGAATATAACATTTAAGTATAAGTGACATTTCCTTATATCTTTCTTCTTTCTTATACTTTAAGTTATATTCCATATATACTGTCAGGATGTTTGAGAGTGGTTTCGAGCCTCCAGGAGTTATATTGCAAAATCTAGTTTTTGGAGGATTCTTCAGTTTTCCAGACTTAGTTAAATTTCAGGATCAAGACATTCCAGACTTAGTCAAATTTCAGGATCAGGACATTCCAGACTTAGCCAAATTTCAGGGCATTTGAAGATTAGGATGACATTCCAGACTTTATCACTCACCAAATTGACCTAGCTTGGACCTTCAAGATTGATACTCACTCACCAAGCAAGACCCAATTAGCAACAAGAGCAAAACCAGGCCCTAAGGAAGACTCTCAAAGAGACCCTAATTCAGACTTGTAATAAGTTTTTTTGGCCTCGCAGGGCGCTGCCCCTCGACCTCGCCTTGTATCGTGACAGGGAGCGCTACCCCTTGACCCCACCTTGGGGGCATTGCCCCCAAACCCCCGTCGAAAAATATGGGGGAAACTGCGTCGATAGAAGTAGAGAAAATTTAACCTCCGAGTCTGACACTGATTGGATCGACCAGGTAGATATAGAGGTTGAGACTGTAGCCATGGCAGAGGATGAGCGGGAGCACGAGCACAGATAGGAGATTCAAAGGCAGATAGTGACACGGATGTTCTTGATGTTGGTGAGCATGACATGGTGTCACGGGGAGCGGCTATGGCAGTCGAATCATCCAGGACCTACCTTAGATGCCTTCGCAGGGGGCCGGGGCCGGAGGGTGCAGGCTCCTCTGAGCCATAGACTTGTAGTTGTATTTACCTTTGGTATTTGTATGAAACATTTGATGATGATCATATGATGACATGGATTTTTTATTCCATGAGTTTTGTAATATTGTATACATTTGACAATATTTATATATCTATGTTTGTTATTTTCTTCAGCTATAATTTGCGTTTATGCTTATGTGATTGATGTATACTTGTGTATGTAATCAAATGAGCCGAGTTTGATGATGTTATTGTGTCTTTAAGGTGTATTCAATAAAGGGTGTCTGAAACAAGTTTTAAATATTTAAAAATCTCTAAATTTCTTGAGTTTTTCACTATCCCGAGTCCAGCCGAGTCTGGAGCCGAGTCTGACGCCGAGTCCCGAGTCCGAGTCCGAGTCGGCCTTGCCGAGTCCAAGCCGAGTTCGAGTCCCGTTTCTTTGCTTCTTGAAATAAGAACAAGTTGGTTTATCCTTCTTAGGTGGAGTCCCCTTCTTGGAAGAGGATAAAAAATAGCCTTGTGATGGAGAGGATGATTGTCCTTTTTCTTGTTGTGGCTTTGACTTAGATTGCTTCTTCTTCTTGTTGGAATATTTTCCTTGACTCCCTTGATTATCCACCAAAGCCTTGGACTTTGAAGACTTGAGAATCCCCATGTTCAACAACTTAGATTGTTCCAAAATCAACATCTATGTGAAAGCATCAAATGAAGGCATACTGTAGGAACTCCCTACTATCAAACGATGAGTTTGGAAGCTAGAAACAAATGTTGCATATTTAGGTGATAGCTTGTCCAACAAGTTGAATATCAATTGAGCATCATTTTTGTCAATTCCACAATCCTTAATCTTTTGTCTTAGCTCATTTCCTTTGGTGACATAATCTTGGGATCCAATTTGGTGAGCTCATTATCAATCTTGTAGCCTCTGATTTTATCAACTTGACCATACAATTTCTGAAAGATGTCCCAAGCCTCTTTGATTGTAGAACACTTCTCAATGTGAAAAATGAGGTCATCTGATACATACTTACACAAAGTTCCAAGAGCCATGCAATTATTAGTGAGCCATTCTAACTGACCATTAGGATCAGCCTTAGGATCTAGTGGTGCTGCTATTGTTCCATCTATGTAATGCATGGGCCTTTTTTCCATTAGTTTGCTCCATGCTTTAATTTTCCAAGATGCATAATTATGAGAAGTTAAAGGTGGAAATTTATGAGGACTCATACCAACAAAAATGAAAGAGAACAAGGAAAGAGAGGCACAATCACACAAGATACCCCCCCAAATTCACTCAATCAAAGAACCCGCCCCCCCCTAAAAAAATGATGATTTGACATTTTATACTGAGTGCATGTTCAATGGGCCACTTGCAAAAAATGGAAAAGTGGAATTCTGATTTCAACTTTACAATTGCCTCAAAGAGGCCAAAGGACACTCAAACTGAAAATGCAAGAGATCTAAACTAAGATCCAAGCAATTTACAAGTACCAAATAGGCCTAAAAGGACCAATATTTGAAAGTACAATATCCACTCAAAATCTCTAAAAACTGATCACAGATTATGAAAGTAGACAAAAAATATGCACTTTAAAAAAAAACGACACCTGAAAAGGAGGTCGTATGAGCCCAAATGAAGCCTTTGAGGTTGTAAAATTGAGGATTGGATAGGTACAGCTGAGAGAATCTAAAAATTATGAAAAACCTGTGCACCAAAATCAGAAAATAACCACACCACTGTAGAGAGCACAAAACATTATCTCAAATAAAAAAAAATTGCACCCAAAAAGGAGCAAAAATGAGCAATTTATGAGCCTCCAATGTTGACCCAAAAAACCAAACTACTCAACGAAGAGCGGTCTAAATTTTTTTTAAAATGTGCTGATGTAGGCTGATGTCAGCAATTTTCTATGTTAAATTTGACATCTGTATGACCGTCAAAATGGTCATCACACCCCCTGGCTGACCGTACGGAAAAGCTGACTGGGCGATGACCATACTGTACGACAGAGGTGATGTGTCAGAAGGTTTGTCCATGGGCCAATAACCTCTTCCCACATGGCAGACATGAGTTCGCTGGGGAGGCTTGAGATGCCTGACGTGGCGGTTGCTACCGGTGCCGGAGTCGGTGACTTGGCCGGTGTCGGTCCCTAGGCGACGGGCTGCGGATTGCTAGAGCCAATGGGGTGCCGGTGGCAGGTGGCAGTGTCAGTGGCTGGTGGCGGTGTTGGGGCTATTTTTGCTAATAACGGGGGCCAGTGTCGCCAGTGGCCAACAGTAGTAAGGTTTCGGCCTTGTGGGAGGCGGTCGGGCTGACAGGAGGTCGGGCGGGTCAATGCCAGAAGACTGTGGTGATGTTGAGGAGATCTGCAAATCCGGAGGGGAAGCCGAGGATGAGGTACAATGAGTGGTGTGCCTATAGGTGGTATGGCCCTACGTGCTGCACAGGGTACAACCCCTGCAAAAAGACTTTTCCTCTTTTTTCTATTTTTTCTTTTTTTTTTTTGAAAAATCTCTTACGCCTATCGTACCGCCCATCCTACACCCAAAATTTGCCTTTCACCAAAATAGGTCAAGTTTATATTCGATTCTTATGGAAACGACCTCTCGAATGCAATGGTGAGGTTGAAAATGCTCTAGGATACCTTCAAATTGCACAGTACCTCAGATCCAAAAATAGAAGCCTTCCAAGATGTCTCCCAAAACCAATCAACGAAGCCCCAATGTCTCTGATACCATATCAGATTTTGCCAAGATCAAGGGCACAATGAAAACCACAAAAGAGAGACAAAATCATGACAAGAACAAATTGTATTCTCATCAATATACAAATGATCAACTAGATTAACCAATATAATAAATATAGGCCTGCATATATAGGCACAGCCAAATGGATATGTGAGTACACAATCATGACATGTGGCTCAATGAGAAACAAGGGTAAGTAAGAAAAAGTAGGGTTAGGTAGGAGAAATAATATAATATTCCACAAGAGGTGGATGACCCACCGAATGTGGAGTGTAACAACAAGATAAGACCACAAAAGGTGGAATTTCTCCTACAAGCTACATCCCTATGTGCACACTTCCCTAAGTGTCTCATATCCAAACTACGATGAGATCCATTATCCTAAGTTAACTTAAGTAAAGTGTAATTATATCCTATAAGAATAAATAATTACACCAACAAGCAGATGATGATGATAACGGAACTGATAATGCAAAGACATCTAGAAAAGTGGGCAAAGTGGAAGTGACATAGAATGATATAGAGAAAGTGACTCCACATTGAAATGTAATTTTATTATGGTTTTTGAAACTAGTGTTTTAAACTGGTTGTGAACCTGAAGGATCACCAACAGTGGCTACAGGAGAAGCAAAATTTTTAAATTCCTAAAATTGTTGTATGAATTCCTCTTTAGTTGATGGTTTTCGATAGAGGCGGAGATGGTGGCCATTGAATAAGAGTCTGAATTTTGCATTATCAATAGTAGCCAATTTGTGTGCACCATTGGAATATACTTCCTCAATTTCATATGGTCCAAGCCACCTAGTTTGGATTTTACCAAGATTATCTTTGTATTTGGAATCATATATCAGATCCCAAACTTCTGCATGAAATTATTTTGACTTTATATACCCGTCATTCCATTTGATATGTTGTTGTTGAATTAAAGAGGTATGTTGCAGAGCTAATTGTTGTAATTCATCTAATGCATTGATTTGCATAAGTCTTTCATGTTGTGCTTCTAATAGATCCAACCTTAATTCTATTGTAGTCTTGAGTGTTTTATGTTCAAACTCTATAGGCATGATTGTTGTTTTGACATAGACTAATTCAAAAGGTGTAAATCATGTAGTTGTTTTTCATGAAGTCCTATAGGCCCATACTGGTTCTGGTAAATGATTTGCCCAGTCCTTTTTATGTATGGCTACTATTTTTGTCAAGATAGCCTTGATCTTTGTATTTGTGACCTCATCTTACCCATTAGCTTGTGGGTGATAGAGAGTGGACTTCTTATGTCTAATGTTATATTCTTCCACCATTGGTGCTATCAAATTGGATGTAAATTGAGCACCTTGATCAGTTACAAGTTCTCTTGGAACTCCATATCTGGTAAAAATGTCTTCATATAGAAATTATGCAACCTTGTTGTCTATGATTTCCTATTTGATGGTGGATCAATTAGGCCTTTAAAATCCATACCCCATTTGTCAAAAGGTGTGACAACAACATGTGGATGCTGAGGCATTTCATTTGACTTGTCTTGGCGGCCCATTCTCTCACATCTATCACATTTCCTTGTATATATTACTGCATCCTTATGAAGAGTAGGCCAATAATAACTCATGTTAAGTATTTTCATAGATGTCCTCTTAGCTACAAAATGTCCTCCATAGGTTTCATCATGACAAGCATGCATAATATCATATGTCTCATTTTCTTTGATACATCTCCTCATGACATTATCTGGTCCTATATAGAACAAACATCCACTAAACCAAGTGTATGGAAAACTCTTTTCAATGAGGATCCTTTTGTCCTTTGATGAAAAATATGAAGGCACCTTTCCAGTAACCAAATAATTGGCTATGTCAGCATACCAGGGTGAATGAATAGGAATAGAAAATAAATGTTCAACATGAAAAGAATCATCAATGAGAGGCTCTAGAGACTGATGTGTGAATTAGGATAAGAAATCAGCTACCACATTTTATTTTCTTGGTTTATTTATGATAGTGATATCACTTTCATGCATTAAAAGTAGCCATCTAGCAAGTCTGCCTATAACAACTGGATTGTTCATGAGATACATGATTGTTGTACTGGGTATCCTGTTATGTAGTGTCTAAGTTTGTTAAGAGCATTTATTACTGCTAACATTTCTTTTTCTGTCACAGTATAGTTCAACTCAGCTCCTTAAAATTTTTGCTGATATAATAGACTACATTTTTAATTGTGTCATCCTTTTGTGTCAATACGGCTCCAACTGCATGATCAAAAGCATCTGTATAAATATAGAATGGAAAATTCCATTTAGGTCCTTGTAGGACAGGTTCTTGAGAGAGGAGTATTTTAATATCTTTGAAGGCTCTATCACATGATGGTGTCCATTGGAAATCCACATCTTTGAGTAGCAAGCCATATAAAGGGCTTGCTATAATGCTGAAATTTTTAATAAATCTTCTACAGTAACTGGCATGGCCTAAAAAAATCTATACATCCTTTTGTTTAGTTGGTGATGGAAGATTTTTAATTACCTCAATCTTAGAGGGATCAACTTGAATCCTTTTGGCTAAGATGTAGTGTCCTAGGACCACCCCTTCTTGCATCATTAGAAAGCACTTTTCACTGTTCAATGAAAGATGATGATCTTGACACCTCTGCAGTACTTTGGATAAGTTATCAAGTTCTTCTTGGAAATCATCTCCATAAGTGGTGAAATCATCCATATAAATCTCCATGCAATTGTGAGAAATATCTACAAAGATACTCAAGACTTTTGTTTGAAATATTGCAAGATCTTTACACAATCCAAATGGGAGAACAAAGTAGGCATAGATCCCCCATGGATAAGTGAAAGTAGTATTGTCCCGGTCCTTTGGTGCTATTTGGATCTAATTATAGCCACTAAAACCATGAAGGAATGAAAAATATTGCTTACCTACTAGAGAATCGAGTACTTGATCAATGAAGGGCAGTGGAAAATGATCTTTCTTTGTAGCCATATTAAACTCCCTATAATCCCCACACACCCTCCATTTACCATTTTTCTTCAGAATAATTACCAAAGGTGAAACCCATTCACTATTTGAAATGGGGTAAATGAAACCTGCATCTAGCAATTTCTGTAACTCAGTTTTGACAATTTTCCTAAGGGCTGGATTGATTCTTCTTTGTGGTTGTCTGATTGGCTTAGTATTCTCTTGTATGTATATCTTATGAGTACATAGTTTGGGATCTAGACCTACCATGTTAGTGTAGTCCCAAGAAAATATAGTCTTATGCATCTAACAACTTTTGTAACGAATACTCTTGTTGTGCATAAAGATTAGACTTGACAATGAGTTTCTTTTCAGAGGCAACTTCTATCTATTTAGTCATGACCTTCATAGAGGCCTCATTTACACTTGGAAGATTTATCTGATGAGGTAAAAAAGTATGCAACATTTCTGGCATAATCAAATTAGATTGAGACAATAACATTGATAATGGACATATATAATTGTTTGAAGTGCTTTCTCTTATAGCATCTAACCCATATGTATTGTTTAATACTTGTGCCAAAATTTGATCTTCATCTTGCAATTTTAGAAGAGGACTTATGTCAAGCATCATTAGGTTCATTATAGAATTACCATCTTCTTCTACCTTATCACCTAGCTCAGGACAATTGAATTGATTTGGTTCCTCATGTGGTCGGGCTGGTGGATAGAGTGCTAATCTCTTTGTACTATCTCCATTGGAGATAGTCATGTCTCTTGATCTGCACCTAATATAAGCATCTACAGTGGCCAACCATGGCCTTCCTAAAATAATGGGATACCCTCCTAAGGTAACTTTAAGGGATAAGATCATGAAATCAGCTAGATATTCCCAAGAGTCAAGAGTCGCTACAATGTCCTCCAGCATACCATCTGGTTTAACAATGGAGTTGTCTATTAACTGAAGGATTGTTGGTGTAGGTCTTATATTTGTTAAATTCATATCAAAGAGTTTTTTAGTGGTGAATCTTCACCAATTGGCGAATTCCGCATGAATAGTCTTGGGCACCATCGTGGTCAAATCGCCCAGAATTTCGGGGTTAACGATACACTGTTGAAACTATCTTCACCAATGACCACACCCCATCAATGTGCATGCCCATAATATTCACCTGGAATCACTCGGATGTGGTTATTAGATCACCTTCACTATTTGCTAGTAATAGTTAAACAACCACGTACCCAGGACCTAATTCGCCAATGGTAAATTACATGTTCATTGCATGCGTCGGCCAAATTCGCCAATATCAAATAAAACATTATAAGCATTCGAGGACCCATTTCACCCCTCTTAAATTAAATGTTCATTGCATGCCCGTGCAATTCACCAAAAATGCAATTAAATTAAATGTTTATTGGCAATTGCGACGCAAGGGCCCCATGCAATTCGCCAAAAATGCAATCATGGATTGCTATAAATACACTATTTCTTACACTCTTTCTTACAATTTGTTCATGTCTAATTAGTAAATTGGGAGCTCTCGGAGTCTCGAGTCTCGATTCGCATTCCGCAAATTGAGTTGGAAAGTCAAAGTTCATTGTAGGGCGGAGGGCCAGAGTTACAATCCTACAACACAGGCCCAGGCATTCATTCCTGATTCCCGATTTAGAGAATTGAGAAGGAATAAAGGTGAGTAATCATTTCTTCATACTTGATAGTTGATAGTATTAGTTTTAACTTTTAATTCGTAGTGAGAGGTCAAGACTCAAGATGTCACAGTCAGACATGGGTGAGACTCCTCAGGGTGGTGAAGGGATTGGGATGTCAAACAAGGGTAAGACTCCTCAGGGTAGTGAAACTGAAGGGATTGGGGTGCCATCAAAACTCCCAAAACTTAAACTTAAAGATAGTACCATAAAGTCCTTTTTTGGAATTGGCAAAGTTTCTGGTCCATCAACCTTTGCAGTTGCAGAACCCATTCATAGTAGCTCACCACCACCAGTACCACAAGGTGGGATTGTCATTGAGTTAAATGCATCAAATGAGGATGACAATATCGACACGGTAGAAGATGTTCTAAGGGATACACACAATGAGATACCATTGGCGAATGCAAATGCTAGTACTGAAGATGATGTTGGTAGGAAGAAAAGAAAAAGGAAAGTAAAACTGGGGCGAGAGTGGGAGATGACAAGGAGTTTTAAGATTGATTGGGTCGCAAAGTACCCATTCATTGAACCGGTCCCAAACAATGATGAACAACCAACAGAATGTAGGTGTAAGATTTGTAGCTGGAAAACTAAAAGAGAGAAGAAGATGCAGCTAAATCTTGACACCATAGAAAAGCATATTGGTAAGGTTTATGAAAAATAGATCATAGACGGAAAGGAAACACGAGTAGTAAGATGGAAATCAAAGGAAGCATGTCTTCATGTTAAGTATGCCGCGAAATACGAAGAGCATAACCACAAAATGACATTGATTTGTAATAGTGGATTTGGAAATACAATCAAGGCTGGGCTTGAACATGTAGCGAAAGATGAAAACCTAGCAAAGACTGTTCAGATGAGTGTTGTTTTTCATATTATGTCGAGAGGGCATCCTATGAAAGATTTCCTAGAATTTAGTAATTTATTATCTTTTTTGAATGTTCCTCGCTATCCTATGTCACATTGGACAATAAACGCTGGATGAGAAATGGCAAACTGTCTCGCTAAGGTGGAAAAGGAAAATTTACAAGAGAGTGTAAAAGAGTCAAATTTCATTTCATTATCCATAGATGAAGTTACTGCGGTAGATAACACTGCTTGGGTTTGTATGCATGTGTATACCGTAAAAGAACATGTCCATCAAGCTCATTTATATTTGGAAGTTAAGAAAGCTTTGAATGAAATTGCTGGTATGGATGACTTGACAATTGCCAAGAAGTTGGTGTGTGTTGGAGCTAATGGAGCTGCAGTAATGCAAGGTCAAAGGACCGGTCTTTGCGCAAGATTACAAACTAGTATTGCACCATACATGGTTGGCATTCACTGCATGGCCCATCGAATGAATTTAGCATATAGAATTGTAAGCAATTTCCCTACAACGTCAAAAGTTGAAGATCTAGTCCATGAGCTCCACTCATACTTCTGTCGAAGTCCTAAACATTTTGCAGAATTTCAGATTTTTGCTGAGGGGGTAGCAGGAGGAAACAATCTTCTCAGGGATGTTGAGACTAGATGGATCTCCTTGCATGGACCATTGGAACGAGTTCTAATAGAATATCAATCCTTGATCGGACTAATGTATGAGCAATGCCTTACAGTAGACAAAGCTCCTGGTCTCTTACATAAGTTAAGTGATATAGAGACTCTGTTAACTTTAGCTAGTCTTCTCCCCATGCTGGATTCAATGAACAAACTTGTTAAGAAAGCCCAAGATAGAACTATGTATATCAATGAGTATAGCACTCTACGTAAAATGACATGCTTGAGCCTAGATGGTCTATATTCAGATCTAACAGGGCGAAGCCCAAATTTTTTTAGGTGGCAAATAATTACAGATTTGAATCATGCTGAAAATTTTTTACTTTTCAATACAAAAAATGAGTTATGTGTCTTTGTAAAAGAATTTCAGATACCAATGCACCAATCTAAGATAGGCAAGCGAGGCAGAGCACTACCAGTTAAAAAGGAAGATTTTGATGGGATTGTTAAATCTATTAGTGATAATTTAAAGTCTATTGCATATGAACTTTCAACTAAGATTCGAGAAAGATTCCCTCGAGAAGAAATACTTGAAGCCATGGGTTGTGTGTATCCTCAATTTTGGCATTCAATTGGAGATAATCCAAATGACGCAAAGATGTATCATAAAAAACTAGAGGAATTGATATTGATATTTTCAAAAGATGCATATTGCAATGGATAGCCAATAGAAGGAATTTTAAATTCAGGTCATCTTAGAAAACAATGTAAACAGTTTGCATTGGTTATGAAACAACAGTTGGTTAACTTGGAGAATCCATTTGAACCTGGATCAATCACAAGGCTTTGGAAAAGGATAGATCAAATTGAAGCATTGCATATTGCAATACCAGAATATTTGAAACTTGTTGATTTATGTCAAACAATGATATTGGGGTCGGTGGAAGATGAGAGAGTTTTCAGTGCATTAGGGCTTTTGAAATCAAAGATCAAAAACAAATTAGACAAGAATTTGGAAACTTGCTTGAGGTTGTTTGTAACCTAGTATAATGTTAGAGATTTTCCATATGATAGGGCACTGGCAATCTGGAATTCCATGCGTGATAGATGAGGGGTGTGCAACACTTTAAAAGCTGGTGGTGCTACTACTAGTGCTAGTGTTGAGACAAATGAATATGATGGATCACAGACTCAGAGTCAGCATGAAGATGAAGACATTTTTGAATACCTGACTCAGAATGAAGATGAACCTGTTAGTACTAGTCAGTTTCCGGATCTTGAGTCCATTTGGGATATAGAAGCCTTAGATAGTCGGACTGAATCACTGAAGTGAATTAGTAGTCAGTTTATAGGTATTTATAATTATACTACAATTCTTGAGTCATATTACAATTTCAATTTGCAAAATTGCAATACTATAGTTGTCATTGATAATTTTTGACATTGTATTCCTTGAATTTGTCAATCAGAAGTAGAACGGATACTTATTTCATATTTTTAATTGTGAATTTGAATTATTACTAAAAAATTGAATTATTAGTAAATTGGTATTTGGTTCCACATTATGTAACATGTTGAACATGAAATGCAACAAATTTGTGTCACAAGATCCATAAAATTATTCATATTGCATAACTGTTACTGCTAGAACCTTTGTTACCTTTCTACTGTTCTACATTAAATGCTTAAAATGATGTTCATGGCGATTATGGTTTTGTGTTTGTTTTTTGTCTTAGTTGGCTAGTAAACCGAAGTTGTCGTGCGTTGAAAATCTAAGTTGTCCTCTATTTATTTTTCCATGTCAACATCAAGTGTGGTCAAACAGTTGGTCAGACATGTTTAATGGTTATCACTACAGGTCCTTTATCATCAAGTCAGTTTAAGTAGCAAGCTTGTGACTACTGGGAGATTTTAGTTGTCGCTAGCTCACAAGATGTTTTGCACTTGACCATTTTATGTTGCGAGGTTGCGACTAGGTGTGATTTTATGTTGTCGCATGGTCGCGAGGTGTTCATGGTTAAGTCATTTTAATTTGCGATCATGCGATGTAGTTGGTATGAGGTATCGCAGCTTAGTTGGTTTCGTCGCTTGCTCGTAGGTTTTGAAGTTGTTTAGCATTTTAAGTTGCGATCTGGCGACAGGTAAGTTTTGGTCTGATTTTGTGGTCATCGCATGCTTGCGGGTTTGTAAGTCTTAAGTCAAAAAGTGTTGCGAGCATGTGATGGTAGTTAAGTGCCTTGTTATCATGGGATCGCAAGGGTTTAAGTCAAGTTAAGTTTCTAGTTGCGAGCTTGCAATGAAATAAGTTGTTTTGTTAGATCAACGGCTGTCGCTCACTCGCAAGATTATTTGAGGATTCATAAAAGGGGTTGCGATCTTGTGATTAAGAGGATTTGATAGCATTGTCGCTAACTCGCTAACACATGGACTTATTTGTCAGGTTCTGTAAAAGTTTTGAACATTTGCCAATCACCAATCAAATAGAAGGGCATGAATTCAAATTTCGCTCGAGTACTTCAGTTTGAAGTTTGAATTAATATCATTATACCACAGTAGCTACTAGCTAGTTCATGCAAGTGTGGCAATTAATGAGACTTGAGACTTGAGAGAAGTGACAGTGCCCAAAATTCAAATAGTAAATACCATAAATTGCATGATCGAGCCAAGGTTTTGTATAATTGCATTAATGCATTCTATCTTCGAGGTAATCCAGTGAATTGAGCTCTGCAACAACATTGGAGAATTCAGAGTGTTGGGTGTGAGAAAATTTCAGAAAATTGGTTAAGTTTTTCTCCTGCAGCTAAAATGAGCTACGTGACGAGTGGTGCTGGAGGTTCCAAGCCCAAGCCCAAGGCCACGACAATTGGAGTAGGTGGACCTGGAGGTTCCAAGGCCAATGCCACTGACGAAACAATGGTTAAGAAATACAAAGATTAATTTGTAGATTTGATGCCAGGGACTTCTGTTGCTTTGAATAGAAATCATTTGGCATGGAGAGATTTATGGAGCCAATGTAGAAACCCTACCACGCTTAATATGACTGGTTCTGCTCTGTTTCATTATTTATAGAAAAATAGGGTTAAGCGTGTCCCGATGTCAAATCCTTGGGATTTAAATATGGCAAAGTTAATTGGGAAAACGCTATTGCCCAGTATCTAGGGTAATCAGAAGAAAGAACCAGTCTGCCCTAGTTTCAATTAACAGAGCTAGCTTTGTTGAAGCTTTCCAAATTACTAGTGCTATATGTACAGATATAGATTTGGAGCGGATTGCAGAGGATTATGACAAATACAAAGGTGTTATCAAGAAGCATGCAATGCCCAGATACATGCCTAGGGTGAATAAGAAGCCGGTTATAATTTCAGAGAGTATCGAACCACCATTTGACATCACACCTTTCCACCATTATATGCATTGTACAATCTATGGATTATGCAGAGTGTTGGGTTTTGATGGAGATTCAACAGTGTCAGCTGAATTACTGATGATGGCTATGGACATTCAACACCCAGATGTTAACAAAGATTATGATTATGTGGGCTATGTGGTTGATCATATTCATAATGCTCTAGTTGAAATTCAGAGTGGTGCACCCAGCCCTACATTCAAGCATTATTCATTGCTGATGCACTTAATCTTGTTCTATAATGTTGAGTTCATGGATAAAGAATTGGAGCTTTTCAAAGAAGAATTCGGTGTCTTAGTGCCAATACAAAGATGGACCTAGGTTTGGGACAATAGTTCTCCACATTCTTCTTTCCTTTTCTTTGAAAATTGGATTGTTTCACCAATTATAGAAATGCTAGGAATAAATAGGGAACGATTGTCAATTAATGTTAGGAGAGTTTTGAGACCTTACCAGTATGTTCCAAACTAGCCTATTTCACATAACTGGGGGGACTTTTATTTTTTTGATAACTTTACTGTGATGAGAGTTTATGGGTGTCCTCAGCCTCCCCATATTTTACCAAAATTTGTTCCAATTAGGATTGCTTTTATGGAGTTTATCTGGCAATTTACCCTAGTTGAAAAAGAATACCTTGATAAACACAGGAAGGGTACTTTTCTTCTTAGGCTTTGGGTTGCATCTAATTTTACCATTGGTAGGAGTTCCTTTGATGAAGTAAACAATTTCCTTAAACAGTATAGGTTGGTTAATGTTGTGTCTAGATTCTGTGATCCAGAACAATTTATTAAAGTTGCAATGTCAAAAATGATAACTTGGGCCACAATAAAGGACCATGAACCATTGGATGATGAAGACGTGGTTAGAAATTTGCTAAGAAAAGATGAAGTACAAGAAAGGAGAAGAAAATGGAAAAATTTGATGAGAGTTGAAGCAAAATTGTTGGCTGCTGACCCTAGTTTCTCAGGTTTTTGCCCTGATAGCCTGTACCTGGAGAGGATTAACAAAATGTCGAGTTTATATGAAACTCTGATGGAACAAATGCCTCAAATTCCAAAAGTGACTGCTCAACAACAAGACCCCCAAGATGGGCATTCTTCACATGGCAAGAGGCCACTTAGTGTGTCTGTTCATGATGTAGAGAGTGGGGATGAAGTTCAATCTACTCGAGTGCCAGCTACAAAGAAACAAAAAACCACTGAGGTCGGTACAATTGTGAGGAGAGACCCTACTAGAGCAATTGTTATAGAACAAGGACACTACTTTCATCAAATAAGGACACATCTTAGAGAAGCAGGTCAAAATGAAGAATGGGGAGAAACAAACGAAGCCCTTGCTCAAGGCTTTAATGAGCATGTGATGTTGTCAAATGAGTTCATGAAAGATGATGACTCTATTAAGTCAAATGAATTTAAAAGTTTTTTGACAAGGTTGAAACAAAATCAATTAAAAAAAAATCTAATCATAGAGGAAGCAAATGAAGAAAAGAAAGAGGAGATCATCAAGGCACTGTAGGAATATGATCCTGATAGGGAGGAAATATCTGTGGAACAGGCAAGACAATTGATAAAGAGTACTGGTGTGATTATGATGCCTGACTGGGATATCCAGTCTATTTTTATTATTGATCAGATTAGGAAGCAAGAGGACCCAATGTTTAGAACTGAATTTGAAATTGGAGATGTAATAAGAGGATCAAGATTTAATCGTAAGTCAAAGACACTTGCTGCTTGGTCTTTGGCCCCTTCCACTCAAAAGCCCCACCTTCTAAATATCCAAGTAGAAAAGAAAGCTGATAGAATGATTTAGAACTTGCAGAACACAACTGACACGGAGATTGCCTCATTTTTTACTCAAGTTTCTTTCATGAATTTATCAAAAACAAAGGATTTGTCAAGAAGATACACAAAAACATATACCCAATTGATTGCATTGTCTAAAAAATGTGAAGAGACACTGATGAAGAAGGGCGCTCTGGAGGAAGAGTTAGTGGAGTTGAAAGAAAAAATTGCAAATGAGCCCCCTCCAATACAGATTACAGAACAAGTACAAGAAATACCACCTGATGTGACAACAAAAACGGAGGAATATGCAAGGAAAATTGAAAAGATTGAAAAGGAATAAAATGTCAAGGCTATCTCTGTTGTGTCAGGAATTCTGAAACATAGGATTAGTGTATTGAAAGACAAATTGATGGTTGTGCATGATATGCACATTTCTTTGAAAGAGGCAAGCAAAACATCCTTTGAGGCTGTCACTTTTCTTGGACCTTTGTCCAATGTTTGGTCACGAAGAAGCAAATTAATGGATAAGCTAGATACTGCAATGATGTATAGTGATGAGTTCCCTCCCAAGATTAGTGACACTAAAGACATGGTGGAGGTAATGAATGCAACTTATGCATTTTTCACAGGGAAGAATGTGCGTATAAATGAAAAATTGCAAACATTTGGGGTTTTCAAGTTATAATAAATTGGTGCCTTTAATTTATGGTAGTAATGGAGATTTGAAATCACTTTCTGATTGGACCAACGAATTTGATTTGATTCTGGAGCAAGAAGAAAATATCAAGCATGTAAATGAACAGGTTGATGCTGATTTCCTTAACGGTCTACTTGATTCACTGTTCAAGGTTGAGGTTGACCATGCAAAGTTTATTGTTGAGTCTAGGGTAGTTACAGATGCCAGATGGGCAGATTCAATTGCAAAGTTGGAAGAGGTAAAGGCATTCAGTTGGCCAACAGACAAAGAGGTGGATAGGTGGCAAGCCATGCTAAAGCCAAAGAAGAAATCTCAGGTTGAGGTTGCCACTTTTATTGATCAATGATGTTGAACTTGAAAACTCTTATATTAATATAGTTATAATAGCTCAACTGTTCAAGAATTTGATAAGTGCATAGTTGAATAACATTGTGAATTTACTTTCTGATATCATTATGAATATAATATCAATATCATTTGCAGTTTGAGAAATGCAATCTTCACATAATTGTCTTTGTGTTGAATTTATGTTTTCACTGTGAATTGAATGGTCAAGGGTTTTTCAGTTTACATATGAATCTGGGTTGTGTAACTGTATGTAATGGCATTATTCATAATTTCATTCCTATTTATCTGCAAATGAATCTTATTGAAGTTTATTATCAAGTTGTCTTGAATTGTAAGTGACTCTATGCCCTAGGATAAGGCACTGGTTTGTTGTCTTGATGTTTTACTAATTATGTTGTATAATTGTATTCCTATCTAATAATCTATTGTGGTGTTTAATACTTTCATTCTTAATACTCTTATGATTTTATATGCTATTGATGTTTATGTAATATATATGGAGGTGTTCTATGACTGTCTATGACTCTATAATCCGCCCACCAATTACAATGAGGTGAATCCTTAATTATTTAATATGATTCCAGACTAACAGAAATTTTGCATTCCTAGGCATAATAGGATTAGGAAGCATTAAATGAAAAATTACATACACCATAACAATGCAACAAATGAAAAAAATTAAATCTCATGATTCTGATCATTTGAAAGAGATAGAATTATACACAAAATAAATTTATATATAGACAAAGCTTGACACTAAATGCTTTTCATTTTCTCTATAAATGACTATATAGTATACAACTTGCTCCCTTCACCTAGAGTCTAGAATCACTACTGGAACCAGAAAAGGAACCCTAATGACTATACAACTTGCAAAACTGCTTGAGCCATGCCATTATCACCTTGATGCCTTCATTTTGGATGGAATGTGAGATGTTACATTCTGTCCAAGTCCAACAGATCATTTCCAAATTGAGGAGGAAGCCTTCATGCCTAGGAACAGAGAAAATGGAAAGAGGAACTTGAGCCTTCATGCCCACGATCAGGGAAAGTGGAAATAGGAGCTTTAGGGTAAATGTAATCTGTTGGGGGGGGGGGGGGGGGGCGGTTGCAGCTTCCATGTCATCACAAAGATGACTAGCTGCCACTCCCCACCCAAACAAATCCTTCTTTCATTTCTCTACGGTCTCCTTCTTCAACCCCTTGCCATCCTATAGCAAAGTAGAAGTAGAGGATGTGCCATGCTTGGCCCTTCTTGACAAAAAAGGATTTCACACCCCCTCTGGAAATCCTTCTCACTTTCACAACCCCTCTGACAATAAACAAACTCACACAGAAGAAAACAAAAAAACACCCATCCGGTATCACAGAGCACACAACAAGTACAACTCCATGCACGATCCTGCTCAAACATCATCTTCCTTTCTGAGGAAAAAAACCACTCTCAAAAAATGAAAAAGGTTTATTTTCTCTTCTACCAATTAAGTCACCACTCCATTGTATTTATAACATTTTCACACTTCATTTGGTGATGCTCATTCTGCATTCACGTGAAAAATTATCATTTTGGTGGTTTTCAACGTGACTATAGACTCTAGATTCCTAGAAGTCATCCTCATGCCTATCAAATCCATTGCATCTTGCTAAGGCTCATCTATTGTGAACGATTTTGTTCTGATTTTATTCCTCCTTGATTGGACAAATTCTGCTTCAAAATCCCTGACAACAAGCAACCTGAGCTCTTATTTCTCACAGAAATCCATGATCTCCCATCTCTAACTCAGAAGCTATCAAATCCTTTTATGCCTCTGAAACCGTCATCCTCGCTTGTCTAATCAACCTTGACTCAAGAGAAACCTTCAAACTAGTCCCTCAGGAATGAGTCAGCATCCAAGCCTTAAAAAATTTAGGTTGCGAGCTAGTGACCAGATAGTTTGTGGTTAAGTTTTATGGTTATCGCCAGCTCGCGAGGTAAAATGTCTGAAGACGTGATCAAGCCACGAGTTGGCGACAAGTTGGTTTGGGTTTACATCGCGAGGTCTCTAGCTTTTTGGGTGTTAGTGTTTTATGTTACCGAGCTGGAGATTGTTAGTGAAATTGCTTTGGTCAAGAGGTCTCGAGTTGGTCTAAGATAAACAGTTTTATGTTGGCGAGTACGCGACAAGGGTTAAAGTTTTTAAGTTACCACTATCTCCAAGTCGCTGCGGTGATGAGGACTTAACATTTGTGGTCGAGAATTGGCGAGTGCCAATTCAGTTTCCCTCAGTCGCTAGATCTTGAGGTTAAGAAGGCTTAGCATTTTCAGCTTGCAAGTTGGAGATAGAGAGAGTTGACAACTGTGAGAGGTAGAGAGTTGACGACTGTGTGCCACGTGTTTTAATTACTTAAAGTTAATATCTTAAAATCACCAAAATTTTATTTTTATGGTTTGAAAATAGCTTGAAATTGCCAATATTTTATTTTTATGGTTTGAAAATAGCATGAAATCGCCAATATTTTATTTTTATGGTTTGAAAATAGGTTGAAATCGCCAATGCAAATATTTTTCTGGTTTTAAAAACATTACCATTCGCCCATGCAATTATTTTTTGGGTTTTAAAAACAGTACAATTTTCTAGGATTTTTCACAAACTTTGAGCGATCACGGCTAATTCGCCAATGGAGATTATTATTTTTCTCAGTAAACTATGAAAATTCGCTAGTAAAATTAAAATTTTCCGCGGAATTATACAACTTTCGCCAGGTTTTTACACCTTGTCCAAGGGGGGGGGTTCTTAAAGTTTTCCCTGATTCAGATGCTGCATGATATATTTTGTCATGAGATTAATAGAAACTCCTAAATCAATAAGGGCATTCTGAAGTGTGACTCCATTTATTATTATTTCTACTACTAGACTACTAGGATTTGAATATTTAGGTATAATCACCTTCCCTAACATTATATCAGCCAACTTACCCATTACATGAACTATTGTGGGATCCTCCTTTTTTCTCCCTGGCTTCTTTAGGCATTCTTCTCTAATAGGTTTACTATATATGGGAACATCTTTAATTGCTTGAAACAGGGATATCTTAACACAAACATGCTTCAATTGATCCAAAAAATCAAAGGTTGGCTGAGACATTGTCTTTGATTGAGATAATATTTGAGGAAATGGAGGATCTGGATCCTTAAAGTCTTCCTTTGATAATGCAAGATTATGATCTACCTATTCTTCTTCTTCACTTGATAGTTCTGCTATTACTTGAGTAACAGGTTGAGGTAGAGTTTTTCCTGATTGAAGGTGTACATCACTAATGCTAATTACATATGTAGGGTATTGGTTAAATTTTGCAGAGTAAACTAGTTTTTATTATGGTTTATTATTGGGATTAGGAGAAAGATGAGATGGTAATTGAGTAGGTCATGGTGGCACATTTGTAGATGCAGGTGGCATAATAGTTGGCTAGCTAGCAGACTGGTTGTGTTGGAGGTACACAAGTGATTGGTTAGGCCATTGTTGTCCTTTCCATGGTTGTGGTTGTGGCCAATTTGTTTGTTATGGCTACCAATTCCCTAAGGTGGCTGCCATTGATTTTGAGTACTAGGCCAATCTAGCTGATAATTCTATGGTTGAGTACCATAACTTGCAAAATTTTGTGGGTATTGAGATTGTCACTGATTATTTGGTGCATAATAATATTGACCATTAAACGATAAAGGATTAGGTGGCATACCTTATCTTGGAGACCATGGTTTCCTTTGTGTCACATTGAAGACTTGGCCTTCATCATCTTCCAATGGATGATATTCTAGTTGATTCATTTTTTCTCTCAATGCTTGCCAACTTCTTGCATCTACAGTCCTTTTTTTGTTTACAATGAGGACAAAATTCAACAATTATTGCCTCTGCAGCCTCCTGCTTCTATTTTGTCTTAAGAGTATCTATTTGTGTGGCCATATTATTAAGAATATCCCACTAAAAATCCTTGAGAAAATTTGTCAACTTTGTTCTTGATACCCCAGAGTTGGATTTGCTTGGTGTATACGTATATCCTCTCAGCTTCTTTAATGCATCTCTAGAATAATTATGGTAGAGTTGTTGTATATCATTCCAAGTTGCTTGAGTGATATCACCTCATGCCATGAGATTCAAAGAATCAATACATTCCTCATTGATCCCCCTTAAGAAGACCAATTTTTGAGAATCTAGACTTAATTGATTATGCTTTGACTTCTTTAGGCTAAAGAGAAATCTTTCTACATAGTCTTCTAGAGATTCTTCATCCTTTTGTTGCATGTGGAAGATATCATCCCCTCTCATATCACTTCCTTTGCAATATTCCTTATATTTGGAAAGGAGATTTTGTTTCATGGTGTCCCAATGAGCTATGAAATATTCACCTAAGGACATGAGCCAATGAAGAGCAAAATCCTTCAAAGTGGAGGGAAATAGATTAAGTCTATGTGCATCTATGGTACAATCATAACTTTTGTATATCACATCAAACTCAAAAAGGAAGGTGTCTGGGTCTTCTGTAACAAGGCCATATAAATGAGGAAGAGAAATAGGAGGAATATTCTTCAAATTAGCATTATCTCTTTGTGTTGGGATAGGGAACTTAAAAATTGGGTTAGGAGGTAGGGGTGGATTGTTACCACCATCGCCACCACCATCGCCAAGGCCAACCATATTTCCTTGGTAAACTATTAGTACAGCAAAATGATTTTTTATAAGAGGTGTTTCAAGTGGAGGAATGAGATTTTATAGGCCATTATTATCTAGGTCTGCAAAGAGTTGTGCAAAGGGATTGATTCTGGGTCAATATCTTGGTCTGTAGCTAGATATTCTTCAAGTTGATTTTGGCTAGGAAGGAATCTCCCAAGGGGATTTCTTCTTCTATGCATACAAGTATATTTAAATTTACATTAGGCCTACGTGAATGACAAATAAAATCCTATACTCGTATAACTCTCAGTTTGACACCATCCCTGGAAACAACGCCAAATATGTTGGTCCAAAACAATGGGTGTTTAATTCAATACTACACTCAAGCTTAGATACCAGAATTTCTAACTGAGCACCTATCAAACACCATCATCTTTGTTTATTTATCTTATCAAACCGAGGACGTATAACATGAAATGGGTCAGCATAATATATGCACTAAGATTCTCAAGGAGCAATTCTATTTTAACTTAAACAAACTGAATGCTGAATAAACCTACATAAGGAAATAACTTGTCCCTGGATTAACACACAGGAAAATTATACCAACTTCTACTATCACAACATAATCTTATCTAATTAACACAAAAAAAACTATTATAATATGTCATTGTTTCAGGAATAGACAGTGAAAATAGTCCAGTGGTTGTAGGAGCAGACAACGAGAAGTTTAACAGAACAAATTTAACTAACTCTAGAAAGTAAATTACATAAAACAAATGTACAGAATCCTCACCAAGTGGGCCCTCTTGTGTGAGTCTTCTAGTCTATAAACTATAATGAAGATTAACTATAGAGCTCCCATGATCATGTCAAATACCATAAACTACTCAAACATGAATTTTGCTTCTTTATTTAAAATCAACTCAACAAGACATTGGAAACCGGAAACATAATAGTAACTAACTAAAACTAGGAAACTTTGAGGAGGATTATATAATATTCATCCTCATTACAATTTTCCACAATAGCCACCCCACTCCTAGTATATACGAGGAGACTTTATTTAAAATATAAAATTTAAGAGAGTCAGAAGAAATAGGACTTTGTTCCGACTTTGAACACTTTGCAATCTTTCGTAAATTTTCTCTAACATCAAGCATGGTTATTAACAACGGACATTAATATCTCATGATTAATCTGAAGTTTCTTTGATGAATTCAAATAGCTGGTTCTCAATTTGTAATAGCCTTTGACTTCTTTCTTGCCTCAATGTCTAGTCCTTCCCAATGCTTCCACGCTACTGATGGTTAAGCCCTGATTCATCATGAGTCTTCCCATGTGGCTGCATCACCAAGATTAGTACAAGGACATCTATTCACATTCATGATTATTCATTGCAACATATTTATCATCATCCAGAGATAGAGTTAATACTTATATTTGTATTCATAAAGTTTATTGTTTCATCAAAACAAATGTCTCAGAAAAAGGGACATAATGACTAGCATTTAGGCTCAAAAGGGAAGTTAAGGTTGAACTATCATATAAATATCTTAATTATAAAAGTCTTAAGAATAATGAAACATCTATAAATAAAAACATAAATAATGACTCATCACAAGCGACAAGTCATTTTTACCTTCTTACTTTTGGGAGAAAAAGGGGATTGTAACATTTGAGGAACACCATCTCTTGATTGCTTTCTAATAGCATCAAGTTTTTCCTTCTTGAAGAGAATGACCTCCAACCATGAGGGGGATGATAGAGCATTCGCAACAATATTCATATCCTTTGGACTTGAGAAAAGGGTTCATTTTATAGGAGGAATCCTATCCAAACTTTGTGTTGGGCTCCAAGAACACTAAGAGGGGGGGGGATGAATCAGTGTTCTACTGGTAATGTTAGTTTTGAACTTATTCCTTATTAACTGGTTAACAATAAATAAAATTAAAGTACATATACCAAATAACACATAAGGAGATAGCACCATAACATCGATATTTATATGTGGAAAACCCTGCAAAGGGAAAAATCATGGTGGGGCTGATACCCACAATATCTATATACTTGATCAAGGTATACAAATATTATATGAAGGGGATTGCACATGCAATTAGGCCAACCACCTAGTGATCATTTTTTAACACAAAATGAGAAGTATCACTAACTTACAAAGCATTACAAAGTAATTACAAGAAGAATGAACTTATAAGATGCATCTGACCATGCTAGATAAGTTCTAGTTCATTCTCTGATAACCTTCACTGTGTACTGGTTTGATGATGCTTTGTTCTACCCTGTTCTACTACCGGTTAGGTTGTGCATGTGAAACTGTACACAAAAGCTTCTAATCATTGATCAAAATGCATACCGATAATCCCTGAATAATTTGCAGCCAAAATTCACATTTCTAAAAACTTGTATAATCTATTGTTGAAAGGATCTCTTTAAATATCCTCCTAACTTCCACCATGTTGACTTCAATTAAAAGTATAAACCTGTCGGCTACCGGATCATAATGAATTTCAAACATAAACCCAATCATCATGTCAGCTTTCACATGTTACCATAGATTCCATGAAATAAATAATTGGGGCCATAAGATCTCCTATCTAGGTCCTATCCATTACCGAGTTCCAAATACATGTTACTGGAATTAGTTACCAGGATCAGGAGTTAGCTGGTTGTGAAGCAAAGTGAATGTCAGTTAAGTGTAATGAATGTTGGTTAACCCAAACAAAATAAAGTAATGAATCTCGATAAAATATTTACACCTAGAGATGAGTTTCCATCAATGACAACCCAAAATGTCATTAACCCTTACCGGATGAGTGTCAATTGCCAACAATCTCCCCCTTTGGCATTGAGGGCAACACTCATATGAAAAATGGTGACATCACTGAATCTACTTGACCTCCTGACCTGTACATGAATCTGCTATATACATCTGATGACCCCCCTGAGTATTATATACATTTTCACTTTATTCCTCCCCCTTTGACATCAATGACAAAGTGGGGTTCCCACAAATAATTATGTACAGTTATGAACATAGGCAGGTTCTATGCATGTTTTAACATGTATGCATACATAGACTTCAAATATAAAAAACTAGGTATCCCAACCTAGCTTAAGGGAGACAAGAATGGGGATGAATCCATTCAAGAGACTAGCATAATATTCAATTTCCTCTGATGTAGTGAGATCCTCCATCTACATGTTAGCAATGCATTCAGTCTTGTGAAATAATAAATTATCCAACTGGGGACCAATGAGATTCCGAAGCTTATTTTCTCTCATTATTATGTTGTCCCTATCCTTCTCCAATTTGAAAATTTGATCCATAACTACCAAAATTGGACCATCCAAAGAACTTGTAAGATTGATTGTCAGGTTGTAAGAATTATAAATCTGAATTAAATTGTTCTTACAATTTGGCAGTTTCTTGTCTATGGATGTTGTGAGCTTATCAAAATATAGACAATTCTTATATACACTACCTCCCTCCGCCAATGCTGCATCAATGGATTTCAAGTAAGTTTGGAGTTTACCCTTGTCAAACTCAATCATCTACAAAAATGTCTGCTTCTGGGCCTCAACAAATTTGTCTTTGGCCTCTGACAATGAAATTTTTAATAAAGAATCATAGTGCTTAGGAATAAAATTAATAATTTCCTCCAGTTTACCAGATGAGCTTGCACTCTCTTGTGCTTGGAATTCTGGTACCAACCGGTTCAAAACTTTAAAACTATGTTCAATTAATTTTCTATCTTTTGACTCTTCCTAAGCCAACTCCTAGGTAGCCTATGCTTGAAGTGCTACTACCACCAATTTTTTCTCAACTTGTGACATCTTGTAATAAGGTTTGTCAAAACTGATAGAAAGTTGTGACAAGTTCCCTTTAGCTATAGCTGAAGTGTCAATTGCCAAGCCAGAAGAGATATCTGCCACAGTTTCCTTACCCTTGTCTACCAAAGAGGTATCCTTAGAATTCTTTATCTCTTGTGCACCAGTGGCTTCACCACTTGGTGCCCTATCCAGATCCTAAACATCCTTTGCACCCTTATTATATGTGTCCTTATCTGCATGTACCTATGTGTCTTCTACATTCTATACATTATCTACCGGTAAATCCTCTATTGTAAAATTTGACTCACTAACTAGTACAGTGCTAGCCGGTTGTTCAGTATTTACACTTGGTTGCTCTACCGATTGTTGAGCTTTTGGCAACTGAATATTTTGAGACTGTACAAAACTGGGACATAGTTCATAACCCAAACTCAAAAGAATTATTACCTAAATATCTATAGTTTCCTTCTGAATCTCCTCAAACCTTTCCAACATTAGGTTGTTTATTCTATGCTTAGGATTGAATTCAAATGAGCTGGATTTATTAATCAGATCAACTATCTCTAGAGGGGTTATTGTGGGATAGAGATTAACCAATTATGTCTCTTTTATCTGTTGGAACAGATTATGAGCATGTAATTTTCTGGCCTCTAACTTATCATACAACTCTTTAGGCAAAATTTTCTCAAGTTCAATCAATGCCCTACTAAAAGAGTCAAGATATAAAAAGAATTGCTTCCCCAATTTTTATTTTTTTTCCATCTCCTCAAATCCATCAAAGAATAAAAATATGTTATATAAGTTCCCATCATTAATAATTTTATCAATTAGATCTTGAGCATCCAAATGCTTCTTACCGGTTCTCTCTTGGCTTCCGAGGAGTCTCCTTAATAGGTTCTTTCTTTTTCTCCTCTTGCTTCTCCCTCACTACTCCTTTCTTCTTGGGAATTTCTTTTATACCCTCATCTAATTCTATTTCTTCCGAAGAACCAGTCATATATTGTTGGGTAGCCTTCTACTTTTTCTTTGTAGGCTCAGTCAGTTTACGACTAACAAGCTCAGTGGATGATGCTTTTGGTTTCTTGGAAGTTTGTATTTGTACCCAGACCACATTGGGAGTGTCTTGAGCTACCTTCTTGGCTTCCCTTTCCTCTTTCCTCTTCTGCTTCATCTCTTCTTTCCCATGGGCTTCAAGAATTTTAACTTTCTATTCAACTTCTTCCCTATCATTTCCCTCACCATTAAGAGATTCCACTGCAACTTTAGTCATTTTCTTTCTAATTGCTGGTGCAACCTGCTCTTGGTGAACCTTAAGCCCTTTTTCTTGGGTTGTGCCAAAATTTTCTTCTTTTTCATCTACTGGTGCCTGCAGTAAGTGTTGTGCATAGGCATACAATGTGGCCTCATCCACCTCATAGCCCATAGGCATGATCCATATAATTCTAGGCTGGGTAGCTTCCATCATGCATTCATCTTTATTAACCATAAAACATATAGTATCCTTATACTTTTCTACTATTGATTTAGGAATTCTAGATCTATTTTTCATTTCTTCTTGGAAATTTGAAAAATTCTCATATATTAGCCTTACTTAGCTTATCTCCTTGCCTATCCAAAATTTGACCTATCTGAGTTGCTACCAAGAAGTCAAAAGCCCATTGAATCTTTCCAAAACTAGGAATAGTGCCCAAAAAGTAAAATACCAGACAGATAACAAAAGAGCCATATCGAAATATTTTTCTTGACTTGCTTGATTTTATGGAGGTTTGTCATGAGTTCTTTCAGCATTACACTACAAAGATCGTAGTGTCCATCCTCCTTAACCATTTGATGAGCAACCAAAATATTATTGTCAGAGATAGAGTTCAGTCGGTTAGACTAGTAGACCTTGTAACCAATAATCATCACCACAAACTTGACATCAATATCCCTCACATCATCAACCCTCATAGATCATCCATCAAAAGTAGCGTCGGTGAGTTTGTTGAGTTCAGTGTTAGAAATCTTGTACCTAGGACAAGGTACACCTCCAACCTTGTGTATACAAGTGAAATTCCTGATCACTTCCTCTGTAATCTTGTACGGTTGGTCCAACCAGATAAACTCTCCATGAATGCGGCTCAAAATGTATCAAACCCATTCCATCTCATCAAAAGTGGGAAAATCCATGAACTGCATGAAACCATTCCTCTGCAAGTGAGAAAATTTTGGTTTCAGCTGGTTGTCGGTGATTAGGTTTTCTGTGAAAATACAAGATAACTCATATACTCCGAGCTCCTTAATATTGCAGTGAATGTATGCCCTAACATATTCTGTGTGAAGAATACCATGGAAAACGCTTAGAAATGCTCCCAAAGTTTCATCCAGAAGTGACTTGAAAGGATGCTTCTTGAAAACAGGATGGGGGTGGTTCTTGATTTCCACCACCAAAGGAGTGTCGACACTAGATGATGAAGCCATGATAACCATATACCAAAACTAGGGTTTTTGCAAACAAAAAATACCTCAAGACACTGCCGAGAAATGAAATCGCTTCTAAAATAAAGTGCTTGCACAAATCGCCTTGGACTCTGAATCTCTCTGGAAATTACTCGTCTTAATGCTCGATTGTTGTTTAAAAAAAATAACTTTACTTTTCCCCTTTTATCGCCATTAACCCTATTTTTTCACTATCATAAATGCTACCGGGAAGTATTATTGGGTCATATAGTCTGCAAGTAGGTTTGGTAAACTCCTAAAATTTCCTGAGTACCTATCCGCAATCATACTTCTATGACTATAGATCCAATCCGGGGTATTCGCATGATCTTCAATGATTTGCCTACCCCTAAGGCAAAGTGCCTTAGTTATCAGTTGTCTCTGCTATTAGTGTAGGACCTGATGACTCTACCAAGTGATCTACCTATGGTGTATCCAATCTTCTTACCCATCTTTTCTCATGTTGTTTTTATATGTCTTCCACTTTTTCCTTTCCCTTCTCATCTGCATTTCTATTAGTTGCTGGTGGGTTCTTACTTCTGCAATATTTAGCAATATGTCTAACCTTGTTTCATGCATAACAGACAATATTGTTCTTCTGAATTTCTTTGTTAAACCCTTGATTTCCTTGATTTCCCTTTGCATTGGCTAGCCATATGTCCAAATTTTCTACATGCATGACATCTTACATTTCCAAGACCGATGAATGATGTATTGTTTTGATTATTCCTATTTCTACATTGACTAGCCATATGACCATATTTATTGCAAACAAAGCATGTACCATTGAATTTGTGAGCATTAGGTTGTCTTACCGATGATTTATGGTTCTGACTATTGATATGATTCTGTTGTTCGGATGATTGATCTTGTTGTGTAGTATGAGAGCTTTCTCCTTCTTCATAACCAAGACCTCTCGTCATTAGCATCTCTCTGATTCTTGAGTAGTTCATCAAGATTAGCAGAGCTATCCTTGAACTTGTCCTTGTACTAATTTGCAATGACCAAGTCATTTCTCATGATTATAATTTGTCTTTCAAGTTCTTGTTCATTGTTCCAGGACTGAGTCAACTCAAGTTTCAGCAAATCATTCTCATGTATCAGTCCATTGCATTCATTAGATCTATCCTTCAATGCTTGAGCTATATTTTCTTCATTTTTCTTTTTATCCTCAATCTCCTTGCACATCCTCATGGTTAGGGCTTGCATCTCATTCTTCAAGATAGTGTTCTTCGGAGTGATTTTCTGACATTGATCCTTCATAGCATCTTCCTCATCATTGTTCTGATTTTGCAATTGATCACATAGTTTCTTTCTCTTAGACTTAACAACTGAAAGCTTTCACTGCAATGAAATGATGTGTTCTTTGGCTTGCTTTAGTTCATTTTTAAGTTTATCACTCTGCATATGCTCATTATCAAGATCCTCAAGAGCAAGTTGAAGTTGTTGCTATAGACTAGTTTCCATTCATTCCAAATTCTAGATCTTCCTCAAGTGGTTAGACTTCTTCTGAGGAACCAAGCTCTGATACCAATTGTTGGAATCCAAGAACACTGAGAGGGGGGGGTGAATCAATGTTCTACCAGTAATGTTAGTTTTGAACTTATTACTTATTAACTAGTTAACAATAAATAAAATTAAAGTGCATATACCATATAAAACATAAGGAGGCAACACCATAACATGAATATTTATATGTGGAAAACCTTGCAAAGGGAAAAACCATAGTGGGGCTGATACCCACAATATCTATATACTTAATCAAGGTATACAAATATTACATGAAGGGGATTGCACATGCAATCAGGCCAATCACCTAGAGCTCACTGCTCAACACAAAATGGGAAGTACCACTAACTTACAAAGCATTACAAAGTAATTACAAGAAGAATGGACTTATAAGATGCATCTGACCATGCTAGATAAGTTTTGGTTCATGCTCTAATAACCTTTATTGTGTACCAGTTTGATGATGCTATGTTTTGCCCTGTTTTGCTACCGGTTAGGTCATGCACGTGAAACTGTATACAAAAGCTTCTTATCACTGACCAAAATGCATATTGATAATCCCTGAATAATTCACAACCAAATTCGCATTTCTAAAAACTTGTATAATCTATCACTGAAAGGATCTCCTTAAAATCCTCCTAACTTCCACCATGTCAGCTTCAATGAAAAGTATAAACCTATCAGTTGTCAGATCATAATAAATTTCAAACATAATCCCAATGATCATGTTGGCCTTCACACATTACCATAAATTCCATGAAATAAATAATTGGGGCCATAAGATCTCCTAGCCGAGTCCTATCCATTACTGAGTTCCAAATACACATTATTGGGATCAGGTTTTAGCCAGTTGTGAAGCAAAGTGAATGTCGGTTAAGTGTAATGAATGTTTATTAACCCAAATAAAACAATGTAATGAATCCTAATAGAATATTTACACCTAGAAATGAGTTCCCATCAATGACAACCCAAAATGCCATTAACCCTTACCATATGAGTGTCAATTTCCAACACTTTGAAAATCAAAGGGTAAAGGAGGGTTAGGATTACCTTGGTTCAAATACTTTGTATCATGAACCTCTATTACAACAATGTCTTTCTCTGCTTCTTCTTCCATGACCTTACCATTGTCTTGTCCCTTGTCCTGGCTTTTATCTGTAATTTCCTCAATCTCTTTCTCTTTTATCTGTTTTAGAATAATCCTAGGGCCATCCCCATAGGTCTTCTCTAGAGACATATTTTTATTGGTGGGTTCTTCATTACCTCCATTGCCTCTTGGTGTGGTGGATGATGTCATTTGGGTGGCAAGTGTTGATGCAGGGGTGGTCAAACTACTAAAACCAATTGGTGTTGGGATCTTTTTTCCTTTAGGTAGTGTATCCTTATCATTCCCACCTTTCTTATTCATCACCCACATCATCATCCTTCTTGAAATAGTTGTTGTCCTTCTATCAAGATCATCATCTTCTAGTTGATCCCAATTGATAGGTTGCAAAGGTTGAGCTTGTATATCAAAAAAATACACTAGCTCAATGAGGTCTAACCCATCATCAATAATCCCTGCTACATCCCAACCCAATTGGTAATCTATTATTTGTTTCAAGGTTATCCTTTACCAATATCTTCTCCTAATTTCAATATCACCAACATAATCCTCCCAATAATCTTTGAGCTAGGGTATGTGATTGAAAGTAGGCCTAGATACAAATTATCCCTAACAAAAATTTAATTATCATAATTCAGCCTCAAAAGGTCATAAGTACCCAAAGTATACTTATATAGGCCTTTTATACAATTCAGTGCATCTAATTGTGATTTTCAAGAATACAAACCTAAAGTGATAGGAAATTGAATGCCTACTTTCCTCCTCTCAATGCACCTTTTATTCACCTCAACAATTTTCCTACAAAGCTCAATAAGAACCCATTTGTCCCTGACATACCTAGGTAGCATCAAAGGAAACCCATCAAAACCTCCTACATAGATGTAAGTAAAGGTAGGGAATTGTATGAAGAAACTCCCATATTTATTGATTAGGGTTGCAACTTCTAGCGAGATTCTCCATTATGAACACCCTTGAATCTCCCTTACCTTGAGCCCATTGTAAAAACATCATTGACCCTTCTAAAGTTTTCATAGCTCTTCTCCAATTTTAAATCTGGATTAAAATCCATAAATTTCAATGTTATCATCATATTCCTCCACATAACTCAGTCCCAACCAAATTGTGATGCTTGTTAGGGCATAAAATAAATACGATGATATGTAGAAAGATTTATTCTACCTGAATTGAGTGATCATGATATGTAAACAATCATTGATTAATCCTGCCCAATCGTGATACATCTTTCTAGAGTGTAAATGACCTGAACCAAAAAGAACATCCATTCATCTAGGTTTAAGGCATCTTCATCTCCTCTTAACCTATGTAGAGGGACAATAATGTTTGCACTTTCTCCTTTGAGGTGAGACTTGTGGATGGTTTTAAAAAGCTTTGAATTTCCCCTCCTTGGTGTTGTAGACCAATCCTTTGAGATCATATTTCTCCAAATTTCTCTTTGTATTGAACTCACATTGTGATAATGTGAAGTTCCAATGAGAGTATTCCGCTTTATTAGGGAGTCGAAAACTACACTGTATGGTGTCGTGGTCTAGGGTTATGAGAAGCCTATTATCTTATATCCTCACTTCCCTAGTATCAAAATTATATTTGTTTACACATTCCAGTACTAGCTCAGTGCATTGTGTAGCAAGTGGAAAAGTAGCTGCTTTAAGTAATCTACTTTCTGCTAACCTCTATGTGATTATATGTCTATTAGGGTTTCTTACTCTCTACCAAAATTCATCTAAATTAACATACCCAAGCTTCACATCTCCTACCATTGGAAACGAGCTAGTCAACCCATCCAAATGTTCATAGCCTATGTATTTGGACTTTATTTCTCTTGAATTCAGAACTTTCATAGAAATCAAAAGTAAAAAATACTCACTACAACCTCCTTATATCACCCTAATCTCGATATCAAATTTTGAGTAAAATACAAGCACCTTTCTAGCTTTGGATTACTAACCTTTTTAGAAATAGTTGACTAAGTTGATGAATGCAAACACAGTGCTTGATCTCAATTTCAAATTCTTCTCCTGATCATAATTAAGCTTCTTAATGAATTCAATTAGGGCCAAAATGGCAATAAATAACGTATTCTATAAGTATAATTAATGCACATCTACTTTGGCTCTTGCAATTAATGTATTGAATTTGAAATTTGGCACCATCATCTTACTTTATAATTTTTCCAAAATATATTATCATGCTTAGCCACGAGTTCCAGAGATCATTTTTGGTGGCACCTCACACAAATATTCTTTTGTCTATTTCTTTGTGCTTCAAAATCTTAGTAGTTCCTAATGTTCTATCGAGGAGCAACATTGGTTCTCAAACTTGCCTTTGGGCCCAAAACTGCCTTATAAATCTTCTTTAAAAGTGTTATTAGGCTCCAACTTCTCTTTTTGAAACTTTTCGTTAAATGCATTGGAATTTCACTTCTCTTTATGCTTTGGTACCACATGTTCTATTGGGCTCTAAAAATAGTTCAGGTGCCATCATCAAAGTTTGACACTCTTTGATGAAATACAAGACTTTGATACTTTGAACAAAAGTTTCACAATTAGAACAATGTTAAGTTCAAACTTATGCGAGACCAACAAAGGAAATGGAAATTAGAACATAAGTGCAAGATGGGGCATTAGGAAGTGACACAATATTTGGAACTGGGACAAAAAATGCTAAAACAAAGAAGTAAACATTAGAGAGTGGCATTCAAAGTAGAACTTAACCAAGATCGATATGATTCAAATATGCTTAAGGAAAAAGGACTTGGGTTAGTTCAAAATGACTTGTTAGACTCTGACAGATGTTCAAGAAATGACTCAAAATTTTGACAAGCTCAGAAATATGAACTATATTACTTTCACTCAACTTATAAATATACAAGGCAAGACCCAAATTAGATGGAGTGAGTGAAATTTAGGCAACAAGGCATTAAGATGAGGACTAGAAGAGTGATGATAAAATGGATATGTTGTTGATGATGTTGATGGTCTTGTACTTTCTACAAGTTGTTATGTATTTCTTATTTCTCTTGAGGGAGAAAGTGGTTCTATGAGGCGTTATGGCCTTCAAAAGTTAATGAAGTGTGTGAATGCAAAAAATTATGTTGAAGACACTCTGAAACAATGCTCTTCATTCCTCTATATTTTGTGTTATGGTCTTTTGGTTTAGGATTTAATGGCTATGGTCATTAGATATTACACTTATATCTTATCATATCCCTGGTGTTGTAGCTATTTTTTTTGGTTAAGGTAATATGTTTGCAAGTTAATAGTTAGTTAGGATTGGTCTTGAGAATGCCTTACATTGCTCCACATTGATGTTTATATTCTTGCATCTTGAAAGACATGCTTATAGTGATTGTGAATTTTCTCAATTCAAATTTCAAGTGATGAAGTGTCTCGCAAGTGTGTTTGTCAATGCCTTATATTATGATTGTGCTTCCTAGCATTCTAGTAATGAAGAGCTCTATATCAATTTAGTTTTTCTAGCTTGTCTTGGCTTGATAGTATGAACAATTTATTTGGAAGTGTTTATGGATGTTCTGGGACTATATTTCTATGTAGTTTTCATAATGTTGGTTGATCTCTTTAGTGTTACATTATGTACGGAGTTGGTTTTTAGCATAATTTGTAGTTATCTTGATGACATGGCATATTGTTTTACTTGTGTTATACCTTTGGGTGTTTGTGCTAGCATTGAAGATTTTTTAATTTTTTTTTGGGTCCTACTATGGCTTGTGGGGATCCTCATTGAGATAATTTATTAGAAGATGAGTTTTGGGTGAACTGGTTATCTGCTACACAAATTTATCTACACATTACCCTATTGTTGACTTGGGAGGATGTGTGTGAATGTGTGTGATGTTTGGGACCTCATTGGAAGTGTAGTGTCATAAAATTGCACCCTCTTCATGTTTGAGCCCTGAGATAGCGTCAGTCCCGGCCCCAAGATAGGGCAAGATAGGGGTCTAGCACCCCTGTCCTCCTTGCATAGGGGCATGGTGCCCCTATCCCACCCTCTTAGGGTGGCCCCATGATAGGTCCCCCCATCCCCATCTACACTTCGGGATCCTAAATCTCCCCGATGTTGGCCTTTTATGAGATGAATTAATCTTCAAGAGGCATGTATAAAAGAGAGTTAGTTTTCTCATTTACATAAGAGGGAATGGGAGGTGAAATTCAAGCGAAGTGGATCATAAGCAAGCATAGGCGAAGATATAAATCATCAAGCATTCAAGCATTCAAGTCTTCTTCATTCATCCATTAGAGCAATATTTCAACATTCATTCACAAGTATGTATGTGTGTTAGGGTTTTGTCATATTACATGCCATTCCATGCAACACTTGTGATTACATTCAAGAAGCAAAGCATTCATCATCAACAAATTGCAGATCTACAAGGTATACATTTCCATTGTTTACATTCAAGAATTTGCAACTACTTTCTTTCAATATTGATTCATCAACCGAGGTTTGACTAAGGAAAACTCCTATCCACAACCATTTTCCTCTCTTTTTCAGTGTGTAGGTTGCAGGTGCATAGTTGTAATTGCAGGTTTGGGCTTCATTTGCAGAGACAGATGAACACTTTTTGTTTTGCGGATTTTGTGGAGGACCGTGTACACTCCCACCACAGTCTCGATGATTTTTCTCCAAATTTGCAGGGCAAATCCCTACCAGTCTAATTATCTCAGATCCAAAGTTACAACGCGATCCCGAACTGGTAGCTCTTCATTTCACTCATTTTCTCTCTTTTCCACATAGTCAACAAGTCAACTTTCTCATTTACAAAACAGGGTAAATCACACTTCAACCCTTGCAATCCACTTGGAATTCACATCCTTGTTTTCCTTGTATTTGGATCGAATGGATTCAAGCCCTCTTTTGAATGTAAACTTCCTTCCGAGTGAAAATCATCCTAGTGGTTTCCTTTCTCTCTCCTAGGTGGGGAGTCACTAGGATCCAATTTTCCACTTTACATTTTGGTGAACCCAATGTCTTACACATTCATTATGATTTCTCATTATTAGATCTGATTAATTGCAATTTGGATTTCAAAATTTCATTTCCAAGTTTGATCTATTTGCAAATTTTAGAGGTTAATTGCATAAAAACCCTAATTTTTCATTTTGAGAAAATTAAGCTTGTGAAGTGTAAAATTTTAATTACTTGTTTCAGATCTGATTTCTATTTAAAAATTGTGATTCAAATCTGTCTCTTTATTCTGAAAATTCAGTGGTTAAATCTTAAAACCCTAATTTTTAAGATCTTTCTATTTTTGACCTATGACTGCAAATTTGACCGATCTAGACATCTCCAAATCAGTTGTTTTTTTGGATTCCACAATAATATCATAATACCTATCATCCTTGAAAATTTTGAAAAAATTTGGTTGGACCGTGTGTACTTTGTCCACAGTCCTCAGTTTTTTTCCTAAAAGTTTAGGAGATGGAATTGACTGTGTTTTTTCTACTTAAATCCAGAAATTTGGCGTACTTTATCAATTTTAACACCCTCTAAGGTCGAACACAAATTAAAATTTCACAAATTCAAATTCAAATTTCACATCTGCAATTCAAATTCCATTTTCCCTCCTTTATTCAATTTTCTATGCATGTATGGGGTGAACATTATTATGGTTAAATGACATATGAGTTTCTTATTTGATCATGTGCATAAGGAGTTCTTATCTTATTTTTCTAATTCAATTTCAAATTATATTAAAGATGTTCATGATGTTCCCTTTCATGCATATGATGATAATTTAGTTCTCCCTTTCATTCATAGCTATGATTTACCCTCTCCCAACATTGTTCTCATTAATAAGGGCACATTGGTGCAAAAAGGGAATATGGACACTTCTTTCAAAGATCTACCTCCTAAAGATGAATCTTTGGAGAATTGTGTTCCTTCTTCTCTTAAAAAGCATCTCCCTTATAAGGATTATCTGGTGCAAGAGGATGATATTATGGCTACTTATCCTAGTGATACCATACCTTCTTTTCATGATCTTCCCTCTAAAGATGAAGCATTAATTATATATGGTAGTCCTTCTTCTAATGAGTGTCTTGAACATAAAGATACCTTAGAACAAGAGGATGATATTATTTCTCATCATAATGCTCTCTCTCCCAAAAATCAAGAACCTGAAAAAAATCAAATCAATGCCATTCATGTTCCTAGGAAACCAAAATTCTTCCTGATTATCATGTTGTGCCTTACACATATACTAATGAGGTAGTTGATGAGAACATAAGTGAAGATTCATATACTTTCTTAGTTCCTATAATCCTCTCTTCTATTCACTCAAATACATCATATCTTACCAAAGAAATTTCTAAAGAAGAACTCTTAGAGGATGATTGGGGTCCTTAGATTTCACTCCTACCTTTTCTAGAAAGTCTAAGATTCCTAAATTTCATATTATAAATTTTTCTCCTAACACAAATCTTGAAATCGATTGGGCCTCTTTAAACTTCAATCCCATTCCCCCTAAGAGTAAAATTTCTTTTGAACATGCACATGGATGCAATGGACAAATGCTTGAAAATGAGCGACAAAGTCATAAGAAATCATACTTTCCTTTGTCCACATCTTCTTCTTGATTGTCTTGTAAATGCACACCTTCTCATTCTAATTTTGAGTTATGACAAGAAAGTGTGTTGACCAATCTTCTAAATTCCAACTTAATATTTCCTCTTTGTCCTAAACGAAGAAGAAAACATAAACAACATTCTCAAAATTCTTCTTTCTGTAAATATCATCAAACCCATGGCCATTCTACTAATGAGTGTCAAGCTTTGAAAACACAAATACAACATTGCATTGATTCAGACATTTTAAAAATAACATCTGACAATGAATTGACTATTCATCATGATCAATTAAAATAGCTTTCAAGTTCCTATTATGTTGCTCCTCACTATGTGACATAGTTAGCCTACTTATTGGGGGCTCTTTGTCATTCATGGTGGTACAATTTTAGGTGCAATCATACTTAGTGAGCAACATAATAGTCTATTTATTTTTGCCTCTATGCTTGGGGGCAGGAATATTTCTTTTCCTCTTTCTAAGGTTTCACTATTTTCTTTATGGAGTACATTATTCATAAACTTGATGTCCTTTCTAGCATTGAGTATTCCTCATGCGAGCGCATGTCTGTTCCATGAGTGGGATCTTCTCCTTTTTTAAAATGGTACATCTATTATGAACAATCTCTTCTTAGAGGACTTTTGTGAACCTTCTTCTTCTTATTTCTCTCTCTTTGAAAATTACCTCTTCTATTGTGTTATTCATAACTTGATGTCCTTTCTTGAATGGAGTTATCCTTCATGCGAGCGCATGTTTGTTCCTTGGTTAGGATGTATTCCTTGCTTGAAACGGTATGTCTTTTGTGAGAAATATCTATGTAGAAGTTGTGTAATTATTCTCATTGTCCTACACTTGGGGGGCAATGATCTCTCTCCCTCTCTCTTTCTCTAAGGATCCACTTTTCCCTATTGTGTGGATGGTGTGAGCTTTATTACTTTGATGTCATTTCTTGTGTGAAATGGTTGGTTGTTTGTTCAAGGGTTCTCTCTTATAGAAGAGGTGTTAGTCCTTGACTACAACCTATTTTCACACTTGGTAATGTACATTATGATAAATTCACCCATCCCTCTGGGGGCTAAAAGTGAGCCATCCCTCATTGAGAATCCATTTCACCAAGGAATAGGAGGAAGGATTGCATTCTTGTTCTCTTATTTTCTCTGTTCTAGAAGATGTTATATTTGTCTAAGACAACTCCTCTTGAGGGTAGGTGTCTTTTGAACAAAGATCTCTTCTCCTCCAAGGATCACCTTTACACTTACAACAAGATATCTCTTTTCAACTATCTTATCCTTGCTTGAAGAGTATTCCCTCTCTTGCTTGGATTTATGACATTTTTGCATAACAGATATCTTATTTGTGATGAAGGTATGTATCCTTGTTCTACTTTCCTTAAGATATCAAAATCAACCTATGTTGACATCTTAAGGGGGGGGCACCCACACTACTCCTTTGTACTATACTTCTCTTATGCATTGTAGAGTGGGACATTCTTGGAACCAGAGGGTGGCCTCTTAGAGCAAGGTGTCATCACTTTTCTTGTACAGTGGGACATTCTTGGAACCAGAGGGAAGCCTATTAGACAAAGATGTCATCACTTTTCTCTTGTACAGTGGGTCATTCTCAGAACGAGAGCACAGACTCTTAAAGCAAGATGACACCATTTTTTGCAGGGTGATTATTCTTGGAACCAAAGCATAAACTCTTAGAGTGAGATATCATGCCTTTCTTGACACATGCACTATACATACATGTTGTAGCGTACTCGGGCATGGACTCCTATAAGGCGCTTCAAACCTCACTTGCACACACACGTGCTTGAGGTTGGGTGGAACTAACGGTGTTCCCACTCTCCTCCCTTACATGGATCACCCAGACAAGCTTTGGGGGCTATATTTCCATGTCCTTTTCTCCATGGATCACCTAGTTTTAGGGGCAAGATGTCCATGGTTTCTCTCTTGTTCGCCTTTCTTCTCATAGATCACCAAAGTGTGTATTCATTTTCTGTCTCTTCTTCCTCTCATGAACCCATAGTTTTTCTATTGATGGTTCATGGATGATGTCAGCTTTTCTCTTTTATGTGATTGCTTGTGTTTATGTGGTGGCATTGGTCCTTCTATCCTTATTAGTTGTTGAGACATCTGAGTATTGGGGTCTCTTCGGCTAGTTGGTTTGTCGTCTTGTGTCTTGTCTTGTCGTTTGTCTTTTGCACTTTTTTTATTTTGTGTGTCTTGTTCCTTTTGTTTTATGTTCTCTTTCATATGTTTGAGTGAGTTAAGATCCTAGGATTGGAGGATTTTGTTCCTCAATATTAGTGACGTCTTATACTCCTTGTGGTATTGCTCTGCATCTCTCTCTTTCTTTTACTTTACTGATAGTAGTGGAGTAAGTCGTACTTCTGCTAAAGTGGAGGCTAAATGTAGTGTCATAAAAGTATGCCTCCTGCAATTTTAACCACATTTGAGGTCCTCACCTTGGTGATGACATCCTCCATCCAAACCAAGACACTTTTCTGCATTCTCATCCATTGCCCCCTTCATGTTTGAGCCCTGAGATAGCCTAAGGACCCTATCCGGGCCCCAAGATAGGATAGGAAATGGGCATGGCGCCCCTATCCCACCCTCTTAAGGTGGCCCCGAGATAGGTCCCCCCGATCCCATCTGCACTTTGAGATCCTAAATATCCCCGATGTCAGCCTTTTATGAGATGAATTAATCTTCAAGAGGAATGTATAAAAGGGATTTGGTTTTCTCATTTGCATAAGGGGGAATGGGAAGCAAAATTCAAGCAAAGTGGTTCATAAGCAAGCATAGGTGAAGATATACATCATAAAGCATTCAAGTCTTCTTCATTCATCCATTGGAGCAATATTTCAACATTCATTTGCAAGTATGTATGTGTGTTAGGGTTTTGTCATGTTACATGCCATTCCATGCAACACTTGTGATTACATTCAAGAAGCAAAGCAATCATCATCAACAAATTATAGATCTACAAGGTATACATTTCCATTGTTTACATTCAAGCATTTGCAATTACTTTCTTTCAAGGTTGATTCTTCAACCAGGGTTTGACTGAGGCAAACCCCTATCCACAACCATTTTCCTCTCTTTTCTGTGTGTAGGTTGCAGGTGTCCAGCTGTAATTGCAAGTTTGGGCTTCATTTGTAGAGATGAAAGAACCCTTTTCATTTCGCAGATTTTGTGGAGGACCATGTACACTCCCACCACGGTCTTGACGATTTTTCTCCAAATTTGCAGGGCAGATCCATACCAGTCTAATTAGCTCAGATCTGAAGTTACAACGTGATCTCAAACTGGTAGCTCTTCATTTCACTCATTTTCTCTCTTTTCCACATAGTCAACAAGTCAACTTTCTCATTTACGAAAGAGGGTAAATCACACTTCAAACCTTGCAATCCACTTGGAATTCACATCCTTGTTTCCCTTGGATTTGTATCTAGTGGATTCAAGCCCCTCTTTTGAATGTAAAGTTCCTCTCGAGTGAAAATCATCCTAGTGGCTTCCTTTCTCTCTCCTAGGTGGGGAGTCACTAGGATCCAATTTTCCACTTTATAGGAAGATGTAATAAGATGTTTTTAGGTCCTCTATCTCTTGGATTAGACCACTTTCACCACTATTATATTTTATGGCCGACCTACTGGGATCAATCCTTGTTCCCTATTATGGACAAACTAATTGATGTTTTTAGATGATTTGGATGGTATATATAAAAAAATCATTTCATTTGGAAGTAGTATGAAGATGTGTATATTGAGAAAGATGTGAATTTTATGCAGTGGAAGTGTGTGGTGGAATTTTTGGACCCGAATTATCAAATGGTTGCTTGAGGCAGTGAGTCAAGAGCAACTCTATTATTCAAGGAGATTGTTGGTTGTAGTGTGTTGAAGGAATGCTCATTGCAACTCATAATTGCATGTATATTATTAAATTCTAGGATTTGAGCCTTAGCAAAGGATATACTTTTTATTTTTCTGAAAATATACTTAATTTAAAAAGAGACAAATAGCCAAGGAATAAATAATAAATTTATAAGGAAAAGGGAATTATTATATGCAAAGTGTAAGCTTATAATTTCTCCCTAAATAATTTTTGCACGAAATAGTTCCATCTAAAACCTTCCCTAGAAACAAAATATTGAAAGACCATTCATGTTTTTTGTTGGCTTTTTAAAGTGAAAATATTAAGCTCAGAAATTATTTCACCTGAAATGCATGGGATCAAATAGGTGCCAAACAAATAAAAAATGAGTATATATGAAGTCTTTTAATTCAATAATATTTTCAAGTGAATGTTTTTACAAAACACTTAGGAAGGTCCATAGTGATATAATTTCACAAATTTACCCAACGATATCATTATTTTAAAAGATATTCCAAAAATTAGGTGATGATCATTTCTAGCATGAGACTATTTCTTCAACATATTCTACCTAAATAGCTTAAGTGGTATGACCTTGCTTGGTTTGGCTTGTTGTAGGCTCTTCAAACAACCTTATGCATGTAGAAAAAATGTGACTTGAAACCTAATCATCTATGAATTATTAATATATTTTGCTTAGTAGAAAGATTTATAAGAACACAAAATTGATTTATGGATGCTTGTGATACCCCATTTCAATAGAGAACATATGATATACTTGTGCAATTTATCTTGCATTTGATATATGGGGCAATTCATCTTTGATAAATAATCCTTTCTCTTGAAATAACTTCAAAAAATCTTGTGATCTCAGCTTCATGATTGACTAATATAGTGGGAAAGGTGGGTCCTTGAGGATAAAATCTTCCAACATGGCCTTCTAGAACATGGGAGACAAGGATTCTATAGAGGCTCTTTAAAGGACAAAGGACTTGCATGAAACTTGAAAGAAACATTTAGAACAAAAAATAAATGGGTACAATTTTTGGAGGGACTCTTGAGTGTGAAATTGTTTACCACCTGTTCTCTTTAAAAAGATTGAAAATTTTTAATTTAATGTAATATATAAACTCTCCATCATTAAAGAAAAAATTAATTATATTGTTAACTAAGCATACAAAACTTTACCCCAAAAAATATGAGATCTCCATCACATTCATGATCATTTTCAATTTAATTTAAAGCATTTAATGAATGTTACTTCATTACTATTTTGTTTAGAATTTCTATTCATTTTTGGCATTATATAGTTAGAGCTTTAGACCAATCTCCATAAATACAAAATCAACCCTAATAGTGTTGTTGATAGGGGCTTGCCTTAGCTCAAACCCCCTGGTTTGGAATTATCTCTAATCGAATTGAAATTTTAATTTAACTATTGAAGTAAATGTTGAATGATATATCTCAAATCTGTTGTAATTGATGATGGATAATTTGGTGGAATGCTCTTTAAATGTGATCATAACTGTTGATGCATTAATAACGTGACTTGACATAACATGAACATGAATGACCTAATCAAACACACATGCTTGCAAGAAGATTGATGTAGATTTGTCACTCCATGGTGCTTGAAGGATATGGTGGGATGAAATGCTACCTTGAATGCTTAAGATGTTTGATGTTGACGCATGAATGATGTGTGGATGTGATAGATCAAAATGAATAGGAAGAATGCTCTTATATAGGGTTCCCAAGGTAATTTACCAATTAGGCTGACCTTCAACTATCAAATTGAGACACCGAGAATCCAAATCAGCAAGAGGAGAAGTGCATTGACCCATTTAAATTAGATCTTGTTTAAGGAGGAACAAGATTCCCCAAGCGCCATGGTCATGGGACCAAAATGCCCTTGGTGTCGCGGTCCACCAAAAATAGGACAAACCATCGAGAGATCAGGGTGCATAGCTTAAGGCACATTAATTTTTTTATGTGGATAGATGACATTAGATTCCAAGTGAAAGGGTCAAAATTGAACCTAGGAGAGAGCTAAGATATGACACACTAAAGTAGGAGCAGAATAGGTGGTGTAAATTGTGTAGGGTTACAATTTATGATGCTACAATCATCTTGTTTAGTATAAAGATTTATAAGAAGACAAATTTGATTTATGGTTGCTTATGAGACCTCATTTCAATCAGAGAACATATGACATATTTGTGCTAAGGGGCAATTTGCCTTTGATAAATAATCCTTCCTCTTGAAATAACTTGAGAAAAGATTGTGATATAAGTGAAACATCCAACTCAACTTCATGTGATTGACTAATGTAGTGGAAAATGTGAGTCCTTGAGAATAAAATCTTACAACATGGCCTTCTAGAACATGGGAGACAAGGATTTCATAGAGGCTATTTATAGGACAAAAGACTTACATGAAACTTGAAAGCAACATTTAGACTAAAACAAACAAAAAAATGGGTACAATAATTTCCTAAACTTATTTTATATTCAATTTGATATTTTGGTGGGAATTTGGAGTGTGATTGTTTACCATCTGCTCTCTTTGAAAAGACTAGATAATTTTAATTTGATGTAATACATAAACTCTTCATAATTAAAAAAAATATTAATTATATTATGTATCTAAGTACACAAATCTTTGCCCCATGGAATATGGCATCTCCATCGCATTCAAGATCCTTTCAATTCAATTTAAAGCATCCAATGAATGTTACTTTATTACTATTTTGTTTAGAATTTCCATTCATTTTTGGCATTATATAGTTAGAGATTTTGACCAATCTCCATATATACATAATCATAGAGTGTATTTACTAACATTTATATGACTTAAAAATAAAGTAGGTTCATCAATACAAATATAAACACATGGTAATTAAAAGTTTGTTGTTGTACTAAATATAATTTTTTTCCAAAATGAAACAATTACAATAATTAAATAACATTTTTCAAAATACGACAAATACTAACCCATTTAATTCAAATTAAAACGTCAAATGAAAGTTAATTCATTACCCATGTGATTAGAATTTCCCTTTCTTAACTTTATATAATGCAAATATTTGACCAATCTCCATACTTACATAATCACAAAATGCATTTACTAACATTTATAATATGCAAAAATAAAATAGATTCATCAATAAAGATCTAAACACATGCCAAGTGAAAGTCCTTTGTTATACTAAAACTCAAATAGTTTTTCTCAATTTGAAACAAATTGTAATGATTTAATAATATTTTATGGGATAGCAAAAAGCCAATGGAACTTTCCTTGTGGAACTATAGGAGCCGCCAATCAATATTCTAGAAACTTTGACTTTGACTAGAATGAAGATTTAGCGTGTTTGACTGCGCTGTCTCTTTAAAATATTGCTATTTTGGAGATCGTTTGCCTAACCAAAATACACCATAAAAAATATAAAATTAAACATGAAATCCTCTATATAGACATAAGTGTTATCCTTATGATTCATTTTGATATAGATAGTAATTTCTATATTTCTATTTTGATAGTAATAATAATATGGCTTGTTCAATACATATTTTGTAAGTAGTGAAATATATGTTGTATCAAAAAAATTTTAAAAGCTCATTTTGTTTTTAAATCTTTAGAAAATGTCTTTTATCAAAAAAAAATTGTTTGTTATTTGTTTAATTTTTCTATCAAAGTTAAGTAAAAATAATGTGTATTTAGACACTAATATTTCGGTATAATATTTTATAATTTAAAATTATAATTATTAAATGGTAGTTAATTCATAATTGAAAATTTTGTATTTTTCAATTATTTATTTAACTAATTGACCCCTCTAGCAATTGATTTGCACTTCTTATTAAAAAGTATTTGTCATTAGTTTTGATTACAAAAACTATTCATAATTGTTGTTTGTTATTGCTCAAATAATCCAACCATCTATTGCAAAAGCTAGATGTATTCAATACAAACTGTAGAAACCTAAAATTGTCCTAGCCTAATTAAATAAATATTTTATTCATTTAATTTTTTTATCCTAAGCCTTCTATTAATTAAATAGATTTTGCATTTACTTAATTAATTCATTAATCCTCTTCTAACCTTTCCAATAAATAATTTTATTTATTTAAATCATCCTTTCCCCAAAATTAAATAAATTTTTTATTTTTTTAATTGACCCTTCTTCTTCTATTAGTTAAATAGATATTTATTTATTTAATTCATTCGTTAGCTTTTTGCGTCTGTGATACTTGCCATTCATCTCTTAATTTACCTTTAACCACCTCTCTAATATTTTCCCCTTTTCTATACCTACCCCCTAATCTAAGCCGACCATTTATCCCTCCACCTCTTAATCCTAGCCCTTCATTTTCTAAGGTACTCTCTATATAAGAGGATCCTTTCATCACTAAGATCGTGAATCCTAATCCTAATCATTCAATCAATCAATTTTTATGTGACCTTTCATAGCGATGAATCACTAAAGTGTCTACACAACCACAATCCGTTCTTTGTTGAGCTCTTGTGCACAATACAAAATCTGAGAGCAACCATATCAAGAAAGATCAACAGAGATAGGAAACAATGGAGATCAAACCCTAATGAGCCTACAAATGGTATAATATTTTAATATTTTGTGTTTTGTATGTTTTTACGTTCTTCATTGGTGTATGGTGGATTTCATGTAGAACTAAGGTTTTATGTGGTTGGATCTTTGTTTGGTTTTACAATATTTGAATGCCCAATTTCACTGTATACATTTTGGCACACTCGATGGGACATGGATTTCTATTAGATGTATGTTTTTGCAAGTTTTTATAAGCCTATATTGTTGATTTGTAAAAAAAAATTGAGACTAACTTTGTGCAGCTAGGGTTTTGGACACAAGATTAGGGTTTTGCAATGATTTCATCATATCTCACAAAGGGCTATGATTTTTTGCACATTTTTTTTTGCAAGTTGGAAATGGTATCAGGAATGTTCACTTTGAAATTCAGATTTTTTGGATCAATTAAATTGAATTATTTATGATTTTCATAAAAAAATAATTTTGGGAGTAAATTAGCGATTTTTTTGGATTTTCTTATATTTCTAGAAATATCTTAGAATTATAGAGGGGTTTTGTTCTTTGTTCTTTGTTCTTATAATTTTGATGCAAAATAATTAGCAAAAAGTCATATCTTTAAAAATTAGGGTTAAATTTCATATTTGATTTTGCTTTTGTCCTAGCCCTTGTGGCCTAACAAAGTGGTGTCATTATTTCTATCATTTTGTTGAAGGTCCCTTTTCACATTTTGTTATGGGATTTTTAAAATTAACCTAACAAGTTTGCTTGTAGGTTGGGGTAATCATTGAAACTACTAATAATTGGCTTGCATGGGTAATTTAGATGCATGTTTGTCTTTTCTAGTCTAATTAGGCTCACATGGTTTTCATTTATCATTTTCTTTGTTTGTTGAAGGGTAAATTAACTTTGTTTGAAGTGTCTTGTTCTTTAGACACATTTTTGTTTAGAATAATAATAAAAGTATCCTCTGCCCTCACCTTCCATTGGATCTTGGGTGTAAGAGAAATTGTTATTGTCTTTAGAGGGCCTATCTACTATCTTGTGAGAGGGAACAACCCAAGTGGTACTTTGTTTCAATCAAGTTTATAAATTATTGTGGTTTTTGACAAAAGTCACTTATCACCTGGTGATGATGTGTTATACCAACATATGTCTCTTCTAGTATCCATGTGATATGTAAAACCCAAAATGGCTAGGAGGCCTCTTAATTGAGCGAATCACCACATGTATAGCCACTAGTGTACCATAAAACATTGACTAGACACCATTGTTTTTAGTGGACCAAAAACCTTTTTTGCTTTCTAGTGTAGGAGGTCAAACCTTCGAAGCCACCCCACATTGCTACTACTCATTGTTGAGACAAAGGTCCCTCAATTCATAAGATCTCCATAACTTTAGGGTATGAGATTTTGGTGTGCCCAAGAAGTGAGTATCATAAAAGGGAGAGCCAGTGCCACCAAATCTCTTTCTGTCTACCTTGTTTTAGTATTTAGAAAAATCCAGATGGGGACTCAACAAGTAGTGTCCTCTTTCCAAGCCTAGGTTGTGCATGCTTTCAAGTGTTTCTAATTGTGGTGAGACCCTTGTAAATTGGGCTATTTCAGCCTATAGAACATACACATTACGCTTATATTTTGGACAACAACACCTTCAGATATTGTGTCTTCTTGTTTGTCATGTTTTCTTGCCACAAAAACATCAACATTGAGATATAGTCACTTATTAATAACTTCAAAACTTGGATAAAACTGAGATTTACATTACAACTATGGAACTACATATTTGGAATCTAAAACTACATATAAGAGATACTTTGCCACATCTATAAATTCATATTGTGCTATGTTTTTTAGATTATAAGAGCTTCTAAGGTTGATTCCATTTCCATTTTATTCAACCATGATTTTGTCAAGGCTTTCTATTCACTTTCAAACATTTTTCAGAGATCATTTTCAAACCCCCATTCACACTTTTCAACTAGAGTCAAAAGGTTGTTTAGTAGTCCCTATCTTATCTTGCAAACACATCACATGCATCTATAGGTGGTTCTCACATCAAATTTATCATCTTGGGTACCATTTGGACATCTCATCTCAAGTTAAGGTCAACTTACCCCATTGGAGTTTCTCATCTCCTAGGAAGCCACGACTTTCTTAGATCATTACATTTATCTTGGAACTTCTTTGGGACATTGCAAGACAAACCTAGATTCATTTTCCATTTCACAAACCATTTTATATTCCATAGTCTTCATTTTATTCCATACTCCATCTTAGCCAAGGTATTTCATGGTTGAAACCCATTCACAAAGGTCTAGAAGACAAGCGAAAGAAGATCAAAGAACTCTAAACATGAAATCATATGAGTTTGATGAGGATGAATTTTACAACTTATGATCTTTTGAAAATCACAATAATGCACAAGAATTTGACAATGAGTCCTTTACTACCACAGATATTCAAGACACCATGTCTGATCAACAATGTAATAGATTGGTTGAAACAATTATGAGAAGAGACCACCAACACTTTTTACACATGTTAATTTAAAGTGGAGCAAGATTACCCCATGACTTTGATGTGACACAAATTTTGGAAGAAGATCCAAATCAAGCTAATGGTAACAATGGTGGACCTAGACATGAGCGTATTGTGCCTGAGTCACCTTCATCTTGATAGCTCTCGAAATTGAAAGCATAATTTTTTTAAATTTTATCCCAAAACATTGATTTTTCAGGTTCTTATTTTTATCCTCGAAGAACATTTCAAGGCTTAGGGTTTAGGAGTTATCAAAACTTCATATTTTTGCGAAGAAAACCCTAGAAATGATATATTTTGTTGTTACTTTTCCCACTTAAATCAAGGGTACCCTTTCAATAAACAGAGCCATTCTTTCCCTAAGGCAAAAGTTGGTAAACTGGTTCATGAGATAAAATTTCCTCAATCAAGTGCATAACTTCCTTATTACTAGTCCCCATAAGCATGCGCTTATTTTTTCCTAAGTCCAGCAAGTGTTAAATACCCCAACCACTTGTTAAAGAATGGATAGATCTAACAACAAATATTTCCCCGCATTTAAAGATGTGAGGATTTTAATGACTGCGGTATCATGAGATGATGCAGCATGTTATCAATGAAACCAACAGGGTTATCAGTGTAGCCAGTTGAAAGCTTTGTAATACTGATTCACAGGCGATAAAGTCTGGTCTACTAACAATCTCATCAATTTGCACGTGCTCGGAGTGAACAAAGATGTTGTATCCTGAGGTAAAAGGTGCCTAACTTTTAAGTCCTAAAGGAGCTCGCAGGAAGTATGCATAGTGGTAAAGGTCGAACAAATCAGACAGCACTCGTATTCCCGCAATGGAATTTGCGAGGTGGTTATGGACCGCGGTATCATGAGATGATGCAACATGTCCTTGTCAAATCAGGAGGACTTGCAGGGAGGTTGCTGATAGAGTTCTAACAAAGGATGATATGGCACTACTCAATCAGAATTTTGCGAGTCCACAGATACAGTTGGAAGGTCAAACTGCTAAGTTGGTAGAGAATGACCGTTAGATTTTCCAGGTTAAATGAGATCTACGGCTGAGTTTCAAATGAGAAGTTTGGAGGAATTTTTGGAGGCACTGGTTATAGCTTGCAGGAAAGTGCAAAATGAGTGGGATTCAGACTTGTCGATTCAATGTTGATTTCACAGTCAAAGATGATAGCTCGAAGATGTGAAAGAATTTGGATAAGTTTCCAGTTCAGGTGTGATGAATCACGAGTTCTTTGATGAATTCAGAGATTTGTTTGTCGACAGAAGTCCTGAAGCAGGAGATTATACACTGAAAAATAGGAATAAGATCGGGATAAAATCATTCACATAAGGTGAACACATGCCAATAGAAAAGGAGTGATGGCCTAGGAAATGGTGGTGACTTGAGTTATAGGCATAATTGCTAGAATCCGCAACTAACAAGTTGAGTAGGAGAAATCAAAGTGATGATTCTTCACATGGATGAGCACTGCCATTTTGAAAGGAATTTATGGTTATAAATTCACTAGGTAGATGATAGAATGGGTAGAAACAAATATAAGTTTTTTCATCTTTATGAGAATAGTTTTTCATTTGTAAGAGGATGGTATTCGAACAGAACTATGAATGGAGTTGTTGTGTATTTTATGACACTAGATGGATGACCTTTCTCTGGTTTGACATTGTTCATTGCCAGAGGGGATGTGAAAGCTCAGGGGATTGCCAGAGGGGGTGTGAAATCCTTTTCTTTTCAACAAAAGTCACTTCAGGCCTATTCCCCGCTCTTACTCTGCATTTCGTTGGCAAAGTGTTCCAAGAGGGAGCTTGTGGGGAGCTGAAAGAAGGATTTGTTTGGGTGAGGACCGGCAGCCAGTCATTTCTACAACATCAGTAAAGCTGCAATGCCTCCTCAACAAATCCTATTTATCCCCAAGTTCCTCTTTCCATTTTCTCTAATCCGGGGCATAAAGCCTGGAGATCTTCCTTTAATCTAAAGGGAAAGTCTTTTTTCATGCCAAGATCTATTTTTCTTTTTAGGAAGAGAAATGCTATGGAACATAATGAGCATCTCAGAGTCCATCCAGGAGTGTCTAGGTGATATCGGCATGGGTCAAGTATTTTTGTTTCTACCAATAATTAGTTGGAAATTTTGGTTCCACCTCATCACGGGCGCCAACATGCAGATAAGAAATATTTTGTAACAAGAATTATGTACAGCCTTTAAGGCTTGCTTCTATTGACAAGTGTCTAATGGCCTGAAGCTTGTTGCTCCCTTGTTTTCTATAAAAGGGAATTCAAGGCCATTAGTTTAGGTCCAAATTTTTTTGAGAAAGATCTCTGTAAAATAGATCTTTTCTGCATGGTTAGGTCCAAAATAGTTGTAGAGAGTCATAGGAAATAACTGTGACTGTATTGTTATTTTGCAGAGAAAAATTGTAATAAAATAGTTGCAGTTTCCCCTTTCAAATGGATTACTCTATTTTTTGAAATTGTTGGCTATCATCTGATAAAAGATAACTCATATTACTAATGCAAATATAATTTTTGAATCTTTACTCTCCTGTGTGTGATTTTATCTTCTTTTAAGCAAATGGGATCAAGGGTTTCTTTTGTTTATTGCATTGTTATGATGTATGTACTCTTCTATTCAATGCTTTAATCCAAGGGGTTAATTAAAAATGCTTGAATAATATTTCAGAGAAAATAAGGCTCACCATGGTATTTGATAGGTATTTCAGATATAGGATCATAAGCAAAATAATACTGTAAGGCAGTATTATTTCAAGGCAAGATCAGCTGTTAGATCAAGTTTTATTAGATTTACATCGACATCTTTCATCGATTATGTAGCCCAAATGAATAAGGCACTAGTATTAGATAGCAAATCTCATTACGTTATCAGTTTTCCAGTTTTATCTTCTTCATGATCTCTTAGTATGAATCTTATAAACAATCAGAATAATCGTTTGCTAAGATTTATGTATTTTCTGAAAAATAGTCTCACCATCTCTCATACTCCAAGTTAAGGTTGAGGATCACTAAAGGATTTGCCATCCTTGAGCATTCTCCCTTTCTATTGAGTTTTATTAATGAGATAATCTGCTTTGTTTTCAGTAAGTTCCTTGAATATCCTTGTGGAGAACAGGAAAATTCTTACTGAAGGGATCACCCTCCCTGGTTCTGCAGAGCCTAAAGTGGAGGAGGACCCTTCATCCTTGTTATTGTTGGTCCAAGCCTGACAGATATTGATAGTTGGAGGTGGCTCTCCATAGATATTTGGAGGAAATCAGCTTGGTCTCTTCCCTGCTAGCAGTGTAAACCCATCGTCCATTTTTTGGAACCAACAAAAAATTGGCGACTCTACTGGGGATATGAACTGTAAAGAATATTTGGTTAATAATAATAATAATAATAATATATAGTTGAGATTACCCCACAGAGTGAAGAAGTTTCTTAATATGTCCCTTGTTGGTTTGAGTCTCTCATAAATATCGTCAAGAATCTGTTGTAAGTTCTCATTCTATAAAGAGTTCAGTCCAGATCTATCCATTTTTTAAAATTATGTGTAATACCTCACGATTGTGAGTGGCGACTTTGAGACTCAAAGATCTATGCACCAGTGTGTGTTTGCTGGAAAGAGAACCAAGAAATTTGCAGGAAGAATGAAACAGATTTGAGCTCTTATGATTAAGTACCCTGACAAGTTGAGGATAGAATCGATAGCATCGTTTGAATGTTAAGGAAATGTGGTAGTGTTTTGTTAGAACAAATCTAACCTATGAAGAAATTTTAGTTATTCGAGTATTGGTCCTCTGCAAGGAGGCGGCGACTCTATCAAAGATCAATGTTAAAGATTTGAAGGAGTGAAGGTGATTTTGCAAATCCCAGGTTGAAGAAGGCAACAACATTTCCAGCATTTCCAAGTATTTAGATTTTCATGAGCCATGTGTTTTCATGAAGTTTGTAAAAAATGTGCTCCCTAAGTAGTGAAAAAAGCACTAAGGAAAGGAATGGTAGTGATTATATTACATGCTCTTATGATTCAATTTTCATCTTTGTTGTATAAGATTAGATGGAGTATGTTTTGAGCCTCATAATGAAATATTGTAAGAGAAGGAGAAAGAGATAAGGGAATGAATGAAAATATGTATCATATGTCTGCATTTCCTAATGAAATATCAAGAACAGATCTGTAATCTATGTCAAGTCATCATACAGATTTCTTTAAGGAAATATACATTAAATTTTGATGGTATCCAAGGTTTCCCAAATCCTTTTCCTGTAGGGGTTAGGGAACAATTACCAAGATTTAATGGGAAGAAGTCAAAATCAACACGACAACATTTACAAGAGTTTTCTAAATTAATGGAAGATTTTGAAATAAACCAGGAAGATGTTTTCATGAAGTTATTTGCTCAGACTCTGAGAGAAAATTCCAGAGACTGGTTCTCCTATATGTTAGTATGTTCTATCTCATCATGGGATGAGTTGAAGGAGGCATTCATTGAACAATTTGGTAAAACAATTGACCTGAGCTATGTTATGAAAATATTCTTGGACATTTAGAAAGAAGAGGATGAGTTAGTACCTGCTTTTAATTGCAGGTTTGCTAGGGCATTGGATAACATTCCTAGCAATTACAAACCAAATGATGCAGTATGCCTAGTTGTTTATTTGGCTACATTTGAAGAGGAAGAGAGTTATTTGTTAAGAGATAAGGATCCTTAAACCTTGCATCAGGCTTATAGGATAGCAATGGAGATTGAAAACAATTTGAAATATGGGATCCCTAAGGGATACCTATCTGCAAAGGTATATTATCCTAAGATGATAGGGTTCAAAGCAAAGCATGAATCTGAAACAAAAGGACCATGTCAAGACTTGTATAGTCCTATTGATTACATTAGCCCTGATATTGATTATGATATGAGCAAACATGTGAGTGAAGAGGACTTATCCCAAGTAGTGGTCATTCCTCATATTTATGAAGAAGATGGTAATGCGATAATGTCTGACATATTAAATGAAGAGACATATATGGTGTCCATTACTTTATTGAAGGACAACAACCATAATTTTTCAAGGAGAACACCTCACCAGAGATTGGTTTACAGCCTTGCGTTTCAAATAGATATGACAATGAATATGAAGAATTGGAAGGTTTTATGTCTGAAGTGGTTGTAGATTTGCAAGACTGTGATAATAAAAATTCAGATGATGAGATATCATCAATTTTTGGTGAAACAATTTGTGAGGATTGTATTGTTGGGTGTTATTCCAGTTCAGATTTTGAATCTTGGTTTCTTGATAAACCTTAAGATGAGATAGAAATAATTTCAGTGAAAATATCAATGCATTATTTGATGAAGATTTAGATGAAGATCGATTGGTTCTTTGTTACAATATTTTTGAGAAGGGTCTTCATCTTATTCTTAACCCTTTATATGAAGAAGCAAATGAGAATCTGGATATCATTGCATCAACTTCTAAAATGGACTATTTTGAAGATTAAGGTGCAATATCTAATTCAGAGGTGAGTAATTTTGAACGGTCTTCCCCTATTACTAATATTATTGACATTTGATTGGAAACAGAGCAATAAAATGAAACATATGAAGAGGTTATCTATGATCCTTTCTTTCCCCTTGATAGTAGCTTGCTGGATATGATCAGTAAGAAGGAGGATTCTTTGGAGAATCCTAATTTTAGTAGGCAAGTTGATAATGCAAAAGAGGCATGTATTTTCAGTTATGTGCTAGAATATGAGATTTTCCTTTTCCAACAAGATGATGCATTTGCAGAAAAGGATATTAGTTGCAGTCAGGGTGTGTGCTATATCGAATACAAAGCATATATATCACAAGACTACAAATGTACTATGTCATTGCACAGTTTTCAAATTTTCAATAGTAATTGTAGTAATAAAGTTAAGCATAGTGGACAAACATGATTAGCCAACAAATTTGAAAAATGGTTTTCCACTTATGTTATTAGATTATATTTGATGCTTTCAAAAGAAAATCATGTTTGTGAAAGTGGAAAGCAAAAGTTGACATTGGTAGATGGCTTTGGGCCATCACACTTGGTCTGATCCTGTAGGCCACAAGTGAATTGGGATAGAGTGGTTTTCTTTGACTCTATGCTCAATGGAGTTATGAATAAATTCCCTCTTAATTGCATGTTCATGGACAATTTTGAGGTTATACTTTTCTTAAAGTAGTTGTTATCCATGAGCATTAGTTAGGTTTTCTTTGTTAGTTTAGTTTCTTTTCAGTTGAAGTTACCCTGTCCAAGTGATTTCTTCTTGGTTTACCCTGCAGTTTCTCTACTTTACCCAGAGATTTTGGTTTCTCGCTTCATTCCTGAGAAATGAGCGTCCCCAACTAGAGCCACTGATAGCCCTGAAAATTGATTGCATAAAATTTTCAAATTTTAGCCCAAAACATTAATTTTCAGGTTCTTATTTTTATCCTTTGAGAACATTTCAAGGCTTAGGGTTTAGGAGTTATCAAAACTTCTTATATTTTTGTGAATAAAACCCTACAAATGATATATTTCACTGCTACTTTTTCCCACTTAAATCAAGGGTACCCTTTCCATAAACAAGGCCATTTTTTTCCCTAAGGCAAAAGTTGGTAAACCAATTCATTAGAAAATTTCCTACATCAAGTGCATAACTTCCTTATTACCGGTCCCCTTTTTTAAAAATATTTAAGCCCGCACTTATTTTTTCCTAAGTCTGACAAGTGCTAAATACCCCGACCACTTGTTAAAGAATGGATAGATCTAACGACAAGTGTTTCCTCGTGATTAAAGCTGTGAGGATTTTAATGACCATGGTATCACGAGATGATGTCGTGTGTTATCAATGAAACTGACAGGGTTATCAGCGTAACCAGTTGAAAGCTTTGTAATACTGGTTCACAGGCGGTAAAGTCCAGTCTACTAATAGTCTCATTGATTTGCACATGCTCAGAGTGAACGAAGATGTTTTATCATAAGGTAAAAGGTGCCCAACTTTTAAGTCCTGAAGGAGCTAGTGGGCAGTATGCACAGTGGTAAAGGTCAAATAGATCGGATGACCCTCATATTCCCGCAATGGAATTTGCAAGATGGTTACAAACCGCGGTATCACGAGATGATGTCATGTGTGCTTGTCAAATCAGGAGGACTTGCAGGGAGCTTGCTAATAGAGTTTGAACGAAGGATGATATGGCACTGCCCAGTCAGAATTTCACAGGTCCACAAATACAGTTGGAAGGTCAAACTGCTAAGTTGGCAGAGAATGATTGTTAGATTTTCCAGGTTAGATGAGATCTACAGATGAGTTTCAAATGAGAAGTTTGGAGGGATTTTTGGAGGCACCAGTTATAGCTAACGGATAAGGGAAAAACGAGTGGGATTCAGACTTGTCGATTCAAGGTTGATTTGACAGTCAAAGATGATAGCTCAGAGATGTGAAAGGATTTGGATAATTTTCCAGTTCAGGTGTGATGAATCACGAGTTCTTTGATGAATTCAGAGATTTGGTTGTCGACAGAAATCCTAAAGTAGGAGATTGTACACTGAAAAAGAGGAATAATATTCTTATAAAATCATTCACATAAGGTGAACGCGTGCTGGCCTAAGAGATGGTGTTGACTTGATTTATAGGCATAATTGCTAGAATCCATAGCTGACAGGTTGAGTAGGATAAATCGAAGTGTTGATGCTTCACATGGATTAGCACGACCATTTTGAAAGAAATTTATGGTTATAAATTCACTAGGCAGATGATAGAATGGGTAGAAACAAATACAAGTTTTTTCATCTTTCTGAGAATAGATTTTCATTTGTAAGAGGATGGTGTTTGAATAGAACTATGAATGGAGTCGCTGTGTACTTTATGACATTGGATGGATGATCTTTCTCTAGTTTTATGTTGTTCATTGCCAAAGTGGATGTGAAAGCTCAGGGGATTGCCAGAGAGGGTGTGAAATCCTTTTCTTTTCAACAAAAGTCACCTCAGGCCTATTCCCCGCTTTTACTCTACATTTCATTGCTAGAGTATTCCAAGAGAGAGCTCATGGGGAGCTAAAAGAAGGATTTGTTCGGGTGAGGACCAGCAGCCAGTCATCTCTGTAGCATCAGTAAAGCTTCAATGCCTCCTCAACAAATCCTATTTATCCCCAAGCTCCTCTTTCCATTTTCTCGGATTTGGGGCATAAAGCCTGGAGATCTTCCTTTAATTTGAAGGGAATGTCTTTTTTCATGTCGGGATCTATTTTCCTTTTAAAGAAGAGAAATTCTATGGAACAGAATGAGCATCTCAGAGTCCATCGAGGAGTGTCTGGGTGATATCGACATGGCTCAAGTATTTTTGTTTCTACAAATAATCAGTTGGAAATTTTGGTTCCACCTCATCACGGGCGCCATCATGCAGATAAGAAATATTTTGTAACAAGAATTGTGGAAAGCCTTTAAGGCTCGGTTTTGTTGACAAGTGTCTAATGGTCTGAAGCTTGTCACTCTCTTTTTTTCTATAAAAGGGAATTCAAAGCCATTAGTTCAGGTCCAAATTTTTTTGAGAAAGATCTCTATAAAATAGATCTTTTCTATAGGGTTAGGTCCAAAATAGTTCTAGAGAGTCATAGGAAATAACTAAGACTATAATGTTATTTTGTAGAGCAAAATTGTAATAAAATAGTTGCATTTTCTCCTTTCAAATGGGTTACTCTATTTTTTGAAATTGTTGGCTATCATCTGATAAAAGATAGCTCATATTACTAATGCAAATATAATTTCTGAAACTCTACTCTCCTATGTGTGATTTCATCTTCTTTTAAGAAAATGGGATAAAGGGTTTCTTTTGTTGATTGTATTGTTATGATGTATGTACTCTTCTATTCAATGCTTTAATCCAAGGGGTTAATTAAAAATGCTTGAATAAGATTGCTGAGAAAATAAGGCTCACCATGGGATTCGATAAGTAGTTCAGATATAGGATCATAAGCAAAATAATATTGTAAGGCAGTATTATTTCAAGGTAAGACCAGCTATTAGATGAAGTTTTATTAGATTTTTAGCGACATCTTTCACCAATTATGTAGCCCAAATGAATAGGGCATTGGTATTAGCTAGCAAATCTCATTAGGTTATCAGTTTTCTGGTTTTATCTTCTTCATGATCTCTCGAGACGAATCTTATAAACAATCAGAACAATCATTTGCTAAGATTTATGTATTTTCTGAAAAATAGTCTCACCATCTCTCATACTCCAGGTTAAGGTTGGGGATCACTAAAGGATTTTCCATCCTTGAGGATTCTCCCTTTTTGTTGAGTTTTATTAATGAGATAATCTGCTTTGTTTTCAGTAATTTCCCTTAATATCCTTGCGGAGAGTAGGAAAATTATTACTGAAGGGATCACCCTCCCTGGTTCTACAGAGCCTAAAGTGCAGGAGGACCCTCTGTCCTTGTTATTGTTGGTCCAAGCCTGATAGATATTGATAGTTGGAGGTGGCTCTCCATAGATATTTGGAGGAAATCAGCTTGGTCTCTACCCTGCTAGCAGTGTAAACCCGTCGTCCATTTTTGGGAACCAACACATCCCTCTTTCAAAAATATAGAGTACCTAATGCTTACATTCATGCCAATGATTGTAGAAACACTCATGAACAACCGTATAATCTACCTCTCCAAGACCGAAGGAATATCAATGTATATGCTCAACAATAAGAGAATACCCAAGATCGTGATAATACCTACACAATAAGACTACATGTTTGATTTGGTGGCAATACTCAAGATCATGCTTACAATACCAATTATGTCAATGGTCATGACACATATAATCATCCTAGTCCTAATGTTCCTTATCATAATAATATACTAGGTGGTCTATACACTAATTACATTCCTCCACCATATGAGCATATATGTGATCAATATCATCTTTACATGCAATACATTCCTCCCCCTCTCGATGGCTCGAGCATGGGAATACCTCAAAGAGACAAAGCACTACCTAGCATTAATTTGCAACAACAAATAGAAATTATGCAAACACCAACAAAGGACTACACGATCCATGACATACGTATATATGTGTATATCCTTATATTATATACATACATACATACATATATATATATATATATATATATATATATATATATATAATACACACACACACACATATGTGTGTGTTTGTGTGTGTCATTATCTAAAAATTAAAAAGTGGGAATATAGGAACGATATTTCATTCATTTCATTATAAAATTTATACATTATCTGCACACAAAATGCATATAACAATCATCAAAATACATGTATAATCTTTTAAAAAAACATAAAAATCAATCTTTCTTTGAATAAAAGAAATGTCAATCAAGATTACTCATACAAAATTCATCATTCGAATTTAAACAAACACTCAATTAAAGTCATTTAAATCTTCTAGCTTTGCAAGATGCAAATTATGAGTTCTAATGTGGTGTGTGAGATTCCATCTCTTTATCGAAGTCAAAAAGCTAAGACAACTCAACCTGAACCAAGTTCTCGCCTTCATCCACGTTCACCTGCTCCTGCATTCACTTGCACTCAATTTCTCATTAACAATGACAATCCCCAATTTCATAAATAAGGTAATTTAAATCATTCATTTGTATTTAAATTTCTATCCTAATCCATATCAATTTTCAATTTCAATTTCAATTTCAATTTCATCCACATAATCATAAAATATAAATCATTTCCATAATTTAATAATTGCAAGTAATTATAGATAAAATGGTTAGTGACACAATGATGTTGGTCGCAACTAGCACATCCAACTTAATCTCACACTATGGACCTATCACACAAGTGTTTGCACACCTAGTAGAGCTACTCCCTATTCCCTTGTCTATGGTGTTGAAGCCATCTTTCCCATTGAGACCAATCTTGAGTGAATTATAGCACTGATAAATGCATATCGGAGTGATTCCAATCAACATCACTCAAGTCTTTACCGAAGGGGCAAACACTCCCAATTAGTCTCTGAAGTACTCAAATAATTCCTTAGGCAAAGGTTTAGTGAAGATATCTGCAATCTGCTCTTTAGTGTTCACATAAACCAATCCGACTTCATTTGCTTCCACCTTCTCCTTCAGAAAATTATACTTGATAGAAATGTGCTTTGTCTTAGAATGAAGTACCAGATTCTTTAATATGTCAATAGCAATAGAGTTATCACAGTGAATAACTATTGGTTCATTACAATACACCCTTATATCCTTCAACATTTGCTTCATCCATAGAACTTGTCTACAATTAGTAGCAACACCAACATACTCAGCTTCAATAGTAGATAAAGAAGTACATGATTGTTTCTTGTTGATCCATGAAACAAGTTTCTTTCCAAGAAAGAAAACTTTACCGGATGTGCCTATCCAGTTACCTATATCTCCAGCCCAATCCACATGTGAACAATCATAAACCAAAAACCATACCTGAAAAATCCTTGAAAATATCTAAAAATCATAGCTATCGAAGAAAGGATTCAACATAATCAATTCCTTCCTTCTGAGAATATCCATTGCAAACCAATCAAGCCTAGTTCCAATAATATCCAAGTCCATGTGTTGTCCTTTTCTAACTAATCCAATTCCTCTTCCATAGCTTTCATCCAGCATTCATCCTTACATGCTTCATCCACTGATGTCAGTTCAATTAAATAAATTAAGCATACCTCATCAGCTACCAACCTTCTTCTTGTCCAATTATCTGATCTTTTGAATGATTCAACTTTACATACCTAGGATTCTTTTGACTTTATGTTCCTCTTCTCTAATCTTCAGTTACTGTTGAATTTTTTGATACTACTGAGGTAACTGGTTCAACATTTGGTTCCGGTACAAGTTCTACTGGTTCAATTATAACCATTTCCACTTCCGATTCTCTCTCATTAGTTCTGATTTGACCTTTTTATTGCTCATCCACCTTGACATTAGCACTCTCCACAATTCTCTACAATCTTTTGTTATAACATCTATATGCTTGCTTCCATTTGAATAGCAAAGAAATATCCCTTCATCACATCTAGGATCAAACTTTTCTAATTCACTACCAAAGATTCTAAAAAACTTGACTATAGATGTATGACCAAACCATAACTCATAAAGTGACTTTCTTGGAGAAATTAGTTTGAAGGTTAAGCGGAAATGCAAGATCTGTCATTAATTTGCCTCCCCCTAAGGTGAATGCCTTAGATACCGAATGAGTTTCATGTTGGTGCAGGAACATTCTTCTCTGATGGTTGAGTAATCAGAGTATTTGCCTATGTCAATTGATCTTCAGACTTCCTAATCCACTTTTTAGCATGAGCTTGTTGGATTTCATCAAACTTTTGCTTTCCCTTCTCATTAGATTTATCACGTCTAGCCAGTAGGTTCTTGCTTCTGCAAAATTTAGCAATATGTCCTACTTTTTTGCATGCATAACAAGTGATATTATTCTTTTGAATTACCTTATGGTAACCTTGACCCTTACTGTAACCTTGACCAACATTGATTATCCATATGTCCAAACTTTCCACATGCATGACACCTCACATGTATTCTACAATCTTCTATCCTATGACCATACTTTTACAATTTGAACACTGACTAGGAACTGAATTATTACTTTGATTTCCTCTATTTCTACATTGACTTGCTCTATGACCAAACTTATTACAAACAAAGCATCTACCATTAAATTTATGTGCATTGGGTTGTCTTATTGACGATCTATGATTCTGTTTGTCCTTCTAACTAGATGTGTCATCCTAATTTGTAGTACCAGAGCTTTCTCCATTCTCAAATCCAAGACCTCTAGTATCTCCAGTGTCTCTTTGATCCTTCAATAATTCATCAAGCTTTGCAGGAACTTATCTTTGTATTCATTTGTAGCATCCACATCTCCTCTTAGGATTATGATCATTCTTTCCAACTCTTGCTCATTGTTCTCTGATTGAAACAATTCAGTTCTCAACACATCATTCTCATGCGTCAACCTAATGCATTCCTTAGATCTGTCTTTCAGAAATATAGAAAGATTTTCTTCATTCTTCTTTCGGTCTTCAATTTCCTGACTCAGCTTCTGACATAATTCCTTTAAATCGTCCTTCTCACCATCATCCTATTTTTGCAATTGATCATAAAGTTCTTTCCTTTTAGCTTGGGCAGATGACAACCTATCCTGCAGAGTAAAAATGAATTCCTTCGCAGATCTCAACTCATCTTGTAACTTCATGTTCCTCAACCTTTCAACATCATAGTCTTCAAGAGCTACTTGAAATTCCTTCCTCAAACTTATATCCATGGATTTTGGATACATGAAGCTGTTAGACTTACCCTAAGGCACCAAACTTTAATACCAGTTGTTGGAATCCAAGAATACTGAGAGGAGGGGTGAATCAGTGTTCAGCTGGTAAGATGAAATTTAACCTTATTAACACAACAACTCAGCAAACAATAAACATAAAAGCATATAACAATAAGAAACAAATAAACCACAAAGATGAACACCATAACACCACATATTTATACATGGAAAACCTCAATGAGGAAAAACCACGGTGGGATTAAAGACCCACAATATCTATCCACTGATCAGATGAATAAATATTACAATAAGGGGCCTGCATATGCAGGAAGGCCAACAACATAGAGTGCACTACTCATCATAAAGGAGCCTCACTAACTACAAAGAACATTGGACTACAATCCAAAATGAAGATTGAACTACAAGTATAGCATCTCCTATGCTTGAGTATAATTATGGTTAAGCTCAATACCGGAGGTCTTAAACCTCTTCCACAAATCTAATTCGATCACCTATGATCGACCAAAACCTTTGCATATGATTACAACTTTATTCGCACACAGATAATCCCATAACCCACATACCATGATCTAGAAAGAGATCTTACATCATATTTATACCAACCTAAGACCTAAACAATTAGGTTGGCCACCTAAAAGATAATACAATAGACCAGTTACATAATCCCACAAACCAATGATAAACCAAGTTGGCTTAAGATCGAAACAACATAAAAAAACAATAAATCCATTCAGTGACGCATGAGGAGCATCAACCAACATGTTACATAAATCGGTTTATAACCTAGCAAAATAACCATCGGACCTAAAAAAGGTCACCATAAGCCAAATGCAACACCACCGATCAACTGGAAGATGAACATGATAACCATCTACATCCCAATAACCTTCTAGAAGCCACACCAACACCACTTATCAGATTCACCAAAAGATCTTCAACAAAGCTTTGTCGGTAAAACCCTTACCGATAACCAAAAGGCTTACTAGAACATATAATAGTATCCAGATCATCAAATTCTGAACCAACTGAATGTGATACACATCGGGAACACATAAATAACCAATCCAACCAGACCAAACTGGAGACAAATATCTAGATCAACATCAAAGACCAACCACTCTACCAGAAGCCGGTAGACAACAAAACAACTAGTGTTGACATCAATGACAAACATGAATGCAACACATAATCAATTCCTCCAAATTGCCAACAAAGAAGGCGGTCATTGTGGCTGGCAGGTAAACAATGAACTGATCCAATGACACTCGTAACCTCGCAATCAAGAGATGCAAGTGTATTATGGACCATGACATCATGAGATGATTCCACGTGTCCAAGGCGGGCTAGGAAAATTCGATAGTGGGGTCGCTGACCGAGGTGAAGTAAGTGGTGAGTTGGCTATGCCATGTCATACTTTGGGTGGACCCACTTGCCACATGTGATGGTAAATTTCAGATTGAGTAAAGACAACTGTGCGATGCGCCACTATGGAAGATGATCGACTGTTCACTTTTAAACTTATTTCAAATGCAAGTTTGAGCTTTTTTTTCACTCACACGAGCAATAATGGCAGATGAGACAATGACATTTCATTCCAGAACAATATAAAATCATTCTTAAAGCTATTTTCAATTCATAAAATGATTCATAGTGACTCAGAAGGTATCCCCGAAGCTGAAGAAGATTGAGATGAGTTCTTGTTGTGCACGATTGTGGTTCGCCTAGTATTTGCAAAGCAGTAAGTTGCTAAACACCCCTTCTGTGTTCCCTGAATGATTGAAGTGTGAATTGTGTAGGTAATTGTAGGGAAAACCTCATGAATTGTTCTAGGGTTCAGAATTTGATAAGAGTTCGCATGATTCTGTGTTGTTCTTGAGGTTCTTGTGTCCAATCCTAGTTTTCTTTTCCTCTTGTGGTTACGTGATAGAAACCCTAGTTTGGTAAGATGGCTCCCTTGAGAAAACATCTAGGGTAGACTGAATATTAGAAGAGAAATATTTTGATGATTTTATCGACCAATTAAATCTCTCGACTAACAACAAGTACCAAAGGCATAAACGTGTTCATGGTAAAACCCTAGGAGAAGGGTTGACGGATAAAGCGTAGCACTTGGCGGATGCTAGGGTACCAATGACTAGGATAGATATGTTCAAATTATGGTATGGATAGAGAAATTTACAATCCCCATTCTCAAGTTTCTGGAAATATGACGGGGTAAATTAGTGGTGTCGAATGTGTTCATGGATGTCGACCTTCTCAAGGATGTTGCAAACAGATATGAACCTGTCTTGAGAGTTATAAGGGGAACTGAAGTAGAGATTCTACTGACAATCAAGGGAGAGGAATTCTAGGAGATCTTTGACTTTTATGAACCATCTGCTAACCTGGTACAAGTACATTTAGATGAATTGAAGGCAGAGTATTATAGAATCAAAGGTTTCATTATACCTAGCTTTCTTCCAATTCATTTAGCAAAAGCTGGAGAGACAACATACTACATTGGCCCTAGTTCAGAGGAGCCTTTTCCCATTGGTGCTTTTTCTCCTTATTTTTAGGCTACCTTTTTCTCTCTATGTTAGGTCTTGGGGTTCAATCCAATTACAATTATGCCACCTAACTTCATGTATATGGTTATGCAAATTCAACATCCAAATTATACAGCGATTTTTGACTTCACCCTATACCTTGAAGAGAAGATTCATGAGGGGTTGTAGGATGTTAAGAATGAATTGTCTAGCACTCATTTCTACTGGTACTCCTTGCTCATGCACATGTTATTGTATCGGAATGCAGATTACTTTGAAGGCACTATGAACCTCAGAAGAACAATTGACAATAATGAAATTTGAGTGCAACTTTGGAGCATGGATATGTCTTGGGACAGACAGGAGGCTAGCTTTGTGAGGCTTGATAACAACTTTTCTTCTAGGTTAAGGAAAAGATTGATAGTGAACCCCCAAGGATCCCCATGAAGTTGCATGATTTTGTAAGGCCTGAGGAGAGGTTGCCACTTCTGAAGATTGAGCACAATTGGGGGGATTTCATCCCTTATCCTATTAGCACTGTCATTAGAATTTATGGTTTCTTTGGTCAGCCACATGTATTGCCTTTTAATGTTCCTTTGAGAATGGGATTTGTTGAATTTATATGGTAGATAGGGTGCATCTATGATAAGGAATTAAAGGGAAGAGGCAAAGGAACAATTTTCCCTGATTATACTGTCATTCGATATTTTGTGATTTTAAAAGGAGGATATGAGCATTTCAACAATTTTTTTGCACCATATCATTTAGGGGTTAGCACAGCCACACATAGTGACCCGAAGGGGTTTTATAACTGTAAAGTGGAAAATTGGATCCTAGTGACTCCCCACCTAGGAGAGAGAAAGGAAGCCACTAGGATGATTTTCACTTGGAAGGACTTTATATTCAAAAGAGGGGCTTGAATCCACTAGATCCAAATCCAAGGGAAACAAGGATGTGAATTACAGGTGGATTGCAAGGGTTGAAGTGTGATTTACCCTCTTTTGTAAATGAGAAAGTTGACATGTTGACTATGTAGAAAAGAGAGAAGAAATAAGTGAAATGACGGGTTACCAGTTCGAGATCGCGCTATAACTTCAGATCTGAGATATCTAGTCTGGTACAGATTTGCCCTGCAAATTTGAGGAGAAGTTGTTGGGACCATACTGAAAGTGTCCATGGTCCTCCGAAAAATCCACGAAACGAAAAGGGTTTCTCCATCTCTGCAAATGAAGCCCAAACCCGCAATTACAGTTGTGGACCTGCAATCTACACACATAAAAGAGGGGAAGAAGGGTTGTGGATAAGGGTTTTCCTTAGTCAAACCCCGGTTGAGGAATCAACCTTGAAAGAAAGTAATTGCAAATGCTTGAATATAAACAATGGAAATGTATACCTTGTAAATCTGCAATTTGTTGATAATGGTTGTTTTGCTTCTTAAATGTAATCACAAATGTTGCATGAAATGGCATATAACATGACAAAACCCTAACACACACATATTCTTTCCAATGAATGTTGTAAATGTTGCTCCAGTGGATGAATGAAGAAGACACATGAAGAAGAAGACTTGTTGAATGCTTGAACTTCGCCTATTGTGTATATTTCCTCTTTTGTCTCCTTTGTATTTCCCATTCATGTATATACAAATGAGAAGACCAACTCCATTTTATACATGCCTCAGAGGATCAATTCACCGAAGGCAGACATCAAGGAAGTTCAGAATCCCAAAATGCAGATAGGACCGGAGGGACCTATCTTGGGACCACCCTAAGAGGGGGGGGGGACAGGGGCGTCACACTCATGTCCTGCCCTATCTTGGGGTTCAGACAGGGTCTTCAAGTCATCTCAAGGCTTTAACAAGGAGAGGTTCAAGGTGGAAATGCAGAGAAAACTCCCGGTTGGAAGGAAGATGTTGTCTCCAAGGTGAGGACCTCAAATATGGTTAAAATTGCTAGGGTCGCAATTTTATGACACTATAATAACATATTCAGGGCAAGAATAAAATGATGCCTATTGCCCCATAAGCCCAATTTCCCTAAGGATATAATAAGAAATTAGTTTGATTTCATGACTCAGGATTGGAGGAAAGAGAAATGGATAGCTTTTACAAAGCTATGGGCTATAGTTCAGAAAATGGATCCAAGCTATGATCCAATAAAAAAATTCACTCCACTTTGTGTTAAAGTTGATTTTGTTATGAACAATTTTGATGAATTGATTCTTGCATTAAAGGAGAAGAGGGACAAACTTGAAGAAGTCTTTGACGGACAAGATGAAAGAAGAGATGTACAACATCCAACGCCCATCACATCGAAGGAATCAGCCTTGATTCATCAAATGAGGATGCAATAGCTAGGCCCACGACCTCCTCTACCTCAAAGAATAGATGGCCTAGAAGAAGAAACACTTGTTTATGAGCCCTCTCAAAAGAGGGTAAGAGAAGAAACAAGTGGTGAAGAAAAGAGTAGTAGCAACAATGAAGAATTGGTGAGGAGAAAAGGTAAAAAGATAATGAAGCCAGAGCCTCCCCCAAAGGTGCAAGTTAAGCCTTTTAAAGGAGACAAGATCATTGATCTTGAAGATTCAGATAGAAGTCCTTCACCACCACATGTGCCCTATTCACCTTCAAGGCAGGTTCAAGAATAAATAGAGGAAGATACTTTCATAGTAACAAGTGCAGAGATGCAAATTGGTATTCTTCTTGTGCCTCCTAGTTTGGGGCTGGACCTTACTCCCTTGGATATTCAGAGTAGAGTTTTGTAAAGCGGAAAAATCGAACCCTAGTTGTTCTCCCCTCCCCAACTCCAAGGAGAGAGAAGGGAGGTCACTAGGGTTGATGGTTTTCACTTAGGAGAGACTTTACATTCAAAAGAGGGGTTGAAACCCACAAGATCCAATCCCACGCAATGCAGGATTGGATTTTAAATGAGTTTCAAGGGTTAAGACAACAAGGACACCCTCTTTTGTAAAGAAATGTAGATAAAATGATTGAACTAGGAATGCATGTAGAAGCAAGAAAGATTCACTTATAAACAGAGATAGGGATATGGGATGAAGCTGCAGACCTAGACTCAGTAGTAAAATGTCGAGACGGTGCTGTTCTGCAAATTTGAGCGAAAGTTGACGGGACGATGGCGCCCGGCGTGCACACGGTCCTCCGAAAAATCCGCGAAATGAAGGTGGATCTGTTCGTCTTTGCACAAGGATTCCAGATCTTCAATTACAGCCGCGTACCTGCAACCTACAGACAAAAAAGAGAGGACGATTGGGGGGTTAGGGATTAGGGGTTTGCCTTTAGGTCAAACCCCGGTTTTGGAATTAACCAAGAAATGAGAATGTTGTAAGTGTAAATGTTTGTAATGTAAACAAGTACTGATACCTTGTTGTAAGAATGTTTGTATTCTTACATGCGAAGGTGTAATGTATGTAGTATGTTGTATGTTGTATGTGATCTCCTCTTCAATGGTTGAATCCTTGTCTTGAATGCAACACCTAGCCTTGAATGGAGACTTAGAATGCTCAATTGCTTTAAGGAATGCTTGAATGCTTGAATGTTTGAATGTTTGAATATCACTTCCACCTTTTCCACACATATGTCCTCCTCCCTTTTTGAGAGGGGAAATGTAGTTTATATACTTGTCAATTAGGGCTGATAGACTGATTTTTCCGACCTTAGGCTGACCTAGAAACATTATTTTCCAATTTGCAAACTTCAAGACCCGATGCCCAAAAGGAGACCGGGCCCAAAATAGGGCCAGGGACCAGGGCGCTGGGCGCCATGGTCCCACCTCCCGGGACAGCACGGTGCAAGGAGGGATCAGGCCAGGATGCAGAAAAATGCAGTTTTTGGTGTTGTAAACAGGTTTCGGGGTCTCCATTCAGGTTCAACATTGCGCCGCCATCGTGAAGACCCAAATGCAGTCGAAATTGCAAGTGTCGCAATTTTAGGACGCTACATTTAGCCCCCACTTTAGCGGGAATATAAGCGTACGCTCATACTTTCGGTAAAGTACAAGGAAACAACATTGAAAAAACTTTCACCACGTCAAGGAGGCAAGATACACCAAGCCCCCAGTGGACTAAGGATCTTACGACTTCGATTGACAAAGTAAAAGGGAAGATCACAAGGGAGAACCATGACTGTCAGTAGTAAGGTTCCCTCACTATGAGTCATGCAAGAAAGATATCAAAGTTTTCCAGGCAAAGCTAAATTCGCCAAGAAATTTTCAAGTATCTTGAAAAGATATGAACGAGATGTATGCCCCCCTACGTTAAAGCGATCGCACATGCCTCACCGGGGGTGATTGCTTTAAGGTAGTGATACATATAAGAAATGAGAAAGGAGCACGTTACCACAAGGATTTAGCCCCCAAGTGTGAGATAAGCCCAAGAATAATAGACACAAAACACAAAGCACAAGGTGACTTCACTTTCCTCGGGGTCAGTATGCTGTATGATAATTTATGTATATCATATGTATGTATGCATAATTGTTCTTCATTCCCCAATCAAGGAAGGTCACCTAGAAGAAGGGAACACATGTGTCTTTTGAGTCAACACGAGAGAGACCAAAAGAGATCTCAATGCTTTGCATCGTCCTCAAGTAGACAACACTAAGGACAACAAAATAGAAGAATGAGAGTAACACATAGAAGAAGTAACAAAAGAGATCAAGAGAGGAGGAGAGAGTCTGCTATGCTAATGAAACTAGTCTAGCACGTCATCCACCCCCCGATCTTGCTGATCAATATTTCGAGAAGGCAGGAAACATGCTAGAGGAGGAACATCCAACACAGCAGATGGAGCTATCACAAGATCCAAACAAGGGCTATGTTCATGTTCCAAGCCACGTTGTTCTTGTCTAGGAGCTAGGATAAGTGCTTTAGAAAATGCGTTAGATAAATGGTTATCAACATCAACATATTCATATTCACTATCAGAAGAAAGAGGAGTAACATTTTCATCTATATCATCATCAAGATTTATAAAAATAGGATCTTTAACTCGTATAGGATCAAGACCATCATGCATCTTATGTTTAGGAGATTTTGGCTCAATTTTCGGCAGAGGAGAAAATGGAATAATACTGGCTGAAGGTGTTTTTGGGGATTGCAAAGTTTGAGAAGCAGCTGCTTGAGCTCTAAGACGACTCTTTCGTCGGTGTTCACGTGCAGAATGATTTCGTCTAGTCTTAGTAGGAAGTTGAGGAGATTGAGGAGGAGGAATATTCTCATCCTTATCACTTGGGTGTTTAGGTTGTGATCTCTTAGGTTGAATAATAGGAGAAGAGGAAGGTCTCTTCTCTCCATAAGAGGAAGGAGGAGGAACTGCTCCATATAAAGGAGGAATATTTGGTTTAGGAAGGAGACCAAGTCCATCATGACGAGGAGGTATAGGTCTATTTTTAGAAAGTTTATTAGATATAGGCATAGTCACATTCATAGGGATGGGTTGGGAATCTTCTTGAGGAAAGACATTAGTTTTATCTTTCAAAGGAAGAAATTCCTTCTCAAGAACGATAGGAATATCAAGTTTGGGTGTTCTAGGTTCACTTAGAGATAGGATCATATCTTTTTTCCACTTTTGATAAGATTTGAAAAGATGATCACTCCGCGGGGGAAGAGATTGGAATTGTTTAGGCCAAAAATAATCAATAGGAACGCTAGAAGTTCTTTCAGCTGGTTTAAAGAGACTATGATTGATAGTAACAACTTCACCATTATGGGGAAATTTCAAGCACTTGTGAATAGGAGAAGCAATAGCTTTCATGGAAGATAGCCAAGGATAGCCTAGCTTCACACGAAATTGTTTGGATGATGGAATAATAGCAAAGCTCACATTAAGGGATTTGTTATGGACCTCAATAGGTAATGTAATAGAACCAATTGCAGGAGAAGAAAATGCATCAAATAGTTTCACAACCACATTTGTTTCATCATAGATTACTTGATTCAATTGCAAAGTAAAAAGAAATTCTTCAATAATGACATTAACCATACAAGAAGGATCAATAAGCACTCCACAGCAAGGTGTATTCTTGACTTTTGCAACTATATATAAAGGACCATCAGGTGCCCTGATAGTTTCACTGGAATCAAATGTGATGGAAGGTTCTTTAGGGATTTTTTGCTGTTCCACAAAGTTAATCACATTCGGAGTCATAGACACAAGATCATCAGGTGAGACAGAGGAATCATTAGTATCAATCACATGAGAGGTATGAGAAGGTAATGGATCAGTAAAAATCTTAAGATTTTGGTTAGGAGGAGCTACAGATGTGTTGCCTTTATCATTCACACCAGAAACAGAGATAGTATTATTATCAATCAAATCTTGAATTTTACCCTTTAAAGAAAAACATTTTTCAGTATCATGCCCAGGTTGACGATGAAATTGACAAAATGATTTGTTATCAAAATAGGGTGAGTTAATATTTGTAGGATCTATTTTCTTTATAGGAGGGAGGGTAAGCACATTTTGTTCCAATAACTTATTCATAATACTATGCAATGATTCATTCAAAGGAGTAAACTTTCTTTCTTTCTTGAAAAACTTAGAAATAGGAGGCAAACCTGATGCTGCATTCATATTGTTGTTGATGATGTTTTCATTGAATTTAATTGACTCTCTGTTCGGTTTAAACTTCCCAAATGGTTGTTGACTACTATCACCCTTATCACTCGGAGCCATAGGATTTGCTTGTTCCATTTGACTCACAGTCAGTTGATAATTGTGAAGAGTTGCGCACAACTGTTGGAAAGAAGTAAACTCAGAAAACAGAAGTTTTTCTCTAATATCTTTTTGTAAATTAGAAATAAAGATTCTTTGAATATCATTGTCAAGTACTGGAAAAGAAATTTGAGCATACAAATGCTTATATCTACCAATGAAATCAGTCACTCTTTCTTTAACACCTTGTTTACAATGCATTAAATCAATCAAAGTAACTTTAGGACTTATATTGTTTTGAAATTGTTGAATAAAAGCATTTGCAAGTTGTTCGAAAGAAGTAATAGAATAGGAAGGTAACGAGCAATACCATTGTAGGGCTTTATCTCTTAATGTTCTAGTAAACAGTTTTGCAAGCAACCTTTGGTCATAAGCAAAATCAGTACATATTGTTTGAAAGGTCTTAACATGTGTTAGAGGATCACCCTTACCATTATAAAGCTCCAAATGCGGAATTTCAACATGTTTAGGGGGGATAGCTCGAACAATGTCAAGAGAAAGTGGGCTCGCAACATCAAATGTGGGCACACTAAACTTAGATTGATTCATAGAGGCAATTTGTTGCTGTAAAGAAGAGACAATTTGTGCAAGATTGTTAATGGTCGCTTCAGTCGAAGAGTTCATATTAGACGTGTTAGATTGTGATGGAGGTATTATGTTATTGAAAGTAGGTAGAGAGTAAGGTGGTGGGACACTATGATAGTTAGTCATAGGAGATGATTGGAAAGGAGGAACACTACAAGGAGGAATGGAATGATTAAACGAATTGCCCCCTTGCGTCATGTTCATTTGTGGTGATATAATAGGAACACTCATTGAAGGAATGAATGAAGAAGTTGGATTGAATGAAGGCAGAGGGTTGATTGAAGAAGAGGGATTGCCCCCATGACTATTGATCATAGGAGGAATGTCTTGTATCGAAGTAGTCATTATGTTTGATGTAAAAGTAGGTATACTAGCAATAGGAGTTGTCAAAGGAATAGAATGATTAACTTGAGTAGGAGGTTGTGTATAACCTAAAGTTTCGGCACAACTCTTCATAGGCATCACATTCGAATCCACAATGTGTGCAATACCACGCAAAATATCAATTCCATTCTTATCACTTTGAACCATACGTTTTAGACCCTCAATTAAGGAAAGAGTTTCACTATCAGGGTATTCTTGAGACATCCATTGTCAAAAATCATCAAATTGGTTATCCAATTTTGAAAGTTGTTCTATAGAAACCTCATGGAGAGCTTCTTCATCATTAAGAGGATTAGAGGAATTACCCATGTCCTCGTTAAAAAGGCCATTCAAATTAGGTTCCATCTCCTCAGTAATTAAACCTTGGAAGGACTTAATTCTAAGGCTTCGTCTAACGGGAATAGTGTAAGTAGGGCTTATTGTTGTAAAACTCATGCACTAAAGAGAGAGAAGATTTTGAATTTTAGAGGTAGCAAATTTTAATAAAATCAGCCAATCTCCTAGATTTAAGCTGTTAAATACAATCAGGACAATCTCCCGAAATTTCAGAAAAAATGTCGGGGACCGTGGCGAACGGAGTGCACACGATCCTCGCAACTTTGTTCGAAATTTTCAGAGATGAAAGTTATGATGATTTTAAAGCTAATCTGAAAAAATTGAGTGATTTTACGATCTGTAGATAGGCCAAATTAAAGTTGCAATCTCAAAATTGAACCCTACCAAGAATGTTGAAAAATGCAAATTTTGAATTTTGAAAAAGAGGGGGAAACTGAAATTTTGAATTTTATGATTTTAGAGGGAATACTGAAAGCAATGCAGGCTTTGAAATTTAAAAGTTGACTCAATTTCATGAAAAATTCAATTTTGAAAGTGGAAATCAAGGTTGTTGCAATTAAACATTTAATTTCAAAAGTCACAAACTGCAAAAATTTGAATAAAACACTGAAATTTCGAATGAATGCCAACGCACTTTTCAGATTTAGGACTGTAAGAAACACAATTTTGACACAAATTTCAATTTCAACAATTTTTGAATGATTAGAAGCCTTAATCCAAGCAATCACTAGACCAACTTTGACTTTAATTTTGAAAGTATTAGAATTGATAAAATCAGCCAAAATTCTGGATTTTAGCAGAAAAATACAGTAAGATCTAGCTCCCGAAATTTCGGAAAAAATGTCAGGGACGATGGCGCTCGGGGTGCACACGGTCCTTGTAACTTTTTTCCAAATTTTCAGGGATGAGAGATATTGTGATTTTGTTGCGGAATCCAAAGTTACAGCCGATTTGGAGGTGTTTTGATCAATGAAATTATCAGTCAAAGGTTGAATCAAGAAGGTTTTAAAAATTAGGGTTTTGACACTTAACCACTTAATTTTCAGAATTAAAGTACAAATATGAATTGACAATTTGCAATAGAAGGGTAGATCTGAAACAAGCATTAACAATTAAACATTTCACAAGCTCAATTACTAAAAAGAAAATTTTAGGGTTTTTATGCAATTAACCTCTAAAATTTGCAAAAGATCAAACATGGAAATGTAATTAAGGAAGCAAATTTTTCAGATCTAACCATGAATAATCAGAATTAGGATGTTCACGTCGGGTTCACCAAAATGTAAAGCGGAAAAACTGAACCCTAGCTGTTCTCCCCTCCCCAACTCCAAGGAGAGAGAAGGGAGGTCACTAGGGTTGATGGTTTTCACTTAGGAGAAACTTTACATTCAAAAGAGGGGTTGAAACCCACAAGATCCAATCCCATGCAATGCAGGATTGGATTTTAAATGAGTTTCAAGGGTTAAGACAGCAAGGACACCCTCTTTTGTAAAGAAATGTAGATAAATTGATTGAACTAGGAATGCATGTAGAAGCAAGAAAGATTCACTTATAAACAGAGATAGGGATATGGGATGAAGCTGCGAACCTGGAATCAGCAGTAAAATGTCGAGACAGTGCTGTTCTGCAAATTTGAGCGAAAGTTGATGGGACGATGGCGCTCGGCGTGCGCACGGTCCTCTGAAAAATCCGCGAGACGAAGGTGGATCTGTTCGTCTCTGCACAAGGATTCCAGATCTTCAATTACAGCTGCATACCTGCAACCTACACACAGGAAAGAGAGGATGATTGGGGTGTTAGGGATTAGGGGTTTGCCTTTAGGTCAAACCCCGATTTTGGAATTAACCAAGAAATGAGAATGTTGTAAGTGTAAATGTTTGTAATGTAAACAAGTACTGATACCTTGTTGTAAGAATGTTTGTATTCTTACATGCGAAGGTGTAATGTATGTAGTATGTTGTATGTTGTATGTGATCTCCTCTTCAATGGTTGAATCCTTGTCTTGAATGCAACACCTAGCCTTGAATGGAGACTTAGAATGCTCAATTGCTTGAAGGAATGCTTGAATGCTTGAATGTTTGAATGTTTGAATATCGCTTCCGCCTTTTCCACACATATGTCCTCCTCCCTTTTTGAGAGGGGAAATGTAGTTTATATACTTGTCAATTAGGGCTGATAGACTGATTTTTCCGACCTTAGGCCGACCTAGAAACATTATTTTCCAATTTGCAAACTTCATGGGGGACCAGGGCGCTGGGCGCCATGGTCTTGAAGGACCAGGGCACTGGGCGCCATGGTCCCACCTCTTGGGACAGCAGGGTGCAAGGAGGGATCAGGCCAGGGTGCAGAAAAATGCAGTTTTTGGTGTTGTAAACAGGTTTCAGGGTCTCCATTCAGGTTCAACGTTGTGCCGCCATCGTGAAGACCCAAATGCAGTCGAAATTGAAAGTGTCACAATTTTAGGACGCTACAAGTTTTTAGGAATGCGAGGAAGGAGGCATGTGATAAATTTCTTAAGGATAATTATTTTGTGAGAAGCCCGACCTTTCTGCAATTAGTATGAAAAATGAAAAAAGTAGAATTTAAGAAGAGAAGTGCCGAGAGAAAATCTCAGAGGCCAGATAGGTCTAAGCATGAAAATTAGGAAGAAGTTAAGAATGAGATGATGGTAGAGTTCAGGAAAATTACTGCAGATGAGGGCAAGATGATTGTAAATCAGGGTGTAGTCTTAATTTTACAAGAATGGGATATAGAAGATGCAGTGGCCTTTGATGCGATTTTTTGTATTAAGTATCATAGAATCACAAAGCTCATTTTTTTTCTCATTCGAGCAACCATGTTACAAACTTATTACAAATACCATCTCCTTTCGAGCAAACTTATTACAAATACTAGCTCCTTTCGAGCACCAAACTAGAAACAACAATTGGAAGACCAAGGGTCACAACTTAGAAATCCACTTTAAACAACAATAGAAGACCAAGAGTCACAACTTAGAAGTCTACACAAAGGTGTCCCTCATGAGAGTTGAACTTGGGTCTCCACATTGAGAACTCAATGCTTTAACCAACTAAGCTCAACCCCTTGGACCTTTGATACAATTAGGAAATCAAAGGACCAACAATTAAGTTTAAAGGAAGAAGCAAGGTTGGCATTAAAAGGATCCGATTTTGTAGATGATTGTGCAACCTTGGCAATATGGGCATTAGAGGAAGGACCTAGAAAGCCTAATGTTAGTGACATAAATCCCAACTTAAAAGAAGGCCTTATTATAAAAAGAGCATCTGACACATCAATTGTGGAAGATACAAAGTTGAATTTTGATGTCGCCTAATTGGCTCATGAGATTGCAAAGATGGAAGCCTTGGAAAAAGCAGAGATAATAAGAAAGTTTGACAAGCTTTCAATGATTATAATGCAGTTCAACATAGGTGTGTAGAGTTGCAAACCAAAGTGCAACTTCTTGAGCAAGGACAGATAAGAGTATCCTCTTCTGCACTTATAGGGACATCAACTCCATCAACATCCAAATCTTCGCATGTTACCCATGAAGAAGAAGCAGTTCAACCTGGCAACAATGTTGATATCCCCAATATATCATTGGTACCATATGATGATGACGAGCCTGAATCCACTAGATCTACTAATCCAACTAAAGCCCAGCTCTTGGAGAGGATTATTGAATTATAAAATAAGATGAAGGAATCAAGAGATAAGTTAGCTTGTCAACAAAAGGAGATAGTTAGCTCAGTGCTAACTCATTTAAATGAAAAAGTTGATAGTAGACTTAATAGCATTAATTCTTTGTATTCTTTATTAGTTGATGCTATTCAGAAATTTGATAAAGATAAGGAGATGGCGGTTCCCTTGTTCACAAAGTGGTTGCAAAGGAGAAATGAGCTTAGAATAATGTCTATGGCTTCCAAATATCATGCTGAGAGGCCACCTACACTCCAACCAGCTTATTTGTTGGTAAAATCAATGTAGGAGGTCCAAATTTTGCCAGAGAATATAAAAAGAAAGATAAGGGAGCCGATGAGAAATTTTGGTGAGCTGAATGAAACACTTCTACCAGATATTGAGGATGAAAATGGGGCAGTTATGCCTTTACAATTTTGGAAAGAGGAGGCAGAGAGAGTCATCACCACCCAAGTAGAGTTAATTTTTGAAGGGCTGAACATTGATATGTTGGAGGATAGCATGGACAAAACAATTGCCACAAGGACATTTTTTGAATCTTTTGAAAGAGAGGCAAATCAAGCATCCATTAAGTACACTCCATACAGAGAAAAATCTGATGAGGTCATGAGTTATGAATGGTCATCTGATGAAGAATACAACGGATGGAGTAAGACATATTTGAATGAGGAATAAGGATTGTAAAATGTTTGATATAACTGTTTGGTTGAACGGTTTTTTTCTTCTAGTGGCGGTTAATTTTTTGAACTGGAACAACAACAAGGGCAGTAAAATGCATCAAGAATATCAAAGAAGTGGTTGCAGATTTTGATATTGGTTATAACTTTCCTCGAATGGAATATCTTTGTAACAAACTTCAGGTATGTTTAATCATTCTAATGAAATGTGTCTCTTGGCCTGAGGCTTGTTGCTCCCTTTTTTTCTATAAAAGGGAAATCAAGGCCATTAGAAAGGGTACCAAAATCTCTGAATAGGACTCTTGTGTAGGTCCGGTCTGCAAGATTAGGTTCTAGTTTTGAGAAGTCATGAGTAGATAGTAGAGAATTGTAATGTCATTTTGCAGAGAAAAATAGAAGATAGTCATCAGTTTCAAATTTCAAATGGGTTCTCCTGTAAATGAAATGTAATTGGTTATTTGATAGAAGAATGCTTTTGAAGTTAATATAGATATAATTTCAAATCCTTACTCTCTTGTGTACAATTTTTCTTTTTTTTGGTAAATGGAATCAAGGGTTTCATTTGCTCGTTGCATTGTTATGATGTATGTAATTTTTCATTTCATGCTTTAATTCAAGGGGTTAATTAAAATGCTTGAATGAGATTACAGAGCGATAAAGCTTGTAGAAGGATTTGATAAGTAGTTAGGGGAAGAAATTGCTAATAAAATGATATTGTAATGCGGTATTGTATAAGATTTAATCAGTTATTAGATAAATTTCTATCAAGTTTCAGTGATATTTCAGAAACTCAGAGCCCAATGGAGTAAGGCACTGATATATGCTAGCAGATGTCATTAGGTTATCAATTTCTTGTCTGTTTCACTTATGGTTTGTCATAAATCATTAAAATCAAGACATATTTCCAAGTTTTTATGTATGTTTGAGGTGTCCTACTATCTCATGCTCCATATAAGGTCGAGGATCACTGAAGAATTCACCATTCTTGAGCATTCTCCCCGCTGTTGAGCCAGTATATGAGATTACCTGCTTTGTTTTAGCGTAATTCGTGAGTGTGGTGCAAATATCACAAAGTTGCTAAGGGATCACCCTCCCGGGTCTTGCAGAGCCCGAAGTGCAGAAGGATTTGCAGATCCTTATCGCATTTGGTCCAAGTCTGGAGGATATTGATAGTTGGAATTGGCTTCTCCATAAATATTTGAAGAATCAACTTGGTTTCTGCCTCTCACAATGTAAACCTGTTTGGGAACCAACAGCTTGTATGTATCCTCTCCACCCATCAATTCTAAACAGCACCTTGAAGATCAATCATATTAATCTCTCATGGTCCTATGTCAGCATCAAAACCATTAACTTAAAATATTTAAGAACTTTTACAATCCACGCTAGCGTATTCATTAAGAGAGTGCTTTTTCTTAAAGATAGTGCCCCTTATTAAGTATTAATAGTGGAAAAGGGGCATTGTCCCTTCGTGTTATTAAAAACCATGGGAGGAAAGGAGAGATTATTGGACCTCCTTGAAAACCAACAAAAACTACTGTAATACAAGAGGACACCAAAATTGAACATGGTTAAAATATACATATATTACATATGTGTTGAGACAAGTCTCTATTACAATATAATATCTGATTCCCCATTGAATTTGCAATTTTCAAAACTAAATTCATTGTACAGTCGGTAAGATAAGATAACCGTAATGATTTGCTCCAAGAAAGATTATGGTTATGGCTGTCATAGTATACGTATTTTATAATACAGAAAAGGCTTTGGACTTGCGAAATATTCTTTGGCCGGGGGAAAGAATCGTATGTGGATCATATTTTCTCTTGTTTTCAACGAATTTGTTCCACTTGAAACCAAAATGCTTTTTCCACTTGTCCTGAGTGTTGTGGGCAGAAAGATATTGTTTGGCACCCATTCCTGCTTTTTCACAGAAACTAAGTATTCTTTCATTTTGTTCTAACAGGTATTCCAAGTTGTGGGTCGATACAGCAGATTGCAGGAGAGCTACAAGATAGAATATATCTTCATCCGGCGTTACTGCTGACATTCTATCATCCCACCTGAAACACAACACGATATACCGATTAAATTGGAAATGGCTATCCAGTACTAAAGATAAAGATAAAGATGTACTCGATTAAGATAAAGATAATGATGATGATAATATAGTTTGTGCATTAGCCCTAAGAATTGAAGTGAAAAAAAGAAAAACATGAAATCTATTAAATACCTCTTACGATTCATTGGGTATATAATTATGGGTCCATTGCTATTGTTTCGGAGTATGCCTTTGAATACTCCCTTGTCAAATGCTGCAATTTTGTTTTTGGGTATCATTAAGTTCAGCCATGGATGAGGAACTTCCCAGAGACCTTTGGAACGAAGTTTCATTTCTCCTGCGTGGACTCGATCGAGGAAGTCCATGTAAGGAAGGTCGGTTGTAAACACTGAAGAAGGGATGAAACTGAGAGGTTCCAGAAGCGCCCTTATTTCCTATACCACCATGAGAAAAATGTCAGAATATAATGTCCTCAACTCGGGACAATTATAACGGTATTAACTGTCAAAATTGGTTTGTTTAATACCTCTTCAACGTTAGTCCTGTCCTTCTCGTTGTAATTCTTGGTGAGCTCAAGGTAGTAGAAGACTCTTCCTTTTGTATTTATGGTGCTTAAAGATATTGGATTTTGCGGCGTGAAGAGGGATGCTCTCCAGTTGTTGAGTAGGCCTTCCTTGTCCAGAGCGACAAACCCTTCCAAGTAGTCAAAAGTGGGTCCGTCCTGCTTCGAGATTAGGTATTCTTGATCTCTTGTGAAGGCTCTGAAGTCTGAGTACAGAACTCTAATCCATTTCACCTGCAAGATGAAAAAACAATAGATTAGATTATTCCTTAGTTGGTATGAGTAAACAATAGATTAGATTATTCCTTACTTGGTGTGAGTTTTCCAGTATTCAGAAGATGGTTTTTAGATTAAATTATATCTTTTTGAATTAAGATTTTAGACCACATTCAATGATTCAATAATATTTTGAATTACACTCAATGACTCATTATCAAAAAGTTATTAATTTTGCTACAAATTTATTCCATGACTTAAACAACTTGGTATGATTGAACCTTTCATTTACATGAAGAAAACATTATTTTTCCGTCATAAACACCAAGATTTCATGTTGAAACAGAGAAAGAAACATAGAGCTCAGAATATGATGTGTTTTCTTTACAAGGAACAAATTAAGGAAGAATGAGATATTGGGTTTGAGTTCTCCATGTACGAGCAAATAAAGTAGAAAAGCTCAATACCCTACAAAACAAAGACAAGACATTCTAGAACATTTGAAATTGAGCGGAGACATATAAAAATTCTAATCAATGGATGAACTTCGCGATTGGAAGGAAGCATAGATGATTAGTTACAGAACGTAGAAGTGTGTAAACCCCCCACAACTCCCCCCCCTCCTCCCCCAAAAAAAAAAAAAAACTTTTGTCGGGGATGTGGGTTTGCCTTTTAAGCTATAATACTGTGTACAAGTACAATCAAGGATATATTTTTGTGTTTCCACTTGGACAATGTTGGCGAATATATACTAAGGTGATGAAAGATACATTTCTATAAAAAGACAGGTAATTTACCATTTCTGGAGCTTGTTCAAGAGCAATTCGAGCTTTAGTGATAATACCAAACTGCCCCAGTCCGCCAAGAGCCCCATAAAAAAGCTCTGAGTTTTGATCATTTGAGCAGTTCATAATTTCTCCTTTCCCTGCTCATTCATTCGAAGTTATCAACTACATTGGAAGTACAGAATACACAAATGTATGTCAGATTTAAAGCTCTAAGAAAAAAGAGAAAGCCAAGTAACCTGTAACTATTTGCAGATGATAAACATTGTTGATCTGGGGTCCATGGCGGAAAGCTTGTCCACTTATTCCAGCATTAGAGAGCGTCCCACCAACTGTGAGATATAAATAATCAGTCCAGGACCTTGGGGCAAGTCCTGCTTTTAATGTTTCCCTTAGAACATCTATCCATAACTCTCCTCCATTAACATCTACATAAGGTGTTGTATATTTCCCTGATTCTTTGTGCACTTGGATGCCCTTGAAGCTCTGCATATTTATCACAATCCCATCTTCAGCCTGAGCTTGGCCCTCTAATGAATGACCAAAGCCTTTGGCTGCCACAGTCAGCTTAGAATAAGGCCCCATCATGTAAACCAATCTCACTACATTTTGAATATCTGTGATAGATGTTGGGTAAACAACAGCAGCAGGGGGGAAATGGTGGCGGCCGCCAAAATCCTTGGCAGCATTTTGGATGTCATGGGGGGCAATATGCACATCTAAGTGCAATTTTTTCAGAGTTGCAGGGAATAAAAGAAAGCTTGGCCAGTACAAGTTGAGGTCTTGATTCAAACTTACAGCTGAAATCAACTTACCTATTACAACAACCCATATGACCATTGTTGCTCTATTTTTCATCATCCAATGGACTGTCTTCCTCATCTTCTCTAACCCACTAAATGACCCAATGCAATTCTCAAAATGCCACATGTGGGTGTGAATTGAAACGAATCACTCTGTAAGGAAGCTAAAATACTTGAATCTTAAGCACTGTAACATTATTTTTTATTTGTTTGATCTAGATGAGGTGTAGGCTCTGGGAGGCTGGAATAAATTAGAATTAAGCAATAGCCATATGAAATTTGTGCGCAAATGACTCGGATGCCATATTCGAATACCAAATAAATTAGGAAAAAGACAAATGGTCGGAGAAGCAAATTTGAGTAGTATTTACCCACGGAGCTCTCATATCTCAGAGACGTGTCACACAAGCAACATTTATTGATAATTTGATAGTCAAATTAAGTGGCTGGCCTTAGAAAACACCTTAATCGATCCTGTTGGTCGTCATGATAACGTGGAAGAATTCTATTCCAGCACAATGTTTATCTAAAAGCCAGTACTGTGGATTTTTTTCCAAGTCAAAATAAGTTTGGCCTATGTCTGCCCTGTTTTGTCCTCCTTCCCTAGGAGGGCCTCCTCGTATAATGTGTAGAGATCCCTACGGTAGATTTTGTTACCCATTATCTCATTCTCCCTTTTTGTATACATTTGCACTGCTAAACGACGGTGTAGTACCAGGATCTGTTACAACGTGCTTCATGTCAAAATATACTTTACTTGGCTGTGGTGCAAATATATAGATAACGGTTCATTCAAACCCTTGAAACCCTGCACACAGTTCTACATAAACCGCTGTGCCTGGATCTTGACAGAATTGCAATCTTCAATAGCTTTCAAGACGAAAGGTACTTGATGAAAATCCCAATTGAATCTCGGAGATAAGATCTTCGTAAGGCTTATTCCATGCAAAATAAAAGTTGTACCTTAAAAGTTTATGTAAAGGTCTTACATAACATATTGAAAGAGAAAAACATGGATATTGACCTGGTAGGAGGAGATGGGATACGGTCATTTAGTTTACGTGCATAGGATTTTATTGATCATTCGATATAGTCTCTAACCTATAAGAACACCATGAGTAATGAATTCATCCTACAATTCCTTGAGTGGTTGATTGGCAGCCCTAGGATAAATGGTCAATGTAACGCAAGAAAAGTTGCACTATTTGGTCAACTAGAGGCACCTTGCCAAAGGGTTGAGAGGAAGCTCAAGACTAAGGCAAAGCCAAAGACCATCCATGAGTACTAAGACTACTAGCTCTATGCTAAGAAGCGTGAAAACCACGGCAATAGACATTTAAAACTATAACAATTGTATAAAGTGTATTACTCTATTGGTCAAAAACTACATGTAAGCGGTCCACTTTAAGTGTAACTTTATTGGCTTGGATTTTTACGTGTATTAACACATATTAAAAAATCGTAGACTTAGATGCATGGATAAATTATTGTCAACAATACGTCCATAAAAGAGAGTAGAATTCCTATCTTTTCAAATACCAAATAGAGTTTCCACTATGCCATATATATACAAACATATAATTAATTCTAGGCCCATTTCTCAGAAGTGTCATGTGCCAAGAAAAAAGTGTAGGTCTTACAATCTTGAGAAAAATATGAATCCAATTCGATGCCACTTAGGCTCTAGCAAAAACCTAAAAGAGGCGATTAATAGTATTACCCACAAAAATTAGTAATAACGATTAATAACCTGGAAATGAATCTATCTAGAACCACTAGGAAGACCCTAATATAAGATGCACTAGAGAAAACAATAATTTGGAATCTACACTATGATGATCTAGAGGAATTTTGAACAAACCATTTTTATTAAGATTTTGCATCATTTGCAAGTTTTATGAGCGGCAAGTACACCCTTTGAAAGGTTTGTACAATTACAAGATGTTATACTTAGATACCATTTCTAACCTTCCCACCATGGCTTGAAATTTCTAGCCCAAATTTTATGTAGCATTTCCATATGTATAGGATAATTAACAATTTAAAAGAATTCAAAATATTGATTGGACGTAAGTCTTTATTTCACTTTGGCTTGAAACCAAGAAATAAGATTCTTGATGGTTTTTTATAAAAGAAATAAATTGGTCTTAATTTTTCTACCAAAAAATTGAAAGCACAAACCCAAGCAACCTTTGAAAAAGGTCTAAGAGATGACCAAATAGATTGACCATTAATAGATAATACAAAATGAAATATGAAATTCATTTCCATTCTAAATAAGTCAAGATTTAATAGCTTCCCAAGATTTCCATATGCTTTTATGACAATAATACCTTTGATTCAAATAGGCTCCTTCATGATGAGGATTGAACAAAGACTAACATCTCTCCAATATTTAGATCCATGAGACAATCCACTACACATAAAATTTCAAACCAAAAAATTCAAGCATTAATACCCTCCAAATACCTAATTACTCATTTAAAATATAATCTAGTACCATTTCATTGTATTTCAATAAGACCGAGCCCACTAGAACCATAAAGAGGGAAACACAACTCTTAAGTGACTTTGTTAAGGCCTTTACCTTGTTTTCATATGGTTGCTACATCCTTAGTCCTACAATGTGCATAGGGTTATGAGTCTAGTTATCTTGCAGATAACTTAAAACTTATTTAATTTATATGATCATTAATATAGTCTTTTGTAGATAGTTAATTTAGTGTGGGAGGCATCTAAGGTGTAAGTATGGTACATATAGGAGTTTGAGGTTGGTTACTATCTTTATAATGTGTATTGTGTTCTTATTAAAGACTATTAGAGGTAGGCTCCTCAAAGTGGCATATTATTATCAAATATTTGTAGCATGTGTTTTATTATATTATATAATTTTATTCATTACAAGTCGTGTCAAAGCATGGTCCTGTCAACTATACGAAATAAATAACACATTTTGTAAAATTTTGGAAGGTCATTGTGAGGCACACATCTCTCTCAATTTGCTCAAAATTTCCTTGACTTTTTATAATATATCCAAAACAAATTGTAGCTATTACAATATATATTTGAGCTCATTTGGAGAATAATTCAAGGACTTATTATAGAAGCAAGTTTCACCTTTTTTTTGCAAGGCTAAAAGTCAATTGATTTTTTCCTAAATTTTAAAGGTGTGAATAGGAGAAAATTGGTCCATTTATAGTCAATATTAAGAGTCATTTTGATTTGTTTGTATTGGGCTATTTTTTTCATATATAATTCACTCTATAGGTTACAATTTGTCAATTTTTTCATATTTGTTTACATTTTTGGAAAGATTGAAAAAATATATTAGGAGTCTAATCTTTAAAAATTTAATTCTAGGTATACTTTACTCTTTTTAAAATTATTTAGACATTTTTTTGTCCAAAAATAAAAACAATTTTGAATTATCAATCTCCATCCTGGTAGGACCATAAAGTAGTGGTAGAGTAAGAATTACTAAACAGTAGGAAATATCCCTCACAAAAATGAGATAGACTTGGATTTTCAAGAAGGTGGAGTCCCAATTCAAACTCCCTCCACATTAGATGACAAATTGATCTAGTTAAAAGGGTATGAATCAATAAATACACAATAATCGAGCAAGTGCAAGAAGATGGGTCCCAATTCGGAGGAATTTTCATCATGAGGAAAAATGTTGCTAGAATTGGGAACTTGCTTTTTAGAAAATGAGCATGCGTTATGTTTTGGGATCCTGAACCAAAAAATTTACAAAATAGGCTATTGTGAATTAAAAAATAGGGCCCAATTTTTTTAAAGTATAATTTTTTAATAAATGGGGACCCATTTTTTTAAAAATAGGACTCTGCTATTTAAAAATATGCCTCTATTATTTAAAAAATGCCCCCCCCCCCCCCCCGCTTTTTTAAAAATATTTTTTTAAATTCCTACAAACTCATTTTTACACCTTAAATAACGGGCACTATTACATTTAAATAATGGGGACCCATTTAATGGATCCTTATCATTTAAATTTTGAAAACCAAACCCGCCCTATGCATTGGATTTTGGGTCATTTTAGGCATGGAAAGACAAACCCTTAGCCTTGGACCTACAAGTACAAGGTTTGATCAATAACATAACAAAATATAGACTTCTGGTATATGTCTAATGTCCCTTTTTAAAAGATTTTTTTTACAAAATTAAAACCCATTATAGATTACATTGTGTGGATTTCATAAATGTAATTTTTTTTAGGATTTAATTATTTTTTCTATTTTTCAATTAATTTATAATGAAATTGTAGAAACTTGAAATATTAGGTTTTCTTATTTATTTAATAACATTTTATTTTTTGCATTTTTTGAAAAAAAATATATGGTATCAATCTACACAAAATTCTCTTCGAAATGAAAAAAAATTCAAAAAATGATAAGTTTAGGTCTAACTATGGTGGTCGTACATGAGGGGTTTCTAAAACAACAATTAGAGCCAATAAAAAATTAATTAAAAAAATTACAAAGAAATATTCTCATCAATATTTAGTGTCTTGAAAATCTTTTCATAAGAAAGTTAAAAAAAAAATTATTCAAGTCAAAATATGGTGACCATACACGTGCATGACATTTTTAAACAATAATATTTTTTTAAATTCATTTTGAAAATAAATTTATATCATTTGGGTATGAAAATAAATTACATATTTGGAAACTAGACTTGGAGTACTACATTTCATATTATTGAACTTTTATGAGATTCAATTTTTAAGTGCTTCAAATTTTTAGATCAATTGTGACAAATTATGAAAAACACGGAAAAAGCTCCCACCTTTTGGTGAAAAAGTGGACTCAACTTATTGCACACACTCTACTCCAAAAATTTGTATTATCACTTCATATAGTTAAACATCAAATTCAATATTATGTGATAAGATTTTTATAATACCTAAAATTAAATTACAAAAATATTTGCAAAATACATTACCTTGTCAAAAACTCACAAGTATAATCAACAATAATATAAAATTCTAAGGATCCCAATCTTATGCAATACTTTATAAAACTTATGTATAAGGTTATTAGTTTGATCAGGTCTAATAACAAAATATAATAAAATAAAATATGGTATAAATAATATAACAAGGAATATTATAAACTTAGTACTACTTATAGAGAACTTAATATCTAAAGAAATACTAGATCTAATCTTTCCTTGAGTAAATAGGTTGATTTAATTTTATTATGATGATTTCTTCAACTAAATGTTTTAGGAAAACAAAATTTGCTAGAAACATAAGGATAACATCACACCGAAGACCATGTAGAAAACATAAAAAAATAAGTATAACATAATAATTATTGTTGAGAATCTAAGCCCCATGATATGAAGTAGGTAGAGACACATGAAGAGGAAATATATGAGTCATGCCAAAAATTGGTAGGATCTACAAAATGTTTTTAGTTTTTAGAGGCTCTCTCCATTATAAAATTTGATAGGTCCTCATATATGAGTTTAATAGAAACTATTTAATTTCACATTGTATAAAATTATTTTCCTATATACCTACCAACTCATTCTAATAATAGCATGGTTTAAGAGATAATAATGATCTTGATACTTATTGGTTAGTACCTACAAAATAACCTAGACTGAATTAAGCAACAAATCTAATTGTTTATTTTATTAATAATCATAATATCACTAGCTTAAATCCAACTTATTAACTAACTTAATATGAATCAAATAAAATACATGCAACAATCATACATCGGTTTGTTTTCTTTTTCATTTTAAAAAAATATTATATTTTTAAAAATGCTTTTATCTATTTTAAATTATTTTATTAGTTAATTTATTTAGTTTCATTTATCTAAAAAAACCATAATGAGTTACTAGTCCTAATACTTTTAAAATATAGTTTTTAATTTATTTGAAAGATGTAGCTTAACTTGTGGTCCACACCACCTACATGATAGCAACTATAAAATGCATTTATAATGATTAGCACTAATTAAATATTTAAAGACATTCCATAAAAATATGTATTTTATAATTTTGAACCTATACCCTCCTTAACCTAAGACTAAATATTTTTATATACTATGATACAAACACATTAGTAGAAGATAGTATTAACAATCAATATAGAACTATATTAAATTATAGTATATCAATCAACATAAGAAAAAAGTTGTATTCATGTTCATTATAATAATTTGTAGAAATAGAAAATGATTACTGAACATAATACTGATAGTATAACTAATCATAATCTACACACATTTAAATATATATATCCACATGTTATAAAATATATTATGATAAAAAAATATAATCATATCACCTCCCTTTTTTATTTGAAGTACTAATAATATAATATGTTAACTTGTTGAAATAGTCATATAATTAAAGTATGTAATAACTAATTATTCAAGTAAAACAAAAAGTAAATAATGTTTAAAATAAAATATTTCTAAGTATTAGTAAAATAACGATAAATAAATATAATCAATAAAATAACTTCAAATAATTAAGATAGTCTATACACATACATAAAAAAAAAATGGGTTGGTAAAAATGAATATTTTTATTGAAATATAAAAAGAGTTCTACATAGCTATAACAAAAGTTTCTAGAATTCTTCAAAAAACACCACTCACCCAGAACAAGCATTATCGTGTACCCCTACTATGGGCTTCACCCATCACCAATACACCCGTATAGAAATTGATACCACTTTTAACAACTGGTTTTACTAAAAAATTAATGCCAGCCCTACTATGAAAAAAGATGGCAAAAACTACCATCAACAGAATCATAACAAAACTCACCTAAACCTGCAAGCACCCTAAAACAACCCTACCTACAACTATATATCAATTTCAATCACATGGATTGTATACCATTTATAGATGCCCATATATATATTTACTGCTCATACTAAAAAATTGGGCCAAAAATATACTCTACATGCCTCAACCAATGATGACTCTGCTCCACCCAACATCATCTTCTTCCTTCCCCTCTGAGCCTTCACCACATTCACACTCTTCTTTTTTCCTTTTGCCTTTACATCCTATATAGAAAATCCCCACTCTCCGGCTCCCCAAGACTCAATCTCCTCCTCTCTCAAGTACATTTTTAGGGAATCCCACCCAATCGCAGCCTTCCCACACCTTTCATCCCATCCCACCCAATCACAGCCTTCACACACCTTTCATCCCAGTTCACTCCAGACAACCACCGTATGGAGGGAACCAACTCCCGAAGCTCATGCACCCCATCAATATCTAGGCCCTCACCCACATCAAACCCCACACCCAACATCACCAATTTCAAGATCTCATTCAAACAACGTAACAAGTCATCTTCCACACATCCCCTCAAAACCCTCACAATGGCATCCTTTTTCTCCCTCAATTCGAGCCCCCACACCAAAACCATTATGAAAATTCCCATATTGGTTCTGTATTTGTGCATTGTCCACAAAAAATAATCTCCCAATAGGGTCTCTGTTATCTACAAGAAGGCCTCATCCCAATGTTCGAAAACATATTTCATCCTAATCATAGTAATATCCTCTGCAAATGCTAGTTGTTGCCTTGTAGTGTAGAGTGTGAAGGTGGCCTCCATTTGCATAGACACCTTGCCACCAATAGCCTTGAAAGAATCCCAAAACGTACCCTTTTACTCTTAAATAATGAAAAATTATACATTTTCCTACATATTTGGCCCTGCTGAAACATGATTGTCATCACCTATGATGTTGTACTCCCCCTTCCACATCATCATTCATGGAATCTCGATAATATTCAACATTTACTTTGTTCTTATCATCAAAGGATAATGCCCACTTTGAAAGGACATCTACCACCACATTCCCTTCCCTTTGTACATGTGTGATGCAGTAATTATTAAAAGTTTTTAATTTATTTAAAATTGCTTTGTCTTTGTTGAGGTTCCATGCTTGAGCCTCACATTTCATAATTGTATTAATTATTATTAAAGAATCACCTTCTAAATGCAAATTTTGAATACCCAAATTTTCTCCCCATTGAATCACCAACATGGCTGCTTGTGCCTCTACCACATTATTTGTTCCTACTGGCATTTTTTTTGCTCCCATCACCAAAATATTACCTAGACAATATCTTATTACAAACCCTGCCCCCGATATTACTAGGTTTCCTTTAGAGGCTCCATCAAAATATTCTTTATACCAACCCTGTAGAGGAGAAATCCATTTCACACTAGATCTCTGATGCTCAACCAGATTGACCCAGCAAGGCCCATGAACGGGCCTAATATACACACATATAATATTGATAGATAGATAGATACGATATTTAATTTTTGATATATTTAACATAATATCAATCATATTTATGTCTAACTTTTTGTAATATCATTTGATAATTATAATATGTTGTCACAAATCAAATATAATTAAGATATATATCAACATCTTAGAAGGATGGATGGATTCATGGATGGATTAATTATATTATATTTAAGTCTCCACATAGTAATATAATATTAATCATATTTATTTATTATTTAGCTCAATATCATTTTATAATTATAAGATCACTATACATATATTTCACATACAAAGAAAAAATTATATTGTATGCGATATTATATATTATATTATATTCTTGTTATTAAAATAATTTTTAGAAGAGTAAGACGCCAATATTAAATTTATTGAAATGTATTTATTATATTTAAGTTCTCATAATATAAGTACTAGAAACCCATCCTTAGTCTTTATTTTTTGGTCACAAGTAAGAAAAGTGATGGAGAGATGAAATAGTCCATGTGCAGATTAGGCAGATTTGGATCTCTCAGTTATAGAACCATGATTCTTTCAAGGGCATGAACAACACAAAACAAGGGTTAATGGAAATCACAACCCATATTTGACAACGATGAATGATGGAAGCTAACATCTATTAGGATTTAGGTGCCATGAACCTTGTAAATCCTTTAATTTATTGGTTTCCTAAATATCTTTTATAATTTACCCATAAGAGGTTAAATCGTTTAACCAATGGTTGTGAAAGAGACCATGTAAAGGTAAAGTTACTTTTACCATTAATCCTTTAGGAAACGAAAAAAATAGCTAGGTAACCCCTCTTGGAATATTCTATTTTGAGGTGCTTAAACACTTGTTGTTGGCATATGTGCAATGCATGATGACATGATGATATTGTATGTTGTCATTAATGTCAATATGCTGAAGTATGAACCTGTATATTGTTGTAAGCAAACTAGCAAGAGAACTGGTATGACATTGTGAACCGGTATATGTGAGAACCTGTATATGTAAAAAAGTGAAGCGGTATGTTTTTTCAAGGTGAACCAGTATGTTGGAATGAGAACCGGTATATGGGAGTTCTATATCGGGGTTTCATCTAGCATGACTACCGGTTGGTAGTCTCAGCTTCAAGGTTTCCGGTTGATGCATATCTTGTGTGATTCAATCGATGTCATCTTGTGATGAGTTAGCATTGTAATGAAGACCAGATAGTGTTGCTATGTCAGCCTTGTGCACATGAAGGATTTCCTTGAGGATCTTGCATGGAGATTGATCCTATCTACCTCGGGAATGTGTGAAGTCTCTGTAAACGGTGGAGAATGCGTGATGGGTTATCAGCTTCCTAAAGCGGCAAAGAATGAACATTGGAGAACGTCTTGAGATTTGTTCAAGACTGTTGTATTCGATGCAGTGTGATTAACGGTCAGGATTGAACCAACTAAATTGTTAAACCTAAATGTTTAGGGTTTAGGGTTTATGCTACCGACCTATCTGTTTCCTATAAGGTCGATGATGTTTTTCATTTTGAAATTGTTGGAAAATGTTATGTGTGTATTCAAGTGAAGAGATACTTGATTCTTGCCAGACTGGAGAAGTGTGTTGATACCTGCAGAGTGTGATTGCAGAAGAGTAGGAGCTAAAGTGGATCTGCCTTGGCTTTGAGTGTTGTTATTAGATCAATGTATTACCTGTTGACTTCTAACCATTTCAGCAGTTGGAAAATCCCTTAATCGGGTAGCTTTAACAGGGTGACTCAACTCAATGAGTTCTTCAAATCCTCTTGCGAGGTAACCTTTAACAAGGTTCTAACCTTTAACCGGGTATTTAGCCATCCCTTAACCGGGTAATCCCTAGTAGGATCGGTTCCTAGCAGAACCTATTGTACAAGTCTTTAACCAAACTAGGCTCCTAACTGAGTGGACTTCAAAAGAGTTCAAAGAACAGCTTGTGGGTATTCATCCCCACTGTGGTTTTTCCCAGTTGGGTTTCCACGTGAAAAATCTGTGTGTCATGTGTGATGCTTTTCATGTGATGCTTTAATATTTTATGTTAAGTGGTAAAGCATGTTGAACCAGTGGTCATTATATTTTTGATGATATATTACCTGTTTATGCATAAGGGTGAAGTGGAAATGAGATACTAGATTGTGTAGAGATTTAAGTGTTTACCTATTTATGCTATTCATACTCTCACTATGTGTAACCGGTGGTGCCTGGACTTAGACTGGTGTTACAGTTTACCAATTAAGTGCAGTCTTTGCAGTCAAACTGGTTGAGGGAAGTTTTTGTCTGTACTGATTCACCCCCTCTCTCAGTACTAGTTTGGTACTTACTGTTCATCATTATTCATCAATTGGTATCAGAGCATCTTCCAGGTCCTCTGTGTTGTAAGCTTAACCGCTTGAGGAAAAGATCCTACTCTAATGATGAAGAGGGAAGGTCCAAAGTTCAACAGAGATAACTTTAAGATATGGAAGGACAAAATGAAGATCTACATTAGAAGCATGGGTGCTCAACACTCGAGCTATGTTGAGAATGCTTATGTTATTCCTACCAGTACTCTCACCGATGACCAAAAAAGAGAGATTCGGGAGAATGGGCAAGTCATGGAAGCCCTAATCAGTAGTCTATTTGACATTGAGTTTATTGATGTTCAGGATAGAGATAATCCCAAAGAAGTATGGGATGCTCTAGAGAATATCTATGGTGGTGATGAGCATGTGAAATAAGCTAAGGAAGAGAGCCTTAGGGGAACGTTTGAAGACATGCGGATGGTTGAAGGAGAGACCATTCAATAATATAGAATAAGAACCAAAACTGTTGTTGGAGACATCAAGAGTGCAGGTGGTAAAATAGATGATTCCACTGTTGTTAGCAAAGTCTTAAGATCCTTATTACTAGTCTATGAAATAAGGGTTGCTCCTATTTAGGAGTTGAGGTCTATAGACAAGACAAAGGTATCCCTAGACTCCATCATTGCAAAGTTGACCGCATATGAGCTAAATAATTATGATGGCAGTATTTAGAAGACTGAATCAGCCTTTAGAGCATATGTTGCACCATCTAGAAAGGGTAAAGAAGCTAGTACCAATTGTGAACCAAGACAAAGCAAAGAAATGGATGATGAGGAGATCCTGATGGAATTTGAAGCTCTTCTTGCCAAGAGACTTCCTAAGGGAACTGGTAAATACAAAGGTAAGCTCCCTTTGAAATGCTTTTCTTGCAACAGGATATGATACATTATTGTAAACTATCCTAATGGTGATAATAAGGACAAACCAGAGAAGTTCAAGAGGTTTAAAGGAGGAAACAAGAGAAACTGTTTTGTAGCAGTTGATGAAGGTGTCACTGATGAGGAATCAGAAGATGACGAAAGTGAAGGCATTGTGTTTGTAGCAGTTAAGGAAAATGTGTTAGACAAGAAGGCTCTTGTCTCCCGCTTTGATAATTCCAATGAGTGGATTATTGACAGTGGTTGTTCTCACCACATGACTGGTGATCGGAGTAAGTTTCTGTCTCTGGAAGAGTATGATGGTGGTGTGGTTTGATTTGGTAATGATGCACCATGTATGGTAAAAGGCAGAGGGCCCATCTCTCTAAATGGAAAAAGAAGTGCTGATAATGTGTATTGGGTAGAAGGTCTCAGACACAACCTTTTGAGTGTATCCCAACTGAATGACATTGGACTCACTGTGGAATTCAAAGATGGAGTGTGCAAAATAAAAGGAAAGAGTGGTGAACTAATGGCCACCGGTATGCAGACCAGAGGTAACTTATTTGAGCTGAATGCAAATATCAGTACATGTCTAATGGCTAAGTTTGATGATAGCTGGATATGGCATAGGAGACTCTGCCATGTAAACTTTGATAATATTGTGAAGGCCAGAAAGATCAAGGCAGTTAGAGGATTGCCTGTGCTGAGAAAACTGGAGAATCCTTTGTGCAATCAACTGGGGAAAATGTCTTCCTCAACCTTCAAAGGTAAATCTTTCACTGCAGACAATTTGCTTGATCTTGTGCATACCGATTTGTGTGGTCTGATGAAAACTAGGAGTGTGCAGGGAGATGGGTATTTTATGATTCTTACTGATGATTGCTCAAGAATGATGTGGATCACATTCTTGAAAGACAAGTCTGAAGCTTTTGGAAAATTCAAAGCCTTCAGAGCACTGGTTGAAAAAGAAAGTGGTAAGAGGATTAAGTGCCTAAGAACTGATCAAGGAGGAGAATTCACTTCCAGTGAATTCAACAAGTACTGTGAAGAGAACAACATCAAGAGGCAACTATCTGCCCCCCGAACTCCATAGCAGAATGGCCTAGCATAGAGAAACGGTGAGCACTGCAGTCTACACAATGAACCAGGTACTCATCAAGAAAGGTAAGGATAAAACTCCATATGAGTATTGGACCGGTAAGACACCAATGGTAAGCTACTTTAGAGTGTTTGGTAACATATGTTATATCAAGAGGAGTGAACATCAGGGCAAGTTTGATGCAAAATGTGATGAAGGAATATTCCTAGGATATTCCACCAAGAGTAAAGCTCTTAAATTTTTCAACAATAGGACTCAGAGAATTGTTGAAAGTATCAATGTTAGAGTTGATGAAACCTCTAAGAAACCTGAGGAAACCGGCAGTGAGCAGGTAGGAGATGAATCGGTAGTAACCTTCTGGGAACCAGTTGCAAAATATCCTAGCACCAGTAATAGTGCTCCTACACCGATAGATGCTGATGCTAATGAAGATGAGGATGAAGAAGAAAAGTAAGAAGAAATAGCTAAGATCATTCCTAGGTATGTAAAGCTAAATCATGATCCAAAGAAGATCATAGGAGACAAGGATGCAGGAATTCTTACAAGAAGAAAGGTCAGAGAAAATTCTTGCATGATCTTTGAATTTGAACCTAAAATATTTAAAGAGGCACATAAAGATGAAGACTAGATCAAAGCAATGGAAGAGGAACTTGACCTGATAGAAAAGAATGGTACATGGTCTTTGGTACCTAGACCTGAGCATAAAAATGTCATAGGCACCAAATGGGTTTTCAGAAATAAGCTGAATGAAGATGGCATAGTGGTAAGAAACAAAGCTAGACTGGTGTGTAAAGGATATGCTCAAGAAGAAGGAGAAGACTATGGAGAAACCTTTTCTCTAGTATCTAGATTGGAAGGAGTTCGTATGCTTCTTGCATATGCAGCCTTCAAGGGATTCAAAGTATATCAAATGGATGTAAAATTTGCATTTCTGAATGGAATACTTGAAGAGGAGGTGTATATAGAGCAACCAGATGGGTTTGCCTTATCAGAAGACAGTGACATGGTGTGTAGGCTACATAAAGCCCTGTATGGATTGAAGCAGACACCTAGAGCATGGTATGAATGCTTACACTCCCATCTTGTGAAGATTGGATTTGAGAGAACAAGTGAAGATAGCAATATCTATCTAAAGTCGAAAGGAGATCAGATCCTAACCTGTGAGGTATTTGTTGCTGACATAATTTTTGGTGGAGATGACTAGATGAGTCGTGATTTTGCAGATGAGATGAAGAAGGAATTTGAGATGTCACTTATAGGGGAGATTAAGTTCTTCATTGGACTACAAATTCAACAAATGAAAGATGGAATCTTTATCACTCAGTCCAAGTATGTCAAAGAGGTGTTGAAGACCTTTGGCATGGAAGACAGCAAACCGGTTGGTACACCGATGGTGACCGGTTGTAAACTATCAAAGGAGGATGACTCAGCATTGGTGAATGAGAAGGAATATTGATCAATGACTGGTAAGTTGCACTATGTAGTACATAGAAGACCAGACATTGCACATGCAGTAGGCATTACTGCACGGTTCCAGAAAATTCCAAGAGAATCCCACTTGGTAGCAGTCAAATGGATTCTTAGATATCTGAAGGGAACTATTGACTATGGATTATGGTATCCATATTGTAATGATTTCAACCTGAAAGTGTTTACAAATGCTGATTGGGCTAGCAATGTGGATGACCGAAAAAGCACAACCGGTGGTGCACTCTTTCTTGGTGGTAGACTGGTCTCATGGATGAGTAAGAAGCAGAGTTGTATCTCTCAGTCTACAGCAAAAGTGGAATATGTTGCAGCATTTATGAACTGCACCCAGATAATCTGGATGAAGCATGTATTAAGTGGCTTTAAAGTTCCTATATTTTAACCGGTAAGTATATTTTGTGACAACACAAGTGCAATTAACATTTCCAAGAATCCGATTTTACATGCTAGAACCAAGCACTTCGAGCTCAAGTATCATTTCTTGAGGGAGAAGGTTCTGAACAAAGAGGTTGTACTGGAACATGTTTCCAGTAAGGAGCAGTTAGCAAACATATTCACCAAGCCTCTACCAATGGCTACCTTTACCTATTTAAGAGGTGAATTAGGGGTGCTTCCCCTTCAAGAGGTGAACTAAAGGTGTGTGCTCCACATCAATCGGGTATTGCATTGATAAATCTTTTTCAGGATTGGTGTGTTGAAGGATGCTACTCCTTAGGGGGAGTAGCATAGTGGGACATAGTTGTTTGTACCTCCACTTTGGCATTGTTGTCAAAGGGGGAGAAGATGTGAAGCGGAGAAGATATCTGCAGTATTGGGGAGAAGATGTGAAGCAGAAGTAGAAAAATATCTTTGTATATTGCCATCAATGCCAAAGGGGGAGATTGTTGGCATATGTGCAGAGCATGATGACATGATGATATTGTACGTTGTCATTGATGTCAATATGCTGAAGTAGAACCGATATATTGTAGTAAGCAAATTGGCAAGAGAACTAGTATGATATTGTGAACCGGTATATGTGAGAACCAGTATGATGATGTAAACCGGTATATGTCAAAAAGTGAATCGGTATGTTGGAATGAGAACCGGTATATGGAAGTTCTGTATCGGGGTTTCATCTAGCATGACTACCAGTTGGTAGTCTCAACTTCAGGGTTTCCAGTTGATGCATAGCTTGTATGATTCAACCAATGACATCTTGTGATGAGTTAGCATTGTAATGAAGACCAGATAGTGTTGCCATGTCAGCCTTGTGCGCGTGAAAGAATTCCTTAAGGATCTTGCATGGAGATTGGTCCTATCTACCTCGGGAATGTGCGAAGTCTCTATAAACGGTGGAGAACGCGTGATGGATTATCAGCTTTCTGAAGCGGCAAAGAATGAATGTTGGAGAACGTCTTGAGATCTATTCAAGACTGTTGTATTCGATGCAGTGTGATTAACAATCAAAATTGAACCGACTAAATTGTTAAACCTAAATGTTTAGGGTTTAGGGTTTATGCTACCGACCTATCTGTTTCCTATAAGGTTGATGACATTTTTCATTTTGAAGTTATTGGAAAATGTTATGTGTGTATTCAAGTGAAGAGATACTTGATTCTTGCCAGACTGGAGAAGTGTGCTGATACCTACAGAGTGTGATTGCAGAAGAGTAGGAGCTAAAGTGGATCTTCCTTGGCATTGAGTGTTGTTATCAGATCAATATATTACCTATTGACTTCTAACCATTTCAGCAGTTGTAAAATCCCTTAACTGAGTAGCTTTAACAGGCTTTTGTGTAAATCCTTTAATAGGGTGACTCAACTCAGTGATTTCTTCAAATCCTCTTGCGAGGTAACCTTTAACAGGGTTCTAACCTTTAATCGGGTATTTAGCCATCCCTTAATCGAGTGAGCCCTAGTAGGATCGGTTCCTAGCAAAACCTATTGTAAAAGTCTTTAACCGGACTAGGCTCCTAACAGAGCGGACTTTAAAAGAGTTCAAAGAACAACTTGTGGGTATTCATCCCCACCGTGGTTTTTCCCAATTAGGTTTCCATGTGAAAAATTTGTGTCATGTGTGATGCTTTAATATTTTATGTTAAGTGGTAAAGCATATTGAACCGGTGGTCATTATATTTCTGATGATATATTACCTATTTATGCATAAGGGTGAAGTGGAAATGAGATATTAGATTGTGTAGAGATCTAAGTGTTTACTAGTTTATGCTATTCATACTCTCACTATGTGTAACCGGTAGTGCCCAGATTTAGACCGGCGTTACGGTTTACCAGTTAAGTGCAGTCTTTGTAGTCAATTTGGTTGAGGGAAATTTTTTGTCTGTACTGATTCACCCCCCCCCCCCCCTCTCTTAGTACTGGTTTGTTACTTATTGTTCATCATTATTCATCACTTGTCAAGTGTTGTAAGAGAATATATGATGGTTATGATAGTCATTATTACTATGCTAACATTTATGATAATATTTAAGACAATATTTAAGCCTTACATAGGTACACATTCTTGAGAGATGCCTTATGGCACCTATAATATCTATAAGCGGCTATTTTGGGAGGTGGGTGTGATTTTTTCTAGGTGGTTTTCCTATATGTTGTTTGGTAATACTATAGTGGTATTCGTCCTCACAAAATCCTATATAAATTGGTGCCTTTAGCTAGTGTTCATTTAGTCTTGGTCAACTTGTAAGGTAACGAAGTGTTACTAGGTTCTACAAAGATCTACAGAGAAGTGTATTGTTGTTGTATTCTTCATTAAATTATTAATATACTTTCTTCTCTTTTTGTGGTGTATTTTTTTCCTAAAAGGGTTTCTCCACACCAATTTGGTGTTTCATGTGCAATGGTTTGATTGTTCTTGTTTTGATTCTACAATCACTATGTTAATGGTTAATATTTAGTTTCAAATTTGCAATAGCTTTGAGTTTAAATTCATATTGCAAGATTTCTTCGCCTTGTTTTACAACATTTGGTATGAGAGCTAATGATTCTATTGAGGGAGAGACACATTTATCTATGTAAATGTTGAAGGCTTGTTGCTACAATGGGAGCTTTCATTTTGTGGGTTTTTGGTAGATTTGAGAAAGGTTGTATAACGTGGCCTCCACATCTTGTCGACATATAAAAAATTTCAATGGTGCTGGTTACAAGATGTGGAAGTTGAAAGTTTAATATCTCCTTGAAGAGAGAGATCAGTGGTTGCTAATTTTAGAAGAAAAGAAACCAGAGTATTTTTCCTTAACAGATGATGAGTGGAAAATAGTTAGACAAGAAGGAATGAGGAACCATTCAATTGTTTCTTACTGACTCTATCCTCTTGAATGTCTCTGCAAAAGACACCACATACAAGTTATGGAGGAAAATAGGTGATATTTATCAAAGTAAGATTTTTTCTAATAAGCTATATCTGAAAAGACATTTGTATTCTTTCAAAATAAGGGATGGTGATTTAATTGTTGAACATTTGAATGATTTTTATTTTATTTTAAGTCATCTTGCATCAATAGATGTTAGTATTGAAGATGAAGATAAATGTATTCTTCTACTTTTCTCTTTGCTTGATTCTTGGAAAAATCTATTTTTTGTCATAAGTAGTGGTGGTGCAAAGCCTAAGATGGACAATGTAATTCTCATACTTCTTTCAGAAGAGATGAGGATAAATACCATGAATTCTAGCTCCTAGTATGCTTTGCATGTTCAAGGAAGGCCTAAAGAAAAAGGGCTTAAAGGCGATAAAAAGAAGGATAAGTCAAAAGGATATTCTAAGACCCCTAGAAAAAGAAAAGTTAAGTTTTGGAATTGTGGTAAAAGAGGGCATGTAAATAAGGAGTGTGGAAACAAGAAAAAGAGTATTGAAGCTGCATTGAATAAGTCCTCAAATTACGACACCTGATTGTAATGCTTTGTTTATTTCAGCTAACTCTATTAGTAATGATGCTTCTACTCTTTGTAATTTAGATTTTGTAACTAGGACTGAAAATACATGTATATTGTGGCACCATAGATTGGGTCACATTGGTGAAAAAGGTCTTAAGATCATTCTAGATAAGAAAATAGTTGAGGGGATTTTTGATTATCTTGTTAGTAAGAGTGATTTTTGTGAGCATTGTGTGTTTGGTAAAAAAAAAAATATATCCATTTCCTAAAGGAGTTAATAAAGCTAAGAGAGTTAATCAATTGAGTCGTATTCTTAGGTCCCTAAACATAAAGATAGAAAAAATTGGGGGAGATATCATACAACCCCATCTTGATTCTTTTATTTTGTAAATAAAGTAACTTTCTAGACTTCATTCCAAAGAATAGATCCTACTCTTGGGAAAATAAAGGATTATATTTCTCCTACATATCTAGAGATTGAAACTTTTTAATGTAAAAACTGGTCAATTCTCTCTTTAGAATATGATTGTTATATTTTGACTATTTTCAAGTTAGAACATTTTCTAACACAACTATTTCTTAATGATAAATCAACACCAATTGGATTTTTCTTCTAATTTTGAAAATATTTGGTTCAAAGATCCTAAATTTTTACCTTCAATAAAGTTGATTTAGAAAGATATTCCTATCCAAAAAGTATGGAATATAGTTTCTATCTTAAAGAAGCTATATTTCATTGAAAAATATCTAAAATAATAGAACAAATAACCTTTTAACAACATCTTCTAATAAAAATATAGTTGAAGTAAATAGGACACAACTCAATGAATAAATTCTTAAAATTGGGATGGACTAATAGGCCAATCACAAAGAAAACATATAAAGAAGAGACTCATAAATTTTAGCAAGGGAAAAAATATATTAGAAAAAACTCTAGAGAAATATTGATTGAGGAAAGAGGAAAGAAAACTAATTTATCATCTAGAACTCTATCAAAAAAGGATATTCCATAATATAATAACGAATATAAAAAAAGTTAATGTCAATATCACTAATGAGAACAAAGAGGTGTTAAAATACTTCTAAAAACTTATTAACAAATATGAAGGGTCTAAATTGAGCTCTCAAAACGTTTTTCTCCATTACATCCTAAATATAGTACAAATACTACTCTTTTCATTAAGAATTCATGGTTCTTGGTCACCCAATTCTAGATTGACAAAACTCTTAAGTAGTTTGGATGGATTCTCACCTAGATTTTGTCAAAAAAATTGGAACATTTTTAGTAGGTATGTGAATCCTACATAAGAATATAGGGAAAATGATACTATTCCAGAGGATATAAATAAAATATTTATAACACTAATGGGCCAACGAAAAACATTATTCAAACTTTTGATATTATTGTACCAATATCCTTGTGCAATATAACATATAATATCATCACCAAGATAAAAGATAATAGGACCAAACTAATAGTTCCTAAGATCATAGAAGATGAACACATTTATTTTATTCTTGCTAAATAAATTATGGATGGTTTTATTATTTCATTTGAAGCTATCCATATGATATTAAAAACAAAATGACTAGTATATTGGTTAAAGTGAATATAAGGATGGGATATGATCATGTTGAGTAGAATCCTTTGGTTAAGGTAATGGAAGGATTTAGATTTTGTAAATAATGGCTAAATTGAATTATAATTTTATTTCAAGTCCAAGATATCCATAAGTTATTAAATAGAAGATCACATGGATTCTTTAAACGTTAAAAGAGTTCCCACAAGGAGACCTAATATTTTTATTCCTATTCATAATTATAATAGAATCATTAGAAATTAATAAAATAATATTAATCTTGGAGGAGCTCTAAGGTGGCTAGGGAGATAAATAGTCATCCTCCATTACTAAACTATGAGATGCTTCTTTAGCCAAAATTGAATCTAACTAGTTAACTTCATAATTATGAGTTTCATTCATGTCATTTAACCTTTGAATTTGTTTTCATAAAGTTAATTTTAGCATTGGATTTGAGATATATATTTTATTCTCATTGTGTGGAGTTAGGTTTAATTTTAAACTATTATGGATAAAAGCATAAATTTGTGTCAAAATTTTGACCAATAAAACAATTATAGGCAAAACACTTTCACCCTAAATAGTTTTAGTAAAAGTAGTTTCACGATAATAGTTTTAGGCAAAACATTGAATTCTCATTTTTAATTTATAATGAATCTATTCACAAGGGTTCATTAGGAGAAAACGAAAAATAAATGTATTAGTAAACTTCTCTATAAAAAAGGAGATAAAAATGATATTTAAGATTAGAGATCTCTCATATTTTATTGAATGTCTCTTATAAAATTTATCTTAAAATATTAGTAGGTTGGAGGATTGGCTTGATTGGTGGGAGCTTCCTATGATAGGCATAAGGTCACGAGGTCTAGTCATCCCCCATCTCATTTGATGATACGAGTGTCACTAATCACATATCCCCCTTATTTTTATAGGTTAAAATTAAATAATATATTAAAAATATAATTCACTTTGAAAAGAAATAACAAAAATTAAATAAATATATAATTCACTTTAGTAGGAATCTATCCAAGCCAGCACAATAGGTGATAGAGGTCTCCTATAAATTATGTATATAATATTTTAAGAAGTATTTGTGTGGGGTGTTATCAAAATTACCTAGTCTTTAAAGAGTATAATCTATTTCTATTTTTTAGTAATATGTTTAAGTTCTAATTATATTCTTTCAATTTGTTTTAAATATACATTTCAAATTTTATTTAAAAAACATATATTCTTACTACACCTATTTAATAAGTTATTTACATAAACATTTTATATAATATAATTTTTTTATCTTAACAATAAAAAATAAAATTCATTAATAAAATTTATATGTTATATTACAACATTCTTATTATAAGTATTAACATGATTTGATTTCATTTTATAAATGATTCTATAACCCATTGTTGTCACCAATTATATGCCAAAAACTCCAATCTATGTATTCTTGCCACATCTTGCAGCACTATCTAGCTATAATCCACTTATAAATGAGCATTAAGACATCCATTCAGCATATCTATCAACATTAAGTTGTCCTCAAATCAAGAACCAGTTATTTTAATTTAATAAACTACTCTTATGTTATAAAAGAATATTATTTGATCATTTAGTAGGTTAATACTTTTTTGTTTGTAGCGCGACAGTTTATCTTAGTTTATTTTTAGGGTTTCCGTACGGCATTTATTTATTTGCATCATGATTTATGATGACAGCAGTATAATTACAGTCACCATGCTTTCCTACGAGCTACGTCCTGATACGCTGCAGAACATTTTCCTGAATCAAATACGTCGTGTATTATCATATTATTTCTGGCTGTTAATTTCAATGAATCAGTAAACCACTCAAGAGATTCTCTGTGGGCTCTCCCAATAAGAAAAAAGACTTCTTGGTGGGCACCGCTTTTCCTTTTAAACTTTTGTTTTTGCTTACCCGATTTGGCCGCCATTGTTCATTGGTTATTTGTGGAGAAGTTTCTTACAAGATTGTCATTTTCTGTAATCCAGAAATATAAGAGCCGCGTAGGATTTCCAAAACTCCCCACCCTGAAAACTTTCACGATCATGAACATGCTTGTCAAAACTTACAACCAAAAAGATCACATAAATAACTGGTGGAAATGCCTCTGGAGTGGTCCTGCAAATACTTTACTAAGATATTTAAAAAGAAAAAACTGGAATAAGTTAAACCTCATCACCACTCAATCCTTTGATGTCCAAAATGGCAGCCAAAACAGTTGACAAATCTTCTTTTTTTGATGTCCTACTTTTAAAAAAACTTGTTTGTACCAATGACACCAGTTGTAAGTGCCCTGAGTTCTGTAAGTCTGTTGTGAAGAGCTCCAAAACATGTAACTTTTGCAATGGCCTTTAGAGAAGCCGCCCCACAATGCTCTAAGGGAAAAAGTTTAATGATAGTATTTTTCTAATACCTCATGTCAAGCACCAAAGGATGTTTAGAGCGTGGGAGACAGCAGGGGCCTATACATTCTCTTGCATGCAATTATTGAGAATCAATGATATAAGTGGACCTCTGAACATGCAGAGATCTAGTTTTTATTCTCTCTCTTTTATCTACCTTTCCATTCATTTAATGCCATCTTGAAGAAAAAAAACTTCATTCTACTCACTACCTACTACTTTTCACAGACCACTAAGTTCACCATCATTATCTCCGGCATCACAACCCCACTACTGTGTTCCCAGTTTGGAGGAACTGCTTCATTCACATTCTGCTCCTTCCACCAGGGCATGGCTAAAGGATAACCCTAAGTGCACTTCAATTATTTGATCACATATTTCAACTTTGAACTGTTGTCTTATTGCTTGCATGTCCATGTCTAGGATTTTGGAGAGAATCTTGGTTGGCATAAAGTAGGTTATGTAAGCCCATGCGCCAGAAGAATAATGTTTTAGTGGGGTGGGACAGAATAGCACCAGTTTGAAAATGTATTTCTTATTCACTTTTACTCTCTGTATGTGGCACGGTGTTAAAACATTTGGTGGGGTTTGAGGTGATCGATTACAATGTGAATGGACTATGGATCATTGAGCTTCAAATCAATCTGTTTACACACCACTCTCACAACACAAGTCTCTTTCACTTTCTAATCCCCTCATAGGACCAATCCCAATAAATTAACAGATTGCCAATATTCTCTTCAATTATTTAAAACCCATAAGCATATAAAACAAATCATCCCTAGGCTTTCACTGCATCTCTTTAATTCTCTGACATGCATATTTTCTTTGCCCAAAATTACCTGCGGAGCATGTGGGTGTGTCCATGCTTCTTCTACTCAATTGGGCTAGCAGAATGGCCACTAAAAAGCTTTGAAATTCTATAGGAGATCATTTTTGCTCTTGTTTTTCACTTTTCTCTCTGCCATGTAATTTATATAAAGTTGGGCCTTCCTTCCTTTCCCAGTTAAAAGATATATGTTCACTGTGTATAAGATTCTCAGTTGTTAACAACTACTGAACTTCTACTCTCCATGATTGTCTTCTGTGTTGAAGTTATTGATCAGACGTGGGGCATTCTATTTTTAGTAATCTTTCACTTTTTCTGCAATTTTCAGTTAAGATTTGCAGGATTTAATAGAAAAAGCAAAAGTTGGCATCATTTATTCAATTAGTTTAATGTGTCACTTTTCAATAAGATTTAAGATTTGTAGAATCGTCACTCTTTGGAATATTTTCACTCTACATGGTGAAGGGATAATGATGCAGCAGGCCAACCTTAGTGGGTAAATAAGTAATGAATATCAAGTTCCAGACAGAATTTTGCCACCATAATAGATGGCTTGCTTTTTCTTGAAACAAAAATAATATAAATTATGCTATATTTTATTGAAGAAAAGAAAAATTTACATAATACCAACAAAACTTCATAATTATACAGCAGGATTAAACTGGCGTGATGTGTCATCTAAATCCATAAAAGAATTGAACTTATATTACAAGCTTAGACCCACATATTGCATTTAATATGTTAAGTGATCATTTAATTTATCTTGGAGCAATGTGGCATCTTGTAGTTTTAGTTTTAACTAGTGTTTTTAAACATTTGTTTATGTCAATTGTCTTTTTTATTTTTTTCTTGTTCATTTTGTCCTTTATTCATTCAATGATTTGAAGATGGCTAATTAAATTCAGTGAAAACAACACTTCTATCAATATTGCCTTTTGTAAACATTTTCCTAGAGCTAGTTTTAAAAACCCTTTCATGATCACTATTATTGATTTCCTATGAACAGTTTTACTATGGGGGCTAATCTCATCTAGACCTGGATAAGTGCGACAATTTTAAGCAAAATGAAAGCCTCTGGCTGACAATTGAAAGAGGTAACTTGGTGTCCTATGTTGAGGGCATGGAGGGTTTTAACCCTTCTCTACCAAAGCAGTTTGCTCACTCCTCGAATGAGGGTGAAGTTAAATTGGGGCGTGGTTTATACAATGTCTATGGAGTCAAATACTGTCACCACTAGTCTTATTGTGGAAGGGGTGACCTTCCCTATGAAGCCAAAGGGGAATTCCAAAGCCAACTTTAAGAGGTCCTTAAGTCGGGTGAAAAAGTTGCCCATTTGCAAAGTGGCTTTAACAGGGAAGATCTTTCTAACGTTTGGAAGGGGGTCGCACTACTCTTAATGAAATACATTGTTGTGGATGAAAGATTCAAGCAGTTTCACTCCTAGCTCTTCCCAATGCTTAATCATCTCAAGTATGGTGTGAAAATTAACTTCCCTTACTTGGTTTTCTCCTCCATTTCCTAGTCTATCATTGTTACTAAATCCAAGATTGTTCTCCCCCTGCACTATGGGTTAATTTTGAGGCTTTATAATTTTCATCTTGCTATGACCCCTTCTAGTGGACCCTCCTTTAACCCTTCTAGTCCTCTCCCTAACCCCACTTTGGTTGTGGAACTTTCTAGAATCTCAAATAGCGAGGATGCCCCTAGTGAGAAGACAACCCCTAAGTCTAAAGGGCCCCCCACCTAGATTAACCCCAACTATTTTTCTAAATATAAGAGCTTCCCTAACCCCCTCCCCCTCAAAAATGTTGCTCTTGAAGAGCTAGATGCAAAGGAAAATTCTTTAAGGACTCTTCTTCCTCTTGGTCTAGGGGCTCTAAATGGAGTTCGAACAACCCTAATGTGAACATTTTTACCTCTTCTATGCCTTCCTTGGGTTCCCTTCCTCCTTTTCCTGTCAATTCTTCATAGAAGTGTGATTTAGAAAATTTATCAAATAAGGTTAATGAACTATGTGGTGCTTACAATAGATAGGAAGCCATTATCCACTGGCTCCTCACCTAACTCAATGTTGCAAAGAAGAAAATCAATAGGTTGGAAGTGTTGACCAAGGCTAACACTAGATTCTCCAATTGGGCAATGGAAGAAAATGATGAAAGGGTCTAGTTGGTGCCCAATGATTTGGTGAAGCTTGAGAATGAGATGTGATGGAGGAGGAAGTTAAGGCTCTTAGTGAAAAGGTGGAATAGAGGGATGGAAGGAAGGAGATGGCTAGGCTCATCACAAATCTCTAGGATAACTAAAAGACTCTCAAGAGGAAGTTGGACAAGATGGTGACCCTCAACATAGAAATGGAAAGAAAAAAATTTAATTCTCTGCAAGACATCCAAGAGGAGATTAATAGAAGGCATATTAAGAAGAAGAATCGCCTAGAATTATCTTTTGCCACTACGTCGAAGCCTATTGTTTCCAGGATCAAGGCTACTCCTAAGTCCCCAACTATCTCTTCAAGTAATGGTTCTAAAAAAATATTATTTTTCTATGAGAAGGTGAAAGTGTTTAGCTAGGATTGGCAAGTGGAACCCCCCCTACCAATTAGACCATTGGTTTATGTCTTTCATGGGTGGTATTTGTTCCTTTTTGGTGTCTTTCAAATTTCGGTTTACTTCTCTAGTGTTAGTTGTTTCTAGTCATCAGTTAGTTTTAGTTCCTTTAGTTCCTTTTTGTCAGCTACTACTTTTGTTGGGTGCTCTTACCCCTCATGAGAGCCCTGGTCTTAATGGTATGGATGTTATATAAAGGTTCGAGCATCTCCCATTTTTACCTAATTAGAATATTTGTTTACATCAATTAGAATGTAGCATTTTTTTATTTTATTAAAAATTGATTATTTTATATAGTGTACAGATTGGATTTGATCATAACTTAATAATAATTAAAATTGCTTTGATATTTTTATCATTGCAACAAATTTATTGTTAATAGTACATTGGAAGTATAATCATATTATATTATGAAATCTTTTTTATGTATTAAGTTTTTACGATCTATTTTTACTTTCTATTTTTTTTAATATGTTATTATTTTGATTATTAAATAACTATAAATGTTTTAATCAACAACACGCGTCAGAAGACTTAATCAACTATATTATAACTCTAATATTAATTAAGAATTGATTTAATTATTTTAGCTCAATGATCATTAAGTAGATATAATAGTATTATTTAATTTATATCTTGAAATTAATTTTATATAATTACCATAAGACTTAAGAATATCTTTAAAAATAATATAATTAATTTAAACTTTTTAAATCTATTAAATAATTATAAATTAAATTTAAACTATATTAAATATTTTAAATTAAAAAATGAATAATATAATAAAAAAAAATTTATGGGGTAGATCCTTATCTATTAATTTCAAAAAAAAAAAAGTCAATACATCCAATGAGAGATTACAATAACCCCTTCGCTCAAAACATTGATCCTCTCCATTCGAGAGATGGAGAATAGATCTCCATTCAAAGACACAAAATTGGCAAAGGGGACGAGAGAGAATTCTTCCAATCCTTTCCTATAGAGGGCGAGGGCCTCTGCCATCTTCTTCTTCTTGGCCACTAACACAACATCAAAAACATATGCTATGTATCCACTGTTGGGATCTAGTTGGACCGAGTCAAATGCTTCTATGACCCCCTCCTTGTAGCGTTCTTGCAAAATTCTATGCGCTAGCCTAGATGCTTTGTACTTCCTCCCTATGGCCTCTCCATGAATAGCTTGAAGAAGTGTTGTAGGATCACACCATCATGCTTATGGCCTTCCTTAAAGAAATTCGGACTCAGACTATTCTTTAGTGCTGGAATTAAGAACTCATCATCAATGACGAAGAGTCTTTTAAGTTGCCACTCTATCTCCTCCTCCCGGCAGAGACAGGACACACCAAAATAGACTCTCCTAGACATAGATCCTCTGCTAGCTCCACTAGACACCCCTTCCAACTGCTCTTTCTGGGATTGAAGTTTCCTTCGATCTATTTAAATAAGCAAGAAGAATATTCTAGAGATCTCGCTCTAAACATGTGCTTCGAAGAACAAGACCCCTCTATCATCCGCTCATCAAAAATATCTATGAATACTGCAACATAGTCTACATTGTGATTCTTTTCTTGATTAGCTCTAGGCTTTTCTGAACTTAGAAATATTCCTCGAGCAGAGAAATATACATAAGGACTTTTTTTGGGTTCCATGACTCATCTATATGTCCTTTCTAATCTCAAAAGATATTATATCTACTACATCATCGTCCAATTCAATCCCAGACCAAATTTTTTCTTTTTTTTAAAAGATCCACACCCATATTGGCCAACTTATCAACCACTCGATTACCTTCTCTATATATGTGTGAAAAAGTAACATCAAGGAAATCTTCCAATTTCTTGTGAATGATCTTTAGCCATCCTTCTAACTTCCAATTCTAAACTTCATTTTTGTTAACTTCATTTATGCATATGAGCAAATCTCCTTCTATATCCACTCTCTGAAAGAATAATTGCATACCACATAAAAAGCACTTCAAACTCTGATTCATTATTGGTGGCTATATCAATTTTTTTGGCCAAAGCCCAAATACAATGCCCATTCTCATCCTTGATAATGCATCCTACTCCTTCCTTTCCTAGATTACCCTGGGCTGCCCCATCGAAGTTCAATTTAAACCTACCCTATTCTAGAGCTTTTCATTTTAGATCCTTCCTCATGATGCCCTTGTTTGAACTCAATGAGGCTATTGGTTTTATTTTAACCCTTCTCTTTTGAATTTACGAGTCCCAGGAAGTGAGATAAAGGTTCTTTTTATAAATTTGATTTGAGTTTGCCACCTCGGATATTCCTACTTCTATTTTTCCTAGGACTTCCTCCACCAACATACTTTTATCTTAGAAAAATATATATTTATCTCTTTCCAAAGGTTCCACACCAATATTGAAGGGGCTAAAATCCAAATATTACTTCGAGCATTCCTTTTGTCCTTGCTCGGCCAACCCTTTAGAAATTCTTCTAAAGTTTCTTATCTAGCACAAGACCATCCTAACACAAATATAATCCAATCCCAACAATGTCTAGCGTATGGATAGTCTAATCTAGTATATGATTGGTTGATTCAACATCTCTTACACAGGGGACACATACTCTAATCTTGAATCCCTATTTTGTGTAGTTGGTCCCCCATTAAAATCTTGTCATGCAGTGCCACCCATAGGAATGCTCCCACTTTCAGGAGGGAAAAGGAATGCCAAAATAATTTTCTTGGTGAGTCTGAGTGTGTATTAATTTTACTTTGGATTGTATATCCTAACTTCACTGTATAATTTCTATAGGAGGCCACACACCAAAACACCTCATCTTCTTCTCATGTGATTTCGATCCTCCTTTTATCAAGGATATTTCTCAATTCCTTTAACTCATGTTCCAAGATTCCCAATTTGTTAATATCCTTCCATACAAATTTCATATGAAGCAGACCTGAGATTTTGTCAACGTAATCTGCTACCACCTCTCTATGTCTGTCAGCCACATCTTGAACCCAATCTAGTATCCCAACATCTTATCTAGAGACTCCTCCCCCTCCCATGAATCTATCCAAAATTTCACATTTTTTCCATTCCCCATTCTCCACAAGATGTGACTATTAATTATATGTCTACAATCCCACATGAATCTTGAAACCACCAAACCCCCTTCTAAATTTTCTTGGGTAAAAATTATGTGTGGAGCTCCCTAATATAAGATTGATGGCCAACTTGATTACATGTGAAGTATCTTCATGTGAACACATTGGCTCCTCTAGCTCCAAATCTACCTTAGCTATTTGGTCTTCTTCCTCTGAAACTACCCTTGTGACTTGGTTCTCCTTCTGATTCCTAATTACTTGACTCTCCTTGTGGTTTAGGAGATGTTCCTCTTCCACCAAATTTGCCTCTTCCTCTAAAATTTCTTCCTCTTCCTCTACCTTGTTGGTCTCCCTTTCTTCTGAAATTTTCTTCAATTCTTAATGTCATTTGATAGCATTTATGAACTATCTCAGGATTAAAGAGACTTAGTTCATCTTGAATAGCATACTTGAGGCCATTCATGTACCCTGCCAACTTTTGTTTGTCATTCTCTGGCACCTTTTCTCTTAAGGACAGTTTGTGAAACTCCTCGGTGTATCCACTCACATCCAAATCCTTTTGTCTTAGGCTATGCAACTTCTTGTGCATTGTCACTTCATAATCCTCATGTAAAAATTACCTTTTCACCTCTGCAACCATCTTCTTCTATGATGAGATGGGGTTCTTCCCTTCTTGTACTCTCTCATTTTGCAAGAAGTTCCACCAACTAAGAGCGGATCCCTTCATCTTAGACTTAGAAGTCTTCATCTTTTGGTTCTCAGGAACATCTTCACACTCAAAGTGTTTCTCTAAGGCCTCCAACCAGTCCATGACTTCCTCTAGGTTCATCTTCCAAGTGAACATATGTAGGATTGCTTTGTCATCTTGGCTACCTACTCTCTCAAGGGCTTCAAGGAAACTTCTTTGATCTGCAGGTATCCTCTCTCTTGCCTACAAAACGGAATCATCATCATTCCCTTCTTCTTCTTCATCAAATTCTCCTTTCTTCTTTTCCATCTTACCCTTCAACCTATCTAATTCTTTTCTCCTCTCTTTGTTTGTTGTTGCTTGCTCCCTTACCAACTTGGCCAATTCAACGTTGGTCATCCTTCTCCCATCACTAGTGTTTTCTCCTTTTGACATATTGTCAATATTATTCTTCCACCATAAATAAACTTTATGGCTCTGATACCACCTAATGTAGAGTGGGAAACTAGAAGGTAAGAAGACCCAAAATCCTCTATGCCTTGTCTAAGGTCTATTACAACCCCATAACTAGGGTTCAACACACACCAATGCAACCAGTCACCTACTGCACTTTCTAAGGAGGGTTTGGAATGTTTAAAAACAAAGATCACTCACCCTAGCCTTCCAACCAAGTTTGGAAGTCTCCTTTTTGCACCCGGGTCAAGGAACCCCTATCTAGGCCTAATCCTAATAGCCTTGCTAGACCGATATTTCCCAAATTATTCAAAATTATCCCAAAATTACCTAGAAAAAAATTATATATTTGAGTACCCTTTTGGGTTGTTCATCCAATACCAAGAGATTGAGACTTGAATCTACTCCAGCACCCCTAAGCACCTACTGAGCTTACAAACCTAATAGGCCTAATTAGACCTATTTTCCAAAGCAACTACTTGAAGATGGGATTGTAGAACCAAACTCAATACTTGGAAATGTTCCCTTGGCCACTAATATACCAAATCCACCATTAAAACAGTCACCAAACACTCCCTAGGTGACTGTTTGCACAATCCTTCTTGTAGGCTAGACTAAACACATTGTCTTGTTTAGCCTAGGTTTTGGTGGAAACCACACCAAACCTCACTTCCAGATTCCACCCTTTTGAAATCTCATTTTAAAAACCCCTAACTTGCATTTTTCAATAGGCTATTGAATTTCACAAAGGAATTTGCAAGTTAGGGCCACATCTTTGATTAAACCCTATGAACCGAGGTTTGGAATGACAGTTTTGGATAAACTGCCCACAACTCACTCCAAACTCTATCAATTGGAGTCACACCACTTACATTAAAACCTTCACTCACACCACAATCCAACCAATTCAAAATTCCATGCAAGTAAATCCTCTTTCAGATCATACGATATGGAAAATAATGGAAATTGGGTAAAATCTGAGTTTTCTTGTTATTCAAACCACCAAATCTTTACATACCTCATACAACAAGATGGATGATCTTAGAGGCACAATAGGCCTTTCCCTAATGGCTAAAACTATTTTCCAATTGGTTATGGGTGTTGGAACCTCTTTTCCCAATCGGTGGAAAATGTTGCTTAGCAACTTTTGCAACTTTTGACAATTTTGCATTTTTGACACTTTTGACATATCAACGTCCCTAATGGACTTTTCAGACCTATCCTAGGCGTAAAACAACTCAAGAAAACCTATCAACATGCCTCCTATAGTAAATGAACCCCATGGCCTAAGTTGGTCTCTACGTTTATAAATGACCTTAGAGCCAAGTGGCCTTACAAGCGGGTTCTTTATTACATCCAATGGATCCAAACTGATCCAATGCATCATCCTAGGGTCTAAGACCACCTATCCAACACTCAAACAACAAATAAAATCCAAAGACCAAGAGGGTGCCCTGCACTAGTAGCCCAAATTCACACAAAATTGCTCGAAAGAAGGAATGGTAGGAAAGTGGACATTCATAGATTTAGTATGAACTTCAATAGGAAGGGTGATAGAACCAATGGTAGGACAAGAGAATCCATCAAATAACTTCACAACCACATTAGATCCATCATAGATTATTTTATGCAATCGTAAAGTGAAGAGATATTCCTCAGTGATAACATTAACCATGCAAGAGGGATCATCAAGAGCACCATGGCAAGATATGTCCTTAACCTTTGTAACTATGTATAAAGGCCCATCGGGTGCTCTAATGGTCTCACTGGGGTCAAATGTAATACAAGAATCCTTAGGTGTCTTTTGTTTCTCTACCATGTTCACCAAATTTGGAGTTGTGGTAGTAAGATCAGAAGGAGAGAAAGAGGTATGTTCAGTTTCAATCATGTTAGAGGTATGAGAAGGCAAAGGATCAGTGAAAATATTAAGATTTTGGTTAGGAGGAGCTACTGATTTGTTTCCCTTATGAGTCACACCTGCCATGGATATAGTATTATTATCAATCAAATCTTGAATCTTACTTTTCAATGCAAAATATTTCTCAGTATCATGACCAGTCTGGCAATGAAATTGACAAAAGGAATTCATATCAAAATAAGGGGATGCAAGCTTAGACGAGTCAACTTGTTTGATAGGAGGAAGTTTGATCACATTTATTTGTAACAAATGAGACATAATACTATGTAAAGATTCATTCAAAGGAGTAAATTGTCTTTCTCTTTTAAAGAATTTAGAAATAGGAGGCACAGCTATTGTAGCATTCACATTGTTGTTGTTGATTGTATCATTGAACTTGATGAAGCTTTTTATTGGTTTGAACTTCACAAACGGCTGTTGAAAACTCTCCCCCTTATCACTTAGAGTCATGGGAGTAGATTGATCCATTTGACCCATAGCCAGTTGATAATTGTGGAGTGTTGCACACAACTACAGAAAGGAAGTAAACCCAGACAAAAGAAGCTTTTCCCTGATATCTTTTTGCAAATTAGAAGTGAAAACTCTTTGAATATCATTATCAGGTACAGGAAAAGAAATTTGAGCACACAAATGCTTATATCTACCAATGAAATCAATCACTTTTTCTTTAACACCTTGCTTACAATGCATTGAATCAGTCAAAGTGATTGTAGGACCAATGTTGTTTTGAAATTGTTGAATGAAAGCATTTGCTAATTATTGAAAATAAGTGATAGAATAAGAAGGCAAAGAGCAATACCATTGTAAAGCCTTATCCCTTAGTGTTCTTGTAAATAATTTTGCAAGTAATCTTTGATCATAAGAAAAAACAATACACAAGGTTCGAAATGTTTTAATATGTGTGAGAGGATCACCTTTTCCATTATAGAGTTCCAATTGAAGGACCTCAACATGCTTAGGTTGGATGACTTTAATAAAATAAAGAGAAAGTGGGCTCGCAATATCAAATGTGGGCACACTAAACTTGGATTGACTCATGGAAGCAATTTGTTGTTGTAAGGAAGACACGTGTTGAGAAAGATTGTTAATGGTTGCTTCGGTAGAAGAATTGATGTTGAACATGGTTGATTGAGAAGGTGGTGTGATATTATTGAAGGAAGACATGGATTGAGAATAAGGTGGTGGGACATTGTGATAAGTAGGCATAGGTGATGATTGGGTAGGAAATGGGACACTTAAAGGAGGAATAAAATTATTGAATGAATTTCCCCCTTGTGTCACATAGATTGGTTGAGGGATAATACGAATACTTATGGAAGACATAGGTAAAGATAGAGGATTAAATGAAGAAGAGGGATTTACCCCTTGACCAGATGTTGTAGGAATGACATTTTGAGTTGATGTAGCCATGATGTGTGAAGTGAAGGTAGGAATACTAGCCATTGGAGTAGACAAAGGAATAGAATAATTGATTTGATTTGAAGGTTGTGAATAACCTAAGTTCTCAACACAACTCTTTATAGGCATGACATTAGAATCAACAATATGAGTAATTTCATGCAATATATCAATTCCATTCTTATCACTTTGAATCATGTGTTTAAGGCTTTCAATTAATGGAAGAGATTCACTAGTAGAGTATTATTAGGACATCCATTGTTGAAAGTTGTCAAATTGATTGTCTAATTTTGAAAGTTGATCTATGGAACTCTAGTCAAAGCATCTTCTTGGTAATCATGGGATTCATCAATTGGATAGATAGGGACATGATTAGGAAGGGAAGAATTAGCATTATCCTCATTAAAGAAGTCACCCAAATTATGCACCATCTCCTCGGTAATTAAACCTTGGGAAGCCTTAATTCCAATGCTTTGTCTAACGGGGATAGTGTAGGTAGGACTAATAGTGGTGAAACTCATGCACTAGAGGGAAAATTTGAATTTTTAATAATAGGAACAAAGTGCCTAAAAATTGAATAATGCAAAATTTGAGAAAATAATGATTAAATAATTTGACTTTGTTGGAAGAGGAAAATGACACAATTTCCAAAATATAATGTTTATGATAAATGAAAGGAAATTGGAATTTAAATTGGGGCCAATGGGATACCACTTAAGTTTAAAATTGATAAAATTAGAATTTTTAAAATCAGGGTAGAGTATAATTAACCACTTAATTTTTAAAAATTCTTCAAATTTGAAATGTTGAAATTGGAAGGTATTTTTTATTTTAGAGGGATCAAAAATCGACAAAATCAGCCAATTTTTTGGATTTAAGCTATTAAATACAGACATAACCATCTCCCAAAATTTCACAAAAAAAGCTAAGGACTGTGTTGAAAGTGCACACGGTCCGACCAACTTTTTTCAAAATTTTCAAGGATGAAAGTTACGATGGTTTTAAAGAGAACCCAAAAAAATTGGTGAATTTTACGATCTCTATATAGACGAAATGGAGGTTTGAATGGGAAAATAGGACCCAATTAGGGTTTTGAAAAAAATGAGGAATTGGATTGAAATTTTGAAAAGGGTCAAACCTAATGGATAGGGACACCTTGAAAAATGTTTAGAAAACTGAAATTGATCGAGATTTGCACAAAATCCAATTAAATTTGAAAATTAGGGTTTGAGAACCTAACCACTTAATTTTTGAAAATTTGAATTTTAGGACAAAAGATAAGTTTGAAAATAGTCACAAATCTGAAAATTAAATGGAAATTCAATTTTTGCACAATTTCAAGATGATTTTTAAAAATTAGGGTTTTGACAGTTAACCTCTTAATTTTGTGAATTTGATTTGAACCAGACAGTGAAGAAATTGAATTTGACAAACAAACCAATTTTTCAGATCTAAGACAATAGCAAGCAATTTTTTTGCAAAACAAAAGTTCAATTTCAATTTTAAAAACTAAGGTTTTGAATGAATTAACCACTAAGTTTGTAGAAAAGATAAACTTGTAAATGAAAAATATGCAATGATTTTTAGAATAAAGCATGTAAGACATCGTGTTCACCAAAATGTAATGGTGAAAAAGGGTGAATGATGGAGCGATCAAGAGAAAAGCTTTTCTTCCCTCTAAGAAGAGATGAAAGTTTCACTACGGATTTCCCTTCAAACACCTTATTCACATTACATTTAAAAGAGGGGGAATTCACTAGATCCAATCTCTTAGAGCAGAGATTGAATACTAAGTGAATTGATAATAGGATAGAAATGATAAGCTAACCCCTCTTTTAGAATGGCAAATGATTGAATTATGTTAAGTGTAAAAGTAGCAAAGAACTAATTATAACTCGAGATAGAAGCATGAAATGAATTTGTGCACCTGGATCTGGTTACAATATGTTGAGACGAAGTTCTCCTGTAAATTTGAGAAAAAGTTGTTAGGACTGTTCTGAAAGTGTCCACGGTCCTCCAAAAAATCCGTGAAATGAAAAGTGTTTTTCTGCCTTTGCAAATAGAGTCCAAATCTGCAAACACAGTTGCGCACCTACAACTTGCACACAGAAAAGAGAGGAAAAGGGGCTAGGATAGGGTTTGTCTTTAGGTTGAACCCTAGTTTTGGAATTTACCAAATGATGAAAGAAAGTACTTGCAACTAAATGTAAATGAAAGACTGAAATGTAAGTCACCTCAAGGGAGGTTGTAGATAGAATGTAGATAGATTTGCTTGTATTGAATTGAATGTTGAAAGGGATCTCCTCTCTAATGGTTGAATCCTTGACTTGAATGCAACATCTAGCCTTGAAGGGAGACTTGAGAATGCTCAATGCTGGAAAGAAATACTTGAATTCTCTTGAATGTTTGAATGCATGATCGATGAAAAATTCCAACTTATATACTCGTAAATTAGGGTTAATTGACTGATTTTCCATCACAAGCCGACATAGGGAAGGTTTTCCTAGTTAATGCAAAGTCCAATGCAAAGATAGGATAGAAGGGGCCCCAAAATAGGGCAAGGGAAAGGGCTCCACACCCTTGTCCTAGGAGGACAGGGGTACCACGCCCTTTTGCTAGGGGGGATAGGAGCACCACACCCCTGTCCTGCCCTTGTCTTAGAATAGGGAGCAGGTTCAAGTAGTGCAGAGAGAAGATTAAGACAGTTTCTAGGGGTTGAGAAAGTCTCGAGTCTCCAATCAGGCTTAGGGATTTGAATCGTTAACGTGAAGACCCTAATGCGGTCACAAATTGTAAGGGTTGCAATTTCATGACACTACACATATGTTATCATTGATGTCAAATCATGTAGTCTAGATTAGGTCCGAATGTGGTATGTTGAGTAGCATTGTTTGTATGAGATGTGTTGAGAGTTTGGAGGTTTCTCAGATTTCCCATATTCCTTGGCTTTTCAAATGGTGTTGATGATACTACTCAATGCTACTTTTTGGTTCGGATTGGTGTAGAATTCAAGCTTTTTGGTCTAGACATTGAAGTTGTGTAATGTTGGTTGTATAGCGTGTGGATAATATTTTGGGTCTGGCTTTGACAATGTATGTAACGTGTTGATATGTTTGATGAGGAACGGTGTAATGAGGTCTACTTCTCATTCCTTCCTGTCACTAGAATGTTTAGTGAAGACCTATTTTAGATCTTTGTCTTGGCCAACTTTGAGTATTATACTTTTCTGGAGACAACATATATAAGATTTTAATTTTCATGAGTTGATGTATAGCTTTTTGTGGTGAAGGCATGTGAGATTGAAAGAATCCAGTTGATGTATTAGAGTTATGTTGTGGATTATAATCAAAAGCAGTTTTGGTTGTGCATATTGTGTTTCAATGGTGGATTCTCTTTATCTTTCTTTCTTCTTCGGTAGTGAGCCTCTTCTGGGTAGTGAGCCTTTATGAGAAGTGAGCCCACCTACAGTGAGCATCTCGGTAGTGAGTCACCCTTTGTAAAAATCACCTTAATCGATCTTTATATATTGAGAATTAGCATTCTTCATGGGTTTTGCCTTCTTGAGTTTTCCACGTAAATTTTGGTGTTTCTTATGTATGATCTGTTATGTGCATATGCTTTCATGTTTATCTATTATATTAATTCTACTAGTTACTTTGGATCTATAAATTAAGTTTCAAAGGAAATTTTTACTCTCAACTGATTCACCCCCACCTCTCAGTTGCCCGAATATTCAACAATTGGTATCAAAGTTGTGGTTCCTTGATATAGAGCTTAACTGCTTGAGGTAGATCCTGATTTGACGGTACACAAGCTATCTATTCATATATTTGAAGGGTCCAATTATAGTTTCTAGAAAGTGAAGATGAGAGGTTATCTGGTTTCTCTAGATTACAATACTTGGAAGGATGTTGAGACTAAGTATGTTCAATCAGCGAATGGTCTTACTTCTCTAGATGAGATTCAAGCTTATGAAGAAAATGAAAAGGCAAGGTATGTTATCTTTAGTGCATTATCAAAGACCAGATTGATAAAGTTATCTCTTTGAATACTACTTATGAGGTTTAGTAGAAGATGAAAGATATCTATGAAGGAAATGAGAGATCTAAGTTTACAAAGAGGCTAACAGCTAAGCCGAGGTAAAAAAACCTGAAGATGGAAGAAGGAGAAGGCATTGTAAGCTATTTTGAGAAGGTTGATAGTGCAATGAATGAAATTAGAAAAATCAGAGGTACCTTGAATGATGAAGATTTTATTGATAAAATCCTAATGACGTTACCAGTAAGCTACAGTGATAATATCTCAGCTATTGAGTGTTGGCATGATTGGCATAACTGACGCAGATGGAGAATGATGACTGAACTTGTAAAAGACCGTTGGTAATGACATTATGATGAAGAGATTGAGATTGCATAATTGGATAACTTTGATTAGTTATTTGTGTTTTCATTGATGGCAACTAATGTTTATTCATGGATATTGGTCTTTACCTATGTTGTATTTTGTCATCTTAGTCTTTTTGGTCTACCGAAATTGCCTTACCAGTATTATAGATAGTGAACTAGCAATTAGGACTTTAACCGGTAAACGAGGAATGTTTTGATTGAATATGGCGATTTGTGATGATTTAAGTGTTGCAGTTTGGAATGTGATTTTATCTCATTGTAATATGTATCTGACCAGAATCACATCATGTTGTGACAACCAGAAGTCATGTTTATGATTTTTGTTGTATCTTTGCTAGGGTTTAAGAAGGGTTTAAGGACTAGTAAATAATTCTCTTAACCGGTAATGATTTTTGATTTGGCAGTGATCTACATCAAGTTCACATGTTGAAAATGATGTGGCACAACCTGCGTAGAAAGTTGAATTATTATTTTGGTGCATTTGAGGATGGAATTTCTTGGGAATGTGCACGTGCTTAGCGGAATGAGCTAAGGGTTTGACTTTGTATCAGATCGAATTGCTATGATGAGTTATGATCACTCAATGGTTGATATTATCTTATAAAATATTGCAATGATCTGTATGATGATCCGATATGATTTGTGATGATCTGTATTGTAAAATAATGATGTATCTAGGTTTTAGTTGCCAACCTAGTTGTAAAAGTTATTTATTTCGGTACAGTTGATGTTTGTAGTGTCGATGGTTTTGAGAAAAGTTTGAAGCCAAACAAGAGTATGAAATCTTCCAGAGATTACAATATTTGGAGCATGATTGGATATGATCAAGCAAGCAATTAAGTGCTATACCCAGATCATTCACTGGTGTTCCCTAACAGTTGTAGCAGATAAAATCCATTCATTAGGTAGGTCCTAACATACCTTACATTGTAAATCCCCTAACAAGGTGGCTCAACATCTGAGTTCTAAATCCTCTTGCAAAGTTGATCCTAATAGGTCAAAGCTCCTAACAGGGCTCATCATCTAAATCCCTTAACCGGGTGACTCCTAATAGGGTCTACTCCTAACAGGGCATATTTTTAAACTCCTAATCGGGATAGGCTCCTAATAGGGCGCATTCTGAAAGAGTGCAAAATTCTTGTGGGTACAAATTCCCACCGTGGTTTTTCTCTATTTGGGTTTCCACGTGAATAAACATGGTGTTCATATGGTGAATGTTTTTGATGTGTTGTTATGATTTATTTTTACTTAATGCATGATAAATGAACACTTAATGTGTAGACATGATAAATCACTTTATCAGATGATTAGCAGAGGTTACCGATATTGGTAAAGAGTTTATTACTGCTTTATGGTTGATTTGATGAAGTTTTATAAGGTTGAGTTTTAAGATTGAAATTGTTGTTAAAACTAATTCAGCCCCCCCCCCCCCTCAGTATTAATCAGATCCTCTAAGATTAATAATGTGTATTAGAGCGTTTGTCCTCTATGTGCAGAAAGCCTAACAACTTGAGGGAAAGATCCTGTGAAAGATGGTGAAGAAGGAGGGTCCCAAGTTTACCAAGGACAACTATCGAATATGGAGTGATTAGATAAAGATATACATTAAAGGAATGGGTTCTCAGTAGTGGAATAATGTGGTAACCAAGTATGTTGCTCCTACCACCAGCCCCTTGACACTGGATGAACTTAAAGAATAGCAAGAAAACAACCAGGCCCTTGAAGAAAATTGTAAGTACTTTGTCTGACTCGGAATATATTGATGTTCATGGAGTAGAGACTATAAATGAGGTACGAGAGAAATTAAAATTAATTTATGGAGGAGATGAACATGTACAAAGGGTAAAGGAAGAAATTTTAAGAGGTAAATTTGATGATATGAAAATGGTTGATGGTGAGAACATAGAACAATATGGTCAAAGGATTAAGGAAGTTGTAGGTGGTATAAAGAGTGTTGGAGGTAAAATTGATGAAGTTATTGTTTTTAGTAAAATTCTTAGAACTCCTTTACCACAATATTCTATCAGAGTTTCTGCAATTCAAGAACTGAGATCCATTTCTAAAGATAAAGTCAATGTTGATTGTCTTATTGGAAAGTTGACTGCATTTGAGCTAAATAGTTTTGATAATAGTGTTTTAGACCTTCTGAATATTCTTTTAAGGCTTATGTAACTGGTACATTAGTGAGGAAAGGAAAGGATATTTATCATAATCATGATTGCAAGTCTAGTCATGGCGGTAGCAGAGGTGATGGTGATGAAGAAGATCATCTGTTGGAACTTGAGGCATTATTCGCTAAAAGATTCCCTAGAGGAATAGGTAAATATAAAGGTAAATTACCCTTGAAGTGTTTCTCTTGTAGTAAAATTGGACACATAGCTGCTAATTGCCCTAACACTGATAAGAAAGAGAAGTTAAATAAATTCAAAGGAAAAGGCAAGAAACATTGTTATGTTGCAGTTGATGAAGGAGTAACTGATGAAGAATCAGAAGAAGATGACAATGAGGAGATAGTATTTGTTGTTGTGAAGGAAGATCTGACTGATGAGAAGGCATTGGTGTCTCACATGGATAGCAGTGATGAATGGATAATAGATAGTGGTTTCTCACACCACATGACTGGTGACAAAAGTAAGTTCTTATCCTTTGAAGAGTTTGATGGAGGTGTTGTAAGATTTGGCAATAACTCTCCTTGCATGGTTAAAGGTAAAGGATCAATTTCATTAAATGGGAAGAGTAATGCAGATGATGTCTTTTGGGTTGATGAATTAAAACATAACATTTTAAGTGTTGGTCAATTAAATGATAAGGAATATTTTCTTGAATTCAAAAGTGGAGTGTGCAGGATTCTTGGAAACAATGGTGAAATAATTGCTACTGGAAAGCAAACAAGAGGCAACCTTTTTCATCTGAATACTAATGTGAATAATTGTCTGGTGGCAAATATTGAAGACAGTTGGTTGTGGCAAATATTGAAGACAGTTGGTTGTGGCAATAGAGATTTTTTCATGTAAATTTTGACAATTTGATTAAAGTTAGTAAATCAAGTATTGTGAGAGGTTTGCCCTGGCTTGTGAAACTGGACAATGTGTTATGCAAGGACTATCAAATGGGTAAGGTGACTTTTGTATCTTTTAAGAGTAAGTGTTTCTCTTCAGAAAAAATTCTTGATTTGGTTCATACTGATCTCTGTGGTCCTATGAAGACTAAGAGCTATTATGGTGATAAGTATTTTATGATCTTTACTGATGATTTTTCCAAAATGATGTGGGTAAATTTTCTAAGAGAAAAGTCCAAGGCATTCAGTAAATTTAAAGCATTTAAAGCTCTAGTTGAGAGAGATATCGAGAAGAATTTGAAATGTTTGAGATCTAACCAGGGAGGTGAATTTACTTATGATGAGTTTGTGAAGTTTTGTGATGAACAGGGAATTAAGATCTAGATGTCATCTCCTAGAACTCCACAATAGAATGGAATAGCAGAGAGAATGAATAGAATAGTTGTTGAAGATGATAGAACAATTTTGATTCAAAGTGAAGTACTGAAGATGTTTTGGAGAGAAGTAGTTAGCAATGTTGTATATACTTTGAATCAGGTACTTGTCAAGAAAGGTAACAACAAAACACCTTATGAATTATGGCATGGAAAGACTCCTAATGTAAGTTATTTCAAGATCTTTGAGAGTAAATGTTTTATTAAATATGATGATTTCACTAGAAAATTTGATGCAAAGTGTGATGAAGGTATTTTTGTTGGTTACTCTACAAAGAGTAAGGCATTTAAATGTTATAACAAGAGAACCAAGAATATTATTGAGTGTAAATGTGAAGGTAGATGAACTCTTTGAGAAACCTGATGAAACCATCAGATCTGAGCCTGGGAATGATGAAGAGAGACTTGTGTTCATAGAACTGGAAGTGCAAAAGAATGATGACTAGGAAAATGCAAAAATAGGTTCTCAACCGGTAAATGAAGAAAGCGATGAAGAAAATGAAGCAGAAGGCACAGCACCGAAATCGGTAATACCAAGGTATGTTAAACTAAATCATTTAGAAGACCAAATAATTGGAGATAAAAATGTTGGTGTACAAACAAGGAGGAAATTCAGAGAAACCTCCAGTCTGATTTCTACTATTAAGCCTAAAACAGTGAGAGAGGCATTAAAGGATGATGACTAGATTAATGCAATGAATGAGGAATTGGATCAAATAGAGAAAAAAAAGACTTGGACACTTGTTCCTAGACCGGAAGATAATAATGTGATTGGAACTAAATGGGTCTTTAGAAACAAGTTAAATGAAGAAGGAAAAGTTGTGTGGAATAAAGCAAGATTGGTATGCAAAGGCTATGCACAAGAAGAAGGTGAAGACTATGGTGAAGTCTTTGCACATGTAGCAAGATTAGGAGTAAGAATGTTCTTTGCTTATGATGCAATTAAAGTATTTAAGGTCTACCAGATGGATGTTAAATCAGCTTTTCTTAATGGCATCCTTGAGGAGGAAGTGTACATAGAACTGTTGGATGGGTTTTCTTTTTCTTAGGATAAAGATATGGTTTGCAATCTACATAAGGCATTGTATGGATTGAAGTAGACACCAAGAGAATGGTATGAGAGATTGCATGCATACCTAATCAAGATAGGATTCCAGCGTACTAGTGAGGACAATAACATATATCTTAAGATTGATGGAGACAAAATGTTGATAGCTGATTTTTTTGTGGATGATATAATCTTTGGTGGTGATGATGATTTATGTATGGCTTTTGCTAAGGAGATGAAGAAAGAATTTGAAATGTCTCTTATTGATGAAATTAAATTTTTCATTGGGTTGCAAGTCCAGCAACTGGATGGTGGAATATTTATCTATGAGAGTAAGTATGTTAAAGAGGTGTTGAAAACATTTGGCATGGAGGATTGTAAACTGGTTGGTACTCCAATGGTGACAGGCTGCAAGTTGTCTAAACAAGATGATTCACCATCTGTTAAAGAGAAAGAATGAAAGTCCATGATTGGTAAGTTGCATTATGTTGTTCATAGTAGACCTGATATTGCACATGTTGTTGGATTGGTTGCTAGATTTAAAAAGGATCCCAAGGAGACTCACTTGGTAGTGGTGAAAAGGATATTCTGGTACCTGAAAGGCACAGTAGATTATGGTTTATGGTATCCTTATAAAGGTGATTTTTCCTTGAATGTGTTTACTAATGCAGATTAGGCAAGCAATATTGATGACCGAAAAAGCACTACCGGTGGAGCTTTTCTTCTTGAAGGTAGACTAGTTGCTTGGACAAGTAAGAAGCAAACTTGTGTTTCTTAGTCTACAACATAGGCAAAGTATATTGCAGCATCAATGAATTGCATGCAGGCAATCTCGATGAGACAGTGCTAGAAGGATTTAAATTTGATATGTCTGAATCAGTAACTATTTACTATGACAACACTAGTGCAATTAATATTTTTAAAAAACTTGTGTTACATGCAAGAACCAAGAACATAGAATTGAAATATCATTTTCTAAGGGAGAGAGTATAGGAAAAACAAGTTAGAATGGAGTATCACTAAACCATTGCCAAAGACTACCTTTAAGTACCTCAAAGGTAAATTAGGGGTCAAACCCCTACAAAAGATGAATTAGGATGCAGGTGATGCAGCAATCTAGTGGACTTAACGATTATTCTTCACTATGGATTGATGAGATGCAGGCGACTCTGTAGGGGGGGTAGCTTAGATGAGATTTGCAGAGATAATAAAGACAGTATGCACCTTTAGCATTGTTATCAAAGTGGGAGAAGAACTATAAAGAATAAGGGGAGAAGAACTCTAAGAGAAGGGAGAAGTAATATGACCTAGAAGAGATGTGTAATAGAAAGGGGGAGACATTATATCAAACATATTAGCCGGCAAATGAGGTGCAACAGAAAAGAGTTGTAGAAAAGTTCCAAAATAGTGCAGAGAAGTATGAGTTGAGAATGTTGGTCTATGTTGGTGTTTCCATCAATGCCAAAGAGGGAGAATGTTGGCATGATTTGCATAATTGATGTAGATGGAGAATGATGACTAAACCGGTAAAAGCCTATTGGTGATGACATTGTGATGAAGAGATTGAGATTGCATGATTGAATGACTTTGGTCAGTTATTTGTGTTGTCATTGATGGAAACCAATGTTTATTCATGGCTACTGATGTTTACCTATGTTGTATTTTGTTATCTTAGTCTTTTTGGTCTATCAGAAATGCCTTACCAGTATTATAGTCAATGAACTGGGAATTAGGACCTTACCCGATAAATGAGGAATGTTTTGATTGAATCTGGCGATTGGTGATGATTGAAGTGTTGCGGTTTGGAATGTGAGTTTGTATCATTGTAATATGTATATAACTGGAACCGCATCATGTTGTGACAATCGGAAGTCATGCTTATGATTTATGTTATATCTTTGCTAGGGTTTAAGGACCAATAAAGAATTCTCTTAACCGATAATGATTTTTGGTTTGGTAGTGATCTACATCAAGTTAAAATGTTGGAGATGAAGTGGCACAGCTCACGTGGAAAGTTGAATTATTGTTTTGGCATGTTTGAGGATGGAATTTCTTGGGAATGTGCAAGTGCTTAGCAGATTGAGCTAAGGGTTTGACTTTGTATCAGATCGAGTTGCTGTGATGAATTATGATCACTCAATGGTTGATACTGTCTTGTAAAATGTTGCAATGATCTGTATGATGATTTGATATGATCTGTGATGATTTGTATTGTAAAATCTTGATGTTTCTACATTTTAGTTTTTGACCTAGTTGTAAAATTTATTTATGTCAATACAGTTGATGTTTGTAGTGTCGGTGGTTTTGAGAAAAGTGTGAAACCGAACCAGAGTATGAGATATGCTAGAGAGTAGCAAATTTGGAGCATAATTGGATCTGATCAAGCAAGCAATTGAGTGTTATACCCAGATCATTCATTGTTGTTCCCTAACAGTTGCAGCAAATAAAATCCCTTAACCAGGTAGGTCCTAACAGGCCTTACATTGTAAATCCCCTAATAGGGTGGGTCAACATCTAAGTTCTAAATCCTCTTGCGAGGTTGATCCTAATAGGTCAAAGCTCCTAACAAGGCTCATCATCTAAATCCCTTAATCGGGTGACTCATAATAAGGTCTATTCCTAATAGGGCATATTTGTAAGCTCCTAACCGGGCTAGGCTCCTAACAGGGTGTATTTCGAAAGAGTGCAAAATTCTTGTGGGTACCTATTCCCACCATGGTTTTTTCCTATTTAAGTTTCCACGTGAAAAAACATGGTGTTCATATGGTGAATTTTTTTGATGTATTATTATGATTTATTTTTAGTTAATGCATGATAAATGAACACTTAATGTGCAAACATGATAAATAACTTTAGCATATGATTAGCAAAGGTTGCCTGTACTGGTAAAGAGTTTATTACTACTTTATGGTTGAGTTTTAAGATTGAAATTGTTGTTAATACCGATTCACTGCCCCCCCCCCCCTCCTCTCAGTATTAATCAGATCCTCTAAGATTAACACTATGATTTCAAGAATTTTACCAGAGAGCACTTCTTTGGTACCCTGACTACATTTGAAGTAAGATTGTTTGGAAAGGACAAAGACAAAACAAAGAAAGCATTCAAAGCATCTAAAGATTATTCAAATGATGAAGAGATCCCAGATGAGTTGGAAGAAAACTTTGTGAGGAAACCAAAGAAAGGCATCGGAAAGTACAAAGGTATGTTATGTTGGCAGCATGGTAGCAACAATGCAAGAAAACTAAGAGGGGGTGTGAATCAATTTTTACCAAACTCAAACAAATTAACCTCAATTTTAGATCTGATTAAGAATAGTAATAGAAAAGATAAACACCACATCAACAGTACACATAACACATGTATTTTTTATGTGGAAAACCTGGTTAAGGTAAAAACAACAGTGGGAACCTACTCACAATATGATGATACTCTGCAATAGTATGTGTAAATATTATAATGGGGAATGTACATGCATTCAAGCACACTACCTAGAGCTCACTTCTCAAATACAACAAAGGGATACAACCCTGAGGAAGGCTCATTGCCTTACAAAGATCAGACAATAATTTAGATTACATGAACTGAAAGAATAGCATCTCCAAATGCCTGATTATGGTTTCGATTAAGCACACTGTTTGCACAACAACACTTCTTTGATCTTCTCCACTACCAAAAGATTAATTAACTTGTTTGCACATACAATACTCTCATAGATCATAGATCCAATTGTAGACACTCGCAAACACTCATCTTACATTATTACAAAACTTATTTATACAAATAATCAACCTTAACCTTAAGGTCGGCTCAACACATAAGACCTAATTACAAAATTGCATCACACGATACATAAATTCATAACCAGACTAATACAATGTTGGCAAGGACATAGCATGGACCCAAATCAAATCGTCGAACATGCAACACCATCGAATAATTTGCCAAGATCATCTGCAACACGCTAAACCACTGAATATGTCCCCTAACATGAAGAATACCATGGAACCAATAAAATCTTCAATAATGTGCAACACGATCAATGTGAACCACTAAAATGCATAGAACATGATCAAAGAACATAAACAAGCAATTTAAATACCACCACAACAACTCAAATAACAAGAATCATCATTAATCCATCACTGGAGCTCAAGAACACCAACTGACAAATTGAAAGATATGCTTGTGAACCTTCAAATCATGAACCATCTGAATAGAGGAAACACATGAATGTCCCAAACACTCTCCTAAATCCGCAGCTCAAGACATAATTAGTATGGAGCAATATGGATCAAATACCACAACTTTGCAACACTGAACACTGAAAAAACCAACCATCACACTAGATCACTTAACTCGATCAAATCATCTTTCGAAACACTAAAACTCACACTAAATCAACTAGAGATAAGTATCTCAAAACCCATTAATCTGCATCAACACATCTATAATAAATCACCCAAACCAACTCTCTGCAACAAACCAATTCTATGCAATACAGGAATATGTTGACATCAATGACAACAACACATTCCAGCAACTCTAATATCCAACATATTACTCTTTAAATATTTCAGATGTGGAAAGATTGGTCACATAGCTACTAGATATCTGGAAAGGGGAGCTAGACAAAATTTTAGGGAAAGCAAGGGAAATTACAATAAGAAAGCTTATTATGTTAAGGATGATGCTAGTATCTCAAATGATGAATCAAACTATATGGAAGGTGATTGTTTATTTCTAGTAGAAAAGGATTGTTCCTAAGTTTGATATTTCTAAAACTATTGCTAATGCATTTCATTCTAGAAGAGATAAGAATGAATGGTTAATAGATAGTGAATGTTCAAATCATATGAGTGGTGATAAGAGTAAGTTCATAAAACTTGAAAAGTATGATGGAGGTTTTGTTAGGTTCGGAGATGATCAGACAGCACAAATTGTTAATTGGTTCAATTACTTTTGATGGAAAACATAACACTGACAATGTTTACTATCTGAAAGGTTTGCATCATAATCTTTTGAGTATTGGATAGATGTGCAAAAATGGATATAATGTTGTTTTTTAGGATATGGATGAGAGATTTGGAAGGAGCCCAGAATGGTTATTGTTGCTAGAAGAAGGACAAATGGAAATATGTATCAATTGGAAGGAGCTACAAGGCATTGTTTAATATCTCAACTTGATGATAGCTGGCTATGGAACCAAAGGATGTATCATATCAACTTTGACAACCTAGTGAAAATCAGTTTAAGGAATGGAGTGAGAGATTTATCGAGATTGACTAAACCGGAGAACAACATCTGCAAAGAATGTCAAGTGGGATAACAGACTAAGAGAACATTCAGAGGAAAGGAATATTTTGTTGGCAATTGACACTCAATTGGTTGGTTTCAGTATGTTGTCATTGATGGCAACATGGAAACATGGCAACATTGCAACATGTTTCGGCTTCATATTTTGGTTTGGAAGAGTACCGGTTGACACTTTATAGATACTTCACCGGCACCGACACTGGCAGGTTGGATGGATTTCTTTGGTTACTGGCAAAGTAGGCCGATATGGTTTATATTTAGGTTATTGGTATTGGAGGCCGACATCATTTGGGAGATCCGGCATCAATAATTATTTTAATAGCCATGTGTTTATGTTATTTAGCCGACATGTATATTGATATTGTAATTATCTTTGTAAGCCGACATAAGGCATGATGGATTGTAAAAGGATATATAGGTCAGTTGATTAGATCATTTTGTATGTGAAGGATGTAAGGTTATGGAATGTAATGTGATGTGAAATATATGAGAGAGATCTTGTATGTGAGGATATTTATGTAATGGTTATTTCGGTAAGGGTTTAGGGCTCTAGACCTAAATAGATAGAGCTTGATCAAAACTGTATTCAGACATAGAAGATGTTATCTTTGCAGTTCAATCATTTCTCTGGATTGTAGTCTGGATTTGTATATAGTCAGTGAGGCTCCTTTTGTGATTGAGCAATGTGCTCTAGGCTATAATCCTTCCTACAAGTGCAGGCCCCTATATTTTGTAATATCTCTTCATATGGCCAGTGGATTGATATTGTGGGTCACAAATCCCACCATGGTTTTTTCTCTTTGAGGTTTTCCATGTATAGATCTATGTGTTATGGTATTCATTTGTGTGATTTTCTTATTGTTTTCTTTACTTCTTTCAATCTTATATGTATCAGTATACCGGTAGGTGAATGCATGTTCTAATAAAGTTAAAATTGATCATTCTGGTAGAACACTAATTCACCCCCCCCACCCTTTCAGTGTTCTTGGATTCCAACAATTGGTATCAGATATTTGTGCCTCGAAGGAAGTTTAACAACTTGAGAAAAATCTTGAATCCGGAATCCATGAATATGAATTTGGAGAAGCAACTTGATGCAGAACTTGAAGATTATGATATTGAAAGGATGAAGAACTTGAAGTTACAAGATGAATTGAATTCTACTCAGGAATTCATTCTTGTCCTACGGGAGAGACTATCATTTGTTTAGGCTAGGAGGAAGGAACTTTTGCAGAATAAGGATAGTGAAGAGAAAGATGCACTTAATGAGAGATGTCTGAAACAGAGTTAGAAGAACATGCTCATGAGGAATGAAATGCAAGCTATAACTATGAGGATGCCTAGAGAGATTGAGGACTAGAATAAAAAGGAAGAAAATCTTGTTGTATCTCTGAAAAACAAATTTGAAGAATGTGGTAGGTTGGTTCATGAAAATGATATGTTGAGAACTAATTTAGTGCAATCCCAGATTAATGAACAAGAGCTTGAGAGAAATATAATAATTCTAAGAGATGATCTAACTATTGCAATTGAGCATAAAGAAAAATTCAAGCTTAGTTCAGCACAACTTGATGAGTTATTGAAGAGACAAAGGCAGAATGGAGGTTCCAGTAGACTTGGATTTGAACAAGGACAGAGTTTAGGTACTACAAATGAAGATCAAAACAATAAGGCACCGGTAAGGTAGTTCAATGCTTATGAATTTGATGGTAGATGCCTTGTTTGTAATAAATTTGGTCACGTGGCTAGACAATGTAGAAATAGAGCAATTAGAACCCTGATTCTGCTCTCGGTCAATGTTCTAAGTGTAATAAGTATGGTCATAAGACAGAAGATTGCAGAATGAATGTTAAATGTTATGCATGCGGAAAATTTAGACATATGGCTAATCAATGTAGGTCAAGCAATTACACTAGTTTTATCAAAGCAATTCAAAAGAACAATGTTACATGTTATGCATGTAAGGTTGGACATATTGCTAAGTTATGTAGAAGCAGAAATCCATCGATTGGTAATGATGGATAAAATGTTAAATATAAGGAGAAGGTTAATGAAATCCGACAAGATCATACCTAGAGATGGGTCAAGAAGACATAAGATCATTCAGCAGATGGAAATGCATCAGTTACTCAACCGATAGAGGAGGTTGCTCCTGCATCGACAAGAAGCTCATCCGGTAACTAAGGCAGATGCCTTAGGGGTACGAAAAATTCATGAAGATGCTACATATGCCCAAGGAAGAGGTTCTGGAAGATGTTCCAAACATTGGAGATTCTTATCCGGCATGGAGATGTTTATTCAAGATCTGGTATCTTCCATTGGAATTCATTGATATCAATGATGGATTAGGGTTTCTTGGAGGTGAAAATGTTGAATTTACTTCATTTTGATCACTTTGCATTCAGAACGATTCAGAGGAAGTCTAATGCGATTCGGTGCAATTGATATCATCTTGAGTGATTTCACCAACGATCAGAAGAGTTCTTTAGGGTTTTTCACCGGTAGTTATTCATAGGTATTTATCTTTCATCATGGAAGAGGGATCATCATTTGTACCTATGTTTATTGCAAATCCTACTATTGTTGAGGTCGAGGACCGTAATAGGCTGATTTTCAAGCGATATTCGCATATTGCTACCTTGGACGATTCGGTTGGCATCTTTTCCCATGTCCCGGAAGGAGTCATGTATGTCAAAGATGTTATACCTTACATTCACTATCATAATGAGGATTTGGGAATGACTGATATTAAGAACATGTACATGAGAGAGTTAATGGGAGATTCTGGAAAGATTAAGCTCGAGTACCAACACATTGAGGATCTAAGGTTTACTGACATTCTGGATATTCCATAATTTGAAGATGAGATTGTTAGATATATTTTGAGTAGAGTTCATGGATAATTTATCTAGTTGGACAAACTGTATAAGATCTCAAAGGAGGCCATCAGGGAAATCACTGGTTTACCACAAGTTAGGCAACGCCCAGAGAAGAAGGTTTCTAATGATCAGGTCAACAAGATCACCAGTGCAACATCAAACAAGCGATCAATAAGGATTATTACTATCACCGAAAAAGATACAGAAGCATGGTCATCGGTTACAAGGTAACTCAGTCTAACCGACTGAATTTTATTTCTATCTTCTACATTTGTGCAGCTCATAAATGATAAGGGAGAATGAGAGGTTAGATCTATGTGTTTGGATGTTGGATGAATTATTGATTAACCTAGCAAAGATCAAAGGAGAGAAGAAAGGAACATTCTAGTATGGTAACCTAATTGTTTGTTTAATGTTATTTTTCATCAATGAGACTCCAGGTTTTGGGAAGAGACAATGGGCATTCGATATCCCGGTAGGCTAAAATAATCAATTGCTACATTGGGTAGTCAGAGAGATGAAAAAGTGTGGGGTTACTTTAAGGCATTTTAGAAGGCTATAAATTCTAGGGAGAGGGTTCCAAAGCATATTGTTGAGATGTACTCAACTGAGATATACTTCATGGTTAAGAAAGATGAAACTTTGATGGAAGTTGTAAGGCCTCGAAAGATTTGGATTGAGGAAATGGGTTATGAAGTTGATGCACAGATCCTAGATGCTTATGCATAGATGCTAATTGATGCACCTATCGATGAAACTGTAAAAACCTTTGGTATTGCTAAGTAGAAGAAGCAAGAGGTTGAAATTGAGTTCAACCAAAAGAAGAGGGAGAAACAAGAGGGCAAGGAAAGTAAATTTATTGAAAACATTTCACAGGATATCAAGGCATTAATTTATGTTGTTCCAGAGAAAGGAAGGAAAAGGAAAGAGCCAAAAATATTCATTGAGCCAATTGTAACAAAATCTGGATCTGATGATGACACGCCCTTAGCATTCAAGAGGGTATTGAGGAAGAAAACTGAAGAGACTAAGGTAGTGTTGGCATTGTGTTGTCATTGATATCAACTTATATGGGATGACTCCTGGTAGTAGAGATATATGTGATATCTTGGATATAGTTTTGTGGCACAGTGCATCACCAGTGAGGAAAGGATGTCAACTGGCAAGTGAAGTGTTGACAATTGCCAAGGTGCTTGGATGTTATTTGTGATGAAGAGGCAGAATGTTACCTGAATCACATTCACATCGGAAGGAAAGAATGAACAGGCCACCGGTATGCTGAGGGGTTGCAGAATAGCAGGATTCCAACCGGATGAAGAATTTTGTCATCATGGGAAGCAATGACTGACAGTAAATGTGTGCACACCGGATCACATGTGCCTATTTGAAGAGATGCTGCACAAATAGGGAAGTCGCATGAGTACATTGCAGAAAGAAGATGGTGTCACTCCACCAGTAAGTGGAGCTTATCTCATATTATGAATTGTGTGCATCATAGTCCCTAGAGATAAGGTAGATTAAGCAAAGGCAAATGCTTGAAGGTTCACATCGGACTACCATTGATTTGAGGGAATGACTTAAGTGCATGAGATTAGGGTTATGCACTGAACTGACAGAGAAGGCATGTTGAGATGTCGGTACAGAAGGAGTGTGATGTGTTTGTCATCTTAACAAACCGGTTGTGAAGTAGTCTTAATTGATCAAGGAGAGGGCAAGGCTGATCAGATACAGTCACAGGAATGGCCGGACTAAAGATAGTGTTTGGTGAAGGTTGATGATAGAGTGTCATCAAGAGTGGTTATCAGTATGAATGCCCACCGGTAATATGGGCAAGGTGTAGATGCAAATGTCTCCCCACCTTGTGGCAATGAGCATGCTATGTATAGACATGTCTGGAGACCGGTCAAAGGGTTACACTAGTAGGATAGAAAAGGAGATGGCAGAAAGGTTAACCGATAAAGTGATTTGTGTCGGTAGGGTCAGTATGTGTGTGACTGGTTATGAGAATGGTCAGTGACAGCTGAACCAATAGAGTTGTATGCCAAGGTGGATACCGACAGTAATTCCATGAGGATGTTAAGTGGAAATCTCGCACATGTCAGTGTAGTGTGATGATGAGGTAGTTGAGGTTGGTCCGACATAAATAGTGACCGCTAAGTTCGAGGTGGAGTTGTAGAGGTGTGTTGCTCAAGATTAAAATAGACAAGAGAGGATCAAGGATAGAGTGATCGAGCATATTGAATTAGTTGAAGCTATCCATCATTCCATTAATGGTGATTGACCAAGAAGTGTGCCGTCAGATTGATTGCAAGTTGTTGGAATAGGAAGGCGTGTTCTGGAAGGCACTTAAATGGCAGATATGTATAGATAGACATCTCTAAGTTGTGATCCAATCAGATTTGATTGTATTCGGTGTGCCTCATGATCAGTGGAGAAAACCCTCAGGCGTCAAGTTTGAATTGGGTTTTTTAGCGGGAGGCCTGGGTTATAAATATGCATGCCTAAGAGATAGAAAATTGTTGTTGAATAAAAGAAAATTGTGATTTTGTGAAGTGTATTCCTTCTGCATGTGAGAGAAAATAATCCAAGTGCTCAATGAGCATCTGATAAGAAAGTGAGAGTGAAGGGAGAACCTGGTTGAAGTGTTCAACCAGTAGGAGAGAAGAACCAATAGTGTTCACACTGGTGGAGCAGAAGTGAAGGAGGTTGCAGTGAAGGCAATTAGAGAACTGGAAAAGTTTTATACTGATGAAGAGAAGAGAGTAAGTTGGAGGTCCAACAGAGAAGGAGAAGTGGAAGAGGTGTACCAGTAGATTTTACCGACAGTTCAGAAGTAGATGAGAGCAGCAGAAGAGTGAGTCGGTGTAGCAAAGAAGGTATCTCATCGGTAGGGTAAAGTATTTGAAATGGTTGCAAGATTAACTTGTAACAGAGTAACCACTTATGTAGTTGATGTTTTCATTGTGTTCACTGAGTTGTAGCTCAGTGCAGGGGTTGTAGCTCCTTGGGTTGGTGCCCTAAATCAGGGATTACAGTTCCTTTGGGTTGTAGCCCATAAACAAATCAGGGGTTTTCCTCCTTGGGTTGGTGCCCTAAACATTATAACAGGTTTGATTGTGAGACTAGATTGGAGCAGTAAACTCTAGCAGCATTACTCACTGAGGTTTTTCCCATCTTGGGTTTTTCTCGTATATATTGGTGTTATGTGATGTCCCTTATGTGATTGCATTTGTGTTGGTCTTCCCACTAACCGTTAAGTCTACATTGAGTTAGATCCATTAACTGGTATGCACACATAGAATAGCTTAATGGAAAAGTTTGAGAACCACTGATTCACCCCCCTCTTAGTGGTGCATTGTGTCTAACAATTGGTATCAGAGCTTAGGTGCCCAGTCAGACGAGCTTTCTCTGGCTTGGGTAGATTTTGGCTTAAGGACACAATGGTATGTTTAGTTCAATCCCTACTTCAGTGTTTAATTGATCAAACTATCCTATTTGGAGTTGCAGAATGGAAGTCTTCCTATCCTCCCTAGGGTATGACGTCTAGATGGTAGTTGGTAATAGTCTCCCTAGAAATGTTTGTCCTTCCAATGGAACTGAAGAAGAAATAAGATGTATATGCAACAAAGAAGCCATGAAGGCCATATTCAGTGGGCTCACCGGTGATTTTCTCCCACAAGTGGATAAGTAAAAAACAACAAAGAGTCTATGGGTTAGACTGAAGAAGCTTTATGGAAATGAGCCATGCATTGCTGAATCGGATTGTGGAAGCATGATGGACAACAATGTAGACACACGTGGAAGTGTTGACAATAGCTTGGTCAGCTGCTTCAATTTTGATGAAGAGGAAACTCATCTTTTCATGGCACAAGAGATAGAAAGTGAGGTACATACATTAGAGTGTGACAAGGCAAACATATCCCACTAGAAAGATGTGTTTGGGAGTGATGATGAAGATGAAGTCGAAGTAGATCTTGAAAGTGAACTGGTAAGTGCACTAGATGAGCTGCAAAGTGTTAGAAAGAATTTTAAAAATTACAAGGATTCAGTTCATGATGAATGCAGTAGGTTGAGAACCTGCCTTGAAGTATCAAACCAAAAGGTTGGCTTACTGACCACTCAACTAGAAGAGACAAAAAGATTGACTGATGATTTAAAATCAGCCTTGGACTCCAAGGGAAGTGAAATGGAGAATCTAAGAAATGAATACAAGTTGTTTAAGAATGTTGCAGTTGTTGAGAAAAATTGGTTGATTAGATGCCTTGAAGAATCTGATAAATATATCTCAGAGTTAAAGACTCAACAAAAAGACACCACGGAATGCAGGTACAAAGACATAAAGGTTGAGCTAGAGACAAAGGATAAAGAGTATCGACAGATAATAGTTGAAATAGAGTTCCTCGAGAAAGAAATTAAGAAATGTCAAGACAAGCTCAAGCTGAGGATGAAGAATGGTGTTTCATGGAGAAACAATGCAGACCTGGAAGGAAAAGGGAAGATGAGGGAAGACATTGTTACCAGTAGTATGACTTGGAGAAGACTTTTTACCAGTAGAAGATAAATAAATGGTGTTTCCATCAAGTCAAGTCAAGCATGGAAGAAGAAGATATTAGATGGAAGATCTACAGAAAATGGATAACCCTAGATCCATTCCTGGAGAAGCAGAAATGTAGATGCCAAACCGGTAAGATCACCTCATGTTTGGCGAAATCAATTTGTAGGTAATAAGCACCCTCTCTCCAGTTATTGTTTTGGATGTAAAGATTATGGCCATAGGGAAGAAGATTGTAAAATGAGGTCTAGGAATAGACAGAGTGTGATTCCTAGGTTTAATAAATCAAATGGTTATAGACTTCATGCTTATGAGCATAATGCAACTATAGGTAGAAGCTTCCATACCCCCTCTCTCGGTATTGCTAATGTTGTATGTTATAACTGCAATAGACTCGGCCATAGAAGTTGGGATTGCAGGAGAAAGGACTTGTTGACCTTCGGCAACCGAAGAATCAATCATGCTTAGTATAATAGAAGCTACAAGGGATATGAGCAGCATAGACCAACTTGGAACAAGAAGAGAAATATTCCTGCACAATCAAGAGATTCAAGGAAATCGGTAACCAACCAAAATAGCATGATCAAAGGAAGAAGAGCTAACCCATAAGTTAATAGATTCCCCAATCATGAAGTTGGGATGAATGTTGTATGCTAATATAGCACTGCTTCTATGTGTGATGGAGGATCAGAAAATGGAAGGACCCATCAACAGATAAAGGAAAGACCTGCTCCCAAGTCTGAAAATGGGAAGAAGGATGAGACCAAGCAGGCATGAAGGAATAAGACTATAGACCAGCACTATGCATTCAATGAACAAGTGATATCTCCTAAGTCCTAAAGGATATGCAGAACCTCAAGGGGAGTAGCTGATGCAGAGCATCATGAAAAACCAACCAAGAACCCCAAATCAACTATGGAGTCCCAATCCTAGGGTGCTCAATGATCCAAAATAATCATCAATCTGCAAGCTTGATATGTTTGAGGCATCTAAAAAGATTAATATCAACCAACCAATCCAATATCAAATCTTTCATATCATTTATAACCCTTTAAACATTATTCAAGACCCAAACAATGCATTATGTTATCCCAGTTAATGACAGTCTGATAGGCCCGTACTTTGTTATTAATAACTTTCAAACCTGGAAATATTTTAAAGATCGCTTCAGTGAGGCTGTAGAAACCTAGGTTTCTAAAACCATATCCAAAATTGAGAACACTCCAATGGCAGAGATAAGAGTTATGGTCTCTTCACTAAGACCGTTTTGACTGTTACAAAAAGAACAAGAAATCTCTATTCCCAGTCCGCCTAGAGCATCAAATATCTCATAAAATACTTAACCAATCACATTGAAACTAAATTCATTTGAAAGATAATTCAACCCTCTAGAAAAGACAAAATTTACAACAATTTTCAATGGTGCAAACAAAAGATTCTAGTGAAACTCTCCACAAACCCCAATTTGGAGGGTTTTTTGACAGTTTTCACCAAAACTTGCATAACTTGCTTCAAAGTGATTGAAATTAAATGAAACCAAAGGGGAAAAAAATTTAACTCATTCCATTATCATATCCAATATATTTCCAATGGAGAAAAATGAGTTTTTATATAGAAAAGTGTGAATGATCAGACTACAATACCCAAAAAATAATGTGGAGTGTGTAAAAACTTCAAATGTTATTCATTTCCTTCCTCCAATCATACACACCCCCCATTGGATTCGACCAAATGATGGATTTTATGACCTCCACACATCCATATGGAATTTGTAACTGACTCAACCTCCTTTAGACCAATCAACAACCCTTTTACAACTTTGCCAAACATGAGTTTTTTGCTTGACAACATTTAATGCCACAAATGTCAACTTTGATGAATATGAACTCCAAACTTGTAAGACTTTAGATGAACCTTCCAAATACATAAAAATAGACTTCAAATGACCTTTTACAGCCTTTTTATCCTTCCATGACTTGTTTATATAGATTTGATCTCATAAACCCAATCAAGACCTTATTAGGACAACTTGGATAACTCATTACAATTGGCTCTTTTAGCCTTACATATGATCTCATAATGACTCAAAATAAATTAAAATGACCATATAAACTCAAATATGAGTGAAATGACTCATGACATGATCTTTAACCTCCCGGTGTACTTTTGGGTTAGGTGATCCTGCACCAGTAGCACATTGAATTTATCATTCACCCCCTCAATGAATATGGCAACATGAAGAAGCATGAAGGATGAAAAGAAAGTGATAAGTTTGTGTAGAGGCCTCTTTGTCTACACACCTACAAATTTGTGTTGGATCACTACTTCATGTGTCGATGAGTGGAGGATGTTACCAGCATGAATACTTGCAAGTTATGTAAGACAACAATGATGGAGATCATTTCATTAGCTGAGGTAGCATGGTGTGAAGCCTATGTCTCAGTGTTAGGACCCTGAGGCAACTAAGAAGGGGGGGGTGAATCAGTTGTCTATTAATTTAAACCCAAATATACTTTAACCAGACTTGATACTTAATACCGGTAAACCAAACTTAATGTCGGTAAACATACTAACAGTTAATAACAGTACCGGTGAAACTTAATGCATGAAACAAAAAGAGAAAAAATATCCACAACACATAACACAGAGATTTGTATGTGGAAACCCTGTAAGGGGAAAAACCACGATGGGAAACCTTACCCATAATCAAATGATACTACTGTAGATAGTATGTGTATACAAATGGGGTCTGCGCATGCAGAAAGGCCAATTGCCTAGAGCTCACTGCTCAATCACAAAATGAGAGTCACACTGACTACAATTGGATGATTAAATCCAATGATAATGTACTGCTCAAAGTAGCATCTCCAATGCTGGATTTAGTACCGGTTAAGCTCTGATTGTCTTCTTCAAACCTTCCTTGAGTCTTCAAATGATGTATGCATGAGTAGCTCTTCTTATATTCGCATATACCAAGTATCACAACCTTATATTACCTTATCTCTTCTCCTATATTAATCTCACAATTGAGATCTTACATATATACCAAAACCTAAGACCAAATGTGTAGGTCGGCTTACTAAGAATAATATAATAAAATCTATTACAAGTCAAGATGCAATGCATCATGTCGGCTCAACAACAATATTAATTGATTAAACCATCTCCATAATGTGTCGTGCTAATCTAGAATAGATAATGCTTGTCAGTCCATAACCTAGACCCATTTGCCAATAAACAACAAATATGTTAAACCGATTAGACCAATAACTAAATCTCCAAAACCAAGTGTCCAAACCATGTCTTCGACATAACCAAGTGATCTCCAGATGATAGCAAGTCATCCTCAGTTCCAGTGAACCAGATACCGATGACTGTGCATAAGTCACTGAGTCTTGCCGGTGAACATAACCAAAGATCTCCAGAAGGATAAGTGTTGATAAGTGTTGACATCAATGGAAAAACTAATGCAACATATCCATAATACCAATAATCTTTCCCTTTGGGATCGATGGCAACACAAGATGGAAAAACCATCTAAGTGCCTAAGTAAAAATGCCAAAATCCAAAAACCAACAATTTCCAGAATAGATCAATACCAAAAATTAAAATACAAATCATCTTTGCATTTGTATAATCACTCTCCCAATGAATAATTTCTCCCCAAAAGATAATGTGTTTTTCTATAGATATCTCCCCCCCTTTGACATCAAATGCCAAAGCAATACAAATACCAGATACAGCCAGTTCATAGAACCAATTACAAATACCAACTTATCCAACTGCTCCCCCTGAGAAGTATCTCTCCTCCATCAAAGCCGAAAAAAGGTTTCTCTGTAAATTTTGTCGGTTTGATACCAAGCATCAACTTTCTAAGTCTCTATCAATGAGGGTATGACCCCAAGCTGCTCTCTGAGATATTCAAAAGTTTCCTTAGGCAAAGGCTTAGTAAAGATGTCTGCAATCTGCTCTTTAGTATTCACATAAACCAATCTTACTTCTTTTGCTTCTACATTCTTTTTCAGAAAATTGTATTTGATAGAAACATGTTTAGTTTTAGAGTGAAATACCAGATTCTTAGATATATCAATTGCTGTTGAATTATCACAATAGATGATTATAGGTTCTTTGCATTTTACCTTTATGTCCTTCAACATTTTTTTGATCCATAATACCTGAGTACAATTAGTTGTTGCTACAACATATTATGATTCTGCTATTGACAATGATGTACAACTCTGTTTCTTACTCAGCCATGAAATCAATCTTCTACCAAGAAAGAATGGCACACTAGTGGTGCACTTTTTTTCATCTACATCTCCTAGCCAATTAGCATCAGTGTATGCACATAAATCAAAATTTTCATCTTTAGGATACCATAAACCAAGATTTGTTGTGCCTTGTAAATACCAAAAAATCCTTTTTACTGTTGATTCATGATTTTCTCTAGGATTACTCTGAAATCTTGAAACAATACACACTACATTCATTATATCAAGTCTTTTTTGTGTCAAATACAATAAACCTCCAATCATAGATTTGTATCTTGTCAGATTAACAGGAGCCGAATCATCTTTCACTGATAGTTTATCAGTTGTAGTCATAGGAGTACTTACCGGTTTAGAGTTTTCGATACCAAATTTCTTCAGTAATTCCTTCAAATACTTTGATTGACATGAAAATATACCTTTATTAGTCTAAGAAATCTACAATCCTAAAAATAATTTTATCTCCCCAATCATAGACATTTCAAATTCTTCCTGCATCTTGGTAGAAAAGTCTTTACACAATCCATCTTCTCCTCCAAAAATGATGTCATCAACAAAAACTTCAATAAACAAAATTTCTTCATTAGTCACTTTGAAGTATGAGTTGTTGTCAGTATTACCTTTAGTGTAACCAAGATTCATAAGATATTTGCCCAATCTAGCATACCAAGCTCTTGGAGCTTGCTTCAATCCATATAAAGCTTTGTTTAACCTACAAACTATATCTTTATCATTTGTTAATGAAAATCCATCAGGTTGTTCAATGTAAACTTCCTCTTCAAGATCACCATTTAGAAATGCACGTTTAACATCCATTTGATATACTTTATAGTTTTTGTGTGCTGTAAATGCAAGAAATAATCCGACTGCCTCAATTCTAGCTATCGGTGCAAAGGTTTCATTGTAATCAATTCCCTCTTTCTGTGAATATCCCTTACACACTATTCTTGCTTTGTTTTTGATTACCTTACCATATTCATTAAGTTTGTTTCTGAATACCCATTTAGCTCCAATTACATTTTTATTTTTAGGTTGGGGAATCAATGTCCATTTGTTGTTCTTTTCAATTTGTTCCAATTCATCTTCCATAGCCTTAATCCAATGTTTATCTTCACATGCCTCAATGACTTTCAGAGTGATTCAATCTTACATACCTGGGTGTGTTCACTTGATGTTGTTCTTCAATCACTGTGGAATTCTCTAATGATGTCGGTGTGACTGGATCAACATTATGTATCAGTGCATTTGGTATAGGTTCATTTGTGATTATCTCAACTGCCAATTCTAAATCCATAGACATTGAATTTTTTCTAAAATGTTCATCACTCTTCACATTTGCACTCTCAATGATTTTTTGCAATCTCTTATTAAAACATCTATATGCTTTGCTCTTAGATGAATAACCAATAAATATTCCTTCATCACTTCTAGGATCAAATTTACCAATATACTCATCTCTCCTAATGTAACATTTGCTTCCAAATATTCTGAAGTATTTAAGAGTAGGAATATTACCAAATCATAGTTCAAAGGGTGTCTTACCGGTTTCACCTTTGATGTGAACTCTGTTGAAAGAGTAAACTGTTGTATTCATGGCTTCTCTCCAATACACATGAGGTAGATTTTCTTATGATATCATGCTTCTTGTTGCATCCAAAATAGTTCTATTCTTCCTTTCCACAACTCCATTTTTTTGAGGTGCCTAAGGTGCTGATAGTTGTCTTCTTATTCCATTCACTTGACAAAATATATTGAACTCCTTAAATGTAAATTCACCTCATTGATCTGATTTTAAACATTTGATTTTCTTGTCAGTTTCATTCTCTACAAGTGCCTTGAATAATTTGAATTTCCCAAAAGCTTCTGATTTCTCCCTGAGAAAAGTAACCCAACACATTCTAGAATAATCATCAATGATTAGCATAAAGTTTCTATCTCCCTGTAGACTTCTTGTTCTTGCCAGACCACATAAGTCAGTATGAATTAAATCAAGAACATCATTGGTTTTCTCAGAAATACTCTTAAAAGTTGTTCTAACTTGCTTTCCCATTTGACATTCCTTACATACTAGATTATGAGGTTTTACAATCTTAGGTAAATCTCTTACTGCCTTAGATGAACTAATCTTCACAATGCAATCAAAATTTATATTATAGAGTATTTTTTACCATAACCAACTTTCATCAATGTGTACAATTAAGCATGTCTTTTCAATGTTATTCAAATGAAAGATATTACCTCTAGTCTGATTACCGATTGCAATTTCCAAACCAGTTCTATTCATGATTTTCTATTTACCATCCTTGAATTGTAACTGAATCCATTTTCAACTAATTGACCAACACTCAAAAGATTGTGCTTCAAACCTTCAACATAATAAATATTATCAGTATTGTGCTTACCATCAAAAGATATAGTCCCTTTTCCTCTGATCAAATAAGCTTTTTCATATCCAAATCTTACTAGACCTTCATTGTATTCCTGAAAAGATAAGAATTTACTTTTATCACCAGTCATATGATGTGAACATCCAAAATCTACAATCCATTCATCATTTTCTTCAACTTTAGCTGTCAGGGCCTGCTCTACCAGTGGAATAGTAGGTGTCGATTGATCTTCTGTTATTGCAACAAAATCCCATCCATTGTCTCTTGGTTCTTCATCAGAATCATCAGTAACTCCTTCATCAGCATACTAACAAGATTTGTCTCTATTGTTCTTGAATACGTATCTTTGATATTCAAGGTTAGGCTTATATGTTCTTTTAGCTTCTTCTCTCAATCTTGCATGTCTGTCCGGACATATAGATGCCATATGACCAATTTTATTATAGTTAAAACATTTAAAAGGTGATTTACCTTCATACTTACTTCCAACAGGACCTTTAGGCATTTTCATTGCAAATAGTGCTTCAAGCTCTTCAAGTTCTTCATTTTCCCTCCTGATGTCTTCAAGTTCTCTTGCATAAAGTACTTTCCAATTAGATTTATCAGTTGATGATGAAGATGTTGTAGATGATGATGCTTTGAAAGCTAAATTTGTCTTAGTTGTAGCAATAGGACCAAATTCCTCAAGCTCAAATGCTGAAAGTTTTCCAACCAAGGTATCTCTAGACACTGATGTATTAGGCATGGTGCTCAACTCATTAATAGCAGTTACTTTCATTTTGTATGTTGGTGGAAATGGTCTTAAAACTTTAGAAACAATTTCATCTTCACTCAAAGAACCTCCACAACATTGTATTCCCAAAACAATTTAATTAACTCTTTCCATAAAAGCATAAATTCTTTCATCTTCTTCCATTTTCAAATTTTCATACCTAACCCGGGAGCATTCCAGTTTTGCAATTTTGACAATGGAATCACCTTCATTCAATGTCTCCAATTTTTTAGGACCCGGAGGCAACTAAGAGGGGGGGGGGGGGGTGAATCAGATGTCTACTAATTTCAACCCAAATATACTTTAACCAAACTTAATGTCGGTAAATAGATTAATAGTTAATAATAGTACCGGTGAAACTTAATACATGAAACAAAAAGAGAAACAATATCCACAACACATAACACAGAGATTTGTACGTGGAAACCCTGTAAGGGGAAAAACCATAGTGGGAAACCTTACCCACAATCAAATGATACTAGTGCAGATAGTATGTGTATACAAATGGGGTCTACACATGCAAATAGGCTAGCTACCTAGAGCTAACTGCTCAATCACAAAATGAGAGTCACAGTGACTACAATTGGATGTTTAAATCCAATGATAATGTATTGCTCAAGCATCTCCAATGTTGGATTTAGTACCAGTTAAGCTCAGATTGTCTTCTTCAAACCTTCCTTGAATCTTCAAATGATGTCTGCGTGAGTAGCTTTGCTTATATTCGCATATACCGAGTATCACAACCTTATATTACCTTATCTCTTCTCCTATCTCAATCTCACAATTGAGATCTTACATATATACCAAAACCTAAGACCAAATGTGTAGGTCGTCTTACTAAGAATAATATAATAAAATCTATTGCAAGTAAGTCAAGATGCAATGCATCATGTCAGCTCAACAACAATATTAATTGATTAAACCATCTTCATAATGTGTTATGCTGATCTGGAATAGATAACGCTTATCGGTCCATAACCTAGACCCATTTGTCGATAAATAGCAAATATGTTAGACCGATTAGACCAATAACCAAATCTCCAAAAACAAGTGTCCAAACTATGTCTTTGACATAACCAAGTGATCTCCAGATGATAACAAGTCAACCTCAGTGTTGGTGAACAATATAACCTGTTGGTGAACCCGATACTGGTGACTGTGCATAAGTCATTGAGTCTTGTCGGTGAACATAACCAAATATCTCCAGAAGGATAAGTGTTGATAAGTGTTGACATCAATGACAAAGCCAATGCAACATATCCATAATACCAACACTCAGGAGGTATTGGAAAAGTCTTGAATGACATATGTTCGCCCGTGTGTTGATCATGCAGGCTTGCATAATTTTGGGCTAACCGGTTTGATTTCTGGCATGATGATAACATTATCTAGCATTGTGTAGACCCAAGATCATGTCATAAACTATGGTGGATACAATGGAGTTGAAGGATCATCAGATGATCACATATGCACAGCTAAACTGGTACATGGAGGAGATTGGAGTCTTGGTAGTGTAGCTGACTGGAGATGAGAACCTAAGATGTATGACTGAGGAGGAGCTGAAGTGCTGATGATGTAGAGATGGCTTTCTTGAACTTTTAAGGATACTGACAGCCCAAACTGTAGGAGATGGAAATTGCAATAATCATACCCAACATGGTTATGGGTATCTACCTATCTTCTGGTTGATTGTATTCATGGTACAATTACAATTGATTAATTTGGAATCAAACAGGAGGTGTTATAGGTTGACCGGCAAGTAAGTAGTATTCACTGACACATTAACAATTGGTATCAGCCCTTCTGCAATTGAGTGCTCTATCAAATAGGATTAGACTTGCATACTCAATTGGTGTCATTTCATGGTTAAGACCCATCTCAAGTGTTGTGACTTGAGAGGATGTAACATTTGGTGACAAGATAACAAGTGGTATCAAAGGAGGAGTTGCATCCAATGATGACAAAGAGGGAGAAAGTAATTTGTTAGTGACCGGTACATACAAAGAGAAATAATATCTTGATAGTGCCCTTTGTCATTGTTGTCAAAGGGGGAGAAGGATTGTGTAGTATACTGCATACTACATGTGTGTGAATCCATGGATCACAATAAGGGGGAGAAAGACTATGTAGTATGTCGGATACTACATGTGTTGACATCAATGCCAAAGGGAGAGATTGTTGGCATTATGTTGTCATTGATGTCAACCGGTATGGGATGAATGTCAATAGTAGAGATATATGTGATATCTTGGATATCATTCTGTGGTACAGTGCATCACCAATGAGGAAAGGATGTCAACTAGAAAGTGAAGTGTTGACAATGGCCAAGGTGCTCGGATGTTATTTGTGATGAAGAGGCAGAATGTTACCTGAATCACATCAACATTGGAAGGGGAGAATGAACAGGTCACCGGTATGGTGCAGGGTTGCAGAATGATAGGATTCCCATTGGATGAAGAATGCTATCATCATGGGAAGCAATGAATGATAGTGAATGTGCCCACACCAGATCACATGTGCCTATTTAAAGAGATGTTGCACAAACAGGGAAGTCACATGAGTATATTATAGAAAGAAGATGGTGTCACTCCACCGGTAAGTGGAGCTTATCTCATATTATGAATTGTGTGGATGATAGTCCCTAGAGATAAGGTAGATGAGGCAAATCCAAATGCTTGAAGATTCACATCGGATATACCGATGATTTGAGGGAATGTGCTAAGTGCTTGAGATCAGGGTTATGCACTGAACCGACAGAGAAGGCATGTTGAGATGTCGATATAGAAGGAGTGTGATGTGTTTGTCATCTTGACAAACTAGTTGTGAAGTAGTCCAAACTGATCAAGGAGAGGGCAAGGTTGATCAGATACAGTCATAGGAATGGTCGGACTAAAGATGGTGTCTAGTGAAGGTTGATGACAGAGTGTCATCAAGAGTGGTTACCAGTATGAATGCCCACTGGTAATATGGACAAGGTGTATATGTAGATGTCTCCCCACCTTGTGGGAATGAGCATGTTATGTATATACATGTCTGGCGACCAATCAAAGGATTACACTGACATGATAGAAAAGGAGATGGCAGGAAGGTTAACTGGCAAAGTGATTTGTGTTGGTAGGGTCAGTATGTGTGTGACCGGTTATGAGAGTGCTTGGTGACTAAGCTAAACCAATAGAGCTATATGCCAAGGTGGATGCTGATAGTAATGCCACAAGGAGGTTAAGTGGCAATCTTGCACAGGTCAGTCTAGTGTGACAATGAGGTAGTTGAGATTGGTCTGACATAAATAGTGACCACTAAGTTCGAGGTGGAGTTGCAGAGGTGCACGGATCGAGATTAAAATGGACAAGTGAGGATCAAGGATAGAATTATCAAGCAAATCAAAGTAGTTGAAGCTATCCATCATGCCATTAATGGTGATTGACCAAGAAGTGTACCGACAGATTGATTGCAAGTTGCTAGAGTGGGAAGGAATGTTTTGGAAGGCACATAAATGGTGGATATGTATAGATAGACATCTCTGAGTTGTGACCCGATAAGATTTGATTGGATTTGGTGTTCCCCATGATCTATGGAGAAAACCCTAAGGCGCCAAGTTTGAATTGGTTTTTTTGGTGGGAGGTCTGGGTTATAAATATGCATGCCTAAGAGATAGAAAAGTGTTGTTGAATAATAGAATATTGTGTTGTTGCGAAGTGTATTACTTCTACATGTGAGAGAAAATCAGCTAAGTTCTCAATGATCATCTAAGAAGCAAGTGAGAGTGAAGGGAGAACCTAGTTGAAGCGTTCAACCGGTAGGAGAGAAGAATCGGTAGTGTTCACACTAGCAGAGCAGAAGTGAAGGAGGATACAGAGAAGGCAGATAGAGAATGGGCAAAGTGTTATACTGGTGAAGAGCAGAGAGTAAGGTGGAGGTCCAGTAGAGAAGGAGAAGTGGAAGTGGTGTACTAGTAGAGTTTATTGGCAGTTAAGCAGCAGATGAGAGTAGCAAAAGAGTGAGTCGGTGGTGCAGAGAAGGTATCTCACCGGTAGGGTAAAGTATTTGAAATGGTTGCAAGATTCACTTGTAATAGAGTAACCACTTATGTAGTTGGTGTTTTCATTGTGTTCACTAAGTTGTAGCTCGGTGTAGGGGTTGTATCTCCTTGGGTTGGTGCCCTAAACCAGAGATTGTAGTTCCTTTGTGTTGGTGTAAATAATTATTCATCTTGGATATTATTACACCTTACTTAATTTTACTTAGGAAATGCATTTCATAGTAGTTTGGGTATGAGACACTTGGTTGTTTGTGCCACATTGGGATAGTGTGTGTAGGAGAATTTCCACCTTTTGTGGACTTATCTTGTTATTACATTCCACATTCAGTGGGTGATCCACCTCATGTGGAATATTATATTGTTTCTCCTACCTACCCACACCTATTTCCTACCTACCCTTGTTTCTTATTGAGCCACATGTCATTTTTGTGTGCTCACATATCCATATAGCCTTGCCTATATAAGCAGGCTCATATTCATTGTATGTAACGATTGATGATCCAATTGATCAGAATTTTCTCTTGATAGATTTCTATCATCTATTTTGTATCTCTTATTTTTTCTTTCCATTACCTCTTTATCTTGGAAAAATCTCACATGATATCATATCCATTAGAGTGTCATTGGTTTGCCAATTGAGAGAAATTTGATGTTATTTGGGGTTTGCATTTTGGAGCTTTCTATTGCAGGTTATTATTGAAGCTTGATGGGTCATATCTGAGATTGCCATTGGATTGAGGAGGTCCAAGAAAGTCAGTTTTGCCTTTTGTTTCATCCAAATCCGACTTCAGAGGCCAAATCTAGAGGCATTTGAAGTTTGAAGCTGCAGCGGAAATTGTCTAGAAATTATAATTTTGCAGGCAATTTTCAAATAGCGATATCTCACTCATCCGGATTTCTTTTTTCAAGCAATTTTTTTTGTTTTGGGGTAGAATCTTGTGATCTATAAAATGCAATGGGATTTGTTTGATTTTCGGATACAGGTTTTTCAAAAATCATGAAATCCCAATTTTTACAACTTTGGAGGCTTCATTTGAGCTCATATGGACTCCTTTTCACGTGCCATTTTTTTTGAAAGTGCATATTTTTCCATCTACTTTCATAATATGTCATCTATTTGTAGTGATTTTTAGTATAAATTGTACTTTCAGTATTTGGTCATTCTTGGCATATTTGGTACTTGCATTTTGCTTGGATCTTAGTTTAGATCACTAGAAATATTTGTTGAAGTCTCTTATATCTCATTTTGAGAAGTTGTAAATTGAAATCAGAAGTCCACTTTGTCTTGCCTTGCAAGTGGCCCATTGTATATGCACTAAGTATAAAGTATCAATTCACATTTTTGGGGGGGTGTCTTGTGTGATTGTGTCTCTCTCTATCTTGTGTTTTTTCATTTTGGTGCTATGGGTTCTCCTAAATTTCCACTTTTAACTCATAATTATGCATCATGGAATATTAAGGCATGGAGTAAACTAATGGAAAAAGGACTCATTCATTATGTAAATGAAACTATTACAGCACCACCTGATCCTAAGGCTAATCCTAATGCTCAAATTGAATGGCTTACTAAGAATGTTATGTCACTTGGAACTCTTAGAAAGTATGTATCAGATGACCTCATTTTTCACATTGATAAGTGTACCATAATTAAAGAGGCTTGGGATATTTTTCATAAATTGTATGGTCAAGTTGATGAGAATAAGGGCTACAAGCTTGATAGTGAACTCACAACTTTGGATCCCAAGGATTTTGATACAATCCAAGATTATGTCACAAAAGCAAATGAGCTAAGAGAAAAGCTAAAGGATTGTGGAATTGACAAAAAGGATGTTCAATTGGTTTACAACTTGTTGGATAAGCTTCCTTCAAAGTATGCAACCTTTGTATCTAGCTTTCACACCCATAGGTTAGCTCAAGGTTCCTCATACACTTCTCCCTCATTTGATTCATTCATGGAGATGTTGATACTTGAGTAATCTAAGTTGACCACAATGGGGATTCTCAAATCTTAAAAGTTACAAGCTTTGGTGGCTAACAAAGGGAATCAAAGTAATCAAGGAAAAGGCAAGAATCAAAAGTAACCTATGTCAAAACCACAACAAGGTGATACACCATTCTCACCTAAGAGGAAATCTTATAAGGACAATCTTTTTTGTGGATATTGCAAGAAGTCAGGACATGATGAACATAATTGTTATAAGAAGGATATTGATGAGTTGAAGAATCTTCTTGAGAAGAATAGAATCAACCTACCTTCTAGAATGTCTACATCGGCTTCTTCTTCCAAGGATAAAGGAAAGGATCACTCTTTTGGAACAAATAAAGGAAAGGGACAAGCTCTTTGTGCTACTACAAGTCCTAATTCAGGGAGATGGCTTCTAGATTTAGGGGCTTCTCATCATATGGCATCTTCACAGTCTATGTTTTCTACATTTGAGCCTTGCCACATACCACAGATTTTAATGAGAAATCATACATACATGGATGTGATTAGGAAAGGATCTATTGCCATTGGGGATAACTCCTTCAATGATGTGTTGTGTGTACCCCACTTGACAAATAATCTTCTTTCCATCTATCAAATCACACATGGGGAAACTAGGAAAACTGTGGAGTTTACACCTGATTCAGTTATCATTAGAGACTTGGAGAGTGGAGCTATTATTGTGACTGGGATGGTTGATCATTCATCTCGGTTGTACTCTTTTTCAGATTTTGGTCCTATTGATGAGGTTGATTCTTCCTATGTTGATGATTCAGATTTTGAGGAGAACTTTGGGAATTTGAACTTGGGGATTCTCACATGTGATCCCATTCTAGAGCCTTGCATTTCATCTCCTCCTCTAGATATCACACCACCTATTACACCTGATGATGCAGCTAGTGCGACAGTTTTTCCTTCTTGTGATTCAGTGTAGCAGGATATTTCATGTCTTTTAGCTTTAGTTGATTGGGATGCCTACTTGACAGACATTGTAGGTTTGTTTGTGGACTCCTACATTGCAGATTTTGGAGACACCAATGATCACATTCATCTTCTCTTTGATGAAGATAATCCTTCTTTGATTGTTGTGAGGGATCACTCTGACCCTCTTGTACATTCTCTACATGATCAATCTTTAGAGGTTGACAAGATTGTGGATACTTTTGTACAACACTTGGATGAGGTCTCTTTATCTTTTGAAGAGACATATGAGTCTTTAGATATTGTTCTACATTCATCTACACTAAATCTTGGAGTGCCTTTTTCAGCAATGTGGCATAGTTTACCACCTTTGGAGGGGGTAACTTTCAGCATCGACATGGGGACACTTGAGCAGTTTTTTCAGAGATTCCTTTCATCATGAGTATTTTTTCTCCATCTTCCTTTCATGGTTGGGGAGACTTTATGGATACACCTTTGTTTTTGTTTCTTCCTAAGGGGAGGAATGTGGTTTGACGTTCGTGGAGTAGTTTCTTCATTCATCATCGAGCTTCTATCATTGGTGGAGAGTCCACATTGAGGGGGGGCTTCCTAGTCTCTCTTCTTCTTCTCTCATATGGGGGGGAATTTTTCCTCACATGGGGTTTTGTTCCTCACATACTTCTATGAGAGTTCTTTGTATCTAGTTTTCATCTCTTTTTGGGGGGAGGGTTTTTTCCCATTGGGTTTTTCTCTCTTTCCCCACTTTGTGAGAGATTTCATTGCATTGGTTTGCTTGTATTTGCATTTGTACATGGGTACCTAACATGGCCTCGTAGCCGGGACCCATCTTGAATTGCTTAGTTGCATTGTAGACTTAAGTGCATTCCCCTAAGTTACACTTAAGGGGGGGTGTTGGTGTAAATAATTATTCATGCTGGATATTATTACACCTTACTTAAGTTTACTTAGGAAATACATTTCATAGTAGTTTGGGTATGAGACACTTGGGTGTTTGTGCCACATTGGGATAGTGTGTATAGGAGAATTTCCACCTTTTGTGGACTTATCTTGTTGTTACATTCCACATTCAATGGGTGATCCACCTCATGTGGAATATTATATTGTTTCTCCTACCTACCCACACCTATTTCCTACCTACCCTTGTTTCTTATTGAGCCACATGTCATGTTTGTGTGCTCACATATCCATATAGCCTTGCCTATATAAGCAGGCTCATATTCATTGTATGTAACAATTGATGATCTAGTTGATCAGTATTTTCTCTTGATAGAATACAGTTTATTTCTATCATCTATTTTGTCTCTCTTATTTGTTCTTTCCATTGCCTCTTGATCTTGGCAAAATCTGACACTTTGGGTTGTATCCCATAAACAAATCAAGGGTTGGTGCTCCTTGGGTTGTTATCCTAAACATTGTAACAAGTTTGATTGTGAGGCTAGATTGGACCAGTAGACTCCAGTAGCATTGCTAACCGAGGTTTTTCTCATCTTGGGTTTTCCTCGTATATATTGGTGTTATGTGATGTCCCTTGTGTGATTGTATTTGTGTTGGTCTTCCCACTAACCATTAAGTCTACATTGAGTTAGATCCATTAACCAGTATGCACACATAGGATAGCTTAATGGAAAAGTTTGAGAACCACTGATTCACCCCCCTCTCAGTGGTGCATTCTATCTAATAGGTAGAAGCAAAGAAGCAACCAGTTAGGAAAGTTACTATCAGGGTACTGACATAGAAATGATCTCCTGAAGAAACACCTTTAGCCCCATTTGGTACTGGAAGAAGGAAGAAGAATGGTGACACTATTTTGGCACTTGTATCTGATAATGTAACTATTATTCCACCCAAGACTTGTGCAGAATTAATTAATGAAATAACCAAAGATGGTATGTTAAAGAATGTATAGTTTTATTATGAACATTTGGATGATGATGAACAAAGAGAAGTAGAGGAATCAGTTTTGTTGTATTTGGATATATATAAGAAAGCCTTGTTAGAAATTGAAAACCAAATACCAGCACAATTGTATAACATTTTAGATGCTAGAAGATTATCAGCAATGGAAGAGGATAGGCATATAAAGATTCAGGAATCGTTATCTATTTATTTTTCTATTACCCCAGAGGAGATGGATAAGACACTTGACGTTGCAGATGGGAAAATATTTAATAGAAAACATAGAATAATCAGTCTTATGTTAGGTAGGGTCAATGAGATAGTCAAGGAGACACACAAGTCATGGTTTAAGTTCTTTGAAGAAAACCATGGATTTAATACTTCATCGGAACCTAAGATAGATACTACAGACATTTTAGTTGAAGGGAAAGGTAAAGGTATTGTGGGTACTTCACCCTCAATTTTGAAAATAAATAAGATATTGGATATTGAGCCTCCGATAGAAACCAATGTACAAGAAAATATTGAGATACCAAAAATAAAGAGTGTAAAGGTTGCAAGTGTACAGGTTACTAATGTTAAGGACAATAGTTCTCTAGATCAGAATGTATAGGATGAGGTTAGAGTTCTTATGGAGGTGTAAAGTGGAAAATCGGATCCTCATGACTCCCCACCTAGGAGAGAGAAAGTAAGATACTAGGATGATTTTCACTTGGGGGGAACTTTACATTCAAAAGAGGGGTTGAAACAACTAGATAAAAATCCAAGAGAGAAAAAGATCTGAATACTAAGTGGATTGCAAGTGGTTGAAGTGTGACTTACCCTCTTTTGTAAATGAGAAAGTTGACTTGTTGACTATGTGGAAAAGGGAGAAGAAATGAGTGAAATCAGGTGCTACCAGTTTGGGATCGCGCTGTAACTTCGGATATGAGATAATTAAATTGAAGCAAATCTACCCTACGAATTCAGAGAAAAGTCATCTAGACCATGGCGAAAATGTACATGATCCACCACAAAATCCATGAAACAAAAGGGGTTCTTCCATCTCTGCAAATGAAGCCCAAACCTACAATTACAATTGTGCACCTATAGCCTACACATAGAAAAGAGAAGAAAGGAGGGTTGTGGATAGGGGTTTGCTTTAATCAAACCTTGGTTAAGGAATCAACCTAGAAAGAAAGTAATTGCAAATGCTTAAATGTAAACAATGGAAATATATACCTTGTAGATCTGCAACTTGTTGATGATGATTGCTTTGCTTCTTGAATGTAACCATAAATGTTTTATGAAATGGCATGTAACATGACAACACCCTAACACACACAAATGCTTGCAAATAAATATTGTAATGAAGCTCAAATGGATGAATGAAGAATAGTTGAATGCTTGATGATGGCCTTGAAATCTTGTATCTTCTCCTTATTCTCTCTATCTCTCTATGCGCTATCCATCTATTTTCCTCCCTCTTGAATGAGGATATTGACTTCCCTTTTATACATTCCTAAAGGATTAAATTTCAACCACTAAAGGTTGACAAAGTGGAATAACAAACCCTGAAGACAAGAAGTGCATACGAGATCAGGCAACCCACAAATAGGACCACCCTAGGAGGTGGGGCAGGGGTGCCACACCACTATCCTAGGGGGACAGGTGCACCATGCCCTTTACCTAGGGGGACAAGGGTGCCACGCCCCTGTCCTACCCTATTTTGGGCCCTAGATAGGATACAGAGAAACCACAAGACATAAAGGAGAAAAGGAGAAGGGTTAGAAATATAGAAATAGGTTCCGGTTAAGGAAGGAGATGTTGTCGGTAAGGTGAGGACCCCAAATGTGGTTAAAATTGCAAGGGTCACAATTTTATGACACTACATTTAGCCCCCACTTTAGTGGGAGTATGGCTTATGCCACTACTGCCGATAAAGTATAA